>NW_024070194.1:56899509-57553727 GCF_014754425.2 Oryx dammah
CTTTTCTTCCAAGGAGCAAGTGTCTTTTAATTTCATGGCTGCAATCACCATCTGCAGTGATTTTGGAGCCCCAAAAAATAAAGTCTCCCACTGTTTCCATTGTTTCCCCATCTATTTGCCGTGAAGTGATGGGACCGGATGCCATGATCTTAGTTTTTTGAATGTTGAGTTTTCAGCCAGCTTTTTCACTCTTCTTTTTCACTTTCATCAAGAGGCTCTTTAGTCCCTCTTCACTTTCTGCCATAAGTGTGGTGTCATCTGCATATCTGAGGTTATTGGTATTTCTCCCAGCAATCCTGATTCCAGCTTGTGCTTCATCCAGTCCAGCGTTTCACATGACATACTCTGCATATAAATTAAATAAGCAGGGTGACCATATACAGCCTTGACGTACTCCTTTCCCAATTTGGAACCAGTCTGTTGTTTCATGTCCAGTTCTAACTGTTGCTTCCTGACCTGCATACAGATTTCTCAAGAGGCAGGTTAGGCAATCAGGTATTCTCATCTCTTTAAGAATTTTCCAGTTTGTTGTGATCCACACAGTCAAAGGCTTTGGCATAGTCAATAAAGCAGAAGTAAATGTTTTTCTGGCACTCTCTTGCTTTTTGATGATCCCGTGGATTTTGGCAATTTGATCTCTGGTTCCTCTGCTTTTTCTAAATCCAGCTTGAACATCTGGAAGTTTACGGTTCACGTACTGTTGAAGCCTGGCTTGGAGAATTATCCTTATAGCTCATTGTATTACTATATACACAATCATATATATATAGTTCAATGTATTTTTGTGTTTACTTGGCTGTACACATGCGTGTGAGCACATAAAATTTTAAATCAATATACTGTATGTTAACAGCAGTAATTACTGAATAGCAGCTATATGTAACTTTCAATGTTCGTTTGAAAACTTTTCTGTATTTTCTAAATATTCCATAAAAACTAGGTATTCTTTTTATAAGCAGACAAACAAGTAAGTATCAATGAGAACTGCCTCACAGATGTTGCAAAAATATTCTGAGCAGAAGTATGAACAACATTTGAGAAAAAGCCACTTGAGTGTGTAGCATTTTCGAGGGGTATGCACTGGGAGAGAATGTATGTCATTTGACTTCTGTCACAGAAAGAACTCTTCAATTTGTAGCTCACAAGTGAACTTGAACTTATGGTGGTACATGCTGTGCGTTCTCATCAAAAGTGCTAACAAGGGTGCAAACCACAACATGAGTAGACTGCATGTTCTACAAAAGACCTCTGCACCGTCAGGGGAAATCTCAATGGGAAGAGGTGTGTGACTTTAGTGCTCAGAGGAAGCCAGCCACTGTGAATAGAAACTCAATTCTGCAAAACCTGGTGGATTCTCAGCCTACCTGATGAGCCAAGAGGGGGGACATCCCATTTTGCCATATAAATCAGGGATACACACCATAGTGCCAAACCCCAAAAAAGCAATGATGTTGGCTTAGGAATGTGATGGTAACAACTAAAGCCAAGGGCAACTTCTAATCTGAACAGATGAACATAATTCCCTAAGTAATAAAGTTTTCCATTATCTGTATTTTGCTTTTATTTTCAAATAAAAGAAGTTAAGGGAATTCACAGTAAGTCCACATTGTCTTTCGAAACTATTAAGTCCACTTTTTCTTGTACATCTGACGACACATGTTAAGGCTCCGAGTTTCTTTTCACATAGTCAAGGAACACAGCCCCTTTGTAGAGAGCTGGATCTATCTGAAAATGGGACTGTTTTCAAACGTGAGCTAATACCATATAGCTTGAATAAAACATACCCTTTCAAAGCAGAACAGTGGGGAGTGATAGGACTTGCTTATATGGGACTAGAGAACTCCGGCCTTGACTGCCTTGACTGTTCCTTCAAACAGGAAATCGACTAAATTCTATATTTACAGTGAGAAAACCTTTCCATCTCACTCAAGGATGCTTGTCTTCTACATGCAAAAGCAAAGTTCCTCAAAACAGGAGCCTTTCCTTGCTCTTTGTAAATTCCTCCACCCATCCTCTCTGACGATGCAACCCAGAAGTCTTGAATTACTTCCGAGGAAACCCCTGTCCCTGTGGCTTGCACGTACTGTTCCCACTGTCTGTATGAAGATGGCCAACCAGCAATTGAATGAGTGTGACATACTTCAGTTCAGTTCAGTTCAGTTCAGTTCAGTCACTCAGTCGTGTCCGACTCTTTGCGACCCCATGAATCGCAGCACGTCAGGCCTCCCTGTCCATCACCAGCTCCCGGAATTCACACAGACTCACATCTATCGAGTCAGTGATGCCATCCAACCATCTCATCCTCGGTCGTCCCCTTCTCCTCCTGCCCCCAATCCCTCCCAGCATCAGAGTCTTTTCCAAAGAGTCAACTCTTCGCATGAGGTGGCCAAAGTACTTAAATTATACCAAATCAACCCTTAGGACTAGAATGGAAAGTAGAAGTCAGTTCTTGAATATTTAGCATTCTGAATGATCTCTTGAGCCTGTTTAATGGTTTTACTTGTGATGGTTTTATTTCTCTGCTACTTTTCACAGGATTCTTTCCCACATTTTATGTGTGTGTGGTCAACTATATGAAGTAGTGATTTTTCTTTTAGTAATATCCAATAAACATAAAAATAAAAATTAAAAACAAAATATCCAATAAACTGTAAAAAGTGGAGGAGTGATTAACTTTAGAGGGAGTAATAATAAGCCCAAACCATGGCTTCTCAATGTCCAGACACTCTGTCAAGGTAGTAAGAAAAATCCCAAGATTCTTTGTGGGTGGGGGTAGTTTTTTCCTCACATCCTTCTGGATGAACATCCTAATTAAAAAATAAATAAAGTTCTAGGAAGATCATTTGGGGAAATAGCTTTTCTGGTACTTCTTAAAAGGCTAGCCTAAATTGGAAAATTATTTCAATTTTCCCCCAACTTTCCTTTTCTGCTTTTCATTTAGAATAAGAACATGTCTTTCTTTTATAGTTAAAGAAAATAGCTGTCAGCAGTGACATTGTACAAGAAATGCCAAGCTTCCTTGTGTTCTCTGAAGAGAAAATAATTACACTGTGGCTTGCCATTGATTAACTAAAATCATCCAACTATAGAGAATGTAGCACAGAAACCATAGCAACCTCTACGAAAATGATTCCCATAATGACACACTCTTAGAGTGTCCAGGCTCCCAGGTGGTAATTGCCCATCCTTTTTGCCTATGTTGCTGGGTCAATCACAGTGGAGTTGGTTGGGACTCACTTTCAAGGGCTGTTCTGATGACGAAGAGGGAACTTATACTGGTTACTGAGATGTAGCAACAGAAAAATTAGCTTTTGATGTACCGAATTTGATGTATTGATCAAGATGCAAATATCTAGATTCCCATTACTGCATTAGGAAACTACATGCATCTTGTCTTAGTCTGATTAGGCTGCAGTAACAAAATATCTTAGAATGGGTGACCTAAACAACAGACATTCATTCCCCACAGTTCTGGAGGCTGGAAACTCAAAGATCAAGGCACTGAAAGATTTGGTGTCTGGTGAGGACCTCCTTCTTGCTATGTCCTTTTATGGAAGAAGAAGCAAGGGAGCTCTTGGGGGTCTCTTTTATAAAAGCACTAATCCTATCCATGAGGGCTCCACCCTCATGACCTAGTCACCTCCAAATGTCATCACCTCCAGATACCATCGTGTCAGGGATTAGGTTTCAACATTTGAATTTGGGAGTAAACAAACATTCAATGTACTGCATATCTGCAACTGTTAATTGATTTTTGGAGAAGGAAATGGCAACCCACTCCAGTACTCTTGCCTAGAGAATCCTGTGGACAGAGGAGCCTGGTGGACTGCTGTCCATGGTGTCGCACAGAGTCGGACACGACTGAAGTGACTTAGCATGCATGCATGCATTGGAGGAGGAAATGGCAACCAACTCTAGTATTCTCACCTGGAAAATCCCAGGGACAGAGGCGCCTGGTTGGCTGCCACCTATGGGGTTGCACAGAGTCGGACACGGCTGAAGCGACTTAGCAGCAGCAGCAGCATGTTGGGTCTTTGTTGCTATGCAGGCTTTCTCTAGTTGCAGTGAGCAGGGCTACCCTCTAGCTGTGGTGCGCGGGCTTCTCATTGCAGTCGCCTTTCTTGGTGCAGAGCACAGGCTCTAGGGCACACGGGCTGTGGGCTTAGTAGTTGCAGCTCCCTGGGCTCGAGAGCACAGGCTCAATAGCTGTGGCACACAGGGTTAGCTGCCCCACAGCATGTGAGATCTTCCCAGACCAGGGATCAAACCCAGGTTTCCTGCATGGCAGGTGGATTCTTTACCACTGAACCACCAGGGAAGCCCCATTAACTGATTTTTTAATTTCACTTAATCAACTAGAATTTGCTCTCCTTTCTGAAGAGTTATTTCCATTTTGTGCATCACAGATAGTGCACTCTTCAGGGACTGCTCTTCAAGCGTAGTTAAGCGTAAGAGTATTGAAATTTGCCAATGTTGTTTCAACCACTTATTTTATAAAGACGTCTATTTCACTGCCAACCATAAACTCGAAAGATGAGAGACTGAAACTCTAGAAATAGTATCACCTGGAGACCAGGAGGAAAGACTAGAAATAATAACTCTTCTTTTCTTAAATCTGAGGATTTTTTTCCCTACCATTTGGAATAATCATTCTTACTAGATTTTCAAAAGAAATGAAACCCCATACTTATACATACAAAGCCAAAAGAATACAGAGTCTTTCAACATCTTTGCTCTAATATTTAAGAATTTGTTGATGTATGGTGAAGTCATTGGAAATATAGATAATTTTAAATGCAAGCTCTTGTATTTAGAAGAATCAAAAGACATCTTATTCAAACTTTTATTATGTTACTTAATCTTGCGTTTTTAACATTTTTCTAAAGGAGACACTTATTTATTCACTCATTTTTTTTAAAATCAAGCAAGCAGATAATATTATATGTCTGCTGCTGCTGCTGCTGCTAAGTCGCTTCAGTTGTGTCCGACTCTGTGCGACCCCATAGACAGCAGCCCACCAGGCTCCCCCGTCCCTGGGATTCTCCAGGCAAGAACACTGGAGTGGGTTGCCATTTTCTTCTCCAATACGTGAAAGTGAAAGTGAAATCGCTCAGTTATGTCCAGACTCTTAGCGACCCCGTGAACTGCAGCCTACCAGGCTCCTCCATCCGTGGGATTTTTCAGGCAAAAGTACTGGAGTGGGGTACCGTTACCTTCTCCCTAGCATGTGCTAAATACTTTGGTGAGCAGGGGGACAGCCAAGGTAAAAATTACCTTTCTTAAAGAAGCCTATAGTCTACAAATCCTCAAATTGCTACTGATTAAGAAATCAATGGATGGGACCTCCTTGTGGTCCAGTGGTTAAGACTTTGCCTTCTAATGCAGAGGACGCAGGTTTGATCCCTGGTTGGGGAGCTGAGATGCCACATGCCTCACAGCAAAAAAAAAAAAAAAAAAAAAAACATAAAACATAAGCAATATTGTAACAAATTCAACAGACTTTTAAAGAAAGAAATCAATGAATATCTAGAGTATATTTGCAGAAGGAAGTTGGCTACCAGTTGAAATGGTCCCAGACACATCGTTTGTTTTTTCTGAAGCTCTTCTTTTCTATACGCTGCTTAAGGCTTGTGTGTTAATCTTTTATTAAACCTACTCTCAAAACAAGGGATGATAATAATCTCCCATTTGATAAAGAAAAACATGCCTCTGTCTAAGGTTTCCGTAGGTTGTGGTTAAACTGGAAAAAGCTAGCTTGGGCCACAATTAAATGAGAAGACAGAGTCAAGAAGTAACAGAGATTGTAGGACCACATCATACCATTTAGAAGTCATGAATTTTGAGTCATCTCTATACAGTTTTTTTATTCATCTGTAACTGTTTCCATATGTCTAAGTCTTCTCCAAGTCTTCTCCCTCAGTAAGGCTTTACTTTCCGGTTAGACAAACTGTCTTACACTCCTATTTTCAATTCACAGTAGATAAGGGAGGTTAATAGATATTTATTGACTTGACTCCCATAATTTAAATTGTGATTTAAATGAATGGAACAATAAGAAATATAATGAGTGCAACCTATGAGTTCAGAAATTCACAACACATTCTTTTGAGGTTTCATATCAGCTTCAAACTTGAAGCTGGGTTTTGGTTCGGTTGAATCCACTTTGGAGTTATGTAAGACTATTTCTTGAAGCTAAATATGATGGACACATAAGTTTGCTTTTCACATTCTCCTTTTAAAGAACTAATTTAGCTTATCTCTCAGAAACAGGTTTGATTAATTTAAAATATGCCCTTGGATATTGACTTTTCAGAATGAAAGTCTGCTGTAGCTCATAAGCTGTGTACTGATCAGGGAAAATCAGAAACAAACCATAGAGTCAGCAGAATTCCTGCCACTTTCCAAGGGCTTGACCTCCAGCATCCTATAGTTAATGCCCAATTCTTTATCATCATTAATTATTGTTTTTAAAATGATCAGTTAATATGCAGGATGGTCAAATGGATATATAAATTGTTACATGAAAGATTTTTATGCAAAACAAATATATTATGAGGCAAGAATTCCTGTAAGGAGTCTAATAGATTATCATTTCCTTTGAGGTAAGCAGTATTTGTGGGGGATGGAGGGATAAACTGCTTATTTAATACTCACTGGCTGGCAGATTATTACAGTTGAAGACATCTTAGAGATGATTTTGCTTATATAAGTAAAAATTGTATTTATCTGTACTATTAGAGGCAAAGAGGCATGGAAAATGAAAAAATTACTGTCCACTTATATTGAAATGCAGCTTGATAGATAGGATTCTGAAAGAGATGATGAGACAGAAATTTTTTAAAAGGCCTTTGCCTGCATCAACTTTCATGATGATGAAAAGACATCTTTTTCTGGAGACTTCCCTGGTGGCCCAGTGGTTAGGATTTCACCTTCCAATGCAGGGGATTCAGGTTAAATCCCTGCTTGAGGAACTAGGATTTCACGTGCCTCACAGCCAAAAAATAAAATAAAAATAAAACAAGGCAGAAGCAATATTGTAACAAGTCCAATAGAGCTTAAAAATGGTCCCTGTCATTAAAAAAAATTTTTTCTGTATCTACCCTGTCTATAATGTGCAAAAAAACAGATTTGTTAGTTGGTTTTTCTTGGACCTTGTGGGCATTACAGAATCTGAATAGCAATTCCAAATTATTTAGTTCATGTACCTACCATTTATGTTTATTGGACTAGACATTTCATCAACTGGGCATTCATTGTTCTCCAGGAAGCAAGCATGGGAGTCAGAACCTGGATGGATGAGAGGCCACTCAATCTGGTTTTTAATCCTGGTCCTACCAGCTACTTGCTTCAGTCATTGTACAAGTTACTTAATCTCTACAAAGTCAAGAATAAGCACTTAGAAAATGGTAGTCATTGCACAATTTTATTAACATGATGGAATGTTGAAGTTTTAGTGTGGTCTGGAGTCACTGAGAGATGGAGTGGTGGTGAGGGAAGAAGAGAGGGTTTGATCCCTGGTTTTGCTCTAGGTAAGAGGAATTGTGCTTTAGTGTAAGGGTCCTTCAATAGCAGTCCCTGTTTCCATTACACCAGAGACACTTGGAGATTATTTTTGACGTAGATTTCCTGTGCCTTCGCTCTGTCTGCAGAACTGTTTCTCTGCTCCCCAGCTTACAAATGAGCAAAACAGTAGTCTAGCTCCAATCCTATGTCAGTTTTCAGCAGTAGTTTTCATGACTATTTAATCACTTGGGATGAAACAAAACAAAATGCTTGCCTACATAACTCCAGGGTCAAAACAAATCTCAACGTAATTGTGGGATATTAAGAAAGTGACAAGCATATTGCAAATCAAGCCCATACCATGAAGCTAAAGCTGTACTCAGAGACAGGCTTAATGCTAAGTCATTTACATTATCAAATAAGAAATAACTTTTTACATGAGGCATTTAAATAAAAAAGCTAGAGATTTTATACCACAGAAATATAAGAAAACCTGAAAAATGAGATAAAAGTGAGTTATCAAACAGAAAAACAAGCAAAAAATAAAGAATTTTTGTTTTATTTGGGATGGAGGTGACAGACATGTATGTACCATTAAGGGAAGGCAGGATACAAGTACAGTGAACTTGGAACCAAAGTAATGAAACATCAGATGGAATGGTAATTACAATTATAACAAAATATTATATAGAAAGCAATTCTGAAATATCAGGGTTGAAAATCTCCTTTAAAAGATAAAAAGTGCCAGCATTCCTCCAAGAAATAGTGAGCCTCGATAGACCAATGGTAAAGGAGGAAATTCAAAATACTGTCCAAAAAAAAATGATCTGCTGTACAGTAAAAACTAACACAACACTGTAAAGCAACTATACTCCAACAAGAATTAATTTTTTAAAAAAACTTTGAAAGCTTTCCATCATTCCTAAAATGTCCTAGAGCATTTTACATGTCAGAAAAGCATCTTTTTGTTGAATAAACGTAAGGTTTCCCAGAGTCACTCCTCATGTTAATATCCTTAGAGGTGTTTCCATGAACATGATTCATGTTCCGAAGGGGAAGAATGGGTGCACTGGTATGAGCACACATCACCCCCTTTCCAGGAACCATGCTGGTAGAAGGTGAAATTGAACAGACGGTCTGACAGGAGGGCAGAGGACTCAGAATCAGAGAGATGAGTTCCCTGTGCGGTCTCTCCTGACTGTGGGCAGCCTATGATCAACCACACCGCCCCCTGGTGACCATCTCCTGCTAAAGTCACTTCTCTGGAGATCAGGGGAGGGGTTCTGTCAGGACTCAGGCACGATCAGACCCAATTTAGAAGGAGGTTGTAGCTAACTCAATCACTGTTTGTGACTCCGGGTGCTGCTAATCAGAGGCCTATTGTGAGGTGCCACCTCTCCAGCAACTCTGGTTTACATGCAAAATGATGTCCATTCCAGGAAGTTTCCTCCTGAGAAATGATCCACAGATCTTGCAGAAAGGTTCTCCAAGGGGCCAAAGTGTTGCCCCCCAAACTGGTTTCTTGGACACATTTCTCACTGAATGATGGTAAGAGGCATAGAAGGGTACAACCAGTCATATCGTTTTAATCTCAGAGAACTTATTACTCATCTATTTTACAGATGAGGAAACTGAGGTCCACAAAGTTGCAATCACTTCCTTAAGGTTTCTCAGTTATCAGTGACTCAATGAAGTTTCGAAACCAGGTTTTTTGGTTTTCTCCCTTCCCCCTCCACAACTCTCTTGGTCCACTAGTAAGTAGAATGGAATGTTCTAGACAAGGACCCTTGAATTTGGCTGTGCAGTCCCAGGGACGGCCTTCATATAGACTAATATACAAAGAAAGCATGTGCTGCTTCCTGCCAATGGCCCTTGATTTGCACGATGCCAGGGACTCTCTTGGCAAAGGTGGGCACGTACCTCTTCCCTGACTTTTGCTCTGATATGAATTATTTTGTGAACACAGTTCCCTCTGCATCGTTACTCAAGAGAGACTGAATTGAAAGATGTTCACGGACTGACAGAAAAATCACCCATTTTCTACAAAAGGACTGATGCTGAAGCTGAAACTCCAATACTTTGGCCACCTGATGCGAAGAACTGACTCATTGGAAAAGACTCTGATGCTGGGAAAGATTGAAGGCAAGAGGAGAAGGGGACGACAGAGGATGAGATGGTTGGATGCCATCACTGACTCCATGGACATGAGTTTGAGTGAGCTCCGGGAGTTGGTGATGGACAGGGAAGCCTGGTGTGCTGCAGTCCCTCGGGTCACAAAGAGTCCGACACGAATGAGTGACTGAACTGACTGACATTCTTTTTAAAATTATCATTGGAGTACATCTGATTTGCAATATTGTGTGAGTTTCAGGTGTACAGCATAGTCTTTCAGTCGGTTTTTTCCGATTATATTCCATTAGGGGTTATTACAAGATACTGAAGATCATTCCCTGTACTATACAGTAAATAGAACATAACATGTTCTTACTAGTCCCATTACAGGAACAAATTCATGCCTCCTTAGGGTGAGTTATTTTGCAAAATTTTTTGTTCTTTGTGCAAAGAAATCTTTGGCTGGTTCATGCTTTTAGCCCTTCAGTCAGGTATGTCTGCAAGTCAGCAGTGAATATAACTCAGGCTCAAGCTGAGAGTAGCCTCAGCATGACAATAAAGTAAATTTTCTAAAAGAATGGAACCTGCCAGAAGAGACTTCTTATGCGTCAGTGGGGAAAAAAAATTGAACAAAGGGTTCCGGAACTCTGGGTTCTTATCTGACTCCAGCACGCACAACCTGGGTGGTTGGGAAAGTTACTTCACCTCTCCAGACCTCATTTTCCCAATTTTGGATCAATACGATCCGGTTCATCATTCCTTTCCCACAGTAAATATGTGACTCCCGTGTCATTTTTTTCTGTGGCGTCTCATTCTCCAGCAACGTTCCCATCAACCAGAGATGAGACCCCCCACCCCCACCACCAGACACCTAACTTTCCTATCACTCTGAATCAACAACATTTGCGGTGGGCATGTCAGCTGCTGGTCCTCAAGCTTGTGGACTGTCATTGCCCAGGGTCAATGTGAGCGGATCAGATAGGTAACTGGTGCAGCTCAGAAGGATGGTGGGAACTCACCTGAAAGTCTGTTCGTGGCTCCAGTTGTAGGGCATGGGGCTGACAGGCCCCTGCAGGAACTGGAGAGGGAAAGAAAACCTCTTCACCTGTCACTCCCCTCTTTCATCCTGGCATGATCCAGGAGAGACTGGGCCTTGCAAAGGGGTTTAGTCAGCAGGAAGGCCCTGAAGAGGGGTGGGGTGAGGCCCCGTGTGGCACCTCTGATAGTTAGAGTGTTAGTCGCTCAGTCCTGTCTGACTTTCTGGACCCCGTACATTGTAGCCTGCCAGGCTCCTCTGTCCATGGAATTCTCCAGACAAGAATACTGCAGTGGGCTGGCATTCCCTTCTCCAGGGGATCTTCCCAACCCAGGACGGAACCCAGGTCTCCCACATTGCAGGCAGTCTTTACCGTCTGAGCCGCCAGGGAAGCCCGTGACACCTTTAAGACCTATGTTTAACACTGAGTCCAGTTCCAATGCCATCAGGGCTCCACTCAGACATAAGCTGAGCCACCACTGAAGGGACTGGGGCTCCTGAAATGAGAAAGCTCCAAACTCCAGCCTCACCTACACTTTCCAATCCACCCCCCAGAACTGTAAAGTTTTTCAGATGTCACTGATAGAACAGGCATTGAAGTGAAAGTGAAAGCGTTAGTGGCTCAGTTGTGTCTGACTCTTGGCGACGCTATGGACTGTAGCCCACCAGGCTCCTCCATCCATGGGATTCTCCAGGCAAGAATACTGGAGTGGGTAGCCATTCCCTTCTCCAGGGGAATCTTCTCCACTCAGGGGTCGAACCCGGGTCTCCTGCCTTGCTGGCAGATTCTTTAGCATCTGAGCCAGCTCCAAACTGCAGCCTCACCCACACTTTCCAATCCCCTGAGAACTGGGAAGGCTTTCAGATGCCACTGACTGCACAGGCAGAGTTGGCCTCAATTACTCCTCTCATAGAAAAAAGCTCCCCTACCATCTGCACATATTAATTACAAATTTCAGGTTCGCTTGGCAATCTCAATAGTCGGGTCCCTCCTCCCGTCACACGCCAAGCGGCAGCTGAAAGCACTTACTGCTCCATTCTATGCCACAGTCTGAGTGACGCTGGTGGTGTGACTTCTGTTTCTATATGATTTCTGCCCGCTCGGCTGCCCTGAGCTCATTGGGAATCAGAACCTCCAGAGGTTATTGTACAGATAATGCCAGCTCATCCTCATTTTCAGTTTCAGGGTTCATTGCTGTAATATCAAGAGTGTTTTCTTCCTTTTTCTCTTCCCCATCATGCCTAAAATGGCCACTTCCAACAAATTAGGTGCAGGATGAAAGATAAGATAGGTACGGGCAAATACATCTATGTGAAAGGAAAAAAAAAAATCCATGGACTAAAAAGTCAGTACTTTGTAGCTACACATAATTTCCTTCTCTCACCAGCCATCCACAAAGAAGTAAGAGAAGGCAACATGAAAGCTTTATAATTTCACTATAATGTGTCAAACCTGGAGAGCAAAAGAAATATGTGTACTTCAAAGTTATTTCCTCCTCTATTACTCATCATGCTAAAGATGAGTTTATATGACAGCTTCTTCCTCCTAAAACCACACCCTGAAATTGGAAAAACCCGGTAAGATCCAATTAGAGTTTCTGATATCGTTATCTTCCCTGAAGATAAGCCCTCATGAGGATGATGGGAAAAGGATAAAATAAACACAACAAACTGTTCAGCTCAGAGTCTGCTTTGTGTTCCCGAGGGGACAGATTGTGCTGCTTTGAGCCAGGGGATTCTGTGGAGTAGATTCTTGAGAGGGATGTGAGTCAGAGGCTGGAACTGAGACAAGAGCTATGAATGAAAAAGGATGGGAAATGAGGGTTGGTGCTTACATTTAGCTGTCTCCATAACATTTTTCCCTAGTATTAAAATCAGGCTCAGTAATGAACCTTACTTTGCCAACAAAGATCCATCTAGTCAAGGCTATGGTTTTTCCAGTAATCATGTATGGATGTGAGAGTTGGACTGTGAAGAAAGCTGAGCACCAAAGAATTGATGCTTTTGAACTGTGGTGTTGGAGAAGACTCTTGAGAGTCCCTTGGACTGCAAGGAGATCCAACCAGTCCATTCTAAAGGACATCAGTCCTGGTGTTCTTTGGAAGGAATGATGCTAAAGCGGAAACTCCAGTACTTTGGCCACCTCATGCGAAGAGTTGACTCATTGGAAAAGACTCTGATGCTGGGAGGGATTGGGGGCAGGAGGAGAAGGGGACGACAGAGGATGAGACGGCTGGATGGCATCACCAACTTGATGGACATGAGTCTGAGTGAACTCTGGGAGTTGGTGATGGACAGGGAGGCCTGGCGTGCTGCGATTCTTGGGGTCTCAGAGTCGGACACAACTGAGTGACTGAACTGAACTGAACTGAACTGAATGACCCTTTTGATGGGACTTTTACCGGTTGAATAATGTCAGATTAAGAGCTGTCAAGGATAAGCACAGGTGTTTTTCACTCACTAGCTCTACTCTTCATACTAAGACTTAAAATTTTTTTGTTTGAGAAAAGTTTCTTTGTCCTTCAAAGAGTTGAAAGTGAAAGTCGCTCAGTCATGTCTGACTCTTTGTGACCCCACGGACTGTAGCCCGCCAAGTTCCTCTGTCCATGGAATTCTCTAGGCCAGAATACTGGAGTGGGTAGCCATTCCCTTCCCCTAGGGATCTTCACAACCCAGGGATCGAACCCAGGTCTCCTGCAGTGAAGGGGAATTCTTTACCATCTAAGTCACCAGGGAAGCTCAAAGAGCTAGACTGAGACGTTGAACAGTCATAACTGAGCCACCAGGATATTATGGAATAGCTTTAAAAATGTGGAATGAATGTTTTCCTTCTGGGGTAGTTGGATTTAGTTTTATCTCCGCATTGACAGTGGAATACTGGAAACAGGATTAGAATGACTATGGGCTTGTGTCTGTCCTCCATCCTCCCCTATGAGGCCTAAGTAGTAGAAGGTGCTCGGCTAGAAGTCTCGAGTCTAGAGCCCTGAAATTTTACAGGGCTGCCCGTGGGTTCTATCTATGGAAACCAGCGGGCGTCTCATTCATTCATTTAAAAACCGATGTACTGGGACTTCTCTGGTGATCCAGTGGTTAAGATTCTGCACTCCCAATACAGGGGGCCCAGGTTTGATTCCTGGTTAGGGAACTAGATCCTGCATGTCACAATCAAGAGCACGCATGCTGAAACAAAGATCCCATGTTCTGCAGCTAAGACCCGGCATAGCCAAATAAAAACAAACAAGCAAAAGTAGTGTTCTGAATAGCTGCTCTGTACCAGGTACTTTCCAGACAAGACTCATTGGTGGAATAAAGACACTTGTCTTCATGGAGCGAAGTAGTGGGAGGAGACAAGCAATATACAACAAACAGTAACTAGCATGTGGGAAACTGAGAAATGCTTTGAGAAAATGAATGAGTGAAAGGGGTGGGGAAATGCATGGACACACGTGAGTGTGGGTTTCATGTTCTCAATAGGGTAATTGGGGAGCTCTCATTAGAAAGGTATCAATTGAATAAAAGACTGGACAGATGTGAGGACCTCAGCCACGTGGATATCTGGGGCAGAGCCTTCCAGAAGGAGAGAATCACTGATGCAAGGCTACAATGTAGAGAATAAGGAGGTAAGTCGGCTGAAGCAGAGACAGCCAGACAGAGAGCGGGAGAGATGACATCAGACACAGACATAAAGCAAAGAGGGTGTAACTCTCCTAAGCCACTGTGGGAAGCTAGGCTTTTATTCTGAGTGAGTTGGAGATACTGTGGGTTGTGGACCCCATTATATATTAAATAGAGACTTTCATACATCAGCTGGGAGAGGAGCATTTTAGGTGATTACTGTGCAGGCCAACAGTTTGGTTTCAGCAATGTTGCTATTTGTGCAGAATGCTGGTGTAATTATGCATTTATTTATTACATTTTTATTTCAAAATTAAATTCTGGCCCTAAAACAATTGAGACAAAACAGGAAATCATATCTGTTGTTTTCAGTTCTTATAGTGAATTAAAATGCCCTGGAGGGTTTTTACAGCTAATAAAGCCAGCACCCACCCCCAGAGATGCTGATTTAAGTGACCTGGGAAAGAGTGCCGGAATCAGTGCTTAACACACATGCACACAAACCGAAACAAAGAAACAGACTCTCCAGGTGACTCTAATGTGCTACCCGGATTGAGCAATTTTACCTTATCTGTTTTGAAGGCAAAGATCTTTAGCTCATTGGCTCTAAACCAGCAGACTATGTGTTTATTAGGATTTTAAAAAAAAAACAGGTCTCAAGAATATGTTTAAAATCCTCAAAGGTATCATCAGATATTCTGTTAAAAGGAATGAGGCAATTAGAATCTTCGTAATACTTTCCTCCTATGTAAAGGAAAACTCTATTTATGACATGGAGGGCTGTGGGAATTCCCTGCATTTTATTCTACTTAACAGTTTCTCACTAGTTTTTAAGAGTGAGGATTTGGGATCTCTGAAAATGTGCTTCTCTTTGATGATGACTGCTAGGGACTTAATTGTATCCCCCTCATGAAATTTCTCTCTAGAATCCCTGAACCCTAGTGTGTTGGTTTATGGAGATATATGGAATGTTTTGGAAGTAATTAAGATTGAAGGAGGTTGCAAGGATTGGCCCAAATCCAATAGGACTAATGGCCCCATGGGAAGAGGAGCAGAGTATCTGCGTACCAGGAAGGGCCACGAGAGGACCCAGTGAGAACGTGGGCGTCGACAAGCCCCAAAGAGAGCTCTCAGCAGAAACCAAAGTAGCTAGAACCTTGGGCTCCTAGTCTCCAAGAACTGTGAGAATACAAGCTTCTGTTGTTTAACCCTCTCGCTCTGTGGTATTTTGCTATGGCTTCCCTAGAACACTAATGCAGTGATGAAGCCTGCAGAGGATGTGGACAGGCCAGGCCTAAATACACAGTGGACCCCTCTTAGGCCCCTCTCCTCAACATTAGGCCCACTGCCCAGGCTTCAGCAGCAAGGCAGCCACTCTTCTTAGCGAGCATTTCAATTAATTAATTAGCGTGTTAAAATAAAAACAAAACACCCATGTGTAAGGACAAAGCAAAGTAGTTGATAAAGAGCATGAAGGCTAATTATTAGAATTTCCATGCAGCTCTTTGCCTCCCTGTATCTTAGGACAAGCAAGTAGGAGGAGTCTGTCTAGTATCCTCAGACACTGCATCATAGTAAAAGCACCTTTGCTTACTTCAAGGTGGATATAGCATTTTAAAAATCATCATCAGGGCTTCCTGGGGATCCAGGGGTCAGGACTTTGCCTTCCAACAGATGACATCTATTTGCCTTCCAACACAGGAGATAAAATTCAATCCCTGGTTGGGGAGCTAAATCCCACATGCCTTGGGACCAAAACCCCCCAAACATAAAACAGAAGCAATATTGTAACAAATTCAATAAAGACTTTAAAAATGGTCCACACCAAAAATATATATATTTTAAAAAACCATCATCACAGTTACATATTCATTATCTTATGTCATTCTCATGACAGTCCTAAAAACAAGTTATTTCACCTCCTTCTTATATGTGAGGAAACCACATTTTAGAAAATTTTTCATTGGAGCAGCTAGTACAGAGAAGTAACTGACTCTGAGCCCCATACACAGCCTCTCTTTCCTGTCCTACATCACCCCACTACAAATAAAAGCTGGGTTCCACACCCAATACAGTGCCTGTAAATTCCTAATAAATAGAAAATAGGCTGTGGTTGGTTTTGCTCAGTATTTTCTTAAGCTAAAATAGTCTCGGAATTCACATGTCAATTACTCACGATAAAAATGGACAGAGTCCCTCCTGCTTTCCTCTTAGCACTAAATGACATGGGTGGCACCGGACACAGGCCTCTGACATCATAGATAAAATGAATTTTTTGTGACCAACACTAGGTAAACTTCATCTTGTCCCTTCTGTCTGCTCATTTTGCCTTGATATGATCACTGCCCTCAAAATACAGCAGCCAAACTCCCATAGCATTCGGGTGGGGGAAAGTCTATTCTGGAGACAGGAGATCACCCAGATGGAACAGAGAAATCTGTTCCCGACCTCCAAATATCAACAGCGCATAATTAGCAGCTGCTAAAATAATAGAAGTCAATTGAACAAAAATATGGTAGGCTTAGCATTGATTTATTAAATACCTTATGTTTCCAAACACTGCTTTCCACAGTGGCTGAAAACCCTTTGCAGGGGATGACAGCATGTCAACCTGGGCACCAAACAGAGAACAGACAGAGTTTGGGGGGGGATTTTTGTTATTTTTTTTTTTTTAACAAATTTTTAAAATGAGCTATTACTACATCCCACGGACAAGCACAGACATGGCTGTTTTACATCTGCCTGATGAAAAAATACATTTGTTAAAAGCAGCCTTTAAGAGGGCTGTTGTTCTCAAAGATATCAGCCGCTGGTCTCCCTGGGAGACAGCAAAACCCCGCATTTATCTAAATTATCTCAGTAATATGACAGAGTGATTGCTCACTAATGGTCAGTAACAGTTTTCTTTGTCATTTTCCTAGTCATTACCTCCTCAGAATGAACTCCAGAATAAACTGCTTGCCATCGTGACTTGAGTGCTAATTTCCCCCTTGTATCCATGGATGGTTTTCTAAAAACATCTGTACTTGGCTATGACATTTTGACATTCCCATTTTGTGGAAAAAAAGAATATTTGCCTTAGAAAGCCTGAT
Organism: Oryx dammah; assembly: GCF_014754425.2. Classification (NCBI taxonomy): domain Eukaryota; kingdom Metazoa; phylum Chordata; class Mammalia; order Artiodactyla; family Bovidae; genus Oryx; species Oryx dammah. The sequence goes on from NW_024070194.1 coordinate 56,916,868, forward strand.
GAACACACAGATACTTTACACGTAAACAAGCAAAAAATACATACACTCTTTTTGTATTCCTGGGCTGTGAATTCTGTGTTTCATCTGCTAAAGCCTGTAGGGGCTGCCTGTTCAGAGAGGGCTGCTGGAGGAATTTGTAGGGGTGGGCTTCACTCCTGTGGTTTTACCAAGCTATGCCTCAGATTTCCTTATTTCAAGCCATCCTCTGTTGAAGATATGGATGATACAGTAAAACCAAAGGCCCTTGAGAGCAGATTGCATGAATATTTTGCTGTAGCCACGTGAGTACACGAATCCCTGGTCCTTTCGGAGGTAGGGGGCGGGCAGGGCGGTGACCAGCTGTTTGTCGTTACGTGTTTTTCTATCCAATAAAAGCTAGATCAGACTTCAGAAAATTCAAAGGTCAAGCCATCGGGAGAATGGTCAGAAAGCAGAACTTTTTTTCTTCCAATAAATAGAACTGAAAACTTTTTTGGAATTTTTATTTTATATTGGGGTAATTAACAATGTTGTGATAGTTTAAGGTAAACAGTAAAGGGACTCAGCCACACACGTACATGTATCCATGCCTGTGTGCATGCTAAGTCACTTCAGTCATGTCCAACTCGAACCTATGGGCTCTAGCCCTCCAGGTTCCTCTGTCCATGGGATTTCCCAGGCAGCAATACTGGAGTGGGTTTCCATGCCCTCCTCCAGAGGATCTTCCTGACCCAGAGCTAGAATCTATGTCCCTTACATCTCTTGCATTGGCAAGCAAGTTCTCTACCACTAGCGCTACCTGGGAAGCCTCCGTACGTGTATCCATTCTCCTCCAAACTCCTCTCCCATGCAGGCTGCCACATAGCATTGAGCAGAGTTCCCTGTGCTATACAGGAATTCCTTGTTGCTTATCCACTCTAAATATAGCAGTGTGTACATGTCCATCCCAAACTCCCTAACTATTCCTCCCCATCCTCCCCCCGCCCACAAACCCCCAACTTTCCACCATTGGCAGCCGTAAGTTTGCTCTCTAAGTCCCTGAGTCTCTTTCAGTTTTATAAATAAGTTACAAATGATACATTTCTTTTTTGATTCCACATATAAGGGATGTCCTATGATATTTCTCCTTCTCTGTCTTACTTCACTCAATATGACAATATCTGGGTCCATCCATGTTGCTGCAAATGGCATCATTTCATTCTTTTTAAAGGCTGACTAATATTCCATTGTATATGCGTACCGCATCTCCTGTATTCCTGAGGGCTTTTTTTAAGTGAAGATTTTTAAATGTCAAAGAACTGGGGAATGTAGGTCATTGTAGTTCCAGTGGCCCCTTCACTGGGCAATTCAGTGATAAGAGCCAAAACAATCAGCCTGGACTCAGAAAGGTAGCAGCCGTAGCCTCTACAGGCAGGACAGGCTGTCTCTGCTGTCCCCCTTCCTGGGCAGAACTGCTAGCTCATGAAAGATGAAGTGAAGCAAGACTTTGTAGAAATAAATATCTGGAAATATTACAACCGGTGCATTTATGTGCAAAGGATGTTGTGAGCAATCCAACAGACTGCTTGGCAACCCAGCTTCACTGCCTCTTTCATTGTTTTGACCACTTGTTTACTCACTTAGAAAGCAACTGTATGACCAATATTTTCAGTCAACAGTCTTGACTTGAAAAAAAATCCCTAATACTTGGATATACTTGGACATATTATTGTTGTTGTTTAGTCATTAATTTGTGTTTGACTGTTTTGCAACCCCATGGACTATAGCTCACCAGGTTCCTCTGTCCGTGGGATTCTCCGGGCAAGAATACTGAAGAAAGTTGCCATTTCCTTCTCCAGGAGATCTTCCCGACCCAGAGATTGAACCCATGTCTCGTGCATTGGCAGGTGGATTCTCTAGCACTAAGCCACCTGGAAAGCCCACTTGGACATGCGCTTGTCAGAAAAAGTATCCAACTTTGGGCTGGGGAAACTGCGGTTACTAAACCTGCACTGTTTTTGGACCTGTGTTCAAACTCAGACTCGTGCCCTGTCACCTCGTTGTTACCTCTTTCTGTCCCATCTGATCATGTGGTCAGTCACTCACCCTCACTCCCTAGAGCCCACATATTCCCAACCACCAGTTATAACTGGCAGCCTGCATGCCCCATGGGCGTCCCAAAGATAGTTTATCCAGAACAATAAACTCAGTGTGTGATATAGTCTGTCTCACAAGTCAGCAAACCAGTAGTCATCCTAGAATCCATCTCTTCTTTCCCTTCCAATCAAACCCCAGGCAATTCGGCCTCACTCTCTGGGATACCTTCTCATCTCTCTGCATGGCTAATACCACTGTACATTACTCCTCTCCAGCCCTTGTGTAAACTACTCCAGAAACTCTTAACTGGTTTCTCTATTACCAAATTATCAAATTCCTGACTGCTTTCAACACTGCTTTCTCTCTCTCTTTTTTTTTAAGTTAAAAAACTAAAAATTACCTTGGCATTCTCCTAATTTAAAATACATAATACCCTCTCCCCAGTTTTCCAAATGACCTTTCATGGCATTTGATTTGAGCCCAGTTCAGTCTCTGCCATTCAGTCGCTAAGTGTGTTAGTGGTTCAGTCATGTCCGACTTTTTGTGACTCCGGGATTCTCCAGGCCAGAATACTGGAGTGGGTTGCCATTCCCTTCTCCAGAGGATCTTTCAATCTCTAAACCCCACTCTAAAAATCTTAGGCTGTCATCACACTTGTGTAGATTTCACTTTTCCTTCTGTTAATCACTTTTGTCAAAATTATCCTTCCCTATTCCCTCCATTTTAGTGCATCTTTTAAAAACAACTTTTGGGACTTCCCTGGCAGTCTAGTGGTTAGGACTTTACTTTGCCATGGAGAGGGTGTAGTCTTGATTCCTGGTCGGGGAGTTAAGATCCCACATGACTCATGACCAAAAAACCAAAACATACAACAAATGCAAGACTTTAACAAATTCAATAAAGATATTTTTAAAATGGTCCTTAAAAAATTAAAAACAACCTTAAATCCTATCTTGTTTAAACTCCATTCCATCCTTTAAGTTAACCCGTACTTAACACTTTCTCCATTTGATTTTTTCTCTCCTCCCTGCTTTCCTAGCTCAATTTCCATGCCTGTTACAGCACTCAGCACATTAGATTGTAGCTGTTGGCTCATGTCTCTGCTTCCTTCTAGTCTGTCAGCCCCTTAAGGGCAGAAACTATTGTAACTCATCTGTGTATCTCAATACCTGGCAGATCACAGAGCCACAATGCATGTTAAATTGAATGAATACAGATGGTTATATTTGATATTTTGACTTGAGCTTATATTTTTCTCTTAAAACAAGGCATTAATCCATTTTTTTAAAAAAAAGATACTACTTTTCTCATATGTTAGTTTTTCAACTCCGATGGTATTTTCTAACTTAATGATAATAACCTATCTTTTGTTTAGTAGTCGGGTATTGGCTAGTTCAGTCCCTCAGCAAGAATCCCGAATAAGAGTCTCTGAAGAACAGAATCAAGAATAAGGAAATGGACTAGACTCAGGGTTTGTGGGGCTGTGCAGAAAGCCAGTGGCCCCTGACCAGTGTGAGCTCAGACACTACGCTGCCCTTTCAAAACTTTTTTTCCCTAATCTGATATTTTCCCTTGAACCAAGAGTCCCTTGTTAGTCGAAAGTGATGTAAAATTGGAGGCGATTTGCTAAGAGCTCTTCATATTATTCCTCTCCTGATTAGAAGGGCTCTTGGCCATGCCAATACCCATGAACTTTGCTCTGAGAAGAGGCACCTGGTGACCTCATTTCAGAGGAAAGGGTTGAGAACATCATACATTAAATTGCGCTGAATCATACACTCAAGATCCCAATAGAAAGCCAACAAAAGCTGAACTCTTGACGAGAATAAGCCCTGATTATAACAGAAACAGCCTTATCAACTCAGTGGGCCCAGACAGCATGGCTGTATTATCACCAGTACCAGGACTGATGTCCACAATGTTGACAGTGAGCCATCGATGAAAGGTTAAATTATGTTCTGTCCATCTATTAAAGAAACCAGATGAGTATGGAACAATTTTGGAGGAAGTACTCTCAACATGGTATCATTCTGAGAACTTTATGGGTAAAGGAGGGAACTGCCGTTGCTTAGTAATTTACTTTGGATCTGTTAGCTCTTTCTCTATTCATTCAAAATCAACTGAGGTCTTTATCATATCAGTATACTAGCTGCAAGCTGGAAACAATCTTGAGATTCATTTTTAGGTGTAAATGGTTCTGAAGATTATTTATCCTTGTGAGAAATCCATCTATGGACCACCATCTATGTGGAAAAATGAACTCGGAAAAAATGCAAAGCATTTAAGCTAATTCCACAAGTCAGCTTTGTTTTGCCTTATTATAAATTATGGACTCTGTTTACGTCTTTGCCTTCCTGTCAAACTAGAGGGAAAGCTATTTGAAGCTGGACTGTGTGTAACTCTTCGTATCTTGGGCAGCACCTGAAGGACATGGCTGACACTATTAACATTCTCAGCGTTCCTAGCAATAAGGGACCACTAACAGGGAACTCTACCCTGGTCATCACATCAGCTCCTAAATTTAAGAACAAGGTTTATCTCTTATCTGAGCACAAAGTGCCATAAGATTCGTCCTTAATGCTTCATGAAATAGAGGAGGAGGAAGTAACTGTGGTTAAAACATGGCCAAATACTTGCAGAGTCTAAGCTTATGTTAAAATAGAATGTAAGTGATAGCCACTTTTGGTACCACAATTAATTGTAATCTAAACCTCTGAGTATCTTGAAATAACATCAACTAGAGAAGTTTTCCTTCTCTCACTAGCGCATATACAGAGAGGATTGACTGAGATGAAGATGATGAGAGCGTGAAATCAAGCCCTAGGGGAAAGTTTATTTAGCAAAAAGAAAGTAAATCCAGACGCTACGATATTTGAAGAAACATCATGCAAAAGAAAGAGAGAAAAATTGCTTCTCTTTTTTAATTGAAGCTGGTGAAAAGTAGAATCAATAAGTGAGCGACATCACAGACTAGCAGAGAAATGCATGTATGAGTGCGTGTGTGTGTGTCTGTGTGCGTGAGAGAGGGAGAAACAGAGATGGGAAAAAAAGAGAGACAAAGAAAGCAGCTGCAGAGACAGGAAGATAGAAAGAGATGAGAGAGAGAAAGATAGTCCTATTTTCAGGTTTTCTGTGTGGGGGGGGCGGGGTAATTTATAAAAGCGATTCTTCCCATTAGTAAAATATCACACTAGTTGACATTTAATGTCCTTCCCAACTCCCAGTTCCATGATTCCTTGTCTGGATGCTAATTTGGCTCAGAAAGGAACGAATGATTGGCAGAAATAAAGACTCAGCTCCAAACGGAATCTTAACAGCTACTTTTTGTTGTCACAGCTATTCAACCCCCAACTTCTTAAAAAAAAAAAAAAAAAACCCCAGTGGCAGCACCCAGACAATAGGTCTCCTTGGATGTCCTTCCATCAAACGGCAGCAGGCTTCTGGGCTACGCCACGGACACATGTCTGCTGTTTGTTTTCAGCAATCGCTGCAGAGGATCCTGGCAGGCTGCTCTACACACTCACACAAACTCATTTAAACCCAGGGGACACGATGCGGTCCTCAAACTCACAGATTCCCACCCCACTCTGTGCTGCCCGCCTGTGCTTCCGGAGTCCGCTGCATTGCTGTCTGCATCTGTTATGAGGCAAGCAGCTTGGTTTAAAAATCTGTTTACTGTGCAGAGAAACATTCTCAAGGAGTTGAACTCCAGAGTGATTTCACCAGCTTGGAGAATGAGTGCAGCACGTGTGATGGATTGCTCCTGGACCATAAATCATGGTTTGGAAATTAGTAATGCAATCAGTTTGGTATGGGCTAGGAGTTTCCCTTATGAGACAGTCCTGAAATTCTAGGGGCATCGAACCTCGGAGAAAATGACGACCTATTTCCATACAGAGTCACCAGGCCTATTGTGGGAATATAGCTATATATCTTGTGATATAACCATAATCTGCCCCCAGACTGCTTGTTCCTAGCCTATAGGCTTCTATGAAACAAGGACATTCTTTTCCTGGTCGTTTAAAGATTTGGAGGTCAGAAGCCATTAGCTGGTAAATAAACCTCATGAATCTAGATGTTCAGAAATTATCTATCTATTCACTGTTCTTCAGAGCGGAAGAACAGGCAGTGTGTAGGAAGACTGCCACTCCGTTATCATGGAATGGTCTATAGTTGACGTGGAATGTAGAAATCAGCATCACATTAGCACCCCCAGATCTGTCAGAGCCAACAGGCCTGCCTGCCATTCTCCCATGAACTAAGTCTTTGTCTTTCTAGAATAGGCCTGAGACATCGCTTTAATCATCCGTCATCCACTGTGCCTGTCTCCCAGGTTCATTTTTCTCTAGGGGTGTATGTTCTAATGGATAAGGTAAGACTCCCTAACCGTAACCCTTATGAGCAAGGTGACGGAGCACGTTTACTTGCTCAAATGCCCTCGATACCAATTGTCAGCTCACAATGGCCCTGGAGGCCCTGGCACAGACTCCTCATTAAAATAATCCCCCAAAAACAAAATTGATAAATATATTACTTTCCTTTTCAGCTTTATTAAAAACCTTTATTTTTTGGCTTTGAAATATGATGTTCTAATGAAAGCTTTTTGCTTCCAAAAACAAACACAAAACAGAAAAGGGTAGAATGAAATACAATAAGTATGTCTCAAGGAAATGAAGTTGGGCTTTGTGGAAACAGTACTTAAAATCTGGGAAGTTAGGAACCAAGTTCTGTCTGTCTGTCTCTCCCTTCCCCCTTCCCTCCCTCTTCTGTATGTTTGGGTCTCTCTGGCCACACGGCCTCGCCCCTCCCCACAATTTCATCTCTGCGTGTTAACTTGACCTGTTTCCTCTTAAATGACTCCCTTTTTCCTGGGGTAGTTGTAGCTTGTTACGGTGACCTTTCATTTCTAATGACTGCTTCTGGCCTCTGAGTTCAAATAGTTAGAGATAGTAAGACAGTCTCTGGCTGTTCAAATGACTTGGCATTTTTTGAGCTCAGTCACCATCCCTGGCTTAACTGGTTAAAACATAAGATAAACTATGGGCCCTTTTGCCTGGGCTGGGCTGGAGTGTGGGGGCAGAGAGAGAACGTGGCATGGCTGATCCCTTCCAGCTCTGCCGACCACATACAACAATGACCACAAGTCTCAGAAGTCATGTGCCTCAGAAAAGAAAACTGTGTATTGAGTTCAGCCTTCCTCCTAACTTTTGTCCTCTCATATTTATTGATTTTCATTATATTTACTGAAGATCTGCTGTGAGGTGGACACTGTACTATGGGGGTAAAATTTTTATCTTCCTCATCCCTCAATCAGAGATAATATTTTGATTCTGACATATGAAGTCATCTTTTAATGCCAAATGAAAGAAACCAAAGAAAATAATTACATTTTTGAAATGCATTTTTTCAACCTAAGTATGCTTCTTTGTCATTAGGCCTGATCTAAACTGTATTAGAAGACACTTGGAATTTAAGGAAATCAGACCTTGACCCTAGGTAAACCCTTCATGAATTAAACATGTAGATGCAGGCAAGTCAATTAAATACACTTGGGTTTTCTCATCTCAAATGGGGACAAATGATATCTATTGTGCACACCTCACAGAGGGTCCATGTAAGAGGGTAATAATGTAGATATTCCATATATGCAATGGTATGAGACTTTATTATTGCCCACAAAGTTTCTGAGCAAAGCAGTTTTGGATTTGAGGGAAATTCCAACTGTGCCCCACCTCATTCCACTCCCATCACAGTGCTGTTAAAACACAGTTGGAGATTACTGTCTGTTTCACTTTTTTTAGTCGTCTCATTTTAAAGCTCCTAATGTCCAGCATAGTGAAATCATAAATATATGCACTAGTTGATTCTTTTAATCCCTGAAGAAGAAAAAAGTGCAAGGATTACCTCAGCATAAAATTAGCCCAATTTTCCAGTTATCCCCCAAAGCGTGTAGATTAACATAAATTTCCAGTAATCTCGAGTGTCTGTCTGGCACTTCTGCATGGCTACACTGAGCCCTTTCCCAAATCACAGAAGCACACAGCTCATTCTCAGAGAAAACTCCATTATTTTCAAGGCCAGACCAAAGGAAATAAATTTCAACTGAGGCCAAGACATCTTAAGTGAGACCTCAGAGAGACTCTCTAGCTGTGCTTGTATCTGTCTAATGCTGAAGGTCCTTAGAAACCTCTTGCTGAGGTCGATGGATTAGTCTAACTCTAATTTAGCAAGATGTATCAGGATGTTCTATCTCCCTGCTCTCGGTCTGTCTGTCTGGAATGTTCTCTGCTCAGCCTCCTTGCCCCTCTGGCTCTCAGACTTCTGATGTCCCATCTGTCAGCATCAGCCCCCACCTTTTAAAGCAGCCCAGACATCATTTCCTTCAGCGACCCAGTTAATCCTTTAATTCAGAATCTCGGGCAGACCTGGGGAATTTGTCTTTTCTGAAAGCCTGCCATGTGCTTTTAGAGAGTATCGCCAGGGTTACACAGGAGTCACAAAAAGAAACAGGGAGAAGCGTTCTCAGAACTGAGGCACTATTGAGTACAAGCTCAGACTCCCCTCCTAGTAGACGGGTCAGGGTGGTATTTGCTTTGCTGGGTTGTTTGGGTCAACTTTGCAAGTAGCCACTTCTCCTTGGCCAGAGTGAGAGAACTGGTTGATGTCAGAGGAGCAGTGAGAAGGCCAGCTAAGTCCATCATCTCCAGTCTCCCAGGTATAGTGTGCTTAGTTGCTCAATCGTGTCTGACTCTGTGACCCTGTGGACTGTAGCCTGCCAGGCTCCTCTGTCCATGGGGATTCTCCAGGCAAGAGAACTGGAGTGGTTTGCCATGCCCTCCTCCAGGGGATCTTCCTAACCCAGGGATGGAACCCAGGTCTCCCATGTTGCAGGTGAATTCTTTACTGTCTGAGCTACCAGGGAAGCCCAAGAATATTGGAGTAGGTAGAAGGTGGTCATTAATTAGGAGGAAAGATGTGGGCTGGAAAAAATGGTTTTGTGAAGCAACGAAAGTGAAGCAAGTAAATCTATTTCTCCCTTATTTCTGTTGTCTTGAGTCTGTGAGGCCCCTGTTGTTTAGTCGCTCAGTCATGTTCAACTCTTTGTGACCCCATGGATGGTAGCCTACCAGGCTCCTCTGTCCATGGGATTTCCTAGGTGAGAATACTGGAGCATATTGCTATTTCCTTCTCCAGGAGATCTTCCTGACCTAGTGATGGAACCTGAGTCTCCTGCATTGGCAGGCAGATTCCTTACCAATGAGCCGTCGGAGAAGCCCCAGTGAAGCCTCTGCCTTAGTATAACTGAATTCTACCAAGGAGGAATTTTTCTTTTCTTAAAATGTAGGCTATAGGACTTCCCCGGTGGTCCAGTGATTAAGAACCTGCCAGCCAATGCAGAAGACACATGGATTTGATCCCTGGTCGGGGAAGATTCCATGTGCCTCAGGGCAACTACTGCTATGTGCCACAGTGCGTGTGCCACAACTACCGAAGCCTGTGCACCCTGGGCCTGGGCTCTGCAACAAGAGAAGGAGCCTGCTCAGCCCAGCTAAAAAGTAGCCCCCACTTGCTGCAACTAGAGAAAGCCCTCGAGCAGCAATGAAGACCCAGCACAGCCAAAAATAAATGTTAGTGAAACAAATTTTTTAAAAATTTATGTAAAGTATGTTTCTAGGATACCACACAGAAGTTTCAGCTTTATTGGTGTTTCTCAGAGGAAGTGTGGGGACTGCTCGCATCCATGCCACCAGCTTACTGCATGAAATGCAGCTGCCAGAGCCCCAGCCCAGCTCAATGAACCAGAATCACCGGGATGGTATTGGAGAATCTGCATTTTCATCAGATTTTACTTATTCATGTGTTCTCAGTGTGTTTTTGAAAGACATCTCCCCTCTCAATAAATTGCTTTTTTTTAAATAAGCAATATAGGAGGCATAACAAGATAGTCTTTGGTGGGGGCGGGGGGCACACCTTATGGCATGTGGGATCTTAGCTCGTGGACCATGGATGGACCCTGAACCTCCTGCACTGGGAGCATGGACCTCCAGGGAAGTCCCAGCCTGTCTTCTTTAAAGAAGAATGCATGGAAATGACAGCTCCTGGCTCCTTGAGGACCGTGGTGGCCCAGACAGCTGACTCATGGCAAGAGATGCCAGAAAAGGGGCTCCTGCTCCCATCATTTGCTGTGTTAATAGCCTACAATCTCCTGCTCCAGAGAGTGCCACTGTTTCACAGAGGAGTGAGAGTCTGCTTTTCATGGCTTAGTATCATCTTGGACCAAAGGATTTAGTTTGACTGAGGGTGACTTGAGGGCGTTCTCTAGGAAGGCTTCAAGTATTAGTTCAGTCAAAAGACAGGTCAAGGTAATGTTGCTTTAAGAAGGCCAACTTGGGACTTCCCTGGTGGTCTTTGGCTAGGGCTCGGAGCTCCCATTGCTGGGGGCCTGGGTTCGATCCCTGGTGGGAGAACTAGATCCCACATGCTGCAACTGCGACCCAGTGCAGCCAACTAAATACATAAATATTAAAAGAAAAACAAATAAAAGAGGAAGGCCAACTTGATAGAGAAGCGGTAGACCATGGCTTAGGGAAGTAATTCAAGACCACGAATTTAGTCCCCTTAGTCAGGCAGAAAGGCTTCCCAGGTGGTAAAGAATCTGCCTGTCACTGCAGGAGACATTAAGAGATGCAGATTTGATTCCTGGTCTCGGAAGATGCCCTGGAGGAGGGCATGGGACCCCACTCCAATATTTTTGCCTGGAGAATCCCATGGACAGAAGAGCCTGGTGGACCACAGTCCACAGGGTCACAAAGAATTGGAAACAACTGCAGTGACTTCGCACACACAGCCAGGCAGAGATCACACTCTAAACTGCAGATTCCTCCTCTCACTAAGGAAAACCCCCAATGTCTCAGGAGCTGGCCCTTAGCTTGAGAAACATCTAGAAGAAGCAGAAGCAAAGAGAAGGGTCAGAATTCACTGCCAGCCACCCCCTAGTAGAGCTCCAAGGAAGAAAGGAACCATGCTTGTCTTTCTTTAAAAAAAAAAAAAAAATGCAAAGAAGTGTTTCTTATCCTACAAACCACACATGAATTCATATGGTTCAGGTTTATAGGATTTTAGAGTTTAATCCACAGATTGGGAAATAAAACTCATTCACAGAGCTCCTTAACAGGGAGCAAAAGGACTGGGAACAAGAACATTTCATGTTCGGCCACTGGTCACTGGAGGCCACCTCTCGAGGCTGGAATGACCAGCAACTTGGCAAGCCCACTGGCCATGAAAACGACACAGAATCCTAAGCCAATTTATTATTATTTTTTATTAGAGTATAATTGCTTTACCATGTTGTGTTATTTTCTGCTCTAAAACAATGTGAATGAGCTATATAAATATGGATGTTCCCTCCCTTTTGAGCCTCCCTCCCACACCACCGGCCCACCCCTCTAGGTAAGGATCACATTTTAAATGCCCCAATTTCAAGCTGTCAGTAGACACTTAGTGAATACTTGTAGATGTGATGTGTATAGCAACTGGCAGTGAGACAGAGCTCCTTTCCCAGCCAAGGCAGCTGCTGTCTATTTTTCATGGACTGTTTGCCTGGATTTGCTCCGTAATAGACACAGCCTCACAATATCTGGCACCAAGACTTGATCTGAAACCAAATGGAAAAGAACTGAACAGGTGGGAAATATCCAGGTGTTTCTGGAGTTACACTGATATCACCCTTGCCATCATCAGAGAGAAGGAGACTTGAGATTAAACAGTAAGCAGCTCACAAAAAGTCAGAGGCTGAAACAGAAAGCAGGAGGAACAGTTTGTTAAAATTAAGCCAATCCAAGTAGCTTAAATAGACTTTAAAAACCACGCACAGGAGCTCTGCAGAGCTTATGGGGATATACTAGTGTAACTTTTATGGATAGTTTAAACTGTTTCATTAGTATAAATCTTCCTTTAAGATGAAATGCATCAAAGGATAAACAGATGGCTGTCGAGTAAGCGTTCTATAAACGGGCTTACTACTCTTTAATGTGAGCCATGCAAGTAGAATGCCTGCTTGATTCATTAATCCAATTGTTTTTATCCATTGTATCATAAATGACAGTGGTGCTGAAAACATCCCATTCACACCCAGCTGCTGGCCTTTCATGGCATTGATGTTGATTGTTAATCCATATTCTCTCACAGGCAAATGTAATCATCCCTTATTATGCAGATATTAAGGGCGCAGCCCCACAGAATCAGAAATGGCTTCCTTCAGACTAAATATTAGGAATGCATACATATAACCACGAATAGAACATTACAAAACAACAAATCTGTCATGAGACAAAGCACTCTATACAAGCAGTTGACTAAAATGAAACTGTGGAAACAGCATAAGTTTGCGCTCCTCTTGCATCAGGCCAGTCACCCAATCTCCAGTTCAGGCCTCCCTTTCTTGCCTAAGAATTGTCAGTTAAAGTAGCAGGTTTTGGGAACATTAGAAGGAAGGAAGTACATCTAGGGAGTGAAGGGAGCTGAGTGAAGGACTTCCCTGGTGGCTAGGGAGTGAAGGGAGCATGTGGCCTGAACAGAGAATGGGAATAACCAAAATAGGAAAGGAAGAGATGTGTAATCATAATAATAATCAAGATGGATCATGGAACTTGGAATGATGACATATAGTAGAGCAAAAATACACAGGCTAATGAGTAAGGGGAGATTTTCTTATGACACTAATCTTCCAGATATTCAGAATATGAATTACTCTTTAAACAAATGATTAACTCCAACAAGTACTGTTCCCAATTAAACCAACTGAAAGCAGCTCTTGATGAAAAGCGACCCGAATCACTGAACAGAAAATGCATACTCTTTCATCAAGATAATGCAAGATCGTATGTTTCTTAGATGACCAAGCAAAAACTGTCACAGCTTGACTGGGAAGTTCTGAGTCATCTATCATATTCACCAGACATCGCACCTTTGGATGTCCATTTATTTGAGTCTTTACAAAATTCTGTTAATGGAAAAAAAAATTTCAACCCCCGGAAGACTGTAAAAGACACTTGGAAGAATGCTTTGTTCATTCAGAAAGATAAAAGGTTTGGGGAAGACAGAATTATGAAGTTGCTTGAAAAATGGCAGAAGATAGTGGAACAAAATGGTGAATACGTTGTTCAGCAAAGTTCTTGGTGAAAACAAGAAAATAAAATAAAAAATAAAAGAGGAAAGACTACATGAGACTCAGACTCACAGGATATTTTCATCTTATAAGGAGGAGTGACTAGTGGATAATGATGTCTTCCTTGCTTTGGAGTGTGAAAGGAAAATGAAATTTGCTCAGTCATATCTGACTCTTTGTGACACCACGGACTAATTCTCTAGGCCAGAATACTGGAGTGGGCAGCCTTTCCCTTCTCCAGGGGATCTTCCCAACCCAGGGATTGAACCCAGGTCTCCCACATTGCAGGTGGATTCTTTACCAGCTGAGCCACAAGGGAGGCCCTGTAACTTAGTCTAAATAAGTAACAATAAAATAAAGCAATAAAAGTAGAGTGAAATAAAACGTCTTGATAAGCATAGTAAATAACTAAAAAGAAAAAAAGTGGAAGATGATTCAGGAGAAATGGCAATACTAATTTCATATAAGTGGGTATTAGGTTTAAAGGCAACCCACTCCCATATTCTTGCCTGAAAGATTCCATGCACAGAGAAGCTTGGCGAGCACTATAGTACATGGGGTCGCATAGAGTCAGACACACTGACTGGCAACACGTTTGAGGGGATTAAAATAGTGTCTAGGAAGAGGATCCTCTTCAGGGGCAGCAGAGAAATGTCCTAAGAGCTCCTCCCCGTGGAGCCCACAGAAGGAAATTCTCTACATCAGACAGGAGAAGAGTGCAGGCAAGAACAGCCAATACTTTGGCAACTTGTGTGGAACTGGTTGGGAAGTTTGCTTCTTGGATCCCTGAAACTTTATCAAAAGTTGATGTTATTTAGAGATGTAAATAAAGAAATAATGAATGAATGTTTATCACAGAATGATAATGCTTCATTACACCTGAAAAACTGAAATCTGTGGCACCAGAAAACTAGAGTCCTCTCTTTTGTATGATCTATATGTTGCAGAACCAGGAGATGGACTTCAAAATATCAATTTGAATTATGTAAAAAAAAAAATGTTCACTCATCTTCTACTTGCTTATCCTAATTCATCAGGTCTTGATTTCATGACACTGTCCAAGAAGGCACCACAGAGTGTTTTTGCTTACACCAGGTAAGTCAACTAGAGAAAGAAAGAGAGAGATGCAAATAAACCCCAAGTACACCATCAGATCATCAAAGATCAGGTTGTCCTCCCTTCCCAGTTTCATTAAATCTAGGTATCTCTAAAGCTGATGATGCTGAATAGGTATAAACTATAGACTCTAGGACTTCACAGATTGTCTTACCCAATCACAATCTTTCACAGATGAAGAAATAAGTCCCTGGAAAGGTGAAGAGGTTTGTACAAGATCACACAACAATTTAATAGCAATCAACACAAGAACTCTGGTCTCTGGCTCCAGGACACCCTCATTCCACTGCCACACACTGTTTTTCAGTGAGAAATATCTCATTTCATTGGTTTCATTTATGTATCTACTCATGGAATGTCCCCACTGACCATAGCAAATGAGATTGGGTGCCAATTGCAATAAATAACATGTTTTCTAAACATGTCATCTTTCTGTGCAAGGCTTTTTTATCCACTCTGACAGGTCATTTTCACTTTACGCATTATAAAACATCTCTTAGAATTAATTCTAAAGACAGAAAAAAAAATCTTTACAGTTTACCATTTTCCAGCAAGACCTATGTCCCGAAAATCCTGATCCATATATTTAAAGTAATATCTTATAGAAGGGTAATGATTTTTCCAGCTGAAAGTCTTTTCACAGGTATGAAATCCCCAAAATGGGATTTTTACAGCCTGGCATGAAAGGTCAGACACATCTAGGTTGTAAAAGCTAAGACACAGACAGGTAGTAAATCAACCATATCTCAAAAAAATCTAGGAATATTTTTAAGGCAGATATAAGCATAAACTATAAGAATTCTTATATATAAGAATGTTTATTGAGCTTACACCTTAATGTTTATTGAGTTTATACCAAAATAGATCACAGACCTAAAGGTAAAAATTCAAAATATACAATTCAAAAAAGATATCACAGGAGAAAATGTAGATGACCTTGGGTATGACAATGACCTTTTAGATACAATACCAAAGGTACAATCCATGAAAGAAATAACTGATACGCTAGATTTCATTAACATTCAAAACTTCTGCTCTTCTAAAGGTAATATCAAGAGGATGAGAAGACAAGCCGCACACTGACTTGCAAAAGATACATCTGATGAAGTACTGTTATCCAAAATATACAAAGAACTCTCAAGACAACAACAAGAAAACAACCTAATTAAAAATTGGACTAAAAGTCTTAACAGATGTCTCATGAAAGAAGTTACACAGATGGCAAATGAACATATGAAAAGATGCCTCAAATCATATGTCATTGAGGAAATGCAAATTAAAACAATGAGATACCAAAACACACATTTAGGGTGGCCAAAATGCAAAACACTGACAATACCAAAAGCTGGTGAAGATGTGGAGCAACAGGAACTCATTCATTAATGCCGGGAATGCAAAATGGTGCAGTCACTTTGGAAGACAGTTTTGTGTTTTCTTACAAAACAAAACATTCTCTTATAGAATCCAACCATCGTGGGTTTTAGTACTTCCCCACAAGATTTGAAAACTTACATCCACACAAAATCCTGCAAACAAATGTTTATAGTAATCTTAATCACAACTGCCAAAATGTGGAAGCAATGAAGGTGCTCTTCATTAGGTGAAAGGATAAACAAACTGTAACAGATCCAGACAACGGAATATTGCTGCAATTCAGTTGCCCAGTCGCATCCGAATCTTTGTGATCCCAGGGACTGCAGCACACCAGGCTTCCCTGTCCCTCACCATCTCCCAGAGTTTGCCCAAGTTCTTGTCCATTGCATCAGTGATGCTGTTCAGCCATCTCATCCTCTGACACCATCTTTTCCTTCTGCCCTCGATCGTTCCCAGCATCAGGGACTTTTTCAATGAGTTGTCTGTTTGCATCAGATGGCCAAAATACTGGAGCTTCAGCTTCAGCATCAGTCCTTCCAGTGAATATTCAGGGTTGATCTCCCTTAAGATTGACTGGTTTGATCTCCTTGCTGTCCAGAATGGAATATTATTCAGTGCTAAAAAGAAATAGCTACCAAGCCATGAAAAGACATGGAGGAAACTTAAGCTCATTTTACTAAGTGAAATAAGCCAGTCTGAAAAGGTTACATACTGTATGATTCATACATACTGTATGACATCCTGGAAAAGGCAAAACTATGGAAACAATAAAAGATCAGCTGTTTCAGGGGTGATATGTGGGTGATGAATGAATAGGCAGAGAACAGAGGATTTTTAGGGATGTAAAAATACTACATATGATACCATAATGATGGATGCATGTCATTATACATTTGACCAAAGAAAAATACACCAAGAGTGAACTCAAGAGATTTCTGGAGCTGTCCAGTGGTTAAGGCTTTGCCTTCCAATGTAGGGAGTAAGGGTTCCATTCCTGGTCAGGGAACTAAAATCCCTCATGTCTTTGGTCCAGAAAAACAAAAAGAGAAAACAGAAGCAATATTGTAACAAAGTCAATAAAGGCTTTTTAAAAAAGAGTAAACCCTAACATAAACTGTTTTTTAGTTGGTAAAGAATCCGCCTGCAATGCAGGAGACCCTGGTTCAATTCCTGGGTCGGGAAGACCCCCTGGAGAAGGGATAGGCTACCCACTCCAGTATTCTTTGGCTTCCCTTGTGGCTCAGCTGGTAAAGAATCCACCTGCAATGCAGAAGACCTGGGTTTGATTCTGGGTTGGGAAGATCCCCTGCAGAAGGGAAAGGCTACCCACTCCAGTATTCTGGCCTGTAGAATTCCATGGACTATACGGTCCATAGCGTTGTGAAGAGTTGGGCACAACTGAGCAACTTGCACTTTCACTTTAACATAAACTGTAACCTTTGAGTTATTATGATGTGTCAATGTAGGCTCATCAACTGTAGCAAATATACCACTCTGGTGGGGGAGGTTGATAATGGGGATTATGCATGTGTGGGAGCAGGTGAAACATGGAAAATTGCTGTGTCTTCTCTTAATTTTGCTGTGAACCTAAAACTGCTCTTAAAAATTGTCTTTTAAAGAACAGGTTAAGCAAGATACTTTGCAGTCTTTGATGTCTTGATGATTAGATATGTGGGCTGTAGGTCAAGTGACAAAGTATATTCAATAAGTAAGTGCTCAATGAAGTGAAGTGATTGTCACTCAGTCACATCCCATTGTTTGCGACCCCATGGTCTGTAGCCGACCAGGTTTCTCTGTCCCTGGAATTCTCCAGGCAAGAATATTGAAGCAGGTTGCCATGTCCTTCTCCGGTGGATCTTCTAGACCCAGGGATTGAACTGGGGTCTCCTGCATTACAGGCAAATTCTTTACCCTCTGAGCCACCAGGAGAGCCTGAATGCTCAGGCGATGGCGATTATTTTATCATTATTTCTATTTATGCAACTGTTTTTATTCCAGCTGCTAGATTTTAAGTTCCTTGAGGAAAGGCACTATGTTTTATTGCCAACGTGTGCTGGAAGTTGACATGTGATAAATGATAAAAAGTTTGCTGCAATAATTCATTAAAAAATACATTTATTTATTTGGCTGTGTCGGGCCTTAGTTGCACCCTGAGGGATTCTCTCTAGTTGTGCCCCATGGTTCCAGAGCACCCAGGCTCAGTAGTTGTCCCTAGGAATGGGATCTTAGTTCCCTGACTGGGATCAAACTCAAGTCCCCTGCTTTTCAGGGTGGACTCTTAACCACTGGACCTCCTGGGATGTCCCAGAACAATTCATTCTTAATCAGATTTGTTCTTATTGTTTAGTCACTCAGTTGGGTGTGACTCTTTTGCAACCCCATGGACTGTAGCCTGCCAGGCTCCTCTGTCCATGGAGTTCTCCAGGCAAGAATGCTGAAAGGGGCTGCCATTTCCTACTCCAGGGAATCTTCCCAACCCAGGATCAAACCCTTGTCTCCTGCACTGGCAGGCGGATTCTTTACCGCTGAGCCACCACGGAAGACCAAATTGCCCCTAAATGTCTATTTGCAGAAAATTAAAAGAAAAAACAACTGGTTGTTTCGATTCAGATACAGAATATACACTGCTTTCTGTGCCAGAATCAAAGATACTTTGGTTTAAAACTAAAATGAAGCATGATATTGACAAATAAGAACTGTGCTTAAATCTACAACTAAGTAAAGGTAGCCCTTACTCCTACATCCTAATTACTGAGACTGTTGATGCTTCCTCTTGATGACCCTGGTAATAATGACATGTTCTTTCATTGGAGAAGTTTTTAGAGAAGAGGCTGTGTTAGGTAATGCAGCAAATAATTCTCTTAGGGATTCCTTTTCTCCTATGTCCCTTTATTTCCTTATTCCAGATATTTTGTCTAAAAGCCATTTCTAAATACTGCAGGAAATTGATTTACCGAGTCATACGATTTAAGAGCTGATGGGATCTTAGCAATCATGCTTCATTTTGCAGGTCACTGAGATCAAAAAAATGAAGGACTAAAGGTCACACAGTGAGAGATGATTTTTGCAATGGAATCAAAACTAATTTTTCTGTTGTTAAGACAACCGGCACCAAAGGAAGCCACTGGGGCTAAGCCCCAAGTCACCACACTGAGACTTACTACTACCTTACTTGGTTTCAGCCTCTCCCAGGAATGGAATCTTAAACCTGGAAAGGACCCAGTAAGCACTAATGAGCTAACATGTGTGTTGAACCCTTAATGTCCTAAAGGAAGCTGACCTTGACACAAACAGGTTTCTGCTGGTATAACTTCCTGGAACTCTTTGATCCTCCTCTCCTTCTGCTTATAAAAGTCTTCCATTTTGTACAGCACCTTAAATTGCCTTTTTAGCTGCTGGCGGGGATGCTGCTGGATTTGTGAATCAAATAAAGCCAATAAGATCTTTACAATGTATTCAGTTGAATGGTTTTTAACGTTGTTTGAAAAAAAAAAGAAAAAAAAAAAAACTATTTCGGGAAACAAGAAAATGTGCGTTATAAAAATAGTCCATTACAGAAAACAAAACAAAGCCAAAAATGTCTCTGCTGATTTGGAATCGTAGAAGCAGCAGAGCAAGAAGAAAAAAAATGAAAAACAAGGACGATGAATAAAAGGACAATGAATAAGTTTAAACGTACAGTTCCAGAGCAAAGCATAAACATACAAAAGGAAATTTTGTGTGTGCATTCCGCCCCACTCCCCGCTTCGGAACGCCTGTGAACGACCCAGTGTAAATCAATGGGCATTTTGCTCTAAGTCGCCTTCCCCTCCCCCCTCCCCCTCCCCCCTTCAGTTCTAATCCTGCGTCTTTCTTGTATTTGAAAACCAAATCAGACGCTGAACAAATCACTCGGATCTGCTGACGTGGATCAGGAGCCCCCGCAGAACACGGCTTCCTCTTTCCCTGGCTTAACCTTCTCTTTCTTAATCCTTTCCGATGACCTGAGTCCACCGATTTTTTTTTTTTTTTTCAATTTCTAAGCAATTAATTTTTTGGCTTGGGCGCGCGATCCACAGGTGTGGAGGCTGGCAGTTCGCTGATGGGTTCCGTCTGTCGGAGCCTCCTGGGGGCTCCTGGGTGGGGTCTCCACCCTGAGAGAAGCAGGCAGCTTCCCCATCTATCTGCAGGCGGGCGGAAAAAGCCTGGCAGCTCACGCAGTTATTCAACAGGAACAACTGGTTACACGTTTAGGGGGACAGTGGGGAGGCGTGCGGGTCAGGGAGGGGGCAATGGTCCCACAAAGAGTGAGTGATGGTTCCTCCAAAGTCCACGGTGTTTTTTCCTCTTTAGCGGGGACGGGGGTAAAAAAGACTGGATGGAGAAACAGGGTTTTGTGACAGTTCTAGGGGGAGAACTTGAATTCCTGACTCTCCTTGGCGTCACACTTTAAAAGAGAAAGATGAGGGAGGTGGGTAGTTAATATAACAACAATTATTCGTTGTGATGGGCTTCTGAGGTGACACAGTGGTAAAGAATCTGCCTGCCAAGCAGGAGACCTGGGTTTGATCCCTGGATCGGGAAGATGCCTTGGAGAAGAAAATGGCAACCACTCCAGTATTCTTGCCTGGACAATTCCATGGACAGAAGAGCCTGACAGGCTACAGTCCATGGGTCTCAAAAGGGTTGGAGGACTTAGCAACTAAATAACAAAATACACAAACACAGATTGGCCGGGCTGGCATCAGAGCCTCTGGAGAGATTTGCCTGGACTGGTGAGTTTTTCTTGCAACATAAATAGCCACATTAGATGTTCTTTGAGGGGCACCCAAATGTGGGTGACCCCCCACTTCTGCAGGAAGGTGAGTTAGGCATGTGTTTAGGGTGGGCAGGCTGGAGGAAAAAATGAAAACCTTTAATTTACTTTAACTATGAAACAGACATTTCATAGGCTATGGAGGATTGGGAGCAAAGATTTTCAAATCAGAAAGATTTTAAACTTTTTCTTTCTTTTTTTTTTGATATTTATAATCCGTTTTATTTATTTATTTATTTATTTAAATTTTACTTTACAATTCTGTATTGGTTTTGCCATACATTCTTAAATTATTTATAATTAGCAAATATTTCAGATTTAGGCAAACCGTATTTGCCTTAAGGAGTATTTGAAGCCTTAAGAAGCAAAAGTTTTGTGCCTTTCTTGTCTTGTTTGTTTCCCCACGGTTTCCCTGATAGCTCAGTTGGTAAAGAATCCGCCTGTGATGCAGGAGACCCTGGTCACATTCCTGGGTCAGGAAGATCTGCTGGAGAAGGGATAGGCCACCCACTCCAGTATTCTTGGGCTTCCCTTGTGGCTTAGCTGGTAAAGAGTGGGACACAGCTGAGCAACTTTCACTTTCACTTTTGTTTCCTGGACAATTTAGCCTCATCTGAATGTACTATCCCACCCTTGCGAAAAGAAGCAATGATGTAAAGCTAATCTACTTTGATATATGAAGTTGATGTTTTAAAGAGAAGCAGTGTTCAATGTGTTACGTAGGATTCCCCCCCCCCTTTTCTTTATGTATTTTCTTCCTGCCCCACCTCCCTTCTAAAATGCTCTTCTAAGATTCAAGCACATCTGGGACCTTTTTGAACACAAGATTCTGAATAGCAGTCTGTCCTGATGGTCACACACACAGACTGTCTATTGGACCCACTGACATGCATCCTAATTCCTCTCTTGGTGCTTTGTCTACTTCAGAAGACAATCTATATGGAGATTTGAGAATCCCTAATGGGTAGGGAATTTGAATTAGCATATTTGCTAATAATCATATAAAATGACTCCTTAACCTCTTGCACAGCTGATGGTTAGAAGCTGAATATATTTCAATAAGCCTTTCTTTTCTACTCCTTGACTTAGAAAGAACTCGCATCATCTCCTGGAAAGAATCTCAGGTGAAGCAAAAGTAAGGGACCATTTGTCTAAACAGCGCTACGCTTGTGGACTTTAAGTGTGAAAACAGATCCAAGATGCAATCATCCACCTCCAACAGATTCAAGACGCAATCAGCTACCTCCATACTAGGGAGCAGGATGGCGGGGAGACAGGTATTTTGGGTGATATGACAACTAAGTAACTAATTTGCATTTACAATGGATTATTTGCGGGGTAGGTATACATTTTCATAGTCCTGATAATTGACAAGACTCAGGTGTCTGTAAATACTGCTTATTAAAAAATCTCTATGATTCACGTTGATTTTTTGCTTCTTGTGTCCAGTTCTGTTCTTGGCAAAAAAATATAATCTGGTCACTTCTTTCTGGGTTGTTTTTCTATCCAGCTTCTCTGTCAACACATCTCTACACCTTATTTTGTTTTCTATCCTACATTCCAATCCCAGGTTTGACATCCACAATTCTCAAACACAGTCAAGTGAAAGTTCTGCCCTTTCCCTACCTTTTCCTGGAGGGTAGAGAGAGGGAGGCATCAGGGTTCAGGGGAAATGAATGTATCAGTGCATAGGGGCGGTCCATAGTCACAAGTCTTTCACAACAGATGGTATTTCTCTGGCTGAGACTCTGCCCCATCCTCACCTCTGAGCCCAGGGGAAACTCGGGGTTACAAGGGGCACAGCACTGTCCCCTAACTCCCTCATCACCTTCTCTGTGAGATGCCACCTACTGGAGAAGCAACTGAACAGATGCTAGGGTTCTCACTAGCTTTCTCAATGTCTACAGCAAGTTTCCTTTCCATCTCTTGTCCCCACGAGAATTTGAAGGGGTTGACTGGAAGAGGAATTTTCTTTTACCGTAAAATCTCCCTCTCTTGCTTCAGGCTTTATTGTCTCATTCCCAAAGTGTCACCTTACAGAGCTCAAGAGCATGGAACGGCCTCTACAATATCATGGGTGTTCTTTGGTTTAACTGCCAGTTGGGGTCAGGGTGGGGTGTCCACCTAATCCAGACAAGCAGGAAGAAGAATACTTTCCCATGTTATCTCACAATACGAAGCTGTTTGTACAAAGTTGTTAATATATGTTAAGAATTAAAAGTCTGAGGTCTCATGTGAGAATAAAATATTGGGTTGGCCAAAAAGTTCAGAAAAACCCAAGCAAACTTTTTGGCCAATCCAAGATATTAGTATTTGAGGCAATTTGTGCAGTTTAGAATCTAAATTCCAAAAATCAAATTAAAAATACAAGGACACTAAAGAAACCAGGCTCATCTGGGATATATATAGTTTAAAGGTAGATTTTTATAAATGTATAATGACAAGTAAACATATGAGTCATTACATATCTCTGAAGGCAGTGCACTTACAATTTGCTCACATTTGGGAAAGCAGCCTGTTCAGGATTACTACCATACATGATACTGGGAATACGCAAAAACCCCGTGAAGCAGGGAGCCCAGCCTGGCACTCTGTGATGACCTAGAGGGGTGGAATTCCAGGAGGGAGGTAGGCTCAAGAGGAAGGGGGTGTATATATGTGTGTGTGTGTGTGTGTGTGTGTGTGTGTGTAGTTATGACTGCTTTGCACTGATGTATGGCAGAAACCACCACAACACTGTAAAGCAATTATCCTCCAATTAAAAAAAAAAAACTGTTAAATAGGAAAGGTCCTGAAAGGTCAGGCCTGATGCAGTCCCCAGGTAGATGACACTGTAACACTGTAAAAAAAAAAAAAAAAAAAAAAAAAAAACTTCCCCCAAGCAGGTGGGAACATGGGAGGAGTCAGGAAAGGAAACAAATGAAGGTTCTTGTTTTTGTTTTCTGGTTTAGGAGAGGATGCTACTATATGTGCTAGAAACGTATCAGTTGGGAGCGTGCTGGTTCTTTCTGTGGCTTTGCACTCACTGGCTGTGACCTTGGTCATATCTTTTAACATCTCTGGGCTTCATTTTTCTCATCTGTTAAGTGAGATCCATGCTCTCTGAAGTGCTCCCCAGGTGGCTCGGTGGTAAAGAATCCACGTGCCAAGCAGGAGAGGCAAGAGATGCAAGTTCGATCCCTGGGTCAGGAAGATTTCCCTGGAGTAAGAAATGGCAACCCGCTCCAGTATTCTTGCCTGGAAAGTCCCTTGAACAGAAGAGCCTGGTGGGCTACAGTCCATGGGATCACAAAGAATCGTACATGATTGAACATGCATGCGTCCTCTCTGAGATTACACCCTGAAGAATAATTTCAAATCGCTACGAAAAGAATCATAGATTCCAAGCCTAAAAATATGCAGAATGATTACAATTATTTACAGGTGTGTGTGTGTGTGTGTGTGTGTGCACGTGCATGCGTGTATGTTTATTTCTCCCCAAACTGTGAACTTTTTAAAAAATACAGATAATGTGTCTTTCATCTATATAGTCCCCATTGAGTCCCAGTACTGGACACGTATTGGATGTTCAGTGAATGTTAAATGAATAAATAAAGAAGAAATACCGCTATGATAAGTCAGGGAACAGGTATAACATAAATGAGGCTGTGGATCTATGGAGAAACTGGACAGTCCTCTTGTACTTTTCCATTTAGTTTTCATTTTTCATTGGTATAAAAAAACGTAAACTGTTTCCTCAAATTCTGGGGAAAGGTGCTGAGCAAAGATATTTTTCTAAGAGCTTTATTTATGCCTTTTGTCAAATCTTTAAAAACAGTTCTGAAGTGTCTGAGTTTACTTGTTTTTCAAACAATTAGCATGTTGGTTTTGACCTTGCAATACCTAGAGATGGACACTCTGAACATAAATAAGCAAAACCGTGACAGGGGAGAATCAGTTAGAATCTGCACTGGGTGTAGAGCATTTTGGGAAGTTCCTTGGCCAATTAAACGACTGCTATTCACTTTTTCTCAACCCTTACCTTTCTTCTCTTTCATGTGGCAGGGCCAAGATCTGGCTAATGGAGCATTTTATTTCAGTGTTTCACTGAACGGATTTAATTGATTCCAATTACATAAGTCATATTTAACCCGAGCCATAGATGCGCCTTTTCACATCATCAACTCCTGCTGAATTTGTCTTCCTTTGTGACGAGGCTCATACATTTGCTCCATTCTGCTGGGTGAGCAAACAGTTAAGCATCTTGCAGTTTGCTTTGCCACCCAGGGTTAGAAAGAAAACAAGTCATTTATCCTCAAAAGCCCCCATGAGGCCTGAAAGAGGGTGTGCTACTTTTAAATAGATTTCTGTAGCAAAGTGCGCAGTCATTTTAAAGCTCGTGATGTATTTTGAGAGTTATTCATTTCCTATCTGTCAGCCCCTACCTTTCAGTTTAATCTTTCCTTCTGGTGCCCAACAGTTAAGGCCAAGTTGACTGACTGCTGCCCCCAAGTGGCATTTCAGAACATGGGCCCAGAAAGGAAAAAGCAAACAAAGAACATAAAAATGAAACACATTATCAGAATTCATGGTGTATCTTGAATTAGTTGTCCTGTTCCTATTTAAAGAGAATATCTTATGCAATGAAATAAACTGCAAACATCTTTGGAGAGGCTTCTCTCTGCAAAGCCCTGGGCTCTGTGTAGTGGGTACAAAGAAATAGAAGACAATTCAAGCTTTTAAAAGCTTTTAAACAAATTAAAGAGACAACAATGGATAAAAAGATTAAATGAAAACGACTAATAGATGTCACCACATCTATTACACAAACTTAAAAATAATGCAGAACGATCTAACCAGTGTAGCTGATTTTTAAAAATATAAAGTACAGTGCCATTTTCCTAGGCAATGTGCTAAATATTTTGCATTCATCATCTCATTGAATCCACACAGTAACCCTGTGATGATGGTAATAGTGTACCTTTTAATTTTATTTTTCCTGAATTAAACTAAGGCTTATAGCAAGGTCACCCAGCGATAATATAGCAGAGCTGAGACAATAATAGGTCTGGCTGGACCAAAAGCCTTCGCTCTTTCCTGAGATGCTGTGAGGGTCTCAGATGCTAGGGTAGGGTGGCGTCACTCAAGCAGAGGTGGCCCCATGGGGTTTCCCATGGGCGTGGAATTTCCTCAGCTCTTTAAGCTCCCATAAAACTTGGAAAGCTTTGAAAAAATGAAGTGAATCAGGGAGGCACCAGCTTTTAAAATGAAGCTGCAGCACTGTTTGGTTGTTCAAAGGAACAAGACGCTTTTAACCAAGCAGACCTATGAGCCTCAATTTGAATCCCAGCTCAGCCACTTAATTTGTGACTTGGGCCAACTTCATCAGCCCAGCTTCCTCTCCTGTCCCATGAGGATACAGTAATCCCTATCCCTGGGATTTCCAGGTTGTCCAGTGGTTAGGACTTTCCAATGCAGGGGGCATGGGTTCGATCCCTGGTTGGGGAACTAAGTTAATGAGGCCAAGAAAATAAATTTTAAAAGAATAAAATAGTCCTTATGTTTCAAATGTGTGTGAAATGAGTTTGATTCATTGGCGGGCAGCTCCTAATTTCAGTTCCCTTCTTCTTGCTCAGAGAAAACAAGTCTTGGAACCAATGGCTCAAGGCCACAAGGGCCAAAGATGTGAGTTCAGAACATGTTCTCTTTCTAGGGAATTTTTTTTTTTTGGTGTGAGCCTCACAGCATGCAGGATCCTAGTTCTCCAACCAGGGACTGAACCCGTGCCTCCTACAGTGAAAACACAGAGTCTTAACCACTGGATCACCAGGGAAGTCCCTCTAGGGGAATTTTTACAACACATGCAAGCTACTGGAGATGTCACAATTTTATAGGTTACGCTTTTACAAGTTTATACTTTCAAACCACAGCCTAGAATGTATTGATTTCTTTCTATAAATGTCTCTGGTCTAATCCCTACAAACTCCTGGGGATGTAGCTGAGAAAAACACACACAATAAGTATAAAAGATGGAATCACGAAGGTCTTTCTAAATCAGATTTACACCTTTTATTTATGAGTCTCTCTAAGCCATTCATTACCATATGTAAAATTAGATCATATCCAGGGAAATTCAAATTATTACATCACTCTGTAGAGCTCAAATATTTTGCTAAGATGTTATAGACATAACACAGTGTGGCGGGCCCCTGGGTGTTGTTCTGCAACGCAGTGAAGTCCTTCTCTTGGAAAGTATATTGTCAGTGCTCGACAACTTTAGCACTTTCAAAATTGCTTTTGCTAGCTGTGTGATCTCCCTGCTGACTTGAAATAGTTAATGTGCTTTTTTAAGTACCCAATTTGGGCTTGAGCTCTGACTCAGGCTGTGCCTGCATGCGGAGCTGAAAATGATCTTAGCTGTTTCTTCATCTGCTCTTGACTTCACGGGGCTCTTTCTGCCTGAGTGAAACTTCCCTTTTGCTGAAAACTACAGTAAACCAACAGGCCCCACATCATTCAAGTGAGATTTACTTGAATTTAGAGTTCCTCTTTTAAAATAATTTTTTAATTTGAAAATAATCCAATCTACAGTTTTACACAACCTAGCAGAGAGAGTCAGTGTTTATGTCTGTTTACTAGGGGCGTTCAGTTCATAGGAATCCTGCTTTTTCATTGGTGAATAATTTGTTTAGCTTATATGAACTTTCTAGATGAGAAGGAGGAGGGTGGGTAGAGGAATTCTCTGACGTTGTACTTTGATTCCAAAGGAAGGTGGAATTTTGGTCCCTATTGCACTGGAATTTCTTGTGTAATCTGGGAAATTCCCATAGGAGATTCCTAATCCACTCACTTTATTCTTCCAGTTTTTAATCTTCCTTCAGGGCTCATTTCTCTTCTTCACCACGATTCCATGGCCCATTATTATCTCTTGCATACGTTACCAAATCCTCCTGCTTCTTTTTCCCTTCAACCTACTTACCTGGCCAAACCACTATACGGATTCAACCCACTTCTCTGTCTATTTCACTCTTGTATCCAAGGAGCAGAATACACGTGGAGAAAAACACAACCAAGCTGGCTGAGTGGCTGTGAATTTATGAACCCAAACTTCCAGGAGCTCTCAGCATTGTTCACTACCTCCTGGATTCCCTCAGCTACTCTCCCAGAGGGCTATTCACACCTCTTATCTAGCAAATCTTTTCCTTCTCACTCTCAGCTGATTATTTCCTGATGACAGAAATGATCAGGAGAGAACTTTCGGACTTTGCTGGTGGTCCAGTGGTTAATCCGCCTGCCAATGCAGGACACACAGATTTGATCCTTGGTTCAGGAAGAGCCCACGTGCGGTGGAGCAACTAAGCCCACGTGCCACAACTATTCTATCGAGCTTGTGCTCTAGAGTCTGTGCCCTGCAACTAGAGAAAGCCCTCGTGCATCAACAAAGACCAAATGCAGCCTAAAATAAATAAATCTTTTTAAAAAAGAAAAAAATGTTTCACTTCTTCCTGTCTTCAGCTTTACTCACTATGTACATCTCTGCCCATAACCCTCTCTTCCCTCTCATGAGATGGATAAACTGCCCACAGGTTTGTCTGAAGTCAGCCCCTCCACTCTGCATTGACTCCCATCTCCTTTCTCCTCCTCAAGGATGGATGATGCCCTACAAAGAAATGAAAGTTTCCTTTCTCCTTATCTCCTTGTCAAGCTACTGTTTCATTTCTTTGTTTCTTTTATAGTGAAATTCCCTAGACGGTTTGTCTCTACTTGCTCTTAATGTTTTTCTTCCCTGCTTCTGCTGCTGCTAAGTCGCTTCAGTCCTGTCCGACTCTGTGTGACCCCATAGACGGCAGCCCACCAGGCTCCCCTGTCCCTGGGATTCTCCAGGCAAGAACACTGGAGTGGGTTGCCATTTCCTTCTCTAATGCATGAAAGTGAAAAGTGAAAGTGAAGTCACTCAGTCGTGTCTGACTCTTAATGACCCCATGGACTGCAGCCCACTAGGCTCCTCTATCCATGGGATTTTCCAGGCAAGAGTACTGGAGTGGGGTGCCATTGCCTTCTCCAATTTTTCTTCCCATGTTCCCTTAAATACACTCTGACCATTTTCAACTCCATCTCACAAAGAAATAATTCTCATCTGGGTCTCAAGGACTCCTGAGGCACAGAGCCAGTACTGAGTTCTTGGCCCTGACCTTCCTTGGCTTCTCGGGCTCATTCGGCACAATGCATAAACATGGAGACTCCCTAGATCTCATGAATGAATGACTTGGCAAGCACTGGGAACGTATCCTTTCGCTCTATCGATACAAAGCTCCTCTACCGAGATGTTCTGCAGGATTCCATCTATAGTCGTCATTTGATCGATGGCTTTGAAGATGGTCTTTGTCTATCAACCATATATCGAACTCTCATTTAGAGATCTTAAGCTTACCAATTCAAGATTTGGGTCTGAGAGTATTCTAATGAGGGACTTCCCTGGTGACCCAGTGGTTTAGACTCCACGCTGCCATTGCTAGAGGCAGGTGTTTGATCCCCGGTTGGGAAACTAAGATCTCACATGCTGTGGAGTAGTGCCCAAAAAAAAAAAAAAAAAAAAAAAAAGAGTACTTTACTCACTGAGTATTACTTACTAACCTCATTAGTGTCAAAAGTTCAGAAATAGCCTAGGTAAAACCAGTGAATCAGGAAAGTAGTAGCTAGTTGGAAGGTTATTGTGCAGACACCAAAACCCAGTTTGCAAACCAGGAGCATTTAAACCCAAACACGAAATGTTATAAAGTAGCTTATATAGAGGAAAGGTAGTGACACAGTGATTAGTTATAGTATTACTTTCCTTTAAAGATAAGGAACTGATTAGTGCTTATCTCCTATAGATTTGAGGAAGTAGTTTAAGCTTTGCTTATAATTTCCAAAGGCAGAAGCAAGAAGCAACCAGGTCAAATTAGTCTTTCAAAAGAAACAGCATCATGGTTTGCTTATATGATGAAGCTGGTTTTCTCTGCTCAGGGGATTTTCAAGGCTAATCTCCTTTTTTTTAACATTAGTAATCAAATTTCATGTAATTGCCCATTTTGCTGTAGGAAACACCTGAAGTTTTGCTCACTCTAGAGAACCTGACTCAGAGAAGGCAATGGCACCCTACTCCAGTACTCTTGCCTGGAAAATCCCAGGGACGGAGGAGCCTGGTAGGCTGCAGTCCATGGGGTCGCTGAGAGTTGGACATGACTCAGTGACTTCACTTTCACTTTTCACTTTCATGCATTGGAAAAGGAAATGGCAACCCACTCCAGTGTTCTGGCCTGGAGAACCCCAGGGACGGCGGAGCCTACTGGGCTGCTGTCTATGGGGTTGCACAGAGTCGGACACAACTGAAGCAACTTAGCAGCAGCAGCAGCACCAACAGCAGAAAACCTGACTATTCTGTCATACATATTTTTCTCTATTTTTTTTTGAATTTTAAGAAATGTTAATTTTCTATCACAATGTTGTTAATCAACTGTACTCCAATATAAAATTTTTAAAATAAATGTTAGTTTTAAGAAACTGTTTTGTGTATTGCTATCTTCATTGCTATTAATTGTGATTTTCTTTATTAGTTAAAAATTATAATTTTAAAGAAGGAAATCGAAGTATCAAGATCCCTAGCATCTCTAGACTGATGACTATTCAGTAAATCAGTTCAGTTCAGTTCAGTTCAGTCGCTCAGTTGTGTCCGACTCTTTGCGACCCCATGAATCGCAGCATTCCAGGCCTCCCTGTCCATCACCGTCTCCCAGAGTTCACTCAGACTCACGTCCATCAAGTCAGTGATGGCATCCAGCCGTCTCATCCTCTGTCGTCCCCTTCTCCTCCTGCCCCACCATCCCTCCCAGCATCAGAGTCTTTTCCAATGAGTCAACTCTTCGCATGAGGTGGCCAAAGTACTGGAGTTTCAGCTTTAGTATCATTCCTTCCAAAGAAATCCCAGGGCTGACCTCCTTCAGAATGGACTGGTTGGATCTCTTTGCAGTCTAAGGGACTCTCAAGAGTCTTCTCCAACACCACAGTTCAAAAGCATCAATTCTTTGGTGCTCAGCTTTCTTCACAGTCCAACTCTCACATCCATACATGACCACAGGAAAAACCATAGCCTTGACTAGACAGACCTTAGTCGGCATAGTAATGTCTCTGCTTTTGAATATACTATCTAGGTTGGTCATAACTTTCCTTCCAAGGAATAAGTGTCTTTTAATTTCATGGCTGCAATCAGCATCTGCAGTGATTTTGGAGCCCCAAAAAATAAAGTCTGACACTGTTTCCACTGTTTCCCCATCTATTTCCCATGAAGTGATGGGACGAGATGCCATGATCTTTGTTTTCTGAATGTTGAGCTTTAAGCCAACTTTTTCACTCTCCTCTTTCACTTTCATCAAGAGGCTTTTCAGTTCCTCTTCACTTTCTGCCATAAGGGTGGTGTCATCTCCATATCTGAGGTTCTTGATATTTCTCCCAGCAATCTTGATTCCAGCTTGTGCTTCTTTCAGTCCAGCGTTTCTCATGATGTACTCTGCATACAAGTTAAATAAGCAGGGTGACAACATACAGCTTTGACGTACTCTTTTTCCTATTTGGAACAAGTCTGTTGTTCCATGTCCAGTTCTAACTCTTGCTTCCTGACCTGCATACAGATTTCTTAAGAGGCAGGTCAGATGGTCTGGTATTGCCATCTCTTTCAGAATTTTCCATAGTTTATTGTGATCCACACAGTCAAAGGCTTTGGCATAGTCAGTAAAGCAGAAATAGATGTTTTTCTGGAACTCTCTTGCTTTCTCCATGATCCAGCAGATGTTGGCAATTTGATCTCTGGTTCCTCTGCCTTTTCTAAAACCAGCTTGAACATCTGGAAGTTCATGGTTCACATATTGCTGAAGCCTGGCTTGGAAAATTTTGAGCATTACTTTACTAGCATGTGAGATGAGTGCAATTGTGTGGTAGTTTCAGCATTCTTTGGCATTGCCTTTCTTTGGGATTGGAATGAAAACTGACCTTTTCCAGTCCTGTGGCCACTGCTGAGTTTTCCAAATTTGCTGGCATATTGAGTGCAGCACTTTCACAGCATCATCTTTCCAGATTTGAAATAGCTCCACTGGAATTCCATCACCTCCACTAGCTTTGTTTGTAGAGATGCTTTCTAAGGCCCACCTGACTTCACATTCCAGGATGTCTGGCTCTAGGTGAGTGATCACACCATCGTGATTATCTGGGTCGTGAAGATTTTTTTTTTCAGTAAATAGTCATCAGTAAAATGGAAATTCAGTAAAAATAAATCATTTGTGAGCAGGTCCCGAATACAGAAACATCCAATTCAGGTGGCAAGAAGCACCTTCCCCTTGGTTTGCCAGTATCTCCTTCAGCATTTCCCTCAGAAGCCTGAGAAGAGCATCTCACTGCCCAGGCCTCCTTTTTTTTTTTCCTTCTCCAGTTTCAGGTTCAGGAAAGAGATGGGTTCTCGTGATTTGAGCCACTCCATCATTTCTAATCACGAAATGCCAGCTCAGAACATGGCCAGAATGCAGAAGAGCTGACCTGCTTTGATTCTGTGAGTCAGTAAGAGAAAAATCCAAGTCAAAACAGGGGAAATGATTATCTCTGAAGGAGTTCCCTGTGGAAAGCTATGTGTAGGTAACGCAACCCTCACCTTACTCAAGAAATGTATGCCTAGGGTCACATATAAATTGATTTCCTGGAATTCAAAGACTTTTCCCCCAAAATGTCCCGTTATTTATGGTCCTAGGTGAGGGAAGAGCCGTTTATTTCACCCATAAAAATGTCAGTTGAGTTGATTGGTGGCACTGACCTCAGAGAACAAAGGCTGAAGTTGAAAGGAGAAAGAGAGAGAAAGGAGGAGGAGGGAGCAGTGAGGCAGAGAGGGAATTTCATATTTTCTTGAGTCCAAGACCAGCCTAAATTTAAAAAAAGATAAAACACGTGGCGCTTGGCGATGGTTTTCCCCACCTCCTTTTCTGACCCCTTCTCCGTGCTGTCCTGAGCACTTCACTGTTGTTCTTCCTCTTTCTTCCAAAGGGACTGTCACTGCTCAGTCACTCAGTCATGTCTGACTCTTTGCAACCCCATAGACTGTAGCCAGTCAGGCTCCTCTGTCCAAGGGAATTCCCCATTCAAGAATATTGGAATGGGTTGCCATTTCCTTCTCTAGGGGATCTTCCTAATCCAGGGATCAAACCCATGTCTCCTTCATTGTAGGCAGGATTCTTTACCACTGAGGCACCACGGAAACCCCCCAAAAGGGACTCAGGCTCCAAAATTATTTCCTGCACCCTCCCCTCCCATACTTATCCAAATGATCATTCCCTGGGCACATTTTGTCTCCATTAAGGCATCAGGAGACTTGCAAATTGATTCAACTAGTTAACTTTACAGTAATAGCTCTTTCAACATCCCAGAAATAGCCCCAGTTTTTTCTAAATGCATTTCTAAATGTGTGGAACATCAGATTTTCTCCAAGCAAAACGAGAAAAGAAGCCTTGGAGGTCTATATTGCCTATGCTATTTCTGTCTGTTTTCGTTCCATCCTCTCCTTTCCTTCTGAAATATGTAAACATTTGGTGGTCATCACGACTGGCAGCAGTACTAGGTGGTGAAGTGGGGATGGAGGTGGGAGGGCCCATAGCAGCATCTTCTTGGAGGGAATGAGTTCATAGTTAGGTTCTGCTTTGATCAACCCCTCCAAATCTGAATGTCTCCCTGTATTGACATAACTTTCTAACCTAAGATGCTAAGTGTTCAGGTTTCTCCTCAAATCCTTTCTACATCTTTATTAGATAACGACTGTCAGAGTGAGTGAAGGGAACACAGGGAAAAATGAGCTCCCTTAATGATTAATTGGAACAGTCCATATTTAATCGAAGCTCTCAACTCAGACTTTATAATTTAAGCTTCACTAATAGTCTCCTTGATTTGTCAGCCACTTCTCCAGGCTGTCTGTGAACTAAGAGCCTAGCTTATCTTTGGAATTAAGCAGGCAGCCTTAGCCTCCAGTCTTCAATTTGGTGTGAGTCACTCAGTGGCTAAATCAAACAATATGTCAGGAAGCAAATTGGCTTCCCTGGACCTCAGTCACTGATAATAAACCAAACAATTCTTCTTTAACACCTTTGGGCTAATTCCCCAGTTCCTTGACATGGTGCTTTCCATAAATACGTTTGGGGTCTCAAGTACACAAGTCACTTTTGGTATTACTATAGAAGAAGGTGCTTGACATCCAATACACTTTTTCGAAATAAATATGGAACCAAAAGATAATAATTTAGATGACCTTCCTCACATTACATGTGTTTGGTGACTATGCTACCACCTGTTGGCTAGGAGAATACATCTTCCTTATCCGTGATCTTCAGCGGAGTGGGAATGTGAATTTTATGTTAAGAAGACAGTTTATCTTAAAGATCTGCCTTAAACTCTTTGTGAATAAGGTTACTCAGCTTTAAGAAGTTGTATTTGCTTAAATATTATGGAAAGGCAAGTCATCAAATTCTGATAGACTCCTTAGAGAAATGTAAATAACATCTACTTATTGAGACAGTTCAAATCAAATTCAGATGGAAAGAATGTACTTATAGTTCTGAAATAGGATTTTAGTACAGAATCCTAATGCTCATAAAATATAAATCCTATATGATCTGAAGTAGCAGGAATGATTTGAAATTAAGTCACTTTTCATAATTCAATATGCTCATCCATATAAATAAGGATGTTTGAATTTTCATGACTTCATCAATTTGACTTTAACATCATCATCTCAATTCTATGTGGGGATTAACTGAAAAACAGAAAAACTCTAGGCTGAATGCTATCCTATAAAATAACTAAAATGTCAATTTTTGGTGCCTGAGGAGTGGGGAGGAAGAAAATTAAACATTTGTTTCTAATATGGTGGCTTGCATAATGGATACACTTTGAATGATTACTTACCACGGTGTTAAAAATAATTAAATCAGCTATCACACCATTTTCAACTATACAAAAGTTATTAAAATTTACATAGAAGAATTTAAGTTGTTCCTAAGGAGAAACGTCAGGAAGAAAGTAGCGCCTGGGATTTGACTTGGAAATTAAACACTGGGTAGTAACTCGTGAAATGAGTGGAGTTCGCAGGACATGCAAACTAAACAAACCCGTGGCTTAGTATGGATGTGTTTATTCAAAATGTCTCACCTTTGAAAATTTTTCTCTTGCCTTTGATGTTCTCCTTCCTGGCAGAACAATGAAAATCCTACTGTGAGAATGTACAAACTCACCAAATAGCAAAGTTTTCACTCTAGAAATGTATGGAAGTCACTGTGGGGGAGAGTTGAAGGAACATTGCCTATGAGCTTCTTTTTACAGATTTGTTCCTCCTGAAAACAAGGTTCATGATAAATCACCAGTTGTCCAAGATTTTTCTAGAGTGAAATTTTGAGATGATTCTCTCTTATAATTCTCCAACCTGAAACTTTTATTAATTTTCACCTCATGATAACAATTGCGTCTCAATGGCTATGAAGAGTTAGCTCCATATTATAAACCTGCCTTTTATGAACTCCAAAAAGCCATGAAATCATCAGTTTCCCCACAATTTCACATTTCAATCAAATCAATTGAGTGGAAAATCAACCAGTCTGGCAACATTGCTAAAGGGTATGGTCCAAGTTCCATGTGCTTTTTCCTTTTTAATAAACTTTCCATTTTAGAATAGTTTTAGATTTATAGAAAAAAATGTGAAGATGGTACAGAGTTCCCCTATACCTGCCACACTCAGCTTTGCCTATTATTAACATCTTATATCACTACAGTATATTCACCAGAGTTAAGGAACCAATACTGAAGCATTTGTGCTGTGTTGTTCAGTCATATCTAACTCTTTGTGATCCCATGGACTGCAGCATACCAGGCTGCCCCATCCTTCACTACCTTCCAAAGTTTGCTCAAACTCATGTCCATTGAGTTGGTGGTGCTGTCTAACCATCTCACCCTCTGTTGTCGCCTTCTCCTCCTGCCTTCAATCTCTCCCAGAATCAGGGTCTTTCCCAATGAGTCAGTTCTTCGCATCAGATGGCCAAAGTATTGGAGCTTCATCTTCAGCATCAGTCCTTCCAATGAATATTCAGAGTTGATTTCCTTTAGGATTGACTGGTTTGATCTCCTTGTGGTCTAAGGGACTCTCGAGAGTCTTCTCCAGCACCGCAGTTCAAAAGGATCCTCTCACATCCACATATGACTACTGGAAAAACCATAGCTTTGACTATGCGGACTTTTGTTGGCAAAGTGATGTCTCTGTTCTTTAATAAGCTGTCTAGTTTGCCACAGGTTTCTTTCCAAGGAGCAAGTGTCTTTTAATTTCATCACTGTAGTCACCATCCACAGTAATTTTGGAGCCCAAGGAAATAAAATCTGTCCCTGTTCCCACTTTATCCTCCTCTATTTGTCCTGATGACTGGATGCTGTTAGTGTCTACCTAATGGTCTTCTCTGTTCTAGGATTCCATCCAGGACAAAGCATCACATTTAGTCCTCCCTTAGACTCCTCTGGACTGTGATGGGTTTTTTAGACTTCCCTGGTAGCTCAGTTGGTAAAGAACTTGTCTGCAGTGTGGGAGACCCTGGTTCGATTCCTGGGTGAGGAAAAGCTGCTGGAGAAGGGATTGGCTACCCACTCCAGGATTCTGGCCTGGAGAATTCCATGGACTGTATAGTCCATGGGCGTCACAAAGACTCAGACACAACTGAGCAACTTTCACTTTCTTTCATTTTAATTTTTAATGACATTAGTAATTTTGAGGAATGTGTTATGGCTCGGTCTTTGTAGACTGTTCTTCAGTGTGAGTTTGTCTGATGTTATTTTTGTGGTTAAATGAGTTGTGGGTTTTCTGGAGGAAGATTTTGGAGATAAAGTGCCCTTCTGTCAACGTGACTTATGCTTGATGTTTACCTTGACAACATGCCTGAATTTGTCAGGTTTCTCCACAATAAAGATGCATTTTCCCCCTCTTACCATTAATAGGGAAGTCACTGTGTGCAGTTTACATATAAGGGATAGAGACTCATCTTCCACTTCCTTCAGAATTAAACTTTCTCACATTAAAAAAATTCCATTTAAGAGAGCATCCAAATGCCTGAAATTATAAAACTCTTAGAATAAAGATAAGAGAAAATCCTCATCACATTAAATATGGCAGTGATTCTTTAGTGCAATAACATCAAAAGCATAGGCAACAACAGAAAAAATGATAAATTGGACATCATCAAAATTAAAAAATTTGTGAACCAAAGGATACTATTGAGAGAGTGAAAGACAACCAATGGAATGTGAGAAGATATTTGCAAATCATATATTTGATGACAGATTAATATTCCCTGTATATGAAGAAGTCCAACAACTCAACAACAACAAAAACCAAACAGCCCAATTCAAAGATGCACAAAGGACTTGAATAGACATTCTTCCAAGAATGATGTCCAATATGTACATAAAAAGATGCTCAACATCACTCATCACTACGAAAATGCAAGTGCAAATTAAAACCACAATGACGTACCACTTCACTATTAGTGTAACATATATATATATATATATATATATATATATATATATATATATAGCGATATAGAATACCAGGAGAAATTGGAACCCTTCTGTATTGCTGGTGAAAGTGTAAAAGTGGTGCAGCCACTGTGGAAAACAATCTGACAGTCTGGAAAAAAGTCAAATGTAGGGACTTCCTTTGGTGGTCCAGTGATTAAGAATCTGCCTTGCAATGCAGGGGATGTGGGTTCAATCCCTGTTCAGGGAACTAAGATTCCACATGCCACCAAACAATTAATCCTGTGTGCCTCAGTGATGGAAACCCCTGTGCTCTGGAGCTCATGCAACACAACCATGGAGTCTCTGAGCCACAGGAAAGATCCCACATGACACACCTAAAACCCAATGCGCCAAATAAGTAAACGAAATATTTTTTTAAGTTAAAAAAAAGTAAAATGTATAATTAACATATGACCCCACAATCACTCCTAGTTATGTGTACAACAGAATTGAAAGCAGGACTCAAATGGATATCATACACCAATATTCATAGCAGCATCCTTTATAATAGCCCAAAGGTACAAATGCCTCAAATAACCATCAACTGATGAACAGATAAACAAAATGTGGTATATACGCACAATGGAATATTATTTTAAGGGAAAGAAATTCTGGTACATGCCACAACTGAGATGAACCTTGAAAATATTGTGCTAAGTGAAACAAGCCAGACACAAAGGTCATATATTGTATGAATCCACTTACATGAGGTACCTAGAATCGACAGATTCATAGAGACAGAAAGCAGAATAGAGGTTACCAGGGGCTGGGAGAGAGGAATTGTTGCTTAATGGGTATAGACTTTCTATCAGGATAATGAAAAAATTCTGGAAATGAATAGTGATGACGGTTGTAACAACATTGTGAATGTACTTAACATCACTGAGCTGTACACTCGAGTTCAATTCAGTTGCTCAGTCGTGTCTGACTCTTTGCAGCCCCATGGACTGCAGCACACCGGGCTTGTCTGTCCATCTCTTTTCCAAAGAGTCAGTTCTTCCTATCAGGTGGCCAAAGTATTGGAGCTTCAGCTTCAGCATTAGTCCTTCCAATGAATATTCAGGGCTGATTTACTTTAGGATTGACTTGTTTGATCTCCTTGCAGTCCAAGGGACTCTCAAGAGTCTTCTCCAACACCACACTTCAAAAGCATCAATTCTTCAATGCTCAGCTTTCTTTATGGCCTAACTCTCACATGCATACATGACTACTGGAAAAACCATAGCTTCAGCT
Source organism: Oryx dammah (assembly GCF_014754425.2). NCBI lineage: Eukaryota > Metazoa > Chordata > Mammalia > Artiodactyla > Bovidae > Oryx > Oryx dammah. Next base: position 56,955,207 of record NW_024070194.1, read on the forward strand.
AGGCAGAACTTTGTTGGCAAAGTAATGTCTCTGCTTTTTAATATGCTGTCTAGGTTGGTCATAGCTTTTCTTCCAAGGAGTAATCGTCTTTTAATTTCATGGCTGCAGTCACCATCTGCAGTGATTTTGGAGTCCAAGAAAATAATGTCTGTCACTGTTTCCATTGTTTCCCCATCTATTTGCTAAGGAGTGATGGTACCAGATGCCATGATCTTAGTTTTTTGAGTGTTGATTTTTCACTCTCCTCTTTCACTTTCATCAAGAGGCTCTTTAGTCCCTCTTCACTTTCTGCCATAAGGGTGGTATCATCTGCGTATCTGAGGTTATTGATATTTCTCCCAGTAATCTTGATTCCAGCTTGTGCTTCATCCAGCTCAGCATTTCGCATGATGTACTTTGCATATAAGTTAAATAAGCAGAGTGACAATACACAGCTTTGACGTACTCCTTTCCCAGTTTGGAACTGTACACTTAAACACAGTTAAAATGGTAAATTGGTCACTACATGTGTTTTGTCACAATTACAAAAAAATTCATTGACAGTATTTGTGTAGGTTTATTTTTGGAATCTCTTTTCTGTTCCACTGATCTATGTGCTTGTTTTTTCAAAAATATCACACTGTCCTGATGACAGTAGCTTTAAAGTATGTCTTGAAACCAGGAAGAATGAGTCCAGCCATTTTGTTCTTCTTCAATCTTGTACCCCAAGTTCTTCTCAGTCATTAATTTCCTTTTGCTTTGATAAGATGATAGGAACAGAGCATTCTGCAACCTGCAGGCTACCCAACCACCTTGCAAAAGAAACATGCATACTTTATGATTCTGTTTGTATGAAGTTCAGCAATAGGCAAAACCAATCTATGAGAGAAAAAGATGAGAACAGTGGTCGCCTCCAATGGTATAAGGCACAGATTGACTGGAGGTTGAATGGTAAAAGGGAAGTCTGTAACAGAATCTTTCCTTTCCCCAACTCTACATCCTAAATTGAGAGAGAGAAGTCATATATCAATGGAAAATGGAAGCAGTAACAGAAATGTGACAAGAAACCTAAAGGAATGTGGCTTCATAAAGTCAAGACAAGAAATTGCTTTGAAAGTGGGTGGCCCATGGACAATCCAGAGGCATGGGGTGGGCAGAGAGGTGGGAGGGGAGGTTCAGGATGGAGGGACGCATGTGCACCCTGGCTGATTCATGTTGATGTATGGCAAAAAAAAAAAAAAAAAAAAAAAAAACACCACAATATTGTAAAGTAATTATCCTCCAATTAAAATAAATAAATAAAATTTTTTAAAAAAGAAAGTGGGTAGTTCATGGTGTCCAGATCTGTTTTGTTTGAGTTCAGAACTGAACAACTCTCCACTCTCCTCAGGTTTAACAATAAGGTCATTGTAAACCTTGTGTAAACAGCTTAAATGCCCTCAGGGTTCAGGAACAAAGCAGCATGTCTTATGCAAATGTAAACCTGTGATTTCTGAAAATCTGACAAGAAAGCCTGAAGCAATGAAAGTAATTATCAGAAATAATACAGTGTGACTGCTGAGAATAGTAGTTTTGATTTCTGAACATGGTTCCTTCTGTTGAAAACAACCCAATCCTGTTTCCTGTTCTATTCAGATTATTTCCACAACATACCAGAAATCTCTCATAAGAACAGAGAATGTTTAAGAAGCCTTATGTATAATCACAGTTCATGACAAAGTATGGTGTCATGTCCTTGAAACATATTAAGTTTACCTGTCTTCTTATTCTGGAAATGGAATCACAAGGCCAGTTTCAGGACCAGAGTAGGTTTCATTTTCTGTAACTCCCCCTGCAGGAAAGAACAGCCATTTCTCTACATGTAAAAGATGTTATTCTAGGATGAAAAAACAAGAAACTCTTCAAATTTTAAGACAATGACATGCCAATGGGAAGCAGGGTGGTGGCTGTACTTCAGCCACTAAGTCTAAGTCACGTCTGACTCTTTGCGACCCCGTGGATTATAGTATGCCCGGCTCCTCTGTCCTCCACTGTCTCCCTGAGTTTGCCTCTTTGACCACGTCCCATTTACCTTGATTCATGGGCCTAACGTTCCAGGTTCCTATGCAATATTGTTCTTTACAGTATCGGACTTTACATTCACCACCAGACACAACCACAGCTGAGCACTGTTTCTGCTTTAGCCCACCCCCTTCATGGATCACAGCCTTGTCATGGTAAAGGGTTTTGCATAACTCAGTGAGGCTATGAGCCATCCCGTGCAGGGCCACCCAAGATGGACGGGTCATAGTGAAGAGTTCTGACAAAACGTGGTCCACTGGAGAGGAAATGGCAACCCACTCCAATATTCTTGCCTGGAGAACCCGTAGAGTAATATGAAAAAGCCAAAAGATATGACACCGGAAAAGGAGACCCTCCGGTTAGAGGATGTCCAATATGCTACTGGGAAAGAGCAGAGGGCAGTTACTGACAGCTCCAGAAGAAATGAAATGGCTGGAAGCAGGATAGCAGTGTCCTTCCCACCGTCACCCTATGCTTTTCCCTGGTAAGCAGGCCTTTTTAACCATGGGCCCTGGGTCCAATGGTAAGACTCCACCTTCCAATTCAGGGGCTGCGGATTGGATTCCTAGCCAGGGAGCTAAGATTCAGCATGCCTCATGGCCAAAAACCAAAACATAAAACAGAAGCAATCATGTATCTTCCCAACCCAGGATTGAACCCAGGTCTCCCTCATCACAGGCGGATTCTTTACCGTTTGAGCCACCGGGAAAGCCCAATAAAGACTTTGAAAGTGAAAGTCACTCAGTCCTGTCTGACTCTTTGCAACCCCATGGACGGTCCATGGAATTCTCCAGGCCAGAATACTGGAGTGGACAGCCTTTCCCTTCTCCAGGGGATCTTCCCAACCCAGGGATTGAACCCAGGTCTCCCACATTGCAGGCAGATTCTTTACCAGCTGAGCCACAGGGAAGCCCAACAGTACTGGGGTGGGTTGCCTATCTCTTCTCCAGCGGATCTTCCCAACCCAGGAATCAAACTGGGGTCTCCTGTATTGCAGGCGGATTCTTTACCAACTGAGCTATGAAGGAAGCCAATAAAGATTTTAGTCCACATTAAAAAAAAAAAAACCACAGCATATTAAAAAGCAGAGATATTACTTTGCCAACAAAGGTACATTTAGTCAAGGCTATGGTTTTTCCAGTGGTCATGTATGGATGTGAGAGTTGGACTATTAAGAAAGCTGAGTGCCAAATAATTGATGCTTTTGAACTGTGGTGTTAGAGAAAACACTTGAGAGTCCCTTGGACTGCAAGGAGATCCAACCAGTCCACCCTAAAGGAGATCAGTCCTGGGTGTTCATTGGAGGGACTGATGTTAAAGCTGAAACTCCAATACTTTGGCCAACTGATGAGAAAAGCTGACTCATTGGAAAAGACCCTGATGCTGGGAAAGATTGAAGGCAGGAGGAGAAGGGGATGACAGAGGATGAGGTGGTTAGATGGCATCACTGACTCAATGGACATGGGTTTGGGTAGACTCCAGGAGTTGGTGATGGACAGGGAGGCTGGCATGCTGCGATTCATGGGGTCGCAAAGAGGGACACGACTGAGCGACTGAACTGAACTTAAAATAAAAAAAATCTTACAAAAAGACTCTGGTCCTCAGTCTAAAGAGATCTTAAGACAAAGTGACGATAAAGAGCTTTAAGTTATTCCATCTGCTATTTGCTAGTCTCAGCTTTCTTTTAACAGTTATACCAGGCTGTGTTAATAATCTTAGTCATTAGGATTAGCAATGCTAACATTTATTGACCATATACTATGTCTTAGGTGTAGTTCTAAGTGCTTTAATCAATTACTACTCACAAAAGTCAGATGAAATGGGTAAAAGGATTATCTTTCCTTTAAGGATAAAGAGACTGGGACTCAGAGAGGTTAGGTAACCTGCTTATGAGCATGGAGCCAGGGGGTGATGCTGATAAAGATGGGGCTGGAGCACTCAATCTAGATTTCCCTCTGCCTGAACCACACCCGGCCCCTGACCTCCTTGTGTGTAAGTGACTCAGGAGTTACTGTTTCAGCTGCTGGACAATATCAAGGACCATGTGGTCCAGGTAAAAGAGGAGCCTTGCAGTTCTGAAAGGCGCTGTCAGGCTCAGCCCAAGAGGACGGTGAGAGTGGCTGGAACCGAAGCTGCACTCAGGGCAGTTTCCCCCCAGCCTGCAGGCCTCGAGTTTCCCTTGCTTGCCACACTCTGGAGGCAGAATCCCACAGCACCAAGGAAATGAAGACACAAGGTACGAAGCGCTGAGTAAAGGAGAGGATCAAAAGGAAGAAAGAGATGGAGAGGGAGAGCCAGAAAGGGAGAGAGACAGACAGAAACAAAGAGGAAGGAAGGGAGGACCTTTCACTGAACTCATGGCTGGCAGTACCCTTTTCCTGTTTAACCCTGTAAAATATTTCTGCTGTAACAAATATTCCCTTTGTTTAAAATAATAAATGTTTCGTCCAAGTATTTAGGCACTCAGGGTTACTAACTTTTGTTTTTCACAAACCCGAAAAGAGGAAATCTCAACACACATAGGTTGGAAGGGAGAGAAGAGGTCAAATTCTCATGTAATTACTTAGTATTAGGAAGGAAAAAAAAATGCAAAGCCAGTGTTTCTCCATAGACAGCCACCTAGTGGCCAGGGATGGATGTGCTTGTATATTAAAATCAGTCACCTTGGAATGAAGAGTAAAAACTGGCCAGACAAAAAGTACTGAACAGAGAGGCCTTGGCAGTTTCCATCTCAGTTTCCTCTTGATTCACTTTGGGAGACATCTGCAACTGTAGTTGTGCAAATTCTCATTAAAAATGAAAATTATTTTTTTCCAAAGGGCCAAATTTAGAAATTATGGTTGCTGTTGTTCAGTTGCTAAGTCATGTCCAACTCTTTGTGACCCCATGGACTACAGCACACCAGGTTTCCCTGTCCTTCACTATCTTCCAGAGTTTGCTCAGATTCACGTCCATTGAGTCACTGATAGAGGTAAATTTAATGACATTATCTGCTGTCTCAGGATTCTCCAGGCAAGAACACTGGAGTTTCCTTCTCCAATGCATGAAAGTAAAAAGTGGAAGTGAAGTCGCTCAGTCGTATCCAACTCTTAGCGACCCCATGGACTGCAGCCCACCAGGCTTCTCTGTCCATGGGATTTTCCAGGCAAGAGTACTGGAGTGGGGTGTCATAGCCTTCTCCATATAATGGTAAAGGCAGTAACAAATAATTTTTTAAAATAGATATAGTAGTAAAACCATCTTAATACACCCAACTTATACTTGCTTTATCTCAAATACAATTAGATAATGATAGATTTAACTATTAATAAAATCCTCTCTAATCCTAAAGAAGTTTTCTAACAATTTTTCAGGAAAGCATGAAAATAGCAGCATGATTGAAGTTAAAAAATTTGCAAACAGACTAAATGCTCAAAGTGTCCAGTAGATGACAAATGATTTTGTAAATTATGATGCCATTATTGCATACAAAACTGAGCAACTCTTAAGAATAACGTGGTGCAACATTTATTTGTGTGGAAAATTTTTCACAATGTACTCAATTCATTAAAGCTAAGTTTTAGAACCGTATCTCAATATATTTTATTATATATTTGTGTATATGTTCATTTGTGCATAGGCTAACGTATTTGTGTGTCTCTGCATTTATTTCACAATTTTTTCCATCACATTTGTTCCAAGATCTATCCTTTTGACTGAACACTCTGTGGTAGTATAACTGGGTCCAGGTACTCCAATCCCATGATCAGACCTCAGACTCGTCTTCGTGTCTTGCCTTGGTTTCCTCTGGGCTCCTTCACTCCCAGCTGTACCCGCCCCACATCATGGCCGTCAGTTACCAGAAGCTCCACGCTGACAAGCCACCAGCAGAAAGAGACTGGATCCTTGCCCTTGATCAAACAAAAGTGTAGAAGTGAACTCCCTTGATTTTTCACCTTGTTTGGATCCTGTGCTCCTGATAGAATATTTGGAATGGAGGGCCCTGGAGCCAGAGGGAATGACCTGCAGTCCTAGACCAACACATGGACGATGAGTGAAGCTGGGCTGCTCCCAAATCAACACTGAGCTAAGAGACTGACAGATGCAGGATGAAGGGAGGCCAGGCAAAAACCACAGACATATGATACAGTCGCACTTACAATGCTTTTCAAGATGACCTGGATTTCTTGTATGTAAATAAGTAATATCGAAATCTTCAATCTCTTTCTATTCTGGTAGACTTTTCAAAACACAATTTATGTTTCATTCATCCTTTGACTCCCAGCGTAGAGCACAATTACTGACACTGTAACAGTTCACTGTATTAGAATCAAAGTATCTTATTAAAAATAAAACATCTCCCCCAAAAATAAAAAAAAAAAAATAAAAAATCCTTAATAAAATTGGCCACAAGATGTCCCTACTGCTCTAAAATATCCATTCCATGCAGCCCTAGGCAGGCTTATTCATTTCAACTGATTTACCTGGAGAATGTTAGCCAGGTGCTATTTAATGAGAGTTTCGTGGTGGCTCAGACTGTAAAGCGTCTGTCTACAATGCGGGAGACCCGGCTTCGAGCCCTGGGTTCGAGCCCTGGGTTGGGAAGATCCCCTGGAGAAGGAAATGGCAATCCATTCCAGTACTATTGCCTGGAAAATCCCATGGACAGAGGAGCCTGGTAGGCTACAGTCTATGGGGTCACAAAGAGTCGGACACGACTGAGCGACTTCACTTTCACTTCTTTCTAAATCTCATTCTAAAATATTGTACCCCTAAGAAATCAGGCATTAAATGTTCGGAGTGGTAGACATCTTCCAACCAGGGTTAAAGGAATATTCCCAAATGGCAGTCATACATTTATCTCTAAAAGGTCTATGTTAAACTGTAGTTTTTCTTAAATTGTGTTAGTCCTTTGTGGCCATTTTGAATTCTTAAATTATCAGAAAATGTTATTACTGTAATATGGAATTTACAGCAATATTACTGTCTGTAAAAGCTAATAAAAAGTAAAGAATTAAGATATGTCCTATTAATGTTTTCTTGTAAGATACAAAAGAAATACAAATGTTGCATTTGTTTTATTTATAAATATGAGCTCTGAGGAATACTGAGGCTACATAGGAAATAGGGAGACTTGGCTTAGTTTTACCAACCAAGTCTAAATCGTGGTTATTCCAGACTATAAGCAAGGATCTATTCTCTTCTTTACAGGCCACTTACAAACCCCTGGATCAAAACAGGTGGTCTAAAATAAATATTTTGTTGCTTCCAGAATTCCTGAAGTGGAATGTTCTGAAAAATAACTTCTAAACCTAATGCATACATGAATTGGAGGAGAAAAATATATTTTCTAAAAGGATTGGGAAAATTCTAGAGGCAAACAGACTTTATGCATCCCTGAAGTAGGATCCCTTTTATAATCAAGACTATCTTTTTAGTCAACTTATGAATTTTTTCTTAATTGTGTTTGAGTAGATTATTGATTAAAAGTGTCATTACAGAAATCTACACACATGTTGATTAAGCCTGAGTTTCTCTTTTGAAATGGAAGAAGTGGAAGGTTTCAATACTTTTTAACCCACTGATGAGCAGGGTCATGGGTTGAATTATGTCTCCCCCAAAACGCATATGTCAAAGCCCTAACTCCCAGTATCCCAGAAGTTGACCTTATTTGGAAATAGGTTGGTGACAAATGTAATTAGTTAAGATGAAGTTATATTGGAGTTGCTGTAGGTGTTCAGTCTCTAAGTTGTGTCTGACTCTATGTGATCACATGGACTGCAACTCGCCAGGCTTCCCTGTCCTTCAGTATCTCCCGGAGTCTCCTCAAACTCATGTCCATTCCGTTGGTGATGTTATATATTGGAGTAAGATGGGTTATCGGAGAAGGAAATGGCAACCCACTCCAGTACTCTTGCCTGGAAAATCCCATGGATAGAGGAGCCTGGTGGGCTGCAGTCCATGGGGTCGCTAAAGGTCAGACACGACTAAGCGACTTCACTTTCACTTTTCACTTTCATGCATTGGAGAAGGAAATGGCAACCCACTCCAGTGTTCTTGCCTAGAGAATCCCAGGGACAGGGGAGCCTGGTGGGCTACCGTCTATGGGGTCGCACAGAGTCGGACACGACTGAAGCGACTTAGCAGCAGCAGCAGCAGCAAGGTGGGTTATAATGGAGTAGGCTGGGTTATATTGGAGTAGGGTGGCCCCTACGCCAATATGACTGGTGTTCTTATAAAAGGGGGAAATCTGGACACAGACAGGCATGTAGGGAGAATGCCAGGTGAAAACTGGAGGGATGCGGCCACAAGTCAAGGAGCTATCAGAAACTGGAGAGAGACCTGCAACAGAATCTGTCCTGGGAAAGAGTCAGTCCTGATGACACTTGATCTCCGACTTCCAGGCTCCAGAACTGTAAGACAACAGATTTCTCTTCTTTAAATGGCCCAATTGGTATCACTTTGTTATGGCCCTCCTGGCAAGCTAACACAGGTAGTAATTGCCACAAGGAGGTGATCAATGTTAATAAAACTATACACAAAATACCAACTAATTACTCTGCTAATTGTTTTTCTATTTATTGGTATTAACCCTCTTTCAATATTTAGCCATTATGCAGTCATGATTTGAATTTAAATATTTCCTTGGGAAGCATACAGTATATAATTTTCTCTAGAGTCATAGGTAGATTTGAGACCAACGCCACTAAATAATACAATTTTAGAATCATCATATCTTTCCTTATTACACATGAGGAAATTAAGGTAGAAAGGTTACTGACAAAGCTAAACTATGGCAGTACTTTCTGTCCCCAAAGAGAACCTGCAGATCTCTTCCGTGTTAACTGACTGCCTCATAACAGAAAGTTAAAGGTAGAATTTTCCAGGCATGAAGGTGCACAGGTGTATTCTGGATACTCTTGAAATGCGGATGTACTGTTAGTGCTATGGCAAGCAGAGCATAGATCAAAGAGGACCTGAAAACCTTGAAACTGAGCTCTCATTAGTGAACCTTCCAGAGGCATCTGGGAGCTTACCTTGTCTCTCTATAGCTGGTGTTTTTCCCTCTAATTAAAGGCAAGTTAAACTCTCTTTTGCCCAAGTTACACTTCATCTCTTGAGCCTTTCCCTGCACAGATATATGCATTCTCTCCTCCACCTCCATTGTTTCCTTCTCTTTGCTTGGCTTAGTCCTACATTTCTGTTATGGGCTGAATTTGTCCCTCCAAAATTTTCATGTTGAAGTCTTAACCCCTAGGACCTCAGAATATGACTATCTGGAGACAGGGTGTTCAAAGAAGTTACTTAAATGAAGTCATTAGGGTGGGCCCGGACCTGATAAGGCTGTGTCCTTGTAACAGGAGGTGGTCAGGACACAGATATCACTCAGGAGAAGAGCAGGTGTAGACGCAGGGAGACGAGGGTCACCCACGAGCCAAGGAGGGTGGCCTCAGAAAACATCTTGATTTTAGACATCCAGCCTGCCTTCCCAAACCACGAAGAAATACATTCATGTTATTTAAGACCCCATCTGTGATCCTTGGCATGGCAGCCCTGGCAAATTAATACAACTTCCTTGAAGACTCAGACCACTTTTAACTACCACATCGCTTCTACTCACTTAGGGCAGGGCATATATTAAACTGTTTTTCTCCTTAACCTTATAGAGTTTCTCCCCAGTTCCAAACATAGAACCTACTAAGTGCCGTGTTGTCAAAAGAAGTAAATCATGAAAGAAATATTCAGTATGAGATTATGTACAAGTAGACCTCTAAGGATTTCAGCATAGCTGAGTCTGTTATTGCACTCTTTCCATATTTTAAGCAGAAGTAACTTTAAAAAATTTTTATTTCTTTTTGGCTGATCTGGGTACTTGCCACTATACCTGGGCCCTCCCTGGTGGCGGCAAGCAGGGTCATTCCCTGGCTGTGGGGCACAGCTTCTCACTGAGGTGGCCTCTCCCGGTACAAAGCATGGACCCCAGAGCCAGAGCTCAGTCACTGTGGCCCACATGCTCAGTTGTTGCCCCACAACATGTGGAATCTTCCTGGACCAGGGATTGAACCCATGTCTACTGAATTAGCTGGCAGACTCCCAACCGCTGGGCCACCAGGGAATTCCTATGCAGAAGTAATTGATGTAAATTTATTTCTTTATTTATTTATTTTGGTCTTTTCCACAGTCTGGACCTGGGCTTAGAGTCCCAAGTTCTGAATATTATTAGCTGAATTCCTTCCAACATGTATTAATTATCTTGTGTATGTGTGTGCACGCACAGTCATGTCCAACTCTTTGTGATCTCATGGACTATAGACCTCTAGGCTCCTCTGTCCATAGGATTTTCCAGGCAAGAATACTGGAGGGAGTGGCCATTTTCTACTCCAAGGGATCTTCCTGACCCAGAGATAGAAATGCATTGGCAGGTGGATTTTTTATCACTGGACCACCTAATTATAGCACCTCTAAATCATAGGGAGTTTGATAAACCAATCCATCATCTTTGATGATAGGTGATGGATTTTACAGAAACATGCTATTCATCCTCCCACATTATATATTTCTAGGGAGTAGGAGTTTTCTGGAAGCCAAGCATTAATGCAGAAGAATTACTTTAATCTCAAGAACTTCGGTTGCTATGGCAGAATCAGGGGTGTATGGTTTTATCCCATAAGGCTCTTCAGTATCTCTAATCGTGGAGTTGTCTGTAAGGGACCAATGTGTCATCCTGAATTCCAAAAATCTGGTAGTAGCCTTAGTTGTTGTGGGAAGCATAGTAATGACCCCTCAAATATGCTATCCTAGAACCTATGAAGTGGCAAAAGGGACATGGCAGAGAGGATTAAGTTAAGGATCTTGAGATGGAGAGGTTATCCTGAATTATCTATGTTCACCCAAAGTAGTCTCAAGGATTCTTATATGTGAAAGAGAGAGGCAGGAGGGTCATGTGACTGATGACATCAGAATGAGGAGGTCATGAGCCAAAGAGAGCATATGGTTCATGGGAGCTGGAAAAGGCGAGGATAGATTCTTCCTCATTCTTTCAGAAAAAGCACCATCCTGCCAACTCTTTGCTTTTATCTCCTAGAGACCCATTTCAGACTCTGATCTCCAGAATCGCAAGGTCATGAATTTATGTTGTTTTAGGCTACTTAAGGTTGTGATCATGTGTTCCAGCAGCAACAGGAAGCTCGCAGCCATCTGGTAACCTGGTCACGCAGCCTGGTGTCTGAAATTGCAGGGCTCCTAAAAAAGCTGAGTTCAGACAGCCCTGGGGACCTCGGAAGTCCTTTGCACCAGCCCCAACCCCAGATACACTCTGCAGGCAGGACCTGGAGCCCTGGGAAGACCTCTTATTTCCTGACTGTGACTGCTTCGAAATAGCAACTTGAGTGATCTAATCTAATCAGATGACATTTCTAGTCACCTAATTTAATCAGGTCAGATCCAACTGGCTTGTTATCTGCTTGATCTGATTTTTCAGCTAAATTGATTGATTAATTTAGCAAATTAATTCATAAAGACACATTCATGTCTGTCAATGCCTAAATAAATTACTGCATTTATATTTTGTTTCAGGTTTGTTGGGTTTTTTTTCTTAAAGGATGAAGTGTCAGGCACCAGACTGGCAGAGGACTTTGTGGTTGTTTTCTCTGAGAAGATGAGGATTGGGGGAGAGCCATACATCACGGCAGCCTCTGCTGGAAACAGGCTCAGTGTTGGGGAGGGGTGAAAGGAAGACCAGGTCCCCAACTCATCATAAAGACCAGTCCATGGGGGAGGGACATTCTGAGACCCAGAGCGATAAGCCCAAAGAGCCTGGATTTCCTCTGTTGCCATAAAGTTTTAAAACACCAGTCTGGAGATTTCCCGGTGGTCCAGTGGCTAAGATTCCTCACTCTCAATGCAGAGGACCTGGGTTCGATCCCTAAGCAGGGAACTAGATCCCACATGCTGCAACTAAGACCTGGGGCAGCCAAAGAAATAAATATTCAAAAAATAAAAGAAAGCCTCACTCTGGGTAGAGATGCATTTGAGCTATGTGTGTGTGGTGGACATACTGCAGATATCAAGTGAGCCCTCTATTTGGCCTACCTAGGGGACTGGAATGCAAAAGTAGGAAGTCAAGAAACACCTGGAGTAATAGGCAAATTTGGCCTTGGAATGCCGAATAAAGCAGGGCAAAGACTAATAGAGTTTTGCCAAGAAAATGCACTGGTCATAGCAAACACCCTCTTCCAACAACACAAGAGAAGACTCTACACATGGACATCACCAATGGTCAACATCAAAATCAGACTGATTATATTCTTTGCAGCCAAGATGGAGAAGCTCTATACAGTCAACAAAAACAAGACCAGGAGCTGACTGTGGCTCAGATCATGAACTCCTTATTGCCAAATTCAGACTCAAATTGAAGAAAGTAGGAAAAACCACTAGACCATTCAGGTATGACCTAAATCAAATCCCTTATGATTATACAGTGGGAGTGAGAAATAGATTTAAGGCCTAGATCTGATAGATAGAGTGCCTGATGAACTATGGAATGAGGTTTGTGACATGGTACAGGAGACAGGGATCAAGACCATCCCCGTGGAAAAGAAAGGCAGAAAAGCAAAATGGCTGTCTGGGGAGGCCTTACAAATAGCTGTGAAAAGAAGAGAGGTGAAAAGCAAAGGAGAAAAGGAAAGATATAAGCATCTGAATGCAGAGTTCCAAAGAATAGCAAGAAGAGATAAGAAAGCCTTCTTCAGTGATCAATGCAAAGAAATAGAGGAAAAGAACAGAATGGGAAAGACTAGAGATCTCTTCAAGAAAATTAGAGATATCAAGGGAACATTTCATGCAAAGATGAGCTCAATAAAGGACAGAAATGGTATGGACCTAACAGAAGCAGAAGATATTAAGAAGAGGTGGCAAGAATACACAGAAGAACTGTACAAAAAATGATCTTCATGACCCAGATAATCACGATGGTGTGATCACTCATCTAGAGCCAGACATCCTGGAATGTGAAGTCAAGTGGGCCTTAGAAAGCATCACTACAAATAAAGCTAGTGGAAGTGATGGAATTCCAGTGGAGCTCTTTCAAATCTGGAAAGATGATGCTGTGAAAGTGCTGCACTCAATATGCCAGCAAATTGGGAAAACTCAGCAGTGGCCACAGGACTGGAAAAGGTCAGTTTTCATTCCAATCCCAAAGAAAGGCAATGCCAAAGAATGCTGAAACTACCACACAATTGCACTCATCTCACATGCTAGTAAAGTAATGCTCAAAATTCTCCAAGCCAGGCTTCAGCAATATGTGAACCATGGACTTCCTGATTTTCAAGCTGGTTTTAGAAAAGGCAGAGGAACCAAAGATCAAATTGCCAACATCCGTTGGATCATGGAGAAAGCAAGAGAGTTCCAGAAAAACATCTACTTCTGCTTTATTGACTATACCAAAGCCTTTGACTGTGTGGATCACAAAAAACCATGGAAAATTCTGAAAGAGATGGGAATACCAGACCACCTGACCTGCCTCTTGAGAAATCTGTATGCAGGTCAGGAAGCAACAGTTAGAACTGGATATGGAACAACAGACTGGTTCCAAATAGGAAAAGGAGTATGTCAAGGCTGTATATTGTCACCCTGCTTATTTAACTTCTTTGCAGAGTACATCATGAGAAACACTGGGCTGGAAGAAGCACAAGCTGGAATCAAGATTGCTGGGAGAAATATCAATAACCTCAGATATGCGGATGACACCACCCTTATGGCAGAAAGTGAAGAGGAACTGAAAAGCCTCTTGATGAAAGTGAAAGAGGAGAGTGAAAAAGTTGACTTAAACCTCAACATTCAAAAAACGAAGATCATGGCATCTGGTCCCATCACTTCATGGGAAATAGATGGGGAAACAGTGGAAACAGTGTCAGACTTTATTTTGGGGGGCTCCAAAATCACTGCAGATGATGACTGCAGCCATGAAATTAAAAGATGCTTACTCTTTGGAAGGAAAGTTATGACCAACCTAGATAGCATATTCAAAAGCAGAGACATTACTTTGCCAACAAAGGTCCATCTAGTCAAGGCTATGGTTTTTCCTGTAGTCACGTATGGATATGAGAGTTGGACTGTGAAGAAAGTTGAGCGCCGAAGAATTGATGCTTTTGAACTGTGGTGTTGGAGAAGACTCTTGAGAGTCCCTTGGAGATCCAGCAGTCCATTCTGTAGGAGATCAGCCCTGGGGTTTCTTTGGAAGAAATGAAGCTAAAGCTGAAACTCTAGTACTTTGGCCACCTCATGCGAAGAGTTGACTCACTGGAAAAGACTCTGATGCTGGGAGGGATTGGGGGCAGGAGGAGAAGGGGACGACAGAGGATGAGATGGCTGGATGGCATCACTGACTCGATGGACGTGAATCTGGGTGAATTCAGGAGTTGGTGATGGACAGGGAGGCCTGGCATGCTGCGATACATGGGGTTGCAAAATGTCAGACACGACTAAGTGATTGAGCTGAACTGAACTAAACTGAATACAGCAGCAAAATGCGTGTGTGTGTGTGTGTGTGTGTGTGTGAAGTGATGAAGAGGCTTTAATACAAGAGGTATCTGACAGCCGCAGAACAGATAGTGTCTTTCAGGGCCTATACATCCTGCCAGGTGCTCAAACCCTGAGCCAGGAGGGGAAGCCTCCTGCGGAAGGGTATCCAGCCCCTCGCCTCCAGCCTGTGATCTCTGAGCATGTGTTTAGAGATAACACGTGCAAGTCTCATAACGCAGTGCCAGTCACACAGAAGAGACAGGCAGTTCCTGACTGTGATGCAGGTGATGGTGATGGTTGGTAACGGCAACAGTGCTGGAGAGGTAAAGTGCTTACCCTCCCATTATTTTTTCCTTCTTTCTCTCTCCTTTATCCATCTTTTCATAACTTTCTTATTTTTCTTCAAGCAACCCAATGTCTTTCAAAGTACTTCAAGTTAAAAAATCTCCAGAGCACCCACAGACTTCTGGAGAAAAAAGAAAATAAAAACTGAAAAGTCTTTCAACCCCTACTCCTTTTCACTTCTAATCCACCCAACATATGAATTAGCCTCATTTCAAAAATTATGGACTATTCATGAAATCTCAACCTGATATTCAGAGGTCTTCCTGGCCATCTAGCTCTTGCACTTCTCCAGCCAGAGGTAGTGATGCTTAGATCTTCTAAATGAGTCTGTAGAACAGAATTCAGAGTTTCGGGGCTGCTGGTTCACAATCCCTTTGCATGCCATGTATTGGGTTAGCCAAAAAGTTCGTTCTGGTTGTTCTGCACCAGAGTATAGAAAAACCTGAACAAACTTTTTGGCCAACCCAGTAGTTACAGCTGCAGCTTCATAATAGACCCTCAATGCTCTAAAATTGCTAATTTTAAAAATTATATTTTGGAGGAAATCAGCCCTGAAGACAACCTTGGGGAAAAAATAGTTATATAGAAATGTCAGTAATGATAATAGTTTATTAAGCATTTCTGTGAGCTGGGTACATTCTAAGTCCTTTATAAATATTAAGCCATTTTACAAATAAGAAAACTAAAGCCTAGCGAGGTCAAGGAAACTTCCCAAGATTATCCAGTTGTAAGTGGAGACACCTGGGATAAAACTCTAAAGGCATATACAGTTGACCCTTGAACAACAAGGGTTTGAACTGAGCAGGTCCACTTATACGTGGATTTTCTTCACTAAACTACAGTATTACACGATCCACAGCTGCCTGGGTTCAGGGATGCAGAACTGTAGATTCGGAGGATCGACTACAAAGTTATACACTGGTTTTTGACTGCTCAGAGGGTCAGCACCCCTAACCCCTGAGTTGTTCAAGAGCCAACTGTATCATAATCACAGTTCCAACCATGGAAGCAAGGGAGCAAACGAATGGCTGTATTTGTTATCGATAGCTGTGTAACAAAATCCCTCCCCCGCAACTTCACTGCTGGAAACAAGAGACATTCATTCTCTCAGAGTTTCTGTGGGGCAGGGCTCTGGGAGGCTTATCTAGAGCCTCTTCTTGATGCCTCTCACGAGGCTGCAGTGAGGCTGGGGCTGCTCTACCTCCAGGCTCCACTGTGTCTAGCATATCCACTGTTATGGCCGCTGGCAGACCGCAGTTCCTTGCCATGTGGCATCTCTGTACCCTGCCCATGTGTCCTGATGATGGCCACTTAGCGACCCCAGCCACAGAGCACCTAAGCAGAACCCACAGCTTCTTATCCTCATCTCAGAAGTGCAGACCATCATTTACCACATTCCAGTCATGAGAAGCAAATCGACAAGGCTGGCCACACAGATGGGAAGGGGTGACCGGAGTACCAGAAGGCAAGGCTGACCAGGGACCCCTGCCACAAAAGCCTCCGGAAATTGGGCAGATCAATATGAGCAGAGCAGGTAAATGTGAAGCTCAATTGCCAGAGATGTTTTCCCCCTATTTTTTCATTACAGTTTCCAATACAGGGGAATACAGCTTTGTTTTCCTCTTTCAGGAAGGAAGATTTAGTTCCTATTTTTCTTCAAGTGTGGAAAAGGAATTCTACCCTTCTGCCTTTTCTGAAACATCTCCACTCTTTGGGAGACTTGTGCCTTGAATGATCGAGTTCAGCACTGTCTCTTTGTAAGATGAGGCAATAAATAAAGCAGGATGACATTTTTGCTTCCATCTGGTACCAGATGAATACCTTATGCATCCCTCTGGTACCAACTATCTCTTCCTTTCAGTAACACCTCATGTCCCCGCCATTTCATTGTGAGGTATTAAAACTAGGTCAGCCTGCTCTTTCATTAAATTTTCCTCAAATATAGCACTGTCAATTTCAGAATGGTTTTTCCAGGCCTGGTCAGTCAATGAGAAAGCCTGAGGAGCCTTGGGGGTTGCCATGGCAACCGCCAGAGAAGAAGGGAGATGACACACAGGTTAAATTAGCTGTCTCCTGTCACCCGGAGAGGCCCGGGGTTGGGGCGGGAAGGCAGAGGGCTGTTTCTGCAGCCGGGAGCCAGACTGAGATGCTGGATGCATACAGAACAGCGGGGAAGGACCAGAAAGGCAGGCCAAGATGCAGGTTGGCCAGAGGGGATACTCATCCGGCGGAGCCCAGCCCTTCCTGGTGCTGAGAATCGGGGGCGCTCTTCCCTACCACCCCAGGCTCCATCTCCCTTTCTCAGAAACCTCCAGTCTGCAAGTGCTGTGAATCTAACATCTCCGGCAAACAACTTCTCCTGAACAATGAATAAGAGGCGTGGGCTAGAAAGAGGGGCAGGGGCTCAGGAATCCAGGTGGGTGGGACTGGAACCCCGCCCAGGTCCTGCAATGAGTGTGCTTCCCTGTCCTACAAGACAGGCGCAACTCTGTGCTGTCTGCTTCCACACATGTCCTGTTTTCTTTCTCTCCCTTCTCTTTATTTTTAACTCAACCTAAATAATTTCTTTTCCTTGCAAGATGTTCGTTGCCATCTGCTGACCAGACTCCGTCACTGCAAATAAAACTGCAAAGCTGATACCCAGGCAAGAGGTGACGGCAGCTCCCTGTGTCCCTGTGTCCCAGGGCTTTGGAGTTAATGAAACAAAGGCTGATGCCCCTGTTTAGACAGGATCCTGGCGGTTGGAGGACCAAGAAGCAACGGTATTCCAGGTTGCCTTGAAAGGAGATTGAAAAAACAGGAAAGAAGAACACAGATGCCAAATCAGTGAGTTCATGACAAAATGACGTCACCATTGAGCTCTTCAGATATGTAAACAAAGGGCAAGCATCCTGATATTTCTTTATCAAAGTTAGTTGAGAATATCACCCTGTCATGCTTTCAGGAGGAAATGATAAATGCAGACATGATATAAAATAAAGGGGAAGTGAATAAACACATGAGTTGTTAGGACTGATCCTCTCAGGGCCTAGGCTGAGGGGTCAATGACTAAGGACAGAGGCAGGGACGAGACCAGGCTGCCCCCACCTGTACAGACGCAGGTCCGTGTGTGTCCAATATTTAAAATGAGAAACCTAGCTATAATCTGTTATAGAAAATATATCCTATCCTCCTCCCTTGCGGAGGGCTTCCCTCTTAGCTCAGTTGGTAAAGAATTCCCCTGCAATGCAGGAGACCCTGGTTCGATCCTTGGCTTCGGAAGATCCCCTGGAGAAAGGAAAGGCTGCCCACTCCAGTATTCTGGCCTGGAGAATTCCATGGACTGCATAGGCCAAAGGGTCACAAAGAGTCGGACTCAACTGAGCAACTTTCACTTTTCCCTTGAGGAATATGGCTTCATAATGACATGGAGTGTCGAATTAGAATTCAGCCCTCGGAATTCTTCAATCTAAAGCGCCAGAATGACAACCTGAAAAGACACCCAGCCTCCATGCCCCTGGGTTTGGACTCAGAGGCCTTCTGTCCTCACCCTTGGGTCCCTCCCGTGCGATATGGTGGCTGTGGGGTGTGGTTATCCCAGCATCACATCCAGCGTCACGTGGCCTCAGGTACACACGCTGGAATCCCACTGGTCCTCTAGAGGACTTTCTGGGGAGAGAAAGATGGAGATGCTGACTTGATTAGGGTAGATAATTCAAGGGTCCCGGGTCCCCATGTGCGTGATCCAAAAGGGGAACATGGCCCCTTGGCCCCTTGGCCCCTTGGGCTCTTGCCGGGTGGTGAGGAGCCTGGCTGGGGGGAGGAAGAGCAGTCCTTCTAAAGTTCGGCACTGGGGCTGAGGGTCTTCTTGGCCCCATTTCCGGGCACTGCTAATGTGACAGGAGGTAAGACGTAGGAAGGCCTGGCCAGGAGCAGAGACTGGGGAAGTCCGCTGCCGGTCATTCCCCCACATCACCTGCACGGATCCCTTTCCTGACTCTCCTGAAATTATACCCATTATTGAAAGTTATTTGTGTCAAAACCTCTTTGCAATCTCCTGGTATGATAGCATCAAACTTCTCTGCTGGTTGCACCCTTCTTTAAAGTGCTTGATCTCCTGGGGCCCTGTTCATCCTTTCTCTCACTGCCTCGTGTACTTTTGGAGAAAGCCTGGAGACCTTCCCATCACCTGCCCCACAAACCCTTTGTCTGATCACCTCTAGCTTCCCCCCCACCCCCGCCTTTTTTTTTTTTACTGCGTCCCAGTGGCATGTGGGATGTTAGATCCCAGACCAGGGATCAAACCTGGACCCCCAGCACTGGAAGCACAGAGTCTTAACCACAGGACCGCCAGGGACGTCCCCATCCACCTGGCTCCTGAGAACTCCATTCAGCTGTCTCTATGGAAGGATGCTGACTTCCTGTGGCTGGTTTGGGTTGAGGAGGGTCTTGGGGTAAGGTAGGTGCCGTGACACAAATCTTCGCAGCCACAGGGCCGTGGATGAGGGGGCAGTTGCCCTGAGGGAGGAGCAAGTGTGTGAGGGTTCCAAGCCTTGACCTGTGAATTACATGCCTATTTCCCTCCACACTAAGCGGAAGACTCCCTTCTCCCAGGAACCTCCCTGTCCGATTTAGATGACCTCTTTCCTTTTGTGACTGCAAGACATTCTTCTATGGTAACGTTAATGACCTTGATCTATTATTTCCGATGGACGTTTAGTCACCTGGGTAGAGGAACCACATCCCATTTTGCTTTGTCCAATGCCTAGCACAGCACGAGTAGGTAATTCATAAATGCATGAAGTTGAGTGCACCAAAAATGCCCTGGAGACTGGGAAAGTCAGCGAATGCTTCATGCATGAATTACAGCTTTAGCTGGACTCATGCATGAATTACAGCTTGAGCTGGGCTCATGCATGAATTACAGCTTGAGCTGGGCGTGTGTTTTCTCTAAGTGCATCGGACTTTTTCAAGATTAGAAGTGATTCTTCCCCATTAATTGTGGTCAAGTGGATCCTGACCTCATGGCAAGGTGAACACACCCTTCGTGACCCTTTCTTGAAGCTCTTTGCTACATCAGCACCATCTCCAACCACCCCTCCCCTCAACCTCAACCCCAACCCTGCACTTACACTCCAAAACCTCCCCAGGGCTTGGGACCTATCCAAATTCTATCCAGCAGTCTAGGGCCCTTGAAGCCAAGGGCAAAATAAAATATCAAGACAGGATCAAAGAATTCTTGACGGCAGGATGGTAAACTGAGTCAGAAAGGAGATGGAGGTGGTCAGAGCATTTGCCGTCGTGATGGTGAAGGGTGGTTCAGTGCAGGGCATGATGGAGAGAGAGAAGGTTCTCACGATATGACCCAGTGTTCAGATAATGCAGAGAGCACCAGCCCTGCCTGCAGTTTGGGGGGCTGCTGGTGGGAGGGACTGCTGGGGAGACCAGGGGCCTTCTGGGCAGCACAGACAGGCCTTGTTCTTCCCTGACCTCTTGTCATTTGTGTGACAGGCTGCTATTTCAAAAGATTCTTTTCGGCTTCCTCCATGCTCTCCTTGTTGGTCCTCCTCGCTGCTCTGTGACAGAGGTGTTGGGGCAACTTTTTTTTTTTTTTAACTTTCTCTCCCTCTCTCTTTTTTGTGCTTTTAAGTGTTGCTTAGATTCTTTAAAAGGAGCATGTCCATTTTTTCCCCCAAAACAATAAAGGAGTTTATGAGAAGAAGAAAAAAGAAAAGTGAGGCCACAAAAAAAAAAAAAAGGAAAAGCAAATAGAGATTCTGGTACCCGTTTCTGTTCAGATTTCACAGCCCACTAAGCACTGATCGACCCAACAAAGCCAGCCTCAGTCAGAAGAGCCTACTAGAGGCGGTGTCTGTCTACTCCTGGTGCTTGTTGGTAGCTGCCGAATGGTGAACTCAGAATCTGCCCCACTCAACAGGAAGCCTGGAGACTTTCCTGGTGGTCCGGTGGTTAAGACTTCACTTTCCAATGCAGGGGATGCAGGTTTGGTACCTGGTCAGGGAGATAAGCATGCCTTGTGATCCGAAAAAAAAAAAAAAAAAAAAAAAAACCAGAATCAATACTGTAACAAATTTAATAAAGATTTCCAAAAAAAGGTTTCCAAAAAAAGGTTCACATCCAAAACAAAAATTTCAACCAAAAAAAAAAAGGAGGGAAAGCCTGGCATGGAGTTGAAGGGGTTTCAATGTTATTTTTTGGCTTGAAAAAAAAAAAAAAAAAACCACCGTGATCTTTTAAATTGCTTTCGATGTTATGAATCCTCACTCAGTGACCTTTGCTGTGTGTTTTCCAGACTCTTGGTTTCCCTTATATTACATTTTCCTTCCTTGACTTATTTCTGAGAAGGAGACCAGAATGCTCTGTGGCTTTTCTGAGCAGCAGGAACTCGCCATCAGCTCCTTGGTGTGAATCCGCACTTTCCTGCCAGAAGGCTTAGTGATCCTTTTTAACTAACACGCCCAGCACATCGCTTTTCTGCTCAAAGCTCCCCGTGGCTTCCCAGCTTCCTCAGAAGAAACCTGAGAAGTCCTCCCTGTTGTCTATGAGGTCCACCAGGCTCTGTCCTGGACACCCCCCGAGTCTGTAGGCACTGCCTTCCTGTCTGTTTTATGCAGCTCCAGCCCCATTAGCCCCACCTTGAGGTCCGTCATCCCTTGAATGACATATCTGCTTCTGGCCCATGACACTTGTTCTTACCACTGCCGGGGTTGTGCTCCCTTCATAAAGCTCTGGGGCTTTACACCCTTGCCTCTTCAGATCTCTCCTCAGATGCCCACTTCCTGAAAGATCTTCCAACTGCCCTACATAAACTTTCCAAACTGTCACGCTCTATCGCCTTTATTTTTCTTTGAAGACCTTATCTCCAACTGTCATAATATCTTTTTCCATTTATCATCAATTACCTATCTACCTATCCATCTTTCTGTTTTGTGTCGTGCCACTAGAATCTAAGCTTAAGGAGATCAGAGACTTTCTTTTTTTTAACCACTATATCTTTACTACACAGTATAAGTCCATGGGGTCGCAGAGTGGGACACAACTGAGCGACTGAACTGAACTGAATAAATGCTCAATAAATCTTTAGTGAATGAATTAATACATGGATGACAGACTTAATGATATTCCAGTTATTAATAAAAGCATCCTCTCTATTCCTATGTGTCTATCAGTTCAGTTCAGTCGCTCAGTTGTGTCCGACTCTTTGCAACCCCATGAATTGCAGCACACCAGGCCTCCCCATCCATCACCAACTCCCGGGGTTCACCCAAACTCACGTCCATCTAGTTGGTGATGCCATCGAGCCATCTCATCCTCTGTCGTCCCCTTCTCCTCCTGCCCCCAATCCCTCCCAGCATCAGAGTCTTTTCCAATGAGTCAACACTTCGCATGAGGTAGCCAAAGTATTGGGGTTTTAGCTTTAGCATCAGTCATTCCAAAGAACACCCAGGACTGATCTCCTTCAGACTGGACTGGTTGGATCTCTTTGTAGTCCAAGGGACTCTCAAGAGTCTTCTCCAACACCACAGTTCAAAAGCATCAATTTTTCAGTGCTCAGCCTTCTTCACAGTCCAACTCTCACATCCATACATGACCACTGGAAAAACCATAGCCTTGACTAGACAGACCTTAGTTGGCAAAGTAATGTCTCTGCTTTTGAATATGCTATCTAGGTTGGTCATAGCTTTCCTTCCAAGGAGTAAGCGTCTTTTAATTTCATGGCTGCAATCACCATCTGCAGTGATTTTGGACCCCCCAAAAAATAAAGTCTGACACTGTTTCCACTGTTTCCAAATTTATCTGCCATGAAGTGATGGGACCGGATGCCATGATCTTCGTTTTCTGAATGTTGAGCTTTAAGCCAACTTTTTCACTCTCCTCTTTCACTTTCATCAAGAGGCTTTTCAGTTCCTCTTCACTTTCTGCCATAAGGGTGGTGTCATCCGCATATCTGAGGTTATTGATATTTCTCCCAGCAATCTTGATTCCAGCTTGTGCTTCTTCCAGCCCAACGTTTCTCATGATGTAATCTGCATAGAAGTTAAAGAAGCAGGGTGACAATATACAGCCTTGACATACTCCTTTTCCTATGTGGAACCAGTCTGTTGTTCCATGTCCAGTTCTAACTGTTGCTTCCTGACCTGCATACAGGTTTCTCAAGAGGCAGGTCAGGTGGTCTGGTATTCCCATCTCTTTCAGAATTTTCCACAGTTGATTGTGATCCACACAGTTAAAGGCTTTGGCATAGTCAATAAAGCAGAAGTAGATGTTTTTCTGAAACTCTCTTGCTTTTTCTACGATCCAGCAGATGTTGACAATTTGATCTCTGGTTCCTCTGCCTTTTCTAAAACCAGCTTGAACATCTGTAAGTTCATGGTGCACGTATTGCTGAAGCCTGGCTTGGAGAATTTTGAGCATTACTTTACTAGTGTGTGTCTATAGAGAACAGGGTTTCTAAACTTGAGGACCAGAGGATGGCTGTTTTGTTAGAGCTCACCCCGCCCCCACCCAAGCTTTCAGACTGAGCCACTGAGTCTGAAAGCTTGGGTGGGGGCAGGGTGAGCTCTAACATCTGTGTTCATAGCAAAGTCCTCAAGTGATTCTCTCACCAAAGCTTGAAATCCTTGGGGCTGTCCCATTGTATGAAAGAACAAACACCAGAGAGAATGGAGACAATGCAGACAACCGAGTTCCTTCTCAATGCAAGGCAGTCAATTGCCTTTTTTTTTGAAGGAGTTGTTGTTCAGTCGCTAAGCCGTGTCTGACTCTGCAACTGTCATAATATTTTTTTTCCATCTATCTATCAATTATCTATCTACCTATTCATCCTTTCTTTCTTGTGTCTATCCACAAGCGTCTAAGCTCCAGCAGATCAGAGACTTTCTTCTCTATAATGACTATCTTTACTACACAGTATAAATGTGTAGACCCCATGGAGTGCAGCACTCCAGGCTTCCCTGTCCTTCACTATCTCCCTGAGTTTGCTCAAACTGCTGTCCATGGAGACTGTGATGACACCCAGCCATCTCATCCTCTGTCGTCCCCTTCTCCTGCCCTCAATCTTTCCCTATCCTCAATCTGCTCTTCGCATCAGGTGGCCAAAGTATTGGAGCTCCAGCCTCAGTATCATTCCTTCCAAAGAAGATTGAAAGAATAATGTAAAAAAAAAAAAAAAGGTAGAAGCAAACAGTATCATGCAAACTAAACGCATCAGTGGTGACTGGATACAATGATTACAGTCAGCTCTTATTTAAAATAATGTTAAGTGATTCTAATTCTCCTGGGTCTATACAGCCTATATTATAATTCAGTAATAAGGTTCCTTGTCATTTCCCAAGTTCTCAAATTTAGATAATTTAAGGAATATCCATGACATCAGAGACCACTATAATTCTGAGCCACCAGTAGTAATATGACTAATGGCAACTTCTTTTCCTTCTCAGAAGAACGTAATATCTTTAGGCCTCCATTTCTGCTTTATTGACTATGCCAAAGCCTTTGACTGTGGATCACAATCAACTGTGGAAAATTCTGAAAGAGATGGCAATACCAGACCACCTGACCTGCCTCTTGAGAAACCTGTATACAGGTCAGGAAGCAACAGTTAGAACCGGACATGGAACAACAGACTGGTTCCACATAGGAAAAGGAGGACGTCAAAGCTGTATATTGTCACCCTGCTTATTTAACTTCTATGCAGATTACATCATGAGAAACGTTGGGCTGGAAGAAGCACAAGCTGGAATCAAGATTGCTGGGAGAAATATCAATCACCTCAGCTATGCAGATGACACCACCCTTATGGCAGAAAGTGAAGAGGAACTAAAAAGCCTCTTGATGAAAGTGAAAGAGGAGAGTGAAAAAGTTGGCTTAAAGCTCAACATTCAGAAAACAAAGATCATGGCATCTGGTCCCATCACTTCATGGCAGATAAATTTGGAAACAGTGGAAACAGTGTCAGACTTTATTTTTTGGGGGGTCCAAAATCACTGCAGATGGTGATTGCAGCCATGAAATTAAAAGACACTTACTCCTTGGAAGAAAAGTTATGACCAACCTAGATAGCATATTCAAAAGCAGAGACATTACTTTGCCAACAAAGGTCTGTCTAGTCAAGGCTATGGTTTTTCCAGTGGTCATGTATGGATGTGAGAGTTGGACTGTGAAGAAAGCTGAGCACCGAAGAATTGATGCTTTTGAACTGTGGTGTTGGAGAAGACTCTTGAGAGTCCCTTGGACTGCAAGGAGATCCAACTGGTCCATTCTGAAGGAGATCAGCCCTGGGATTTCTTTGGAGGGAATGATGCTGAAGCTGAAACTCCAATACTTTGGCCACCTCATGCGAAGAGTTGACTCATTGGAAAAGACTGATGCTGGGAGGGATTGGGGGCAGGAGGAGAAGGGGACGACAGAGGATGAGATGGCGGGATGGCATCACTGACTCAATGGACGTGAGTCTGAGTGAAGTCCGGGAGTTGGTGATAGGGAGGCCTGGTGTGCTGCGATTCATGGGTCACAAAGAGTCAGACACGACTGAGCGACTGAACTGAACTGAACTGAACTGATTCAACTTTATCTATGGTTTTATCTAACAGCATGGGACACTTTGGAGGTCATTACACAGACCAAACAAGACACAATCCAGATTCTGCAGATGAGCCTGGTGATGGCAGAACAATTCTTAGAGGAGTCTGGGATGCAGGACTAACTGCATTTTCAAGGCACCCATGATTCTTGGTAATAATAATTATTTGTGCTACTTACTCAATCCAAAATATTTATGAGACTATATAAAGATATTAGGATAGCAATGAACATTATCATCATAATTGCTAATTCTGTGAACATTTAGTATGTATCTGGTTCTAGGACCTCATATAGGTGAACTCATTTAATCATCATGGCAACCCATGAGCTAGATACTGATATGTTTTCCCCAGTAGATGAAGGAAATAAAACACAGAATGGTAGGTGTTGAGGTAATACATAAAATTATGTCAAGGCACTTACATAATAGAAAATAACAAATTCTATAGAAGATCATTTCAACCTGTTACAGGTCTAAGGGTGTGGTTTTTTTTTTTTTTTTTTTTAGTGTCTGTGACAAAGGAATCAGGGAGGTATGAACATTTGCATTGGATAGTATATTTCTTAAAGGAATTATAGACTCAGAGATGGGGTGTGGAGAAGAATGGGAAGAGGGGCAGGACGTGAAGTCATCGCAGGCAGAAAAATCCTCAGCGTTTAAGTCATGCCTAGCTTGGCATCTGGGCGCCTGTGTTGGAAGGGCCCATGCCCAGTCAGGTTGAGGATTTCGACGGATGTCACATATTGCTGGACTTGAGGCCTTACCTTGAACTCTGACTCGGGCTCTTCAAGTCAGTTCACCTGGCTCACTGAAAATTGCCAGGAGGCAGACCACAAAGTATGGGAGTGAGATCTTTGTCAAAGAGTTTTTTTTTTTTTTTTTTTCTTTTGGCTTGCAACAAATTATGAAAATCAAGACCTAGAATGAGCCCCACCGTGACTTATAAATCTTGAATACGGAGCACTTTCACTGTCTGCTCCTGGATAGCACCAGGGGGCGCTCTCACATATTCGGTGATTTCCTTAGCCCCAAGGCCATCGCAGTGAGGCAGGCGAGTAGGGAGACTCACCCTGCTTTTGTGTGATGCTTGCTCACAGGCCCCTGCCTTTCTTGTGCTGAACCTAGCAGTGGGGTCTGTGTCTCAGCTCCTGGCTCCGAGTACAGAGCTTGGAGCTGCATGTCGTGGGCCAGGCCTCCCGTCTTCTTCTCTGAAGCCTCGCTGCTGCTCAGCAGGGCTGCAGCCTGAAAGGCCGTCCTCTTCTGGCATTATTTCCATCATCCATCGTCAAGACTAAGAACTTCCTGTTGCTCACTGCGCTGTTTCCTGTCTTCACCTCATCTTCCATCTGAAGCAAAACACGGTAGGTGTTTTGTTTTTTTTTTTTTAATGTGGACCATTTTTTAAGTCTGTATTGAATTTATTACAATATTGTTTCTTTTTTTTTTTTTTAATCTGGGTCACAAGGTATGTGAGATCTTAGCTCCCTGACTAGGGATCGAACCCAGACCCCTTGCACTGGAAGGCCAAGCTCTAACCACTGGAACACCACATAAGGCCTGCGGTGGATCTTATGACAAGCAGCTCAAGTTGCTGCTCTGTCCTCTGTGTCCAAAAAGCTGGATACAAATTCACTGATGGCTGATTTCAATATCTTCCGCATTCGGCCCGCTTGGAAGAGTATTAGAAATATCTGGATTGAGAAAGATTTCTGTCCTTTTATCAGAAACATCAGCTTGTTCACTTTAAATTTGTTAGGGAAAAAAGAAATCTCCCTGCAACTAAATCAACCTGTAATTTCGATTCCCTGTAATCGAAATCAACCTCAAGTAAGGAGTTGAAGCAGAGATCGAATGGGGGTTGGTTTACCAGGTAGAAAAATCTGTGCATTAGGAAAAGGGTGGGGAGGGCTAGTCTCTAGTTGCGGTGCAATCTACTCTTCTATGATTACATATGTATTTGTACATACGAAGCTCTTTTCTAAAAAAGGAAGCTTGAATAATGAATTTAAGATCTTTAGAGTGTTAACAGGAGAAGGCAATGGCACCCCAGTCCAGAACTCTTGCCTGGAAAATCCCATGGACGGAGGAGCCTGGTGGGCTGCAGTCCATGGGGTCGCTAAGAGTCGGACACGACTGAGCGACTTCACTTTCACTTTTCACTTTCATGATTGGAGAAGGAAATGGCAACCCACTCCAGTGTTCTTGCCTGGAGAATCCCAGGGACGGGGGAGCCTGGTGGGCTGCCGTCTATGGGGTCGCACAGAGTCGGACACGACTGAAGCGACTTAGCAGCAGCCGCAGCAGAGTGTTAACAATAATGATGATTGTGTTTGTATGTTGAGTCACGTAACGTGAGCACAAAATAACCACATTAATATATTTTCCTAAATAACCTTCACTTCGTAAGACTCTTATTTGAGTGGAGAGTAATACAATTAATTGAGTTTTTCTTTTTCTGGACAGAAGTTCCAAATTCATATTTAAT
Source organism: Oryx dammah (assembly GCF_014754425.2). Taxonomy (NCBI): domain Eukaryota; kingdom Metazoa; phylum Chordata; class Mammalia; order Artiodactyla; family Bovidae; genus Oryx; species Oryx dammah. The sequence goes on from NW_024070194.1 coordinate 56,983,163, forward strand.
TCCCTCGGCTTCCTCCAGTGCATGTGGTACAAACCTGAAGCCCGGGTGGGGCCGCTCTGGATTATAAACTGTAAACAGTGGGTGGAGAGAGAAGCACAGAAGGAAGAAGCTACCCTGAGCTTCCCTAATGAGAGAAGACTTAACATTTTTTGCTGCAGGTTTGAAACGTGGCCTCAGGGACCGCTGTTTGCTCACTCAGGAATCATCGGCGTCAGGCAGCTCCCTTTCTCATGCAGTTCTGAGATTCACCACTAAGGGGCGCTGCTGTCTCGAGTTCCACCGCAGAGATACCAAACAAAGTTGAGGGGAAAAAAAATCAATGAGGGTGAGATCATTTCCTCCGCGCGTCTTTCCACTTCGGGAAATGTTTTTCAATTAAAACGCCAGACACACACAATCATCATTCATGGCCTGCCTCTTTCAGAGCTCGGTTGGAGGCAAGGGCCGGCAGGACCAAGGCTCTTTATTTTAAGGAGCTGCCTGCGCCATGGAAAGAGAGGCCACAAATAGACCTGGGAAAAATAAGAGAATGGGGACTTAGCAGATGCTCAGAGCCGTTTTTCTTTATAAATATCTCTGTCCACTTCCCACTCTCTTGCATGTCACCGCAGGCCATTAACACTCTATTTTTGTTGCCAAAAAAGTCTGGGCTGGGGGCCTACCCTGCTTCTGCTCTCAGCAGATAATCTCATCGGGGCAGCACTCCTGGGCCCAGGGTTTGACATCTTGTTATTTTTATGCCAGGAGATTGCAGTATCATAACAGCATATACCTTGTGCCAAAGAATGGCTTCCAAGCTGACAAAGTTTAGGAGGGATTATCTTGAAGGTAAATTCTGGGATCTCAAAATGCTCTCCGGGCACTTTATTTAAACCCATTGCAAAACAGGTGACAAAAATATATACATCTTGAAGGTGACCTAGAAAATAGTATCATATCTTCTCCAGTTGCATAATCACCCAAAGAAGGCCTGCCTGAGTCTAGATAACATAGATGGCCCGCTGGTTGTGATTACAACTGGGGTCCAAGAAAGGGGTCCACATCACCCTTGTTGCTGTTGTTCAGTCACTCGCTCAGTCGTGTCTGATCCTTTGTGACCCCATGGACTGCAGCATGCCAGGCTTCCTCGTCCTTCACTATCTCCCAGAGTGTGCTCAAACTCATGTCCATTGAGTCGATGATGCCATCCAATCATCTCATTCTCTGTCGTCCCCTTCTCTTCCTGCCTTCAATCTTTCCCAGCATCAGGATCTTTTCCAATGAGTCGACTCTTCACATCAAGTGGCCAAAGTATTGGAGCTTCAACATCAGTCCTTCCGGTCAATATTCAGGGTTAATTTCCTTTAGGATGGACAGTATACAGATTATGAAGATTTAAGGTTTGATCTCCTTGCTGTCCAAGAGACCCTCAAGAGTCTTCTCCAGCCCCGCAGTTCGAAAGCATCAATATTTCGGTGCTCAGCCTTCTTTATGGTCCACCTCTCACCCTAGATGTATCCAAAGGCATCCTCTGCTTTCCTACTCGAATTGCAATTCTACTGTGAATCCCTTTGTGATAAATTGCGATCTGAGGGTAGAAGGTGGATACTGCCTGAAGCTGCAGCCTGACCGAAGTGTGATTTCTACATGGAGAACAATGGATTTGGATTCAGGGGAAGGAAACAGAGTCCAAGGGCAATGCTAAATAGAGGATACAGAAAGAGGTCACCCAGCCACCAGGCACATGGAGACTGTGGGTATAAGAGGAGGATGCCTGGATCCCCAAGGGGCGCTGAAAACAGGGCCCGAGGCAGCAGAACTCAGCCTGATGTTGGACCATGTGAAATGGCTCTTTTTTGGGGGAGTGGGGGGCAGAATCAGGTGGCTCTGGAGCCAAGCGATCCTGAATACACACAGGCAAAGCTGGTGGGCAGCCCTGATCCAATCTGGGGCTGCTGGTTCCTGAACTCTTAGAATATGGAGCCTGCATTGATCACACCACCCAGGACCCCTTGCATCACTGCACTTTCCCTAAACTCATTGGGTTTTGGTGTCAATTGTCCTGAACCTTTCTTCTCTAACACATCCAACAAATGGCATCTCCATGGTGGACACTCTGTCAGTCAGCTTGGCACAGTGCTGCTTGCTATACAATTAAACCGGAGGATGGCTTAGGCACATTTCATGTCCTACTAATTCTTATTCTGCCTTTCTTGTTTCCAATCATCAGACGACCCCGTGGCCTGGAAGGAGGCATTTGAGGGCCTGCTGGTCTATAAGACGGAGAACAAAAGAGAATCTAAGGGAACACGATTTTCACAGGTGCATTTATTTATCAGCATCTCTACTGCAAATCAGTAAAAACTGCCATAAAAAGTCTAATATGCTTGGGCTTCATTTGGGAGTCTCTGGAAGATGTCATCATGATTTAAAAAAAAAAAAAGAGGCAGCTCCTGTCCAGGACTTTGTACTCCCTAGACCAAACGCCAGCTTCATGGGAAGCATCTGGGTGCCATGACAACCAGAGCTGCAGTGGATGGAAGGCTGCAGGCTGAACGGGGTGCTGCAACTTCCAGAAAGGAAAGAAAAAGAGAAGGGTCCACCTTCTAGTTCTCAGCTCTGGCTCCTCTTTGTCAGAAAGCTGGGTGAAGTATCCAGATACACTACTTGATAGGTCCTGAGGAGGGGTACCTCTGGGGCTAGGAAAAAATCCCAGAAACCCAACAAGTTCCTGTAAGTGATCTGACAGATTCAAAGGCACTTTCATCCTTCCAGGTTCACATTTTAGAGAATTTCCCTATAGAGGAAATTTGAAGAATTTCTTAGAAATTAGTACAGAATAGACACCATATACCAACATCCAATCACATTCATGATGAGTTTTTTCATGCTTATCTTCTTTCCATTCACAAGCAAATAACAGTCACAGTTGTCCTGCTCAACTCATGTGTACACACCCCACGATCCAGTCCTGAATTGTTCAGCTCCAGAAAGGCTTCCTTTAAACTATGATAGGTGGTCATACCTCTCAGCGGATTCATCATTATTAAAATATTCTGAGCCTGTGCTGTCTCTTGTACTGGCCTCTCATTCAAGAGCTTCAAGGTAAACAGATTTATGAGATGTGACTATCAGATGAGGGGGACGTTTTTTATAAACACCTTCTCAGGGTAACACTAACAGTGGTGCCGACTCTATTTTAAAGAATGACCTCATCTTGGGAATGAGTGCATAGGCTCCTGCAAAGACTATCTTGAAGGGAAAAGCATGCATTGGTCAAACTGCACTTTGTGCATTCATATGTCAATTTCATTTCTCAAAATTGACTCATTTCTGGACCTTGATGGGCATAAATCACTTTTGGAAAGTGAATATATTCCATTTGAAAGACTTCAGATAGTCAGCCGTCGACTTCTCTTTGCAGAGGTTTCCCAAGTAACTACATTCAGCCCAGCAGATTCCTAGCCCAGGGTTTTAGAGAGATGATATTGACAAGGGTGATAAATGCAAGTAAAACACTCAAGAGTTAAGAGGCTGACTCTGGGGCCAGGTAGCCCAGGGTGAGAGCCGAGCCACATACCAATGCTGGCAGACCCCACCTGAATTCAGAATTCCTTGGCTCCAGAGCTGATTTTTCACCCTTTCTAGTTTCCAAAAATGGCCATTTCATTTGATTCCATTCAGTTGTAAGCTCTGCTGCCTTAGGCTTGGGCCTGTAATCATAAACACAAACCAGATTTAATTTCCATGGGTGGGTTAGTGTAGTTATGGTAGTACTATAGAACAAAAGTTAGGTAACCGTTTATATAGAGAAGGAAATGGCAACCGACTCCAGTATTCTTGCCTGGAAAATCCCATGGACAGAGGAGTCTGGCAGGCTAGAGTTCATAGGGTCGCAAAGAGTCAGACATGACTGGGCGACGGCAAAACCATCTATGAGTGCAGGCGCATAGCCATGCTTTTGAGTTTTAAGTACGTGTCATAAAATACAAACACCAAAGTTTGGATCTAAAGTAGCCTACATGTTCCCACAAGGTCCAAGCATCTTGGGTACCCAATACTTTTTCGACCGCACAAAGCCTGAAAAGAGTTATTCACTCTGACTATTCTGCAACACAGTTGTAGACTGAGAGCTGATGATGAATTGAGAGAGAGCTTCTATTAGGTACAAAGCAGAAGGGTGACTCCTTGATGTAATTACAGAGAGTTACACACAGAATGGTAAATGCCTTTCAAAACCATTTGGTCTGCAAAAATTCAATTCAACCTGCACTGAGCCACCAGTCACACCAGTGTTTACCCGTTGTTTATTTTACTCTTCTGTACCCCACACAATTTCTTTTGTCAGGTCACCTCCTAAGGCTAAACGGAAGCTAACTTCTACCCACAGAAAATATTGCAGTTGACCAAAAGATTTCATTTGGGTTTTTCCGTAAGATGTTATGGGAAAACCTGAACGAACTCTTTTGGACAACCCGATATATTCAGATCGCTCGTTAAGCAGCTTTATTTAAAAAGCGTTACAAGGACAAACCAGAGGGAGAAGCCAGTTGTCACTGGGCTCAGACTGAGTAGTTGGATTTTTCATCTTATTTTATGCTTCAAGGAAACAACTGAATCTAAAAACACATAGAATCTTTTAGAATGCATGCTACGCTTCTACACTTGTCTTCTAGTGCAATGATCAGTTTTTCCACAACTTAAAAAGACAGCTTTGTACTTCTGTTGTTGAACTCCATACATGTGAAATTACCCACAGACAAAAAAACTCTTTTATCTTAAAATTTATTCTCATGATCTCCAAACTTTTAAAATACAATGGTAACATTCTCTAATAAATCAAGGCCTTCTATATACTTGGGGGTGAAATAATCAGTAATGAGAAGAGAAGTAATTTATATTTCAAGTAGTCATTTTGATAAATGCACCTTCGGGAGCCTCTTTTTTGTGAAATGGATGGCATGGAGATTACTTTTATTGTAAATTTGGTTGGCAGAGGGATTTGGATAAAAACTAAGGTGAATAAAGACTGCAATTTTCTTGCTGTTCACCTTTGCTAAAATGGTTAGCATTATCATTGATGTATAACTTCTCAGCAAAATTCTTTTAAAGTCAGTTGTTCCTTTTATAAGGATACATCTATTTTATTTTATTTTTATTTTTTTGGATGTGCAGTCTGGCATGTGGGATCTTAGCCCCCCAGCTAGGGATCAACCTAGCTCCCCCTGCAGTGGAAGCTTGAGCCTTGACCACTGGACTTCCAAGGAAGTCCCAGGATATATCTATTTTAAAATTAAGAAATGTCATCTATGAAGTTACTTCATCCAATGTGAACCTAAACTGCAATGCATCACAAAACACTGAAATCAAACCATCACTGAAGACACACCATTCCTTATGATAAGAGACTCCTCCTGCCACCTATGTGGCATCTAAACCATATAAGACCAATGAGGGCCTTAGTCTTAACTGGTATTTTAAATAGTATTCAAAACAATTTATTTTTAAAGAAGGCAAGTGGAAACAGAATACAAACATTTCCCCCTAAGCCCCAATAAATCACCTTATGTACTTGCTCACTCACCCATCTGAAGACCATTGGTTTAAGATTGCTATCTCTTCCCATGTACCCCAATGTTCATTGCAGCACTGTTTATAATAGCCAGGACATGGAAGCAACCTAGATGTCCATCAGCAGACGAATGGGTAAGAAAGCTGTGGTACATATACACAATGGAGTATTACTCAGCCATTAAAAAGAATACATTTGAATCAGTTCTAATGAGGTGGATGAAACTGGAGCCTAATATACAGAGTGACGTAAGCCAGAAAGAAAAACACCAATACAGTATACTAACGCATATATATGGAATTTAGAAAGATGGTAACAATAAACCTGTATGTGAGACAGCAAAAGGGACACAAATGTATAGAATAGTCTTTTGGACTCTGTGGGAGAGGTTGAGGGTGGGATGATTTGGGAGAATGGCATTGAAACGTGTAAATTATCATATGTGAAATAAATCCTCAGTCCAGGTTCGATGCATGATACAGGATGCTTGGGGCTGGTGCACTGGGATGACCCAGAGGATGGGATGAGAAGGGAGATGGGAGAGGGGTTCAGGATGGGGAACACATGTACACCCATGGTGGATCCATGTCAAGGTATGGCAAAACCAATACAATATTGTAAAGTTAAAAAATAAATAAATTAATTAATTAATTAAAAAAAAGATTGCCGTCTCTTAAACTGTGAGTCACTGACACCAGAATTGTGAGAAATAATTATTTAAAATGTAGATTTCCAAAGTCTATTTTGGATGAAATTTTTCATATTTTTAAAAGTGCAGTCTGATAATCTTTATTTGAATAATAATAAATATTGAATATGTATTGTTAGATAGTTCTCCAAAACTTTATATGTGTATTAAACAATTTAATCCTTAGACCAACACTATGGGGTATATATTCTTCTTATGCCCATTTTACAAGTGGAGAAGTTGAGGCACAGAGAGGTTAAATAACTTTCCCAAGGGTCCCTGCTAATAACTGGCAGAATCTGGATTCAAAACCAGAACTGAAATTAAAAATACTCTTAAGCACTGTGATGTTACTTCTCTAGATGATTCTAATACACATGTGGTTTAGAATCTCTGATTTACATGATTTTCTGAACACTTGAAACTGGACATATGTGAAGATCATACTTAGCTGTTTCTGTGTCAAGTTATTTGTAAGATCGACAGGAGTTAATTTTTATTGATAAACATTAACCTCATTAGATTGGTAAATAATATGTCCCAGGAAAATAGAAAATTAAATATGCCAAAATGTACACAGTATTTGATAACTTCCTTAATTTACAAAATGAAAGAGGTCATGCTGCTGTCTGAACCCACATGCCACTTCTTAGCAAGAGTAACTGATAACAAATGTTTCTAGAGCAATGTCCCTGTCATGAGAATAAAAGAAGCAGCTCCATTTGGATGTTCTGTGCAGGTGGGGTCTATTTTTAGTCTCTCCAGCTATATCTGTGAAGTGGAGGATAGCAGATGATCCATCTCTTGACCAGTGCTCAAAGACAAGTTCAGTTTAGTCGCTTAGTCGTGTCCGACTCTTTGCGACCCCATGAATCGCAGCACGCCAGGCCTCCCTGTCCATCACCAACTCCCGGAGTTCACTCAGATTCACGGCCATCGAGTCAGTGATACCATCCCGTCATCTCATCCTCTGTCATCCCCTTCTCCTCCTGCCCCACAATCCCTCCCAGCATCAGAGTCTTTTCCAATGAGTCAACTCTTCGCATGAGGTGGCCAAAGTACTGGAGTTTCAGCTTTAGCATCATTCCCTCCAAAGAAATCTCAGGGCTGATCTCCTTCAGAATGGACTGGTTGGATCTCCTTGCAGTCCAAGGGACTCTCAAGAGTCTTCTCCAACACCACAGTTCAAAAGCATGAATTCTTTGGTGCTCAGCCTTCTTCACAGTCCAACTCTCACATCCATACATGACCGCTGGAAAAACCATAGCCTTGACTAGACGGACCTTAGTCGGCAAAGTAATGTCTCTGCTTTTGAATATGCTATCTAGGTTGGTTATAACTTTTCTTCAAAGACCCCATTAAAACAGTGGCCGCACCGAAGGCACAGAGCTGTTGCTCTTGGGGTCTCAGTGCAGCCAGGATCTCTGACTGGGTTTCACTCTAAGGTGTTGGGTGTACGAGTGATCTGTGTCACTCATGTAACTGCTAAGGTCAGTAGCCATGGTAAAGTGCTGCAACATCACCAAGGGAGCGTGTTAAAAATACAAACCCGAGACTTCTCTGGCAATCCAATGGTTAAGACTTCACCTTCCAATGCAGCCAGTGTGGGTTAGATCCCTGGTCAGGGAGCTAAGTTTGCACATGGCCCCTTGGCCATAAAACCAAAACATAAACTACAGAAACAATATCATGACCAATTCAATAAAGACTTAAAAAATGGCCCACAGCAAAAATGATAATAATACTTACAATATATCTTTAAAAAAAATACAAACCCTTGGGACTCACTTTTAGAGGTTCTGTCCAGTGAGGTCTCCAGGACTCACATTTTATGAGAGATCCCAGGTGAGTTCAGTGAAGGTGGTTTGATTACCACACTGAGAAAAAAATGATGAAGAAAAGAGTTGCCACTAGAATGGCTATAACTGGAACAGAAGATAACACTTTGAATAATGAAAACTATCAATCACATAGAGCAGCACAGAGACGGACCTCAAAATTTTGTTTTTTCGTCTTTGCACCTCAAAAGACCACGGAAAATGATGAATGCAGCCGGCAAGGAAAGAATGACGCTAACTCTCAAAGGTCCTTCCTCGGCTGCCTCTTTCTTTGGCTGAGAACAAGGACAAAAGAGCCGTTGTATATCACCCCGGGTCTGCACGACGTCTGACGGCCAAAGAAGGTGGCCATGTGGGCGCCATCTTTTGATCACCATGTGGGGCCACACAGAGGTTGGGCTGAGAATCAACAGGATCAAGCAGGAGCCAAGGGTGGCCTATCCCGGCACCATCTGGTTCCTGCAGGAGGACATGACTGGATTGTTTGACTAATGGGCTGGCAGGAGACTGATACCTGTTACTCGTGGACTGTCCTGGTCCTCTTGATAAGCAGAGCTGTTTGGCGAGTGGGTCTTATCCACTAGAGCAAAGCAGAGAAAGAAACTGCTGCTAGGCTGTTTGAGTCTCTCCCAACTTCAGAGGTCAAGGTGGCACATATTTGTAATATTGTGATTAGGGCTTCTCTGACAGCTCAGTTGGTAAAGAAATGTGGGCCTGGTCTTTATTCTGTTCCTGGCACAGAGCTTCTAAAATCCTTGGAACTTCCTAAGCTCTGAGAACAATAAAGGTGTCTTTTGTTATGTTAATGAAGTGACTTTTGGAAAGCCTCTCCAGTGACTAAGAACGGAGCCTTAGGTTGCCAGGGGAACCAGCCAGGTGATTAGAGGTGGGTACTTCCAGTCCCAATCCTAGACCTTCAGGGAGGAAAGAGGGTCTGGAGATGGAGTTCAGTCAACTGCCAATGATTCAATCAACCGTGCCTATGTGTGAAGCCTCTATAAAAATTCTGAAGGACTGGGTTTGGAGCACTTCCAGGTTGGTGAACACTTGGAGATTCAGAGAGACTGGTGAGCCCAGAGGGCATGGAAGCTTCACATTCCGCCCCCACCACCACCACACACATCACTTGCTCTGTGCATCCCTTCCATCTGGATGTCCCTGAGCCTTTTATGATAAATCAATAATCTAGTAAGGCAAATGCTTCTCTAAGTTTGTGAGCTGCTCTAGCAAATTAATCCAACCCAAACAAAGCGGTTTGTGGGAACCTCTAATCTATAGCCGAGTGGTCACCTGGGCTTCTGATTGATGTCTTAAGGGGAGGAGGGCAGCCTTGTGGGACTAAGCCCTTATCAGTGGGCTTTGATGCTCTCTCCAGGTAGGTAGTGTCAGAGTTGGGTTGGATACTAGGACCCCTAGCTGAGTCAGGGTTGCTGGGTGGTATGGAAAGAGAAACCGCATGCACACATTGAAACTGGCGTCAGGTAGGTTTCTTCCTCATCGTTTGCTCCCTACCTGAAAACGCCAGGCTGGGAAGGAAAATCCAGGCTGTGCTAGTATAGTAAAGTTACCTGTGGTGCAACACTGCTCATATTTGCTGTGTTTCCCTACCTGTTGACTTCTTTCATTCACACACAGTTTTTACCACTCAGTGTTTAAATGGCTGCTCCATTATTTTAATCTTTGGCTCAGAGGTGACCATGAGTAGGAGCCCCCGTCCTTAGGTACTAGAAGTAAATCTATTTCACAGACAAGAAGACACTGTGCATATTTCTTCACCATGGAAATTTGCAGCATTGTTCAACAGAAGGGCTTAAGGGTAGACGTCAAGCTCTAGTGTTACAGCAGAAGAGCGGAGTTGTCCCCTTGATGTGTGGTGTTCCACACCCACCACGTGCACCCTCCTGAGACTCAACTTTGAGTTGAAGGTTCTTGATCAGGAGGCTCTCCGAATGGTGGCTTTACTGAATGCACACGGGGCAAGAGTACCCTTTCTCCTTGGGGGGTCTATTTAGTGGTAACATCAAACACACACAGACACAGTTCGGGAGGTGTGAAGGGAGAGCCATGTGAATTTTGAGATGTTGAAGATCTTACACACTGATTCCTGCATGGTGGCTCTCAAATAGAACACATTCACTTGGGTGTTCATGCCAACACAAGCCCATCCACCATCATGGCTCTGGGGCTGGATCAGAAACATTGAAATTAAGGGACTTGCCTGGTGGTCCCAGGGATTAAGAATTGCCTCCCAAAGCAGGAGACTTAGGTTCGATTCCTAAAGGGGAAACTAAGACCCCAAATGCCGTAGGGTAACTAAGCCTTCGTGCCACAACTAGAGAAGCCTACGTGCCTCAACACAAGCCCCAGCCCAGCCCCCCTCCTTCCAAAAAAGAAATATTGAACAACTAAATAAATGAGTTACTTTAGAGCCGGAGCCCCATGTCAGCTCTGTCTTTATTTTATGCTTTGGATTCTGATTGAATGACAACTCTAGCTTGTTGCGTGTTTTCTGTTGTTTTCCTTAATGCGGCTGCTATGGGGTTTAAACCAATCTGGGTTTGCTCCAGCTGGGTTTACAATAATGAAATCCAAAACCTTGTAGCTTAGAAATAAGAATTTAAAGATAGTAAGTAGATTCATAATGGAGATAAAGAAGGCAAACTCAGAGATCAGATAATTAGATAACATCTGACGAGGATGAAACAAGGGAAGGAGGTAAAGCCCATTCTGGTACATGGAAATACGGGCGTGAAATAAATGATAGCACAGTAGGCTGTCTCCAACAAGCATGAACTGAGCTTCAGTTTGCTCCTTATAAAACAAGTGGGCTTCCTGATGGCTCAGATGGTAATCTGCCTGCAATGCAGGAGACTCGGGTTTGATCTCTGGGTTGGGAAGATCCCCTAGAGAAGGAAATGGCTATCCCCTCCAGTATTCTTGCCTAAAGAATTCCACGGACTAAAGGAGCCTGGCGAGCTACAGTCCATGAGGTTGCAAAGAGTTGGACATGACTGAGCAACTAAGCACACACACAAAACGAGTGAATTTGGAGCAAAGTTAGCACTGTTGAGGACCTGCTGCAAGCTTCTATAGTGAAATGTTTACTAAATTGCACCTTAAAATAAAACCAAAGGCTATAACTCAGAAATGAGTGGCAATGCCAAGAAAGTCAGTGGACAGCAAGGTTTTCCAAAGTGGACCACAGCATCGGAAAATGCTTGAAAACATCAACTCACAGGGGGAAACAGCAACCCGGGGCTTGGGGAAGATGTTTTAAAACATTAGCCTTGGAATTTCCCTGGTGGTCCAGTGCTTAAGAATCTGCCTTGCAATGCAAGGAAGTTGGGTTTGATTCCTTGTCAGGGATCTAAGATCACACATGGCGTGGGGATACTAAGCCTGCGGACCATGACTCCTGAGCCCTTGTGCCAGAACTAGAGAGTCCGTGTGCCAGGACTAAGACCTGATGCAGTCATTAAAGAAATAAATAGATTTTTTTTTTAATAAAAAAAGAAATCTTGGACCTTTCCCAGGGGGAAAGGAATATAATAAAGGAGACAGATGATGGGCAAGTAAACAATGAGATGTAGTGAATAATAGATGTAAGGGGTTCCGCCCTAGGAGGCTGGGGAGATGATACATGGATGCATTCTGTTAGGGGAAATTCCCCAATCATAGACCTTCCATGAATTTTTCCTTGCCTTCCAGTGTCCTGACTCATGAGTGTAAGAGAAGCAGATCTTTTCGAATATGTCATTTTAGACCTTGTATGTCTTCAAAAGCTCTAAAAGGCACAGTGGAGATGCCAGTGTATTGCCTTATTCAAAAAAAGCGCTTCCATTGTGGTGTTTTCCAGGCAACCATCTTCTGTTTTCATCTTTCCTTGACTCAGATTCATAAAGTCATTGAATTTTAGAGCTTTATGTAACCTGAAAGAGAATCTTGTCTGACTTATCGATTTGACGAAGAGTGAAAAATTGTTTTGAGTAAAGTAGATTTGGGTTAAAACTACTGCTCCATTGCTGAGGAACCTTAGACAGTTTGCTTAAATTCTTTTAGCCTTGATGGCATAACTGAAATGAATTTATATCAAAATGAATGTACAGTGCTTGGTGCAGTAATCTCTCATAAGTAATTCATGATTATTATTTTTTTCAGTCCCAGGTAGACTAAGTGACTTGTTCAAGGCCATTCAGCAAGGTGAGGAAGAATTCAGATTAATAAGGAGTTTTCTAGGCAGGTGCTCTTACTACTATATGACATTAGTTTGTGTGTCCTTCCCAAACAATATTTACTTTTCCAGTTTGATATTGAAACTCAAACTAAAAATCATAATTTATCTACTTAAAAAGTAATTGTAATATTTAGTGGGACCATATGTAACCTTGTTCTGTATTTTCCAAGTCTCCTGTAAATCTGTTATCATATTTTCATAATTTAAAAAAAGTTTTTAAATTTCTTGTCAAAAAAAAAAAAAGAAACTTATCAAAAATGCAATTTAGGGCTTCCCTGGTGGTCCAGTAGTTAAGAATTCTCCTTGCAATGAAAGGGACACCAGTTCGATCCCTTGCCCAGGGAAGATCCCACATGCAGGGGGAACTGAGCCAGTGAGCTGAAAGTATTGAGCCCACTCACATGGAGCCTGTGCTCCTCAACAAGAGAAGCCACCACAGTGAGAAGCCTGCACACCACAGCTAGAGAGCAGTCCCTCCTCTCTGCAACTACAGAGAGCCCATGTGCAGCAATGAGACCCAACATGGCCAAAAAATAAATAAGGGAAGAAATAAAGAAATTATATATATTTTTAAAGTGTGATTTATTACAGTCCAACTCTATCCTCAAGTACTCTGTTAAGTATTTACAAATGATATCTCATTTTATTGTTACCATAATCTGAAACACAGTTATTGTTCTACTCTAAAAAACTGAGGCTAAGAGAAATAATTCACTCAAAGTGAGGTCTGTCTGTCCCCCAAACCTATCTGTGCATGAATAGCATTGCATGCCTATATTGTCCAAATGGAAACTGGGCTGGAGGGAGTCTCCTCGGTAGACAAAGAACATGCAGTTTCACATAAAGGAGTGATGAAAACCACCAAGCAAGAGTCAGAATTACTAATCTTTGTTTGACTAAAAACCTTGTTAAATGGACCCTCCTACTTTGAACATCTGCTCTGATTCATCTGATTCACAGTGATGCTGCTCTGAAGGTCTGAAATGAAGAATGAAATGAGATAACTGCTAAATGTCTACCAACGACACTCTCCCCTTCTTATATGTTAATAGACTTCGGCCACAGCTCTCCAGCTAGACTGTGTTAGCCTGTGATTCCATGTGATTAGGTGTGGCCATAAGACTAAATTCTCATCAGTGATGTGTGAGTTTTGGATGTAAGCCATATGGATGTGCTCTCTTCTACCATCTGCTCTCCCCTACAACTCACTGTTCTGGGACAGAAAGTGGCAGAAATCCAGCTCTGACCGTAGAGGGTAGGTCTCTATGTGGGTGACTGACAGCATCACAACTGGAAAGGTACCCTGGAAGGATCTGCTTTGCTTACCTTGAAACTGGCAGCTGAGAGAGAAACCTCCAAATCCTTCAAGGCACTGTGTCCCATGGTCTGTTTTCTGGCAGCTGTTCAGTTTTATCATAACTTAAATAGGGATGAAATAACTGGGGAAAGACTCCCTGGAGAAACGGACTTGAGAGGTACCTCAAAATATTTATAAAAGATTAATCAAATGCAAAGAGAAAAGGCAAAGACAGAGAAGAAAGACTGTTATTTATCATTGTATGTTAGTGATCAGATACTCCTTTGTCCATTATAAAAGAAAGCAAGTAAATCTATTCTTAGTGAGAATTTCACATTTTGACAGAATAGAATTGCTTAATAGTGTAAAAAGCATACTCTAAATGCAAATTTCCAATAGATGAAATATCTTTAATTTTCATTAAAGTATCTAGACCTAGCTTCTCTCTCCACAATTCAGGGAATTTTTAATGGAAAAGAGGATTTATTGTGGTTCTATTTGTGCTTACAGAAAATTGTAGGATAAAATCAACTCTAATTCTATGGCACAACTGGAAAAGGCACAAGCAGTTACAGTTTGACTATATCTGCTGTATTCTTAGTTAGGCAACCCTACGACTTATCTTTTCGTTTTTTAAAAAATTTTATTGGAGTCTAGTTGCTTTACAATGTTGTGTTAGTTTCTACTGTACAGCAAGGTAAGTCAGTTATACATATACATATGGCTCTTCTCTTTTGGATTTCCTTCCCATTTTGGTCACCACTGAGCACTGTATCTTTTTAAAAGGGACGTTTCACTCGAGACGTGCTAGAAATAACCAGCACCAGGCTTGCTGTCATAAACTAGAAAACCACTCTGAGACCTTGGATGAAAATCAATATAGGAATAATAAGCTAGTGAAAAGAAAAACAAAGCAGTAAGCTCTACAAGTCACTCTGGTTTTCTGCCTGGAGGCATTTTGGGGGGCAGCATTCAGGCAGGAGAAACTTGAGAAGACCATAGGCTCACTGAATTGAGGAAACAGACATCAGAGTCTGTCGGGATTGAGTTGAGTGGCATTTATAGCACAAAGTTCCAAGAGGCAGAAAGGTACTTACACAGAAAAAGAGTCCCTGAGACACACATGAGATAACCTTAGTATTATGGAGCACTAAATGGGTCATGCAAGAGGATAAAAGTCTCCAAGGCTGAGAAAAAGAAAGATTGAAGTCAGGAGAGGGGACAACAGAGGACTAGATGGCTGGATGGCATCACTGACTCGATGCACATGAGTTTGAGCAAGCTCCGGGAGATGGTGAAGGACAGGGAAGCCTGGCATGCTGCAGTCCATGGGGTCACAAAGAGTCAGACACGACTGAGCGACTGAGCAACTGAGCAACAGCAACAGTGGACTTTGTATGCTAAAAGTGCCCACAGTTCAGCCAGAGCATACAACGAACATGCTGCAATGAGCACAGAAGTGCATGTCTCTTTTCGAATTATGAGTTTCTCCAGACGCATGCCCAGGAGTGGGATACATGCCCCGACCTGGTCACCTCACCTCTTTTCTTAGTTTAGAACGTTTTACTCCAACAATGAGAGATGAGGGGGCAGCTCTCTCGCTCATCGTAGCCCACCTTAAATGCACAAAGAGACTAATTTACCTGCAGAGTCTATGTCTTCTGTCCAACAGGAAATCCCATTCACGATAACTATAAAAATGACAGAATTATCAATCCCAGTTTAAAAGGTTGATAAACCCATTGTGTCACAATGAACGTGATGCTAAAAACTAAATTATTTGCTCTAGAGTGGGAACAGACAGATAAAAAAACAAGGGGTAATGAAAGATAGAGTATGAAAAAGATGAGCAAAACTTTTAAGGGTGATAAAAAGGCTCATTAACTTGACTGTAGTGATGGTTTCCTGGGAGTTTATTATATCAAAATTCATCAGATAATACATTTTAAATAGGGACAATTTATTTACATCAATTATACCTCAATAAAGTCATAAAGCAAAACAAACCAACAGTTTTATATATATATATACGTGTGTGTGTGTGTGTGTGTCTTAGGAATAACCAGCCAGGCTATCCTTACACGTAGACTACATGAAACGTAGTTTACACATAGTTTACATGGAATCGTAGCTTCATTATTAACCAGTTGCAATTTTTTTACATTAAAATTTCATTATACCTTAGAAAACTAAGGTGTGAGTACACACCAAATAAACATTATATGGTTCTTGGATCAGCATAAACGGTGATAATATCTTCTGATCATGTTCACTGCTGCAATTACAATTGTTTTAAGTCTACTGTTCCCAGAATTTTGAATGCCACTGAGATGCTATCCACCCCAAGCCCCAGAGTCCTTATTCCTACGTTATCACAGATTGTCCACATTCTATATGCTGGACTCAATACTCCTTTAATAGTCCGTGATCATGATTTGTTCTGATTATGGCACATTATGGACTTCTGTTCAGCAAACCCATTGTTTGAAAATACTAGAAAATGGCTAAAATGTGGATATGTTTTTTTTTTTTAATACAGCCTTGTTGAAATACAATCTATAGACAAAAAACTGCTTGCATTTAGTGTGTGCAGTTTGATGAGTTCGGACACAGGTAAGAATCTGTAATACTATCATCACAATCAAGATAATAGACATATCTACACCTCTCATAGTTTCCTTGTGTTCCTTTGTGTTTTTTTGTTTGTTTGCTTCCTCATAGCTTTTTTTAGAACACTTAACATGAGATCTTAAAAATAAATGTTAGTGATAATAGCCACTTCTCCATGCTTGCCCTGGAAGCCAGGCAAGGATGTGGGGGGTGACTGTGAGTCAAAGATACAGCTCGGTTTCTTGGGCTGTTAGAAATGCACTGTGGTTTCTATCCTCACCCTTCGCGGTAACTTACTTTCTTACTTTTTTCCCAAATTACTTTTTTTAAATTCTGATGCATTCATTTCTTTCTTTACTCAGCTGTGTTATAACAAGCTTCCACCACTCCTTTTCCAACATGGTTGGGTGTGAAAAAAGGAATAACACACTCCCTTTAGACGTGAGAAATGTGAAACTTTTTAAGTGTTATTTTCAAGGGCCTTGAGGCAACTCCCAGATAACCAGATAGAGATATATTGTGAGTCTAGGTGAGCCCCAGGGTGACTTGTACTTATAAATCATGTTTACTTCTCAGAAGGCTGGAGAGACACAAGCCCAGGAGTCAGAGAGGTTTAGGGCTAAATCTTCCCTCTCCAGACAATGGTTTTTTTGCAGCAGAATATTCTATTTGCTTCCCAGGTGGTTCAGTGGTAAAGAATCTACCTGCTTACACAGCAGACACAGGTTAGATCTCTGGGTGGGGAAGATCCCGTGGAAGGAAATGGCAACCCATTCCAGTATTCTTGCCTGGGAAACTCCATGGACAGAGGAGCCTGGCAAACTGCAGTCCATGAGGTCACAAAAGAGCTGGACATGACTCAGTGACTGAGCGCACACACACATCCTATTAAGAGTCTTGAGGGACATAGACACACTGGGGAGGGTAGTGGAAGGGGAGGAATTCCATTTTAGAGGGAAATGGTTACAAGATTGCCTTCACTATCTACATAGAGCAAAAGGTCATTATTATTAACTGGTGAACTTGGCAGAGAAAAAAATTAGTCATGTGGAATTGTTTATTAGCCCACAAAGCACTGCTTATTAACATTGTTCAAGTGGACATGAAGGCATTATAGACACTTGATCTTGGCTTTTTTTGGTTTCTATATCTAGGTATTTGCATACAATTGTAAATTAGAGGTATGGGCACAGTAGTAGGTACCCCTTGATGGTCAACACTTAGCCTTGGCTGACTTCACAGTGTGTCACCCCAGCTTCCTGAATATTGCAAAACAGGGATAGATACCCATATAGTCTCACTCCATAATTTAATAATTTCTCTACTGTTAGATATATAGGTTTCTTCCCAGTTTTTACTATTATGAATGATCTGAAATACTTCTTTAAGCAAATGATTCCTCCCCAACCCCCACATTTTGGAATATTTTATTAGGCTATAATTTCACTAGTTGAGGAGAAAGTGTTTAAAAGGTGTACATTTTTTATTGCTTTTGATTCTTATTGCTTGCTGCTGCTGCTGCTAAGTCGCTTCAGTCGTGTCCGACTCTGTGCAACCCCATAGACGGCAGCCCACCAGGCTCTCCCGTCCCTGGGATTCTCCAGGCAAGAACATTGGAGTGGGTTAACTGCTTTCAAAAAGGCCTAGAACAGTTTCTAATGCTGTCAGCAATTGATAATATTCTTACTAACTTAGGGTCATATCATTTAAAATAGTCTCTTTTTATTTAACAGAAAAAAAATGTACCAGTGCAATTTCAAAGGGACTCCTCATGGCCCATTTATATTGGTATCTATTTCCTGTTTTGCAATATCTAGAAAGCAAATACTGATCTCAAGTGGATCAGAAATATTCTAGAGACACTTTCCCAGAAACACAGCTGTTGATTTCTGATTTCTGAGTTCAGCCTGTGCAAAATGTAAGGATCCAACCATATACTTCCTCCTCAAACTGAGATTCTTGTTTGGATCACTTTGTGACTGGAGCAATTAAGAGACTCATCAGTGGAGATTGTGTGGAGGCAATGGAATCACGGTGCAATTAATGTTATCTTTTTAATTTTAGGTAATAGCACTTCTCTTATTCAGAAATAACATCTTCAGGGAAAGCATATTGAATTCAATCTGTTGTGTGAATATTTTCAGCTAGAGAAGGTACAGTATGTATGTATAAATGAACGTACAGGCTGCTGATGGTTTATTTTTGTTCTATAGCAGTATTGGAAATAGAACCGAGTTTTATATAGCATCTTCCAGAATCAGGGTAGCCCTAAGCTCTCTATGGAACAGTGATTTTAGTTATGTCTAAATAAAGCTCATCCTTAGAGTCAAAGGCAAAAAAAAAAAAATCCAGCTGATAAATCACTTCATCTTTCTATATAATATCATGTAGATGGTTTGATTTGGGGCTGCCATAATTGCCTGGTATTTTGGCTTTATGGATGCATCTTTTGCAACTATTCCCAGGGCCCTGCAGAAGGAAGACTGTCAAGGATGTCCTAGATGACTCCCTGAGTAGGAATGGGAAGGTTGCTCTTGGAAACCAGTCATGGAATGAGGCATGGGAGCAGCATGGCACTGGCCATTTCAAGATGCTCCCAGCTCTACAAGGACAGATCTGTCTCGAAAGGAGCCATTCTGGCCTGTCCATGGGGGGAGTTACAGTGGGTAGTGACTGACACAGTAATCATTGTCCACAATATTCCAGCCTGTCTACTGAAGCAGCTGGTGGGTCAATGTATATATGGGACTCTTTCCTCACTGTGTTCAAGAATAAATTTGGCAAGCACGTTTACCAAGAGTAGCATTTTATAGGCTGAACCACACATTTTGGTCTGTGATGTTGTAGGGATAGCCCTGTCTTGCATTTGTACACAAATATTCAGACTTTTTAAAAACCCACTTAGGCGTCCTTGGATTACCCGCACAATAACATCTCAGCCACGTGCTGCAGGTCTTGTCAGTTCTCCTCCTTAACTACATCTCAGTTTCTCACTTTCCCCCTTCTGCCCTTCTAGCTGAAATTGTATCTTGCTCACTACTTGAGTTGCCACCAAGTTGGTCTTCCTTACCCTCCTGAGGCTGTTGGCAACCTATGCTCCACAGAACAGCTTGAGGAAGCTTTAGACATCATAATTCATGTCTCTATGTCGCTTAACCACCTTTATTGTTTTCAGAGTGCTGATAAAGATCCGAAGCCCTGACTAGGGCACAGAGGCCCTGCATCATCCAGTTCCTTCCAGCCTCCACAGCTCACCTGCCTTCCTTCTATTCCAGCCCCTCCAGCCCCTCTAAGTTCCTCAAGCACAAGCCCAAACTGCCTTCCCCTGCAAACACTGACACCAGCTGATACATCTGCCTGAAAACCTGTTCCTATGGCTGAATTCTTCTCATTTTTGGAGGTTTTAGCTCAAATATCCCCATCTCTAAGAATCCTTCCCCCCAAAGTGGGGGCTCATAGAGAATGTGAGACTCAGATGAAGACCCCAAAGTGATGGAAGAAGCATGAAAACTGGAAGGAATCTCATTCTCCTGGTTCCTCATACAGCACTCCTGCTGTAACTGATGCCAACCTGTGACTTAGGGGCATTTCTCTGCCACTCTCTAGGGAGACCCTAGATTATAGCTATCCTATCTTCTAGTTTTGTTTTCTTAAATAAATTTTTACTGGAGGATAGTTGTTTTATGATATTATGTTAGTTTCTGCTGTACAGCAAAGTGAATCAGCTATATGATTAGACATATCCCCTCCTTTTTGGATTTCCTTCCTGTTTAAGTTACTACAGAGCATTGAGTACAGTTTCCTCTGCTATATAGTACATGCTTGTTAGTTATCTACTTTATATATAGTACCAATAATTGTCTTTCTAGTTTTGTTTTGTTTTCATTCTTTTGACTACTGTGTTTAGGAAAATGGGGAAGGTATTGCTGAAGTGAAGCAATTCCCTAGCAGTTGAGATTGATTCTGGCAGGGAGGACTTTGAGAACTAACAAAGATGCATGCTCATCAGCCCCCATGGACCTAGGCACCCCTGGGTTCTCTTTAAAAAGGGAGAGAGTTCCCTTTTATAGAGAGAGAGCTCCTCTTGCTACATAGCTGTTTGAAAGTACCCTGATGACTTCCATTTGAAAAATGATGAGAAAACATCTCATTATGAGTTCTCTGATTTAAAATGGAACTGTATTTTAGGAATGGTTTCTACTCTGAAGTAATATTTCCTCTAAACTAGGGTGTCATAGAATACACCGATCTCTTCCTCTGGGATATTTTTCTCACTCAAACGTTGTCTTGCAAATATAATTTTTTACATCCATTTGTGACTCACTCTCACCTTTTTAACCTAGAGACTCCCTGGTGTCGGCTGGCCTCCTCTGAGTTATTCATCCAGGTCTGGAGCATATTGAACACATGTGGCCCGTGTCACCTTGAACAGGTGAAACAAATAGCAGATCATAAAAAAGACACAAACATTAATTTTCCTAACCAATAATAAATGGAATGTATTTGCATCTCAGATAGTTTAATGTACCTTTAGTTTAGAACAATTCAATGACAATATAGAAATCTAAAAGACTATTTGGCTGCATAGCCTCATAGATGCATTGAATTTCCTGGGATGTGTCTCCACTAGACTTCATCCAACCCCTATTTACCACCTTCAGCAGTGGCTATTGACTACTATCTCCTGGGGCTGCACCATGTTTTCATGGATTTAATTGGTAGGAAGTTAAGTTGAGCCTGCATTTTTCACTACTGATTTTGTCAACAAGGAATAAATGCTTTCATCCAGAACATCAGTAATAATACAGAGCCAAGAACAGAACAGTGGTCAGCTTCTAGAGAACTCTAGAACCATTCATCAACACCAACTCTGCCCTAAAATCTGGTCACAATATTTAATGAGGAGACCATGGAAGTCTTGGGCAATCAAGGTATTCTATATATTCTACTAACATTTCTGTGTTATCTTCCCTAATCTAGAAAACTTTGGTGACCTCAGATTTCCCTCTGACATCCCAGTGGTGGGCAATGTTATTAAATAAATTAAGTCCAAGGCAAAAATTTGACAAAGATTTATATAGATTAATACCCCTTCTCCCTTCACAAATTTTTTAAAATCCTCTCAAAGTTCATTTATAGCTCATCTCCATATTAATACACACTATGATCATCCATGGGAAAGTCTGATACTTTGATTTCATCAAACTAAGAGATGTTTATCTCTGCATGTATCACTTGGTAAAAATATCTTCCTTCCTTTCCTGGGGCTCTTGGCATTTAAGAATGCATGGTATTTACTCAATAGCAGTAGGAAAATCGGGTGAATCCAAAATTCCCTACATTTTCCTTGACTCAGGATATGATATTTATGAGCCTTCTCCTCAATGTTTAGTATTCACAAGCAAAACAAATTCTGCAAATATGTAAGTCCTATATTTTTTATTTGGAGAAGGTTAAAGGATCCAAGCCACACAAAGTTGCTAAGAGAAAGAATATTTGGGGGAGAATGAATACATGTATATGTATGACCCAGTCCCTTTGCTGTCCAACTGAAACTATCACATTGTTAATCAGCTGACCTCCAATATAAAAAGTTAAAAATTAAAAATTAAAATAAAAAATTAAAAAGAAAAGAATATAGATTCTCACTGGTTCCAGTCTTAGGTGGGAAAATGGAGAATTATGGAGTTTTGAAAACAGCATGGGCCAGGGAAACAAGGAGAGGGGAAATATAGACCAAGGTAGGTTAGCTACGACCATCCTTGTTCAGTCGCTCAGTTGTGTCTGACTCTTTGTAACCCCACGGACTGTAGCATGTCCGGCTTCCATGTTCTTCACTGTCTCCCAGAGTTTTCTCAAACTTATGTCCATTGAGTCGATGAAGGCATCCAACCATCCCATTCTCTGTCACCTGCTTCTTCTCCTGCCCTCAGTATTTCCAAGCATCAGTGAAAAGTGAAAGTTGCTCAGTTGTGTCCAACTCTTTGCGACCCATGGACTATGTAGTCCATGGAATTCTCCAGGCCAGAATACTGGAGTGGGTAGCCTTTCCTTTCTCCAGGGGATCTTCCCAACCCAGGGATCGAACCCAGGTCTCCCACATTGCAGGCATATTCTTTATCAGCTGAACCACAAGGGAAGCCCAAGAATACTGGAGTGGGCAGGGTCTCCTCAATTCTGTTAGAGTATCTTCCCCCCCTCAAAAGACCAGAGCCCCCCCGCACCTCCCCCACCCCCATTTTGCATACTTCAATAATGGGTGCATTTGTATCAAAAAGGAAATGAGGTTAGCCTGGCATGACTGACTTGTTCTAACTGAACTCATGCTGGCTGCTAATGATTGCTTTCTTTTTTAAATGCTCCCCAGCCATCTGTTTAATAATCTATTCTAGAATTTTGCCTGAGAAGAATCTCAATGCTAATGAAGTGGAAAGATCCCCAGGCAAAGATCGGTAGATGCAGGTTCTAGCCCAGGCTCTGTTGTCAGCTGGCCGAACGTCGCTGGGACAGCATCTTTACTGTCTAGTTCTGTTTCACCTCTAAAAATGACAGGGTCAGGATAGATGATTTCAGTGACTGCTTCCAGCTATAAATCTAGCATTCTTCCATTATCTTCTTGAAACCTCTTCTTTCTCTTGTTGAAAATCAAGACTTTAACCATTATAGTCTTTGAATATTTCTGCTCTGTTACTAACCTATTACTTGACTGAGGAAAGTTGTAATTCCTTGGGTCTCAGTTACTGCGGGGTGGAAGAAGTCAGGTGAATTGGGAGAAAGGGATTGGTGTATATACCCTACCATGTATAAAACAGATAGCTAGTGGGAAGATGCTGTATAACACAGGGAGCTCAGCTTGGTGCTCTGTTTTGACCTAGAGGGGTGGGATAGGGGTGAGGTGGGGTGGGAGGGAGCTCCAGAAGGAGGGGATATATGCATACATGTAGCTGATTCACACTGTTTACTGTACAGCAGAAACTAACACAACATTGTAAAGTGAGTACGCCCAATTTAAAAAAAAATTGAAAAAAAAATGAAAGACGTTAAATCAGATGACATCTACATTTCTGAGTGCAAGTCATATCTAGATGATATTGAATATTGTTTTTGTGTTCACATTCTGTACATTCTCAGAGTAACTCTACCATATGTTTGGCCCCAGGAAATGAAATGGATGAAATGAAAACAGACTTGTCAATTCAGGTTGAGCAGAAAACTTAGACATTATCATTTGAACAACTGATTGAATAATATTTAGAGTGGCTGGTTCTTTATCCCTTGCTTTGGATTTAAATAATTTTAATTTCTAATTTAGCTGATTTTTGTAAAGCCCCTTTCCCCCTCTTTTGCCATCGAAGAGCCAGCTCAGCTGCTGGGTTCATTGGCACTGAATGATTAAGGGCAAAACACTTATTTCGGTAAATGCCCTCAAAGTCTAAGCTTAAGGAGAATAGAATCTCAAAATCTACTTCTGTTTCTTGATTTCAGGTAATGAACACTTTGGGTTATAGAGCTATTTTATTCCAGTCTTATGGTGTTGGCATGACTCAGTGTAGATGATTCCCACAGGAAGGTCTGGTTTTTTATTCTTCGACTAAAAACTAAAAATAGAGCCTTCGACTTGTCCTGGACTCTCAGCTGTCATGTGCTGTCAAAACCTGGGCTCTTGGCTTGCTTGCTTGCTTCTTTGAAAGTATTGCTGCCTTCTTTGGATTAAAATAAGAAACAAACAAATATACATACATGTATGAGCCTGGAATGTTGTTTTGCTTCCTGTTGTCTTTATTCGGGGTGAATTATACAGCCGAAGGTGGTTTTTCTTTCCAATTTATTTAAGTGCAATTCTTTTCAAAGGTGACTACAGGAGGTATGGCCAAGAAAAGAAGTATTCTGAGTCATCACATCTTGTTAACTATACCTTCTGAATAATAATACATGCTGATGGAATTGACTGTTTACAGTCTCCTTTTGGGTGGACAAAGCATGTTATCATGCTCACTTCGAGAATAGAACAGGTTGAGGTTTAATGAGTCCTTTGCCTCACATCACAGAAATAATGAGTCAAAGAAGTAGAATTGGACCCCAGGATTTAAATAATCAGCCACTTCAAGTCTTTCTTCTACTGGAACCCACTTCACCACCAAAGGAAATACATCAAAACATTATAGGCAGGGGCTTCCTTGGTGGTCCAGTGGTTAAGACTCCCAGTGCAGGGGTCCCAGGTTTGATTCCTGGTCAGGGAACTAGATTCCACATTGCCACAGATAAAGATCCCACATGCCACAACTAAGCCTTGGCATAGCCAAAAAACCAGGCAAAGTCTATGTGGCTTCTTCATGAGTCCTGCCCACGGGCAGTCACACACATGGGTTGTCTTGTGTCTGAATATCTCTTGTCTTTACTGTTGGTGACACAAAGTTGAGGCCCCTTCTTTAGTTCTTTGTGGCTTTCTCATAGTTCTATATCCTGGCTGGGTGGTTTCTTCTATAAACACCCCTCTCAACTCTGGGCACCAAGCTGGGTTCACAGCAGGCCAATTAGTTTAGTTCAAGGGAAAAAAGCTTAAAGCCCAGAAAAGAAGACTCTCCCAAACCTGGAGTTAACAGATGGCATGCCTCCAGGGTGTTAGTCCACTGCAAGGTTTGTTCTGGTCCTGCGGGTCGACTGCAGTGTGCATCTCCAATTATTCACAGGCTCCATGTTTCAGCAGCAGAAAGAGAAAGAGGAGTCATTTATACCTAAATTAAGTCCTTTGAGATTGTGGTTGATAAAATTCCCTTAAACATTTCACTGGGAAAGATTTTCAGTGTCTCTCAACAAATCTGTTACATGGTTGTATGCTTAAGACATTCAATCAAATGGCTGTAAGAACTGGTTT
Organism: Oryx dammah; assembly: GCF_014754425.2. Lineage (NCBI taxonomy): Eukaryota > Metazoa > Chordata > Mammalia > Artiodactyla > Bovidae > Oryx > Oryx dammah. The sequence continues at coordinate 57,008,256 of NW_024070194.1, forward strand.
AACTCTGAGTTGGTGAATTCCATCATATAATTCATAGTAGTGTTTAATTAAATTTTAAAACATTCAAATATGCTCCTGTAGTGAATGTCAACTCCAAATCTCCCTTTGTTTCGTTCCAGCTTATGCTCTGGGAAGTTACTAGTTATAACAGAAAGCCCTAACACAAAGTACGCTGTAGACATCTCATTAGGACTCAGGCCAGCCTGCCAAGAGGAATAGGGAGCTGGTGTATTTCATTTCTTTTCAACACTGACTTGGGGAGGAGAGGCTTAGAGAACACACAGTTACATGTTTAGGAGCAGATCAATTCAAGAGCCATGATGTCCACAATCCTCTGCTAGTTGGTCTCCATACTCCCTCATCAGAGGTCATGAGTGTGACATCAGGACATTTCTCCAAACCTGTGTCTTCATTTTACCTATGTTGCATGCATGCCTGCATGCTAAGTTGTTTCAGACACATCTCACTCTTTGCAACCCTATAGACTGTAGCCCACCAGGCTCCTTTGTTCATGGGGATTCTCCAGGCAAGAATACTGGAGTGGGTTGCCATGCCCTCCTCCAGGGGATCTTCCCAACTCAGGGATCAAACCCACATCTCATGTCTTCTGTATCAGCAGCCAGGTTCTTTACCACTAGTGCCACCTGGGAAGTCTGATTACCAGTGTCTCTACTGGAGAAGAGTGGAGAAATAACTCCAGAAAGAATGCAGAATGGAGCCAAAGATAAAACAATGCCAAGTTGTGGATGTGACTGATGATGGAAGTAAAGTCTGATGCTGTAAAGAACAATATTGCATAGGAACCTGGAATGAAAGGTCCATGAATCAAGGTAAATTAGAAGTGGTCAAACAGGAGCTGGCAAGAGTGAACATTGACATTTTAGGAATCAGGGAACTAAAATGGATTGGAATGGGTGAATTTAACTCAGATGACCATTATATGTACTATTGTGGGCAAGAATCCCTTAGAAGAAAAGGAGTAGCCCTCATAGTCAACAAAAGAGTCCGAAATGCAGTACTTGGATGCAATCTCAAAAATGACAGAATGATCTCTATTCATTTCCAAGCCAAACCATTCAATATCACAGTAATCCATGTCTATGCCCCAACCAGTAATGCAAAAGAAGCTGAAGTTGAATGGTTCTATGAAGACCTACAAGACCTTCTAGAACTAACACCCAAAAAAGATGTTCTTTTCATTATAGTGGACTGGAATGCAAAAGTAGGATGGCAAGAGATACCTGGAATAACATGCAAACTGGCCTTGGAGTATGAAATGAAGCAGGCCAAAGGCTAATAGAGTTTTGCCAAGAGAACACACCGGTCATAGCAAACTCCTTCTTCCAACAACACAAGAGAAGACTCTACACATGGACATCACCAGATGGTCAATACCAAAATCAGATTGATTATATTCTTTGCAGCCAAAGATGGAGAAGCTCTATACAGTCAGCTCTATACAGTCTATACAGTCAGCAAAAACAAGACCGGGAGCTGACTGTGGCTCAGATCATGAACTCCTTATTGACAAATTCAGACTTAAACTGAATAAAGTAGGGGAAACCACTAGACCATTCGGGGATGACCTAAATCAAATCTCTAATGATTATAGAGTGGAAGTGACAAATAGATTCAAGGGATTAGATCTGATAGACAGTGCCTGAAGAACTATGGATGGAGGTTCATGACATTGTACAGGAGGTAGGGATCAAGACCACCCCCAAGAAAAAGAAATCCAAAAAGGCAAAATGTTTGTTTGAGGAGGCCTTACAAAAGCTGAGGAAAGAAGAGAAGTGAAAGACAAAGGAGAAAGGAAAGGTATACCTATTTGAATGTAGAGTTTCAAAGAATACAAGGAGAGATAAGAAAGCCTTCCTCAGTGATCAATGCAAAGAAACAGAGGAAAACAACAGAATGGGAAAGACTAGAGATCTCTTCAAGAAAATTAGAGATACCAAGGGAACATTTCATGCAAAGATGGGCACAATAAAGGATGGAAATGGTCTGGACCTAACAGAAGCAGAAAATATTAAGAGGAGGTGGCAAGAATACACAGAAAAACTATACAAAAAAGATCTTCATGACCCAGATAACCATAATGGTGTGATCACTCACCTAGAGCCTGACATCCTGGAATGTGAAGTCAAGTGGGCCTTAGAAAGCATCACTATGAACAAAGCTAGTGGAGGTGATGGAATTCCAGTTGAGCTCTTTCAAATCCTGAAAGATGATGCTGTGAAAGTGCTTCACTCAATATGCCAGCAAATTTGGAAAACTCAGCAGTGGCCACAGGACTGGAAAAGGTCAATTTTCATTCCAATCCCAAAGAAGGGCAAGGCCAAAGAATGTTCAAACTACTGCACAATTACACTCATCTCACATGCTAGCAAAGTAATGCTCAAAAATCTCCAAGCGAGGCTTCTGTGAACTTCCAGATGTTCAATCTGGATTTAGAAAAGGCACAGGAACCAGAGATCACATTACCTAGATCCATAGGATCATCGAAAAAGCAAGAGAGTTCCAGAAAAACATCTACTTCTGCTTTATTGATTACACCAAAGCCTTTGACTGTATAGATCACAACAGACTGTGGAAAATTCTTCAAGAGATGGGAATACCAGACCACCTTACTTGCCTCTTGAGAAGCAGATCAAGAAGCAACAGTTTAACCAGACATGGAACAACAAACTGGTTCCAAATTGGGAAAGGAATATGTCAAGGTTGTATATTGTCCCCCTCCTTATTTAACTTATATGCAGAGTACATCATGGGAAATGCTGGAGTGGGTGAAGCACAAGTTGGAATCAAGATTGCTGGGAGAAATATCAATAAGCTCAGATACGCCGATGACACCACCCTTATTACAGAAAGTGAAGAGCAACTGAAAAGCCTCTTGAGGAAAGTGAAAGAGGAGAGTGAAAAAGTTGGCTTAAAGCTCAACATTCAGAAAATGAAGATCATGGCATCCGGTCCCATCACTTCATGGCAAACAGATGGGGAAAGAGTGGAAACAGTGGAAATAGTGTCAGACTTTATTTTGGGGGGCTCCAAAATCACTGCAGATGGTGACTGCAGCCATGAAATTAAAAGACGCTTACTTCTTGGAAGAAAAGTTATGACCAACCTAGATAGTATATTCAAAAGCAGAGACATTACTTTGCCAATAAAGATCCATCTAGTCAAGGCTATGGTTTTTCCTGTGGTCATGTATGGATGTGAGAGTTGGACTGTGAAGAAGGCTGAGCGCCAAAGAATATTGATGCTTTTGAATTGTGGTGTTTAGAAGACTCTTGAGAGTCCCTTGGACTGCAAGGAGATCCAACCAGTCCATTCTGAAGGAGATCAGCCCTGGGATTTCTTTGGAGGGAATGATGCTAAAGCTGAAACTCCAATACTTTGGCCACCTCATGCGAAGAGTTGACTCATTGGAAAAGACTCTGATGCTGGGAGGGATTGGGGGCAGGAGGAGAAGGGGATGACAGAGGATGAGATGGGTGGATGGCATCATTGACTCGCTGGACCTGAGTCTGAGTGAACTCCGGGAGTTGGTGATGGACAGGGAGGCCTGGTGTGCTGCAATTCATGGGGTCACAAAGAGTTGGACACCACTGAGCGACTGAACTGAACTGAACTAAACTGAAGATCATGGCATCCGGTCCCATCACTCCATGACAAATAGATGGAGAAACAACGGAAACAGTGACAGACTTTATTTTCTTGGGCTCCAAAATCACTGCAGATGGTGACTGTAGCCATGAAATTAGAAGACACTTGCTCCTTGGAAAAAAAGCTATGACCAACCTATATGGCATATTAAAAAGCAGAGACATTACTTTGCCAACAAAAGTCTGTCTAGTCAAAGCTACAGTTTTTCAAATAGTCATGTATGGATGTGAGAATTGGATTATAAAGAGAGCTGAGCACCGAAGAATTGATGCTTTTGAACTGTGGTGTTGGAGAAGACTCCTGAGAATCCCTTGGACTGCAAGGATATCCAACCTATTAATCCTAAAAGAAATCAGTCCTGAACATTCATTGGTAGAACTGATGCTGAGGCTGAAACTCCAATAGTTTGGCCACCTGATGCGAAGAACTGACTCATTTGAAAAGACCCTGATGCTGGGAAAGATCGAAGGCGGGAGGAGAAGGGGACAACAGAGGACGAGATGGTGAGATGGCATGACCGACTCGATGGACATGAGTTTGAACATACTTCAGGAGTTGGTGATGGACAGGGAAGCCTGGCATGCTGTAGTCCACAGGATCTCAAAGAGTCGGACAGGACTGAGCAACTGAACTGAACTGAACAGTTGTCAGTTCCCCCTTCTTTGCCCTGCTTTGTGCTCCGGAGATGGACCCTGGAATACGTCTCCTTTGTTAGTTGGTACAGTGTTAGTTTGATATTCGAGCGTGCAGGGTGGACACTGCAAGAGGAAGAGGTTTCCCTTGTTCTTTCTGGCCCTGTATTTTTCTTGCTCTCATGGCATAGCAGGTGGCTTTTCTGCAAGGTATTATAGGAGAGCTGAAGGTGCACACTCTCGAGTGATTTCCATTGCTTCCCAGGGAATTCCATGGGCAGATTCCTGGCAACCAGCATTGCCTTGTGGCATCTTGGGAAATTCTCCATCCAGTGGGCTATATATGCACAGGCACATCTTCTGTAAGGGGGAGGAGGGGTCTCAGCCATGGCAGGGGGGAATTTCCACACTTGTTCCTTCTGTGGGTCCCCTCCTCTGTCAGCCCTAAAGGCATGGGCTGTACTCTGGATTGGCTATGTTTGCATTATGAAGAATTCTCCTTCTCACTCTTGGAAGTCAATTCCTTGTTACTGGCTAATAATTTTATGTTAAAATTTCCCAAATAACCAGTTTGGTTTCTGTTTTCTGACTGGACCCTATTACTGAATAGACTCCTTCCAGAATAGATCATCCTAAAAAAAAAAAAAAAAAAGAACAGATCATCCTTTAGCTTCGAATCCATGTGGCTTCAACTGTTGATCCCCTCCGTGGTCTCATCCTATATAAGAACGGCTTTGAAACTTGCTTCTTGGTACTGACAGCAAGACTTCACGTTACATTGTTCCTACAACTTCTGCCAGGTGCCATGAACCAAGTTGAGTGGTTCTCCCCCACCCTCCTCATCCCTCACCTCTGCTTGTCCAGGAAGAATGATGAATCATGTTCCAAAAGCCCAGAGAATGTGATCTGCCTGCAAGACGGTGTGACCTGCAGAAACAGAAAGTATCCATTGATTCTTCACTGCTGTTTGAAGAGAAGAAATTGAAATTGGAACCACCCTGTTGCTGCTTTGGCAAATACCAGCTAAATGAGCTAAAGAACTCCTAGAAGTGTGTCTGAGGTAATATAACAGTAATTGCCACCACTGCTATCAACAGTGATTGGCTGAAGGCTTACTGTGTGCCAGCAACATATTAAGTTACTAACACACATTAATTCTTTAAAAAAATTTTTTTTGATGTGGACCATTTTAAAAGTCTTTATTGAATTTGTTACAATATTGCTTCTGTTTTATGGTTTAGTTTTTTGGCCCTGAGGTATGTGGGGTCTTAGCTCTCTGACCCAGGATGGAACCCACACCCCCCTGCATTGGAAGCAAGGAGTCTTAATCACTGGATCACCAGAGAAGTCCCTATTTTATTTAATCATTATAGTAAGTCAATGGACTTCCCTGGTAGCTCAGACAGTTAAGCATCTGTCTACAGTGCAGGAGACCCAGGTTCAATCCCTGGGTCGGGAAGATCCCCTGGAGAAGGAAATGGCAATCCACTCCAGTACTATTGCCTGGAAAATCCCATGGACGAGGAGCCTGGTAGGCTGCCTGTAGTCCATGGGGTCGCAAAGAGTCGGACACGACTGAGCAACTTCACTTCACTTATAGTAAGTCAATAATGTAAGAGCTATTAGTTCCTCATTTGTATGAGTCAGGGCTCTCTAGAAAATCAGAACTATATGTATATATATATACATAGAGAGATACACACACAGAGAGAGAGAGAGAAAGAAGGAGAGAGGGGATGGGGAAAGAGAATAACTTATTTTAAGGAATTGGCTCACATCATTGTGGAGGCTGGCAAGTCTTAAATGTGTACAGGCCAGCACACTGGAAACTCAGGCAAGATCTATGCTACAGTCTTGAGAATGGAAACCTTAGTTTTTGCTCTAAAGTCCTTTAACCCACTAGATAAATCCAAGCCATATTAATGAGAATAATCTTCTTTACTGAAAGTCAACTGACTGTTCAAGTTAACTAACTTTGCTGTTAACTGATCTAACAGCAAAACCTAGATTAGTGTTTGACCAAGCAGTTGGTGACCACGGTCAGTGTGATCAACCTGTCACCAGGTTGACGCCTCTGGGGAACAATGGAACATTGAGGATTTAAGGGTTGGTCTCAAATAGGGCATACAGCAGTGGCTTTAGCCACCTAAGCCTTGGTGGATAGAAGTATACATTGTTGAGCCCAGGCCTGACCTCCATACCTGAAACAATAGCCACTTTGTTCATAAGCCCACTGGCCAATAACAGGGGTGCATGGGATACCAAGAGACTGACTAGTATCCGGAACAGATCATCTTACCTGCTTGATTATTAAAATCCTTCTCTGCTGAGGTTACCCTGGGTAAGCACTGGAGTCCAAACTCATTTTCCTTTGTCCATTCAGGGCATTCTCTCTATAGACGTCTTCCCCAGACCCTTTTGTCACCAATATTGCAATCATATTACTTCCAAGCCCTTGTTGTTGTTGTTTAGTCACGAAGTGTCTGACTCTTTGCAACTCCTTGGACTATAGCCCACCAGGCTCCTCTGTTCATGGAATTTTTACTGCAGGGGGTTGCCATTTCCTTCTCCAGGGCATCCTTTCAACCCAGGGATCAAACCTGGGTCTCCTGCATTGTAGGCAGGTTCTTTACCACTGAGTCCCCGAGGAAGCCCTCCAAGTCCTGACCATCCAGCTAAACAACACCCATTTCTTAATGGATTGCTTAGGTCATACTATAGCTTGGTGGACCTTGGTTGAGTGTTCAGTCTCTAGTAAGGCCCAGTAGCAAGTCAAAAGCTGTTTCTCAAAGGACAGTAGCTTTCTGCAGAGGATAGATTTTGCTCCAAAACCCCAAGAGTCTCAGCTGTGATTCACCAATCAGGCCTGTCTGCCGCAGATGTAGAGTACCCTGTATCTCTATCAGCCACTGACAACGGAAGCACCGCTGGATCTGCTGGACCTATTGGTCCAAGGGCAGCTGGCAAGCAGTATGGATCTGCCAGAGAGCCTTTTCTTGTTCTGGGTTTCACTCAATATTAGCAGCTTTTCTAGTCACTCAGTACATGGAATGTAAGGGAGTAATACTGGGTCAGCCAAAAAGTTCATAAGCTCTTATGGGAAAACCTAAAAGAGCTTTTTGGCCAACTCAAATATGTTCCTTCACAATTCCTGAAACCCACTAAATTGCTGTGCTTGTTTTTCGCTTACAGTTGGGGCCAGATGTAACAACTTGTCGTTCATCTTTTAGAAGGGATATCTCAACATGCCCCACATTACTGGACCCCCAGACATTTCATGAGGTGGAAGATCCCTGAGTTATAGTTCAGATTTATTTCTCCCCCTGTGACATGTCATCATCTGTTGCCAATGGTCTAGAGTAGTTGCTGCTTCTTGCTCAGATGTTCCAATTAGCCTATCATCAAGGTGAAGGACCCATGTGATGTCTTGTAGAAAAGAGGTCTTGTGCAGTCAAGGTCCCTGCAGACTAAATCATGACATTGGGCTGGAGAATTGATGAATCCCTGAAGTAGGATGGTGACAGTGTATTTCTAATCTTGCCAGCAAAGCAAACTGCTTCCAGTGGTCTTTACAAACAGGTAGGGGCTTCCTAGGTAGCACTAGTGGTAAAGAAACCTTCTGCCAATGCAGGAGACACAAGGGCTGCAGGTTTGATCCTTGTGTCAGGAAGATCCTCTGGAGTAGGAAATGGCAAACCACTGTAGTATTCTTGCCTGGAAAATTCCATGGACAGAGGAACCTGATAGGCTACAGTCCAAGGGGTCACAAAGAGTTGGACATGACTGAGCAATTGAGCACACACACACACACACAAACACACGGAGCAAAAAGCTTTTTCTGGATTAATAGCTCAGCTACACAGCAGATACCAGGGGATGTGTTGATTTACTCAAGCAAGAAAACGCATTTGGAACAGCAGATGTGAATGGAGTCACCACCTGGTTACATTTATGATAATCCACTGTCGTTCTCTAAGAACTATCTGTTTTCTCTGCAAGTCAAACAAGTCAGTTGTATCGGGATGTGGTGGAAACCACTCCCCCTTCCCCTGCATCCTTAAGTCCTTCATGATGCCACTAATCTCTGCCATACTTCCAGGAATTCACACTGATTTTATTAATAGTTTACTTTAATATTACTTAGGCAGCTCTAGTGGCTTCCACTTGGCTGTTTCTGCCATGCTCCATAGATCAGGGAAACCACATGGAAATTCTGCTGGTTGCTGAGTATTTCTAATTATGCATTTGGAACTGAGAAGAAAACCACAGGATGGGTGTGGGATAAACTTGAGCTAAGACTCCACTGATCACCTGACCTCCAAGAGCCTCAACTGTGTTGACCTGCATGTCAGGTCAAAACTAAAGTCCAGTCATCCCTGAAAAGTCTGATTTTTTCTTTTCCCTCAATGCAGAGTCACTCTTATCAAAGACAGTAGGCATCTCTGGAGAAGGCTGGGAGGAAGATTAATAGCATAAGTCTGGGGCAGTGTGATGAGGTCCTTCTCCAGGGGACTCAGTTTCCTCTTCATTCAAGGGGTCCTGGGGCTGTAAATTGGCCCTAGAGTGGGAACTGACTCAAGGGCCATGACTTTTAGTTTTGGTGCTTCAAGTCAGACTTCTGTCATTTGACCTAGAACTCTGCCACACATGCAAATCAAGCCAGAAATTAGGAGACTGTCCAGCTATTAATATTTCTCTTTTAGGGAAACTGTTCAATTGACCAATGCATAGGTCTCTGTGGGTCAGACTATTCTGATAGCTGCCTTAAAGCTGCTATCCATTACAGTAACCATTCCTGCCTTGTTCTTGGTAATTAAGTGCCACCAATGGCCTTTGCCACCTTGGGATCCAACTATCCCCATGACATTGAAGGATCACAGTTCAGTGGCAGTTGTTCTCACTATGATTCCTGACCCACAGAGAAGAGTGACCTCAGAGTTCTTCAAGGATACTGAGGCATTTCAGCTTGATTTAGTGTAAGCCGTCCTGATCTGTTTCAACTGACCACGACCAAAACCAAACAAAAACACCAACCAACAAACAAACGAAACAACAGAGCTTTTCTAACTCTTCAAGTTACAACAGTGAAGCCAGAATCTTTGTTTGGTGGGCCCAATAAATACAGCCTGATCCAATTTTACATTCATTCCACCATCATCATGCACTACTTAATTCCCATAAATATCACCCATATTTCTGTCTGGATATATTGGAAAAATTATTTGGTCTTTAAGGGTGTGACACATCTCCTTGAAAGTCACTCTTTGTACCTCATCTTCTGGGGCTCCCTGGAACTAGTTATGGGTCCAGAACTAAAGAGGAGTGATGGGGACATGTCTTGAGGAGAATCAGCCATGTTTTTCAAGGCAATTTCTTCAGCAGAGGTCATTACAACTTTATCCAGCAAAGCAGGGTTAATCTCCCCAGGTGGAGCTGTAAGGGCTGGTTGTACTGGTGAAGAAGACCCAATGTCCCCAGCTTCATCAGGATCCAGCCACACACCCCATTTGAATTTTCAGGACTCCATTCCTTCCCAATCAATGCCTTGATTTCAACACACTGTAAAGTTGGAAATTTAATTTGCATTGCAACTCAGCAGCTAACTGCAGAGATTCTGTGTCTGGTTCACTCTGTGTCTGCAGGAGGTAAGGATCTTTTTTAAGACAGACATAGAAACTTTTGGGTGATTTATGTGGTGTTAGAGGTGGGAATTTGAATCCCTGAACTCATCCTTTTGTTTTCCCATATTGCCCAGAGCAGTTAGGAGCAAGAAGTCAACCTCTTTATACTCGTTAGTTTGATAAAAAAAAACATTCTAAGGTAACAAATAAAGGGTCACCCAGCACTCTTCTGTACTACAAAACAAAAACAAGATGATTAAACCAAAATAGCTGCCAGAGGAAGCTTAAAAGAAGAGTTTTAAAAAAATTAAAAAATTTGTATCTGCTAAATAGTAATAGATATGGAATAACTTATTTCTATTGAATTTATGTTTGGGATACAGATGAAGCAACTTGATTACTAGGATTGTGTTATGTTAAGTGTATCTGTAAATAAGCATATAAGTACTCTCATAACAAACTGAAAAAAAGCGTGGGGTCGTGGTGGTGGTGGTGGGGAATAAATAAGATTAGGTGTTAGAATGGGATGTGCCTTTAGGAGGAATGAGTAAGATGCCACTGAGAATTCCCAGAACCAATGAGCTCTCTGAGCTGCAGAGAGAGGTTCTGTAAATGTAAATGTCAGGTTATTTTTATATCTTTGATACTTAAGATGCTCCAAAAAGGTCAAGCATTGGCCAAAGGGAACAGAATGTTTTCAGCTTTTAATGGACGGGACCCATTCATTTGAAGGAAGCTTACCAGGAGGCTCGCAGACAAGGTGGATAAACAAGGTCATAAATTTCTACCAAAATATTAATACCTTAACCAGGTTTTTTAAACACTTAAACATTCATCTTGAGAGGATCTGAGTCAATCCACAATTTTTCTGTTGACATATGGAAACTTTAGAGTTATACGCATGCAAATCATGACTACGTCTATGTAACATAAAATATATGGATAAGAAATTCTCAGGTCAGTAAAACATCCAGTTTGTTCAAACGATCTCATGTCTTAGAAACATCTGAAAGCCTAACAGCAGTATTTATTTTTATGTGAATATTTTATATAGACCTCACCAATTTTTATTTTCCAGAAAGAGTTCAAATAACTAAAAGCAAGTTCTTATAGCCAAATTAAATATTTCTGACTTTTTATGCCATATGGAAGTGTTTCTATAACTCTAACAAACTGGGCCATGTCCCAAACCTTAGGTTTCTCCCTCCTTATGGTGACAAATCAATTCCAAGAGTCCCTTGGACTGTAAGGTGATCAAACTAGTCAACCCCAAAGGAAATCAACACTGAATATTCATTGGAAGGACTGATGCTAAAGCCAAAGCTCCAATACTTTAGCCACCTGATGCAAAGAGGTGACTCATTGGGAAAGACCCTGATACTGGGAAAGATTGAGGGAAAGAGGAGAAGGGGCTGACAGAGGATGAGATGGTTGAATGGCATCATCAACTCAATGGACATGAGTTTGAGCAAGTTCTGGGAGATGGTGACGGACAGGGTGAAGGACAGGGAAGCCTGGTGTGCTGCAGTCCAAGGGGGCACAAGAGTCGGACATGACTTAGTGACTGAACAACAATGCAAGAGAGTTAATGGGGTTCAGTCATAATGTGAACCTCCTAAACACTGCCAGGATATGAAAAACTGGTTAGTATTCAACTCTTTAGAAACTGAAGCAAGACTTCAGTCAACTCCTGAGTTTCCGTTTCTCTTCAAGTGTATTTTAGAAGATGATTAGGAATCAAACATTTCAATGCGGCCAATATTTATTGAACTCAGAACAAAGCACACTGTTAGAAACTGGGAACAGAGAGGGAAGCAAAAAAGTTCCTTGCCCTCACAGGGCTCTTATTTTAGTAGACGATTCCGAGCAGTATGCAACTAAATAAACCATGAGTCAGTGCAGTCACAGACTTAAGCAAATTCCTAAGGCCAGAGTTAAGAGAAAGTCATTCTGATTCCTGGCATCAGGAAATGCTTCATGGAGTGAGCATGGAAGAGTACTGTTCCCCCCTGGTAGCTCAGATGGTAAAGAATCTGCCTGCAATGCAGGAGACCCAGGTTCAATTCCTGGGTCAGGAAGAACCTCTAGAGAAGGGAATGGCTACTCAGTCCAGTATTCTTGCCTGGAGAACCCCATGAACAGAGCAGCGTGGTGGGCTACAGTCTACAAAGAGTCAGTGGGACCAACATTTTTTTTGAACAGGCTAAACAAACCAACATCCTAGGTTGCTTGGGATAGTCCCAGTTTACAGTGTTTTCCAAACTTAGTCATTATTTTTTTTAACTAAACTTTTTATTTTATATTGGAATATAGCTGAATGGCAATCCACTCCAGTATTCTTGCCTGGAGAATCCCATGGACAGAGGAACCTGGTAGGCTGCAGTCAACAAGAGTTGGACACAACTAAGTAATTAACACTACTACTACTATAGCTGATTAACAATGTTATGACAGTCTCAGGTGGGCAGCAAAGGGACTCATACATATACATGTATCCATTCTCCACCAGGCTGTCACATGACATTGAGCAGAGTTCCCTGTGATATACAGTAGGTTCTTGCTGGTTATCCACTTTAAACATAGCAGTGTGTCCATGCCCATCCCAAACTCCCTAACTATCCCTTCCCCTCATACCCCTCATGGGGGGGGAATGCCATGCAACCATAACTTTGTTCTCTAAGTCTGTTCTGTATATAAGTTCATTTGTATCATGTCATTTCAGATTCCGCATATAAGGGATGTCATACACCAAGCATAATTATAATTAGTGCTGCACTATCACTCTTAAAGGCTTTCTTTGGACAATAAATTCTATGATCGCGCTAGTACTACAGCACACATAAGATATTGATGCAAAAAAGGAGGGTGAGAATTTCAGACGGACTATATCGCAAGAGTCTCTGGTGGAGGCGGGGGTCAGCAGTGGCCTGCTGCAGGGTAGGGCGCAATGAGTGCCACAGTGCCTGCATAGGACCTTTTGAAGGAGGTCGCCATTATCTTCATTGCTGCTGCTAAGTTGCTGCTAAGTCGCTTCAGTCGTGTCCGACTCTGTGCGACCCCATAGATGGCAGCCCACCAGGCTCCCCCATCCCTGGGATTCTCCAGGCAAGAACACTGGAGTGGGTTGCCATGTCCTTCTCCAATGTATGAACGTGAAAAGTGAAAGTGAAGTCTCTCAGTCGTGTCCGACCCTCTGTGACCCCACGGACTGCAGCCCACCAGGCTCCTCCATCCATGGGATTTTCCAGGCAAGAGGACTGGAGTCAGGTGCCATTATCTTCTTTACCTCCACCAAAGTTTGGCCTTAGGTCAAACAACAGGAAGGGAACACAGCCTCACCCATCAACAGAAAATTGGATTAAAGATTTACTGAGCATGGCCATGCCCATCAGAACAGGACTCAGTTTCCCCCTCAGTCAGTCATCAGGAAGCTTCCATAAGCCTCTTATCCTTATCCATCAGACGGCAGATAGAATGAAAACCACAATCACAAAAAACTAATCAAACTGATCAAATGGACCACAGCCTTGTCTAATGCAATGAAATCATGAACCCAATATGCTACTGGAGAAGAATGGATAAATAACTCCAGGAAGAATGAAGAAACAGAACCAAAGCAAAAACAACACCCAGTTGTGAGTGTGACTGCTGATGGCAGTAAGCTCTGATGCTGTAAAGAACAATATTGCATAGGAACCTGGAATGTTAGGTCCATGGATCAATGTAAATTGGGAGTAGTTAAACAGGAGATGGCAAGAGTGAACACTGACATTTCAGGAACTAAAATGGACTAGAATTTAACTCAGATGACCACGATATATACTGCTGTGGACAAGAATCCCTTAGAAGAAATGGAGTAGCCCTCATAGTCAACAAAACAGACCGAAATGCAGTACTTGGATGCAATCTCAAAAACAACAGAATGATCTCTATTCGTTTCTAAGCCAAACCATTCAATATCACAGTAATCCAAGTCTATGTATCAATCAGTAACACAGAAGAAGCTGAAGTTGAATGGTTCTATGAAGACCTATAAGACCTTCTAGAACTAACACCCAAAAACAGACGTCCTTTTCAATATAGGGGACTGGAATGCAAAAGTAGGATGACAAGAGATACCTGGAATAACATGCAAATTTGGCTCTGGAGTACAAAATGAAGCAGGGCAAAGGCTAATAGAGTTTTGTCAAGAGAACGCACTGGTCATAGAAAACTCCCTCTTCCAACAACACAAGAGAAGACTCTACACAAGGACATCACCAGATATCAATACCAAAATCAGACTGATTATATTCTTTGTAGCCAAAGATGTAGAAGCTCTATACAGTCAGCAAAAACAAGACCCGGAACTGACTGTGGCTCAGATCATGAACTCCTTATTGCCAAATTCAGACTTAAACTGAAGAAAGTAGGGAAAACCATTGACCATTCAGGTATGACCTAAATAAAATCCCTAATGATCATACAGTTCAGTTCAGTTCAGTTGCTCAGTCGTGTCCGACTCTTCACAACCCCATGAATCGCAGCACGCCAGGCTTCCCTGTCCATCACCAACTCCCAGAGTTTACTCAAACTCACGTCCATCGAGTCAGTGATGCTATCCAGCCATCTCATCCTCTGTCGTCCCCTTCTCCTCCTGCGCCCCATCCCTCCCAGCATCAGGGTCTTTTCCAATGAGTCAACTCTTCACATGAGGTGGCCAAAGTACTGGAGTTTCAGCTTTAGCATCATTCCTTCCAAAGAACACCCAGGACTGATCTCGTTTAAGATGGACTGGTTGGATCTCCTTGCAGTGCAAGGGAGTCTCAAGAGTCTTCTCCAACACCACAGTTCAAAACATCAATTCTTCAGTGTTCTTCTTTCTTCACAGTCCAACTCTCACATCCATACATGACCACTGGAAAAACCATAGCCTTGACTAGACGGACCTTTGTTGGCAAAGCAATGTCTCTGCTTTTGAATATTCTGTCTAGTTTGGTCATAACTTTCCTTCTAGGGAGTACGTGTCTTTTAATTTCATGGCTGCAATTACCATCTGCAGTGATCTTGGAGCCCCCAGAAATAGTCAGCAACTGTTTCCACTGTTTTCCCATCTAATTCCCATGAAGTGATGGGACCAGATGTCATGATCTTTGTTTTCTGAAAGTTGAGCTTTAAGCCAGTGTTTTCACTCTCCTCTTTCACTTTCAACCAGAGGCTTTTTAGTTCCTCTTCACTTTCTGCCATAAGAGTGGTGTCATCTGCATATCTGAGGTAATTGATATTTCTCCCAGCAATCTTGATTCCAGCTTGTGCTTCTTTCAGCCCAGCGTTTCTCATGATGTACCCTGCATATAAGTTAAATAAGCAGGGTGACAATATATAGTCTTGACATACTCCTTTTCTATTTGGAACCAGGCTGTTGTTTCATGTCCAGTTCTAACTGTTGCTTCCTGACCTGCATATAGGTTTCTCAAGAGGGAGGTCAGGTGGTCTGGTATTGCCATCTCTTTCAGAATTTTCCACAGTTTATTGTGATCCACACAGTCAAAGGGTTTGACATAGTCAAGAAAGCAGAAATAGATGTTTTTCTGGAATTCTCTTGCTTTTTCCATGATCCAGCGGATGTTGGCAATTTGGTCTCTGGTTCTCCTGCCTTTTCGAAAACCAGCTTGAACATCTGGACGTTTACAGGTCACGTATTGCTGAAGCCTGGCTTGGAGAATTTTTAGCATTACTTTAGTAGCATGTGAGATGAGTACAATTGTGCGGTAGTTTCAGCATTCTTTGGCATTTCCTTTCTTTGGGATTGGAACGAAAACTGACCTTTTCCAGTCCTGTGGCCACTGCTGAGTTTTCCAAATTTGCTGGCATATTGAGTGCAGCACTTTCACAGCATCATCTTTTAGGATTTGACATAGCACAACTGGAATTCCACCACCTCCTCTAGCTTTGTTTGTAGTGATGCTTCCTAAGGCCCACTTGACTTCACATTCCATGATGTCTGGCTCTAGGTGAATGATCACACCATCATGATTATCTGGGTCATGAAGGTCTTTTTTTGTACAGTTCTTTTGTGTATTCTTGCCACTTCTTAATATCTTCTGCTTCTGTTAGGTCCCTACTATTTCTGTCCTTTATCGAGCCCATCTTTGCATGAAATGTTCCCTTGGTATCTCTAATTTTCTTGAAGAGATCTCTAGTCTTTCCCATTCTGTTGTTTTCCTCTATTTCTTTGCATTGATCGCTGAGGAAAGCTTTCTTATCTCTCCTTGCTATTCTTTGGAACTCTGCATTCAGATGCTTATATCTTTCCTTTTCTCCTTTGCTTTTCACTTCTCCTCTTTTCACAGCTATTTGTAAGGCCTCCTCAGACAGCCATTTTGCTTTTTTGCATTTCTTTTTCTTGGGGATGGTCTTGATGCCTGTCTCCTGTACAATGTCATGAATTTCCATCCATAGTCATCAGGCACTCTGTCTATCAGATCTAGTCCCTTAAATCTATTTCTCACTTCCACTGTATAATCAAAAGGGATTTGATTTAGGTCATACCTGAATGGTCTAGTGGTTTTCCCTACTTTCTTCAATGTAAGTCTGAATTTGGCAATAAGGAGTTCATGATCTGAGCCACAGTCAGCTCCTGGTCTTGTTTTTGCTGACTCTATAGAGCTTCTCCATCTTTGGCTGCAAAGAATATAATCAATCTGATTTTGGTGTTGACCATCTGGTGATGTCCATGTGTAGAGTCTTCTCTTGTGCTGCTGGAAGAGGGAGTTTGCTATGACCAGTGCATTTTCTTGGCAAAACTCTATTAGCCTTTGCCTGCTTCATTCTGTACTTCAAGGCCGAATTTGCCTGTTACTCCAGGTGGAAGTAACAAAGATTTTCAAGGGATTAGATCTGATAGAGCACCTGAAGGACTATGGATGGAGGTTCGTGACATTGTACAGGTGGCAGTGATCAAGACCATCCCAAAGAAAAAGAAATGCAAAAAGGCAAATGGCTCTCTGAAGAGGCCTTACAAATAACCGAGAAAAGAAGAGTAGCGAAAGGCAAAGGAGAAAAGGAAAGCTATACCCATTTGAATGCAGAGTTCCAAAGAATAGCAAGGAGAGATAAGAAAGCTTTCCTCAGCAATCAATGCAAAGAAATAGAGGAAAACAACAGAATGGGAAAGACTAGAGATCTCTTCAAGAAAATTAGAGATACCAAGGGAACATTTCATGCAAATATGGGCACAATAAAGGACAGAAACGGTATGGACCTAAGGGAAGCAGAAGATATTAAGAAGAATACACAGAAGAACTATACAACAAAGATCTTCATGACCCAGATAACCACGATGGTGTGATCACATACCTAGAGCCAGGCATCCTGGAATGCAAAGTCAAGTGGGCCTTAGAAAGCATAACTACAAACAAAGCTAGTGGAGGTGATGGAATTCCATCGGAGCTATGTCAAATCCTAAAAGATGATGCTGTGAAAGTGCTTCACTCAATATGCCAGCAAATTTGGAAAACTCAGCAGTGGCCACAGGACTGGAAAAGGTCAGTTTTCGTTCCAATCCCAAAGAAAGACAATGCCAAAGAATGCTCAAACTACCGTACAATTGTACTCATCTCACATGCTACTAAAGTAATGCTCAAAATTCTCCAAGCCAGGCTTCAGGCATACATGAACTGTGAACTTCTTGATGCTCAAGCTGGTTTTAGAAAAGGCAGAGGAACCAGAGATCAAATTGCCAACATCCGCTGGATCATGGAGAAAGCAAGAGAATTCCAGAAAAACATCTATTTCTGCTTTATTGACTATGCCAAAGCCTTTGACTGTGTGGATCACAATAAACCATGGAAAATTCTGAAAGAGATGGGAATACCAGACCACCTGACGTGCCTCTTGAGAAATCTGTATGCAGGTCAGGAAGCAGCAGTTAGAACTAGACATGGAACAAAGGCCTAGTTCCAAATAGGAAAAGGAGTACATCAAGGCTGTATATTGTCACCCTGCTTATTTAACTTCTATACAGAGTACATCATGAGAAATCTGGACTGGAAGAAACACAACCTGGAATCAAGATTGCCAGGAGAAATATCAATAACCTCAGATATGCAGATGACACCACCCTTATGGCAGAAAGTGAAGAGGAACTAAAAAGCCTCTTGATGAAAGTGAAAGTGGAGAGTGAAAAAGTTGGCCTAAAAGCTCAACATTCAGAAAACGAAGATCATCGCATCCAGTCCCATCAGTTCATGGCAAATAGATGGGGAAACAGTAGAAACAGTGTCAGACTGTATTTTGGGGGGCTCCAAAATCACTGCAGATGGTGATTGCAGCCATGAAATTAAAAGACACTTACTCCTTGGAAGAAAAGTTATAACCAACCTAGATAGTATATTCAAAAGCAGAGACATTACTTTGCTGACTAAGGTCCATCTAGTCAAGGCTATGGTTTTTCCTGTGGTCATGTATGGATGTGAGAGTTGGACTCTGAAGAAGGTTGAGCGCCAAAGAATTGATGCTTTTGAACTGTGCTGTTGGAGAAGACTCTTGAGAGTCCCTTGGACTGCAAGGAGATCCAACCAGTCCATTCTGAAGTAGATCAGCTCTGGGACTTCTTTGGAAGGAATAATGCCAAGGCTGAAGCTCCAGTACTTTGGCCACCTCATGCGAAGAGTTGACTCATTGGAAAAGACTCTGATGCTGGGAGGGATTGGGGGCAGGAGGAGCAGGGGACGACAGAGGATGAGATGGCTGCATGGTATCACTGACTCGATGGACATGAGTCTGAGTGAACTCCGGGAGTTGGTGATGGACAGGGAGGCCTGGCATGCTGCGATTCATGGGGTCGCAAAGAGTCGGACATGACTGAGCGACTGAACTGAACTGAACTGAACTGAACCATGAACTCCCAGATGTTTAAGCTGGATTTAGAAAAGGTAGAGGAACCAGAGATCAAATTGCCAACAACTGTTGGATCATTGGAAAAGCAAGAGTTCCAGAAAAATATCTACTTCTGCTTTATGGATGACTTTGACTGTGTGGATCACAACAAATTCCTGTCTAAAATTCTTAAAGAGATAATACCAGACCACCTTACCTGCCTCCTGAGAAATGCAGATCAAGAAGCAACAGTTAGAACTGAACATGAAACAACGGACTGGTTCCAATTTGGGAAAGGAATACTTCAAAGCTGTATATTGTCACCTTACTTATTTAACATATATGCAGAGTACATCATGCGAAATGCTGACTGGATAAGCCCAAGCTGGAAGCAAGAATGCCGGGTGAAATATCAATAAGCACAGACATGCATATGACACCACCCTTATGGCAGAAAGGGAAGAAGAACTAAAGAGCCTCTTAATGAAAGTGAATGAGGAGTGTGAAAAATCTGGCTTAAAACTAAATATCAGAAAACTAAGATCATGGAATCCAGTCCCATCACTTCATTGCAAATAGATAGGGAAACAATGGAAACAGTGACAGACTTTATTTTTGAGGTTTCCAAAAATCACTGCAGATGGTGACTGAAACTATGAAATTAAAAGATGCTTGCTCCTTGGAAGAAAATCTATGACCAACCTAGACAGCATGTTCAAAAGCAGAGACCCTGCCTTATGACCCAGCAATCCCACTTCTGGGCATACACACCGAGGAAACCAGAAATGAAAGAGACATGTGTACCCCAATCTTCATCGCAGCACTGTTTATAATAGCCAGGACATGGAAACAACCTAGATGTCCATCAGCAGATGAATGGATAAGAAAGCTGTGGTACATATACACAATGGAATATTACTCAGCCATTAAAAAGAATACATTTGAGTCAGTTCTAATGAGGTGGATGAAACTGGAGCCTATTACACAGAGTGAAGTAAGCCAGAAAGAAAAACACCAATACAGTATACTAACACATATATATGGAATTTAGAAAGATGGTAATGATAACCCTGTATGCAAGACAACAAAAGAGACACAGATGTTTAGAACAGACTTTTGGACTCTGTGGGAGAGGGAGAGGGTGGGATTATTTGGGAGAATGGCATTGAAACATGTATACTATCATGTAAGAAACGAATTGCCAGTCTATGTTCGATACAGGATACAGGATCTTGGGGCTGGTGTAAGGGGATGATCCAGAGAGATGATATGGGGTGGGAGGTGGGAGGGGTGTTCAGGATTGGGAACTCATGTACACCCGTGGCTGATTCATGTCAATGTATGGCAAAACCAATACAGTATTGTAAAGCAAAATAAAACAAAAATAAAAATTTAAAAAAAAAAAAAAAAGCAGAGACACTGCTTTGCCAACAAAGGTCCGTCTAGCCAAAGCTATGGTTTTTTCCAGTAGTAATATATGGATATGAGAGTTGGACCTTAAAGAAAGCTGAGGGCTAAAGAATTGATGCTCTTGAACTGTGGTGTTGGAGAAGATCTTGAGAGTCCCTTGGACTGTAAGGAGATCCAACCAGTCAACCTTAAAGGAAATCAGTCCTGAATATTCATTGGAAGGACTGATGCTGAAGCTGAAACTCCAATACTTTGGCCGCTGATGTGAAGAACTGACTCATTGGCAAAGAGCCTGATGCTGGGAAAGACTGAGGGAGGGAGGAGAAGGGGATGACAGAGGATGAGTCGGCATCACCGACTCAATGGACATGAGTTTGAGTAAGCTCCAGGAGTTGGTGATGGACAGGGAAGCCTGGTGTGCTGCAGTCCATGGGGTTGCAAAGAGTCAGACATGACTGGGCAACTGAACTGAACTGAACTGAACTGAAACAGTAAGACTAAAAATGCATGAAGGAATAAAATGCCATGGTATACTAGATGGAAAACTGGGCTTACAATCCTGCTCTTAAAGAGGGTATTTTTCCCCGTTTCTATTGCTGTTTGAATGGAAATGGAAGTATGTTCTATAAAATCTGTCATGAACTTGCTATTTTCATATTTAACTTATTTTTCTTTCTAGGAATATGATGGTTGTGTAACACAGACTATTCCTATATTTATCCCTCCTTTTCCATTTTCATACCATCACAGAGTTTTATTTCTGGCAAAGTATTATATTTGCATTGCAGAGGAAGAAAGAGAAACTGAAAACCAATTCAGATTCTCCATTATCTGCCTTCTGACCAGTTAATACTGAATTAAAACATACAACACATTCTAAGTGTTCCCTTGTACTTTCCAAGAAACAAATGTTTAAAGAGAAAATAAACAAAATTAGAAAGACATTATTTCTGTCCTGATAACTATTCAAGGGGGGAAGGACGGATTATGCTAATAAAGAAAATCTTAACTAACTTATATTGTTTTTTTTTCTTTTAGAATTATTTTATTAAATCATAAAAGTACAACTGCTTCTTAACTCTATAGACACAAAGTTTTAAAGGAACAACAGTCTGTCTATTGTGCTGATTCTGGCTAATAGTTTCAAAACTTTGAGATAAAACCATTTAAAAGGTTTCACATGTCACCTGAAACTTACACATTTAACATTATCAAAGAAGGAATACTTCTACACTCACTAGAAAGAAACAATTAAGAAGCTAGGAAACTGTCTCAAAGTCAGTTTTTTTCACAATTTTTCCTCCATAAGAAGGTAATGTTCTTAAATAATCCAGTCCATTCACAAAAATGACTCTTTGAACCTGCTCTGAGGTCTTCTGATACATCACTAAATATTTATTCATGGCTGAGATAAGAGTTTTCTTAATGTCTTTATTTCAATAACCGGAAACCGTTCTGTTATGTCTGGGCTCTCATCCTCTGCTATTCAGACAGTGAAGCCCAGGGCAAAAAGGAAGAAGCTCAATATCCATTTCCCCCTCCATAGCCCCCACTTCCTCCATTGCCTCTTGGGCCATAATTTTCTCCACCGTATGGGGCTGCTATGTTCCTGCCAACACCAAAGATTCCATTCCTCATTGGGTCATAATTAGAAGATTGCTGGTCGTAATTTCCAAAATTATTGCCATAACCACCTCCAGAGAATTCCCACTGGTTGCCATACCCAGGACCTCGACCACCATATTCTCCACCTCCTCCTCCATAACAAGGGTAACCTCCAAAATTCCCACCTCCAGGTCCTCCTCAGTACCCATGACAGCCATCCCTAGATCCGGGACCATTTCCATATCCATCAGCTTCTCCTCTAAATTTAGTTCCTGGCCCTCGTCCAAAATTTCCACCCCCACTAGAAGAAACACTAAAACCAAAAGGACCTCCTTTTCTATTTCTAGAACCTTGAATTTCCTGCATTTCCTGTCTCGACAAAGCCCTCCCGACTTCTGCACGATGACCATTGATGGTATGGTATTTCTGCAACACTATCTTATCCACGGGATCATAGTCATCAAAAGTCACAAATCCAAAGCCTCTCTTCTTGCCTGACTGCGTAGCAGTGATGATCTCAATGGCATCGATTTTTCCATATTTCTCAAAGTACTCTCTAAGATGATGCTCCTCGGTATCTTCCTTAATTCCACCAACGAACAGCTTCTTCACAGTGACAAGCCGACCCCTGTTTTTCAGATTTCTCTCTCGCAACAGCACGTTTGGGGTCAACCACTCTCCCACCATTGGAATGAGGTCTGGCCGCCATGGCTGCATCCACCTCAGCCACGGAGGAGAAAGTAACAAAACCAAACCCTCTTGATTTTTGACTGGCAAGGCCCCTTATGACCACACAGTCTGTGAGTTCTCCCCACTGCTGGTAGTAGTTCTTCAGACTTTCTTCTGTGGTTTCAGAGCTCAAGCCACCAATGAAGAGTTTACGGATTTGTTCGTTTTCTTTCTTTTCCCTCTTCACAGGAACAGATTTCACAGTTTTCTCCATCGTGGGTTCACTCGCTGCAGCCATATTTCCAGTAGCCGAGGTTAACGCGAGATCTCGCGGGATGAACAGAGACCCAGCAGGTCTCTACTGCGGGGTGAGGCCCTCTACTGCTCCAGGGGCGTCAGGTCTAGGAACCCCCACAGGGAGTCGGTGATGCGGCTCACACCTCCAGAGCCGCTGCCTCTGGAGCCCTCGAATCAGTCTTGAGCATCTTTCAATGTTCCTCTAGGGGCAGGTAGGTATGCTTTTTGTTCCTGGCCAACTTGCAGGCAAGGCAGGTGGGGATACTTGAGCGGCAGGTGGGGATACTTGAGCTGCAGGTTATATTTCTGCTTGAAATACTGGGCCACTGTGCACTCCACAGTCTGTCCACTCTCCAGCTGCAGAGGAAACGTCTGATGGCTGGCAGGGCGGCGGGTAACATTACACACGCGGTATTTCCTCTTCATTTGTCCCCAGTGGGTCACTTCCACCTTCAGGCCCTTGATCTTGGTGAAGTGCACACGCTCAGAATCCATGAGGGCTTTGGGCTGCTCGTCTATGTTCCTGATGTTGAGCACCTCACACATGAACTCAATCACTGGCTGTGCCTTGTAGAAGGCAGTGGCTGAGACATCAATGTTGAGCATCATGTTCCACATGGCAGGGCGCACAGACTGGTGAAAGCCGAACCAGACCTCGCGCCCACCCCGCAGCGGGTGGTAGTGGCCCCCAGGCGGTGAGAACAAGGAGCGGCCCACAGGGGTGTACCTCATGGATGCCAGGTGCCTCATGGCTACATCCAGGGCTTGCACAGACTCCAGGGGAACAGGGATCTGGCCACTGACCAAGGCTTCACGAGCCAGCTCACAATGGCCAGCCACTTGATGGAGACCTTGAAGATTCGATCCTTCCCTTCCCCAGGGATCGTCACCTCAAAGTCAACCCGTTCATTGCCAATGGGCAGTGCTGTGACAGTGTAAATGTTCTTCTTTCCATCACACACGGGCTTGCGGTCACCAAATATCTGAGGCTTGAAATGCTGGACCATGTATTCCACCACTTCCTGGTTGACTCTGCGAGGACACTCATATGGCTTGATATCCACTTCGTAGTGATAGACGTCAATCTTAGGGATGTCCACTTCAAAGTAATTGGCCAGGAGCTTGATTGGTTTTCCCACAGTGCCAATGCCAGGCCAGCGAGATGCCTGGAACACCTGCTGCAGGGGGGCAGGTAGGCGCCAGCAGCTGCTCCTGAGGGTCCCGCTTCCATCCCATATACCTGTGCGGAGATCAGGCGGCCCGGAGACTGTGGAGTCCAGCGTGAGGGGCCTAGGTACCCCGCACGTTTGCTGCCTGGGCTCTCAGGCCGGGCTCGGCTGCCCCCACAAGCCCGGCCGCTCGCGCCGCCCCCGCAGCCTCCGTTGCGGCCGCCACCGCGGAGCCTGCAGCAGCTCCCCCCCTTGCATTGCTTTAGAACGAGAGTTTGACATGGTTGCTCTTTACTGACAAAGTTCGTCTGTGATAGGAATAGTCCTCTTGGATAAGTTTTTTAAACAAAAAGTTTCTAAATTTAGAACACAAAAAAGTCAAGACTATCATGGTGTATAAGAAAAATAATACAGCCGTCAACTAAGCACTCCCAATAAAGAGCAAAGGCTCTTTCTTCCTTATCACATAAGTAGACTTGACATCCATGACTTGTTAATCCCCAATGGCTTTTGTCTTAAGCTCTTTAGAATCATCCAAAGACCTGAAACCTGGACTTCCCTGGTGGCCCAGTGGTTAAGAAGCCACCTACCAATGCAGAGGACACGGATTTGATCCCTGTTCTGGGAAGATTTCACTTGCTGCGGAGCAACTAAGCCCAAGCACAACTACTGAGTCTATGCTCTGGGGCCTGCGAGCCACATCTTTTGAAACCTGAGTACCCTAGAGCCCATGTTCTGCAACAAGAGAAAACAACTCAATGAGAAGCCCACACACTGCAACTAGAGAGTAGCCCATGATCGCTGCAACTAGGGAAAGCCCACATGCAGCAACGAAAACCCAGCACAGCCAGCATATGTATATAGTATATAATATATACTGTACAATATATAACATATGAAGACCTGAAACCACTGATCCTACATGTAACTACCCAGAGTATACAGAATACACAAAATGGTATACGGAGATAGGAAAAGGCCACACAGGAGCCATTTAAAGGAAAGGTGATCCAGGCAGAGGGTGGATCCAGCTTCCTCTCCTGACTGCCTGCCACACCTGCTTCTTTCTGGAGCTGCTTCAGAGTCTGCAACGTCCAGGCAGGAATTTGTCTCCGTCTAGGCAAGCCCTTTGCTCCTTTCCCAGCCCAGTTCAGTATCAAGGTTTCCTGTAGCATGAACCTGGCATCTAGATTTTCTCATGAGCAGAGGATACTGAGGTTCACTGATCTTCAAAGAGGGCTTTGAAAACATTTGAAATTATCCAAAATGTCAACAAACTTAGAAGGAACATTTATACTTGACATATCTAATTACTCTAATTTTTTGAGCTTCCTATAACATAACCATAAATCCGTTGGAATGGCTTCCCTGGTAGCTCAGTTGGTAAAGAATCCACCTGCAATGCAGGAAATCCAGGTTTGATCCCAGATGGGGCAGATCCCCTGGAGAAGGAAATGGCAACCCACTCCAGTGTTCTTGCCTAGAAAATCCCATGGACAGAGAAGCCTGACAGGCTACAGTCCATGGGGTCGCAAAGAGTCAGACATGACTTAATGACTAAACCACCACCACCAAACTCACTGGAAGATGCTGTTTTGATGAAATAACCTTCCCCCCCCCCTTAGGCCCTCAACTCTTGTAACAGTCTAACTGATCCATCTGCCTCTAGTCTCATCCCACTTCAGGACATTTCTGGGCTGCTCCCTATCAATGGGGGACACATTTCTTTCTTTTAAATTTTTTACTAAAAATTTTTTTTAATATAAATTTATTTATTTTAATTGGAGGCTAATTACTTTACAATATTGTATTGGCTTTGCCATACATCAACATGAATCCGCCATGGGTGCACATGAGTTTCCCATCCTGAACCCCCCTCCCACCTCCCTCCCCATCCCATCCCTCTGGGTCACCACAGTGCAGCAGCCCTGAGCATCCTGTATCATGCATTGAACCTGGACTGGCAATTCGTTCCACATATTATATTATATAAGTTTCAATGTCATTCTCCCAAATCATCCCACCCTCGCCCTCTCCCACAGAGTCCAAAAGACTGTTCTATACATCTGTGTCTCTTTTGCTGTCTCGCATACAGAATTATCATTACCATCTTTCTAAATTCCATATATATTCATTAGTATACTGTATTGGTGTTTTTCTTTCTGGCTTACTTCACTCTGTATAATAGGCTCGAGTTTCATCCATCTCATTAGAACTGACTCAAATGTATTCTTTTTAATGGCTGAGTAATATTCCATTGTGTATATGTACCACAGCTTTCTTATCCATTCATCTGCTGATGGACATCTAGGTTGCTTCCATGTCCTGGCTATTATAAACAGTGTGGCAATGAACATTGGGGTACACGTGTCTCTTTCAATTCTGGTTTCCTTGGTGTGTATGCCCAGCAGTGGGATTGCTGGGTCATATGGCAGTTCTATTTCCAGTTTTTTAAGGAATCGCCACACTGTTCTCCATAATGGCTATACTAGTTTGCATTCCCGCCAACAGTGTAAGAGGATTCCCTTTTCTCCACACTCTCTCCAGCATTTCTTGCTTGTAGACTTTTGGATAGCAGCCATTCTGACTGGTGTGAAATGGTACCTCATTGTGGTTTTGATTTGCATTTCTCTGATAGTGAGTGATGTTGAGCATCTTTTCGTGTGTTTGTTAGCCATCTGTATGTCTTCTTTGGAGAAATGTCTGTTTAGTTCTTTGGCCCTATTTTTGATTGGGTTGTTTATTTTTCTGGAATTGAGCTACAGGAGTTGCTTGTATATTTTTGAGATTAATTCTTTGTCAGTTGCTTCCTTTGCTATTATTTTCTCCCATTCTGCAGGCTGTCTTTTCACCTTGCTTATTGTTTCCTTTGTTGTGGAGAAGCTTTTAATTTTAATTAAGTCCCATTTGTTTATTTTTGCTTTTATTTCCAATATTCTGGGAGGTGGGTCAAAGAGGATCCTGCTGTGATTTATGTTGGAGAGTGTTTTGCCTATGTTCTCCTCTAGGAGTTTTATAGTTTCTGGTCTTACATTTAGATCTTTAATCCATTTTGAGTTTATTTTTGTGTATGGTGTTAGAAAGTGTTCTAGTTTCATTCTTTTACAAGTGGTTGACCTGTTTTCCCAGCATCACTTGTTAAAGAGATTGTCTTTCTACCTTGTATATTCTTGCCTCCTTTGTCAAAGATAAGGTGTCCATAGGTGCATGGATTTATCTCTGGGCTTTCTATTTTGTTCCATTGATCTATATTTCTGTCTTTGTGCCAGTACCATACTGTCTTGATGACTGTGGCTTTGTAGTAGAGCCTGAAGTCAGGCAGGTTGATTCCTCCAGTTCCATTCTTCTTTCTCAAGATGCTTTGGCTATTCTAGGTTTTTTGTATTTCCACACAAATTGTGAAATTATTTGTTCTAGCTATGTGAGAAATACCATTGGTAGCTTGCTTCAGTTCAGTTCAGTCACTCAGTCGTGTCCAACTCTTTGCGACCCCATGAATCACAGCACGCCAGGCCTCCCTGTCCATCACCAACTCCCGGACTTCACTCAGACTCACGTCCATCCAGTCAGTGATGCCACCCAGCCATCTCATCCTCTGTCGTCCCCTTCTCCTCCTGCCCCCAATCCCTCCCAGCATCAGGGTTTTTTTCCAGTGAGTCAACTCTTGGCATAAAGTGGCCAAAGTACTGGAGTTTCAGCTTTAGCATCATTCCCTCCAAAGAAATCCCAGGGCTGATCTCCTTCAGAATGGACTGGTTGGATCTCCTTCCAGTCCAAGGGACTCTCGAGAGTCTTCTCCAACACCACAGTTCAAAAGCATCAATTCTTCGGCACTCAGATTTCTTCATATTCCAACTCTCACATCCATACATGACCACTGGAAAAACGATAGCCTTGACTAGACAGACCTTAGTAGGCAAAGTAATATCTCTGCTTTTGAATATACTATCTAGGTTGGTTATAACTTTTCTTCCAAGGAGTAAGCGTCTTTTAAATTCATGGTTGCAGTCACCATCTGCAGTGATTTTGGAGCTCCCCAAAATAAAGTCTGACACTATTTCCACTGTTTCCCCATCTATTTCCCAAGAAGTGATGGGACCGGATGCCATGATCTTCATTTTCTGAATGTTGAGCTTTAAGCCAACTTTTTCACTCTCCTCTTTCACTGTCATCAAGAGGCTTTTTAGCTCCTCTTCACTTTCTGCCATAAGGGTGGTGTCATCTGCATATCTGAGGTTATTGACATTTCTCCTGGCAATCTTGATTCCAGCTTGTGTTTCTTCCAGTCCAGCGTTTCTCATGATGTACTCTGCATAGAAGTTAAATAAGCAGGGTGACAATATACAGCCTTGATGTACTCCTTTTCCTATTTGAAACCAGTCTGTTGTTCCATGTCCAGTTCGCACTGTTGCTTCCTGACCTGCATACAGATTTCTCAAGAGGCACGTCAGGTGGTCTGGTATTGCCATCTCTTGAAGAATTTTCCAGAGTTTATTGTGATCTACACAGTCAAAGGCTTTGGCATAGTCAATAAAGCAGAAATAGATGTTTTTCTGGAACTCTCTTGCTTTTTCCATGATCCAGCGGATGTTGGCAATTTGATCTCTGGTTCCTCTGCCTTTTCTAAAACCAGCTTGAACATCTGGAAGTTCACGGTTCATGTATTGCTGAAGCCTGGCTTGGAGAATTTTGAGCATTATTTTACTAGCATGTGAGATGAGTGCAATTGTGCGGTAGTTTCAGCAGTCTTTGGCATTGCCTTTCTTTGGGATTGGAATGAAAACTCATCTTTTCCAGTCCTGTGGCCACTGTTGAGTTTTCCAAATTTGCTGGCATATTGAGTGCAGCACTTTGACAACATCATCTTTCAGGATTTGAAACAGCTCAACTGGAATGCCATCACCTCCACTAGCTTTGTTCATAGTGATGCTTTCTAAGGCCCACTTGACTTCGCATTCCAGGATGTCTGGCTCTAGATGAGTGATCACGCCATCATGATTATCTGGGTCGTGAAGATCTTTTTTGTACAGTTCTTCTGTGTATTCTTGCCACCTCTTCTTAATATCTTCTGCTTCTGTTAAGTCCATACAATTTCTGTCCTTTATCGAGCCCATCTTTGCATGAACTGTTCCCTTGATATCTCTAATTTTCTTGAAGAGATCTCTAGTCTTTCCCATTCTGTTGTTTTCCTCTATTTCTTTGCATTGATCGCTGAAGAAGGCTTTCTTATCTCTTCTTGCTGTTCTTTGGAACTCTGCATTCAGATGCTTATACCTTTCCTTTTCTCCTTTGTTTTTTGCCTCTCTTCTTTTCACAGCTGTTTGTAAGGATTGCATTGAATCTCTAGATTGCTTTGGGTAATATACTCATTTTCACTATATTGATTCTTCCGATCCATGAACAGCGTATATTTCTCCATCTATTAGTGCTCTCTTTCATTTCTTTCAGCAGTGTTTTATAGTTTTCTATATATAGGTCTTTTGTTTCTTTAGGTAGATATATTCCTAAGTATTTTATTCTTTTTGTTGCAATGGTGAATGGAATTGTTTCCTTAATTTCTCTATTTTCTCATTTTTAGTGTACAGGAATGCAAGGGATTTCTGTGTGTTGATTTTATATCCTGAAACTTTACTATATTCATTGATTAGCTCTAGTAATTTTCTGGTGGAGTCTTTAGGGTTTTCTATGTAGAGGATCATGTCATCTGCAAAGAGTGAGAGTTTTACTTTTTCTTTTCCAATTTGGATTCCTTTATTTCTTTTTCTGCTCTGATTGCTGTGGCCAAAACTTCCAAAACTATGTTGAATAGTAGTCGTGAGAGTGGGCACCCTTGTCTTGTTCCTGACTTTAGGGGAAATGCTTTCAATTTTTCACCATTGAGGATAATGTTTGCTGTGGTTTTGTCATATATAACTTTTATTATATTGAGGTATGTTCCTTCTATCCCTGCTTTCTGGAGGGTTTTTATCATAAATGGATGTTGAATTTTGTCAAATGCTTTCCCTGCATCTATTGAGATAATCCTATGGCTTTTATTTTTCAATTTGTTAATGTGGTGTATTACACTGATTGATTTGCAGATATTGAAGAATCCTTGCATCCCTGGGATAAAGCCCACTTGGTCATGATGTATGTGTTTTTGGATTCTGATTGCTAGAATTTTGTTAAGGATTTTTGCATCTATGTTCATCAGTGATATTGGCCTGTAGTTTTCTTTTTTTGTGGCATCTTTGTCAGGTTTTGGTATTAGGGTGACGGTGACCTCATAGAATGAGTTTGGAAGTTTACCTTCCTCTGCAATTTTCTGGAAGAGTTTGAGTAGGATAGGTGTTAGCTCTTCTCGAAAGTTTTGGTAGAATTCAGATGTGAAGCTGTCTGGACCTGGGCTTTTGTTTGCTAGAAGATTTCAGATTACAGTTTCAATTTCCATGCTTGTGATGGGTCTGTTAAGATTTTCTATTTCTTCCTGGTTTAGTTTTGGAAAGTTGTACTTTTCTAAGAATTTGTCCATTTCCTCCAAGTTGTCCATTTTATTGGCATGTAATTGCTGATAGTAGTCTCTTATGATCCTTTGTATTTCTGTGTTGTCTGTTGTGATCTCTCCATTTTCATTTCTAATTTTATTGATTTGATTTTTCTCCCTTTGTTTATTGATGAGTCTGGCTAATGGTTTGTCAGTTTTATTTATTCTCTCAAAGAATGAGCTTTTGGCTTTGTTGATTTTTGCTGTGGTCTCTTTTGTTTCTTTTGCATTTATTTCTGCCCTAATTTTTAAAGATTTCTTTCCTTTTACTAACCCTGGGGCTCTTCATTTCTTCCTTATTTAGTTGCTTTAGGTGTAGAGTTAGGTTATTTATTTGACTTTTTTCTTGTTTCTTGAGGTATGCCTGTATTGCTATGAACCTTCCCCTTAGCACGGCTTTTATAGTGTCCCACAGGTTTTGGGTTGTTGTGTTTTCATTTTCATTCATTTCTATGCATATTTTGATTTCTTTTTTTATTTCTTCTGTGATTTGTTGGTTATTCAGCAGTGTGTTGTTCAGCCTCCATATGTTGGAATTTTTAATTGTTTTTCTCCTGTAATTGAGATCTAATCTTACTGCATAGTGGTCAGGAAAGATGCTTGGAATGATTTCAATTTTTTTTTGAATTTACCAAGGCTAGATTTATGGTGCAGGATGTGATCTATCCTGGAGAAGTTCCCGTGTGCACTTGAGAAAAAGGTGAAATTCATTGTTTTGGGGTGAAGTGTCCTATAGATATCAATTAGGTCTAACCGGTCTATTGTATCATTTAAAGTTTGTGTTTCCTTGTTAATTTTCTGTTTAGTTGATCTATCCATAGGTGTGAGTGGGGTATTAAAGTCTTCCACTCTTATTGTGTTATTGTTAATTTCCCCTTTCATACTTGTTAGCATTTGTCTTACATATTGTAGTGCTGCTATGTTGGGTGCATATATATTTATAATTGTTATATCTTCTTCTTGGATTGATCCTTTGATCATTATGTAGTGTCCTTCTTTGTCTCTTTTCACAGCCTTTGTTTTAAAGTCTATTTTATCTGATAGTATTGATAGTATTGCTATCTGATAGTATTGCTACTCCTGCTTTCTTTTGGTCTCTATTTGCATGGGATATCTTTTTCCAGCCCTTCACTTTCAGTCTGTATGTGTCCCTTGTTTTGAGGTGGGTCGCTTGTAGACAACGTATATAGGGGTCTTGTTTTTGTATCCATTCAGGCAGTCTTTGTCTTTTGGTTGGGGCATTCAACCCATTTATGTTTAAGGCTTCCCTGGTGGCTCAGAGGTTAAAGCATCTGCCTGCAATGCGGGAGACCTGGGTTCAATCCCTGGGTCGGGAAGTTTCCCCTGGAGAAGGAAATGGCAACCCACTCCAGTATTCTTGCCTGGAGAATCCCATGGACAGAGGAGCCTGGTGGGCTACAGTCCACGGGCTCGCAAAGAGTCAGACACGACTGAGCGACTTCACTCACTCAATTATTGATAAGTATGATCCCGTTGCCATTTACTTTATTGTTTTGGGTTCGAGTTTTTACACCCTTTTTGTGTTTCCTGTCTAGAGAAGATCCTTTAGCATTTGTTGGAGAGCTGGTTTGGTGGTGCTGAATTCTCTCAGCTTCTGCTTGTCTGCAAAAGTTTTGATTTCTCCTTCATATTTGAATGAGATCCTTGCTGGGTACAGTAATCTGAGCTGTAGGTTATTTTCTTTCATCACTTTAAGTATGTCCTGCCATTCCCTCCTGGCCTGAGGAGTTTCTACTGAAAGATCAGCTGTTATCTTATGGGAATCCCTTTGTGTGTTCTTTGTTGTTTTTCCCTTGCTGCTTTTAATATTTGTTCTTTGCATTTGATCTTTGTTAATTTGATTAATATGTGTCCTGGGGTGTTTTGCCTTGGGTTTATCCTGTGTGGGACTCTCTGGGTTTCTTGGACTTGGGTGATTATTTCCTTCCCCATTTTAGGGAAGTTTTCAACTATTATTTCCTCAAGTATTTTCTCATGGTCTTTCTTTTTGTCTTCTTCTTCTGGGACTCCTATGATTCGAATGTTGGGGCATTTCACATTGTCCCAGAGGTCTCTGAGATTCTCCTCATTTCTTTTAACTCATTTTTCTTTTTTCCTCTCTGATTCATTTATTTCTACCATTCTATCTTCTACCTCACTAATCCTATCTTGTGCCTCCGTTATTCTACTATTTGTTCCCTCCAGAGTGTTTTTGATCTCATTTATTGCATTATTCATTATATATTGACTCTTTTTTATTTCTTCTAGGTCCTTGTTAAACCTTTCTTGCATCTTCTCAATCCTTGTCTCCAGGCTATTTATCTGTGATTCCATTTTGTTTTCAAGATTTTGGATCATTTTCACTATCATTATTCAGAATTATTTATCAGGTAGATTCCCTATCTCTTCCTCTTTTGTTTGGTTTGGTGGGCATTTATCCTGTTCCTTTACCTGCTGGGTATTCCTCTGTCTCTTCATCGTTTATATTGCTGTGTTTGGGCCTTTCCGTATTCTGGCAGTTTGTGGAGTTCTCTTTATTGCGGAGTTTCCTTGCTGTGGGTGGGGTTGTACGGGTGGCTTGTCAAGGTTTCCTGGTTAGGGAAGCTTGTGTTGGTGTTCTGGTGGGTGGGGCTGGATTTCTTCTCTCTGGAGTGCAATGAAGTGTCCAGTAATGAGTTATGAGATGTAAATGGGTTTGGAGTGACTTTGGGCAGCGTGTATGTTGAAGCTTAGGGCTGTATTCCTGTGTTGCTGAAGAATTTGAGTGGTATGTCTTGCTCTGGAACTTGTTGGCCCTTGGGTGGTGCTTGGTTTCAGTGTAGGTATGTAGACATTTGATGAGCTCCTGTCGATTAAAGTTCCCTGGAGTCAGGAGTTCTATAGTGTTCTCAGGATTTGGACTTAAGCCTCCTGCTTCTGGTTTTCAGTCTTATTTTTACAGTAGGCTCAAGACTTCTCCATCTATACAGCACCGTTGATAAAACATCTAGGTTAAAGATGAAAAGTTTCTCCACAGTGAGGGATACCCAGAGAGGTTCACAGAGTTACATGGAGAAGAGAAGAGGGAGGAGGGAGATAGAGGTGACCTGAATGAGATGAGGTGGAATCAAAAGAGGAGAGAGCAAGCTAGCCAGTAATCACTTCCTTATGTGTACTCCACAGTCTGGACTGCTCAGAGATGTTCACAGAGTTATACAGAGAAGAGAAGAGGGATGAAGGAGACAGAGGTGACCAGGAGTATAAAGGGGGGAATCAAAAGGAGAGAGACAGATCCAGCCAGTAATCAGTTCCTTAAGTGTTCTCCACAGTCTGGAACACACAAAGAGATTCACAGAGTTGGGTAGAGAAGAGAAGGGGGAGGGAGGAGATAGAGGCGACCTGGTGGTAAAAAAGGAGAGTCCAAAGGGGGAGAGAGCAGTCAAGCCAGTAATGTCGCTCCCAAGTAAAAATGGGTATTGAAGATTGGGTTCTTAAAGGTACAAAATTGATAACAAATAACCCAAAAGCAAAGATTAAAAATCTAGAGTAGAGGTTGGATTTTCAAAAATACAATATTAAAGGGGAAAAAAATCACAAAAATTATAAAATATATATATATATGAAGTTTTCTTTAAGAAATAGGGTCTCTCCCTCTCTCTCTCTCTCTTTTTTTTTTTTTGCAAAGTAATAGTAGGTTACAAAAATGAAAATTAAAGGAGTAATAGAGGACTTAAAATTTTTTAAAAAAATTAAAAAAAATAAAGAATGATAGTAAAAATATATCTAGGACTTTCTCTGGTGTTTTTGTGGGCAGTGTGGGGTCAGTTATTTTTAGGATAGTTCCTTGATTCGGCTTATATTTCTCAAGATCTATAGGCCCCTTCCTATGTAGTTGGTACTAACTAAAGGGTTTTATTCTATTGCACCTGTCACTTCCAAGGCGGTTCCGTCTGTTTCAGCTTCTTCTGTTTGCTGGTCTCTTCAGTGTCTGATTCCACCCTGACACAGGGTGCGGTGCTTTTTATGCTCACTTGTTCAGTCGTGCTGTGGGGAGGGAGGGACGCTGCAAACAGATAACACTGGCATGTCCTCGCAGTGTCTCGGCTACACTGGATTTGCCCCCGCTCACGGCGTGTGTGCTTTCCCTGTCCACACTGCTTAGGCTCTAGGTTGCTCTGCCATGAACTGTCTGAGGCTGGCCCTGGGTGTATGCACCTCCCAGGTCTAAGCCGCTCAGGTTCAGGCACTCTGGTAGTCCTCAGAGACCCAGACTCAGTTGGGCCTGCGTTTTGGGCCCTTCCCAGGTCTGAGCAGCTCAGGTGACCAAGTGTTTGGCGAGCGTGGTCGCTGCGATTTATTCGCCTCCCCTGTCCCTGCCGCTCGGTTTTCTGGGTGTACAACCGGCGCACCATCTGAGGCGGATGTTGACTGTCCAGAACCCCAAGAAGTCTTAGTTAGCAATGAAGCCTGCTTGCAGTTTGGTAGATAATGCCTCTCTGGGGCTGCGATTGCCCCCTTCAGGCTCTGGCTGCCTGTCACCAGAGGGTGATGGTCTGCAGCCGGCTAGCTCTGTTCAGTCCTTTGTTCTGTGAGCGGGCCTGATGGTGTCTTAGGTTAGGGCTTTTTGCGTGGTAGCTATCCCACAGTCTGGTTTGCCAGCTCAAGTTAGTTCCCTGATTGCCCTCAGGGCACTCAGGCCCGGTCCTTACTATAAGCAATGCAGCCCGCGCCTCCCTGCCCAGGCCCCGCTTGCTAGTGGCGGGTGCAGGCATCTGCGCTGCTTCTCCACTGGGGAAGTTACTGTTGGGCACATAATCTGTGCGTTTTAATTATTTATTTATTTTTCCTCCTGGTTATGTTGCCCTCTGTGGTTCCAAGGCTCTCCACAGACTCAGCAGTGAGAGGGTTTCCTGGTGTTTGGAAACTTCTCTCTTTTTTAAGACTCCCTTCCCTGGATGGAGCTCCATCCCTACCTCTTTTGTCTCTCTTTTTGTTTTATATTTTTTCCTACCTCCTTTCGAAGACCATGGCCTGCTTTTCTGGGTGCCTGATGTCCTCTGCTGGCATTCAGAAGTTGTTTTGTGGAATTTACTCAGTGTTCAAATGTTCTTTTGATGAATCTGTGGAGGAGAAAGTGGTCTTCCCATCCTATTCCTCCACCATCTTACGACTGCCTCCTCTTTTAAATTTTTTAAAAACATTTTGTATTCAAATATAGCCAATTAACAATGTTGTGACAGTTTCAGGTAACAGCGAAGGGACTCAAACATACATATACATGCATTCTCCCCTAAATTCCCCTCCCATCCAGGCTGCCACATAACATTGAGCAGAGTTCCCTGTGCTATACAGTAGGTCCTTGTCGATTATCCATTTTAAATATAGCAGTGTGTCCATGTCAATCCCAGACTCCCTAACTATCCCTTCTAATATGTGACTTGATTACACCCCATTTAAAGCTTTTTGAGAGTTCCCAGTACTAAAGGATACAATTGTAGTTAATCTGAAGCAAGGTGAGCAGGTTGTGCACCATTATTTTTCTAGCCTTCTTTCCTTATATACCTGATGACTTTGCGAAATTTCAGCCTGGTGAATATTGCCTCCCTATTAAACCAGTCTTGGCTCCAAGACTTAGACACACTCTCCTGTGTATTAGCATAGCAGGGACTGGGATATTCTTATGGATCTGAGTGTTATTAGAGCTCTTGTTCATTTGAAGATCATCATCATTACTTAGCAAATGGCCTGGTAGGTTTGTTGAGTAAATTTTAAAAGGTAGCTGAACAGGGAAATATATTCAGTATCCTGTAATAAACCATAGTGGAAAAGAATAGGAAAAAGAATATTATAATATGTATATTATCTATCTATCTATTTCTGTACCACACAATTGCACTCATCTCACATGCTAGCAAAGTAATGCTCAAAATTCTCCAAGCCAGGCTTCAACAGTACATGAACCATGAACTTCCAGATGTTCAAGCTGGATTTAGAAAAGGAAGAGGAACCAGAGATCAAATTGCCAACATATACTGGATCATTGAAAAAGTGAGAGAATTCCAGAAAAACATCTACTTTTGCTTTATTGACTATGCCAAAGCCTTTGACTGTGTGGATCACAACAAACTGTGGAAAATTCTTAAAGAGATAGGAATACCAGACCACCTGAACTGCCTCCTGAGAAATCTGTATTCAGGTCAAGAAGTAACAGTTAGAATAGGACAGGGAACAACAGACTGGTTCCAAATCAGGAAAGGAGTACGTCAGGGCTATATATTATCATGCTGAATTTAACATATATGCAGAGTACATCGTGCGAAATGCTGGAGTGGATGAAGCACAAGCTAGAATCAAGATTGCTGGAAGCAATATCAATAAGCTCAGATACACAGATGACACCATCCTTATGACAGAAAGAGAAGAACTAAAAGCTTTGTGATGAAAGTGAAAGAGGAGAGTGAAAAAGTTGGCTTAAACCTCAACATTCAGAAAACTAAGATCATGGCATCCAGTCCCATCACTTCATGGCAAATAGATAGGGAAACAATGGAAACAGTGAGAGTATTTGGAGGGCTCCAAAATCACTGCAGATGGTGACTGCAGCCATGAAATTAAAAGATACTTGCTCCTTGGAAGCAAAGTTATGACCAACCTAGACAGCATGTTAAAAAGCAGAGACATTGCTTTGCCAACAAAGGTCCGTCTAGTCAAAGCTATGGTTTTTTCCAGTAGTAATATGTGGATGTGAGAGTTGGACCATAAAGAAAGCTGAGGGCTGAAGACTGATGCTCTTGAACTGTGGTGTTGGAGAAGACTCTTGAGAGTCCCTTGGACTGTAAGGCGATCCAACCAGTCAATCCTAAAGGAGATCAGTCCTGAATATTCATTGGAAGGACTGATCTGAAGCTGAAACTCCAATACTTTGGCCACCTGATGCAAAGAACTGACTCACTGGAAAAGATCCTGATGCTGGGAAAGATTGAGGGGCTGGGTAGGGGGACAACAGAGGATGAGATGGTTGGATGGCATCACTGACGTGATAGACCTGAGTTTGAGTAGGCTCTGGCAGTTGGTGATGGACAGGAAAGCCTGGCGTGCTGCAGTCCATGGGGTTGCAAAGAGTCGGACACGACTGAGCGACTGAAATGAACTGATCTATTTCTGGCCCTGCACACGTGCTCAGTCATATCCGACTCTTGCGACCCCATGGACTGTAGCCCGCCAGGCTCTTCTCTCCACGGGATTCTCCAGGCAAGAATATTGGAGTTGGTTACAATTCCCTTCTCCAGGGGATCTTCCTGACCCAGGGATCGAACCCAGGACTCCTGTGTCTCCTGCAATACAGGCAGATTCTTCATCACTGAGCTACCAGGGAAGCCCATATGTATCTATATGTAGATATAGATATATCACTTTGCCGTATACCAGAAACTAACACAACATTATGAATCAACTATACCTCAATTTTTATGACCAAACTAGATAGCATATTCAAAAGCAGAGACATTACTTGGCCGACTAAGGTCCATCTAGTCAAGGCTATTGTTTTTCCAGTAGTCATGTATAGATGTGAGAGTTGGACTGGGAAGAAAGCTGAGTGCCGAAGAATTCATGCTTTTGAACTGTGGTGTTGGAGAAGACTCTTGAGAGTCCCTTGGACTGCAAGGAGATCCAACCAGTCCATTCTGAAGGAGATCAGCCCTGGGATTTCTTTGGAAGGAATAATGCTAAAGCTGAAACTCCAGTACTTTGGCCACCTTATGCGAAGAGTTGACTCATTGGAAAAGACCCTGATGCTGGGAGGGATTGGGGGCAGGAGGAGAAGGGGACGACCGAGGATGAGATGGCTGGATGGCATCACTGACTCAATGGACATGAATCTGAGTGAACTCTGGGAGTTGGTGATAGACAGGGAGGCCTGGTGTGCTGCGATTCATGGGGTCACAAAGAGTCGGACACAACTGAGTGACTGAACTGAACTGAACTGATACCTCAATTTAAAAAAAGGCAGCTGAGGGACTTTTGGTGGTCCTGTGGTTAAAATTCTGTACTTCCACTGCAGTGGGTGCAGGTTTGATCCCTGGGTGGGAAGCCAAGATCCTACACGTGAGGAGTTAAGATCCCAACTGCCTCGTGGCCAAAAAACCAAAACATAAAAATGGAAGCAATATTAAATATAACAAATTCAATAAAAACTTTAAAAATGGGCCACATCAAAAAAATCTTTAAAAACATTTTAAAAGTTATCTGAATTAGTTTCCATTTGGCAAGAGTGTTCTTAAGTCAAAAGCATTAGTCCTAACAGGTATTATTGGCTCCAGATGATTACCCGCAGGTCTGAGGCCACATTTGGCTAATCACACATTCCTACAGGTAGTTAAGGTGGGGATACGTGTGCACAAGTGTACCAAAGCCCAAGATATACAAAATTCCTCCTAAAGTCAGTGAGGTGAAATACATTCAACTTTTGATAGATGAACACACAAATCATCCCAAATCGCTTTCATATAAATATGTTTTATTGCAGAGAAGTTATAAGTATTTACATGCTGTAACACATCACAACATAAATTTACCAAATATTTTGATGAGATGCTGCAGGTTTCATATAAGAGTTTCAGAAGAACCACAGATTAAGTGAAGAGACTGACAGTTTTATTGACTCTACAACTCTGGGTTGCTAAATGCTAGAAGTCAAAAGGCAGTGTTTTTTCAGTCCTACCTGTCATCATTTGCATGCAGAAACCTAGGAAGCAAATACAAGAGAACTGTCAAGTGTCAAATCCATATGGCCACCAAAGTTTACAGTGGGCTGGGTTATAATTCAAGTCGTAAAGCGTTGAA
Organism: Oryx dammah; assembly: GCF_014754425.2. NCBI lineage: Eukaryota > Metazoa > Chordata > Mammalia > Artiodactyla > Bovidae > Oryx > Oryx dammah. The sequence goes on from NW_024070194.1 coordinate 57,047,530, forward strand.
CTCTTGCATAAAATATACAGTTCTATTAAGATTGGTATAAATCTACTTATTTATAAACCCTGGCTTAAAAACAAGGACAGGATGCAGCCTGAACATGCACTGAGAAGGACAACCTAGCAAATGTTTGTGAACTTCATAGAGTTTCTTCACTTGCTTACTGTTATCAATCTGGGAAAATAACCTTAAGGGTTGCAGGTTTAAGCTTCTCTTGGTCATAAGTGATAGCAATGAAAGGCTAGGGGAATGCCCCAGGTGCTCTCGTTGATTGATGCTGGTGGAGGAGAATCTATGGGCTGTACTAAGGTAGAACCTGGCAAGTCTTCTTTAGGCCACATCTCTAGCAGGGTCATCCTGAAGTGCAATGAAAAGTCACTGATGCCTGACTGCTTATTTCTGAAAAAGTCAATAAAGTGCTAACAGATCTTGGACATAAATGAAAAAAGTAGGTGGGTCTGGATGCTCTGAACCAAATTCACAACTTGGTACCTTGAAGTCATATTTCAAGGTCACTCAGTAGATAGGCTTTGATTGAAAAGGGAGGGGAGAAGGAAATGCATGAAGAAACCACGAACAAACAAAATTTCTATATCTCTTCAAACCTTCCCCACCATCCTGAGTAATGCACAAAGCAAGCAAATGGGTGAGGAAGATCTATGCACAGCTTTGCAAAATGGGGAAATGCCTGTTAACCCTGAAGAAAAATCACTGAGAAAATTCTGATGATGGATAAGAAGAATTTCTGGTTTTTTTCTTCCACTGAGTGTAGTACTCCTAAGAACAGCCCTGTATCCACTTCTGGATTCCCTTTTCTCATCTTCTATCCCCCTAGCATGTTTCTCCTTGCTGCTCAGAAAAATAAAAAAACAGGTACTTAGGCTGTGAATGTCCTAGCCAAACAAGCCATAGTACTTTAGTGCTTAGTGTGAGAGAAAGGAAGTCAGGGTTCTATTTTCAAGTGATTCATCTTAAAAGAAAACGAGACTGAGCTTTGAAATGCAATCTCTTTGCATGATCACACCAGTAGGGCTAAATCAGCAGCTTCGGATTTCCATGCCAGGGGATCAGTGTGGAATGCAATGCATTTTATGAAGTACGCTTTAGGGAGTTGGGGCTGTTTCACCTTGCAAATAAACCTGACATATGAAATGTTGAGCCTGGTAGCTCACCTAGGCCATTTGCAGGACTTGGAAGTTTTCCAGGGCTTGGAAGAATGAAGTACCCACACTGCCTCATAGGCTTTGAGTAGCTCTGGTTATAAACTTCTTTGGGATTCGAGCCAGCAAGTTCTACCCCTGCCTGAAGTAATGAATAAGAGTTTATGAGAATAAGTAGTTTAAGGTAATTTAAAATATTATATATTTAGTATGCATAATAAAAATATATCCATATTATGATCTTGATGCTATAATAATTTTCTCTCTTTAAAAATATAATCCCTTGAAAGTGCTAATGGGAGCTCCCTTTCTTTCTTTGTTTTCAAGGCAAATTCCCTGGCTCTGCAGTCCAGGAATTCTCTTGTCATTCCTAGAGTCTTCCCTTTCCAATGGTAATAACAATGCACAGTATATTTTTCTCACTCTTAGCTTCTTCCTTCCTTATGAAATGCTGCCAAGTATGAAATACTGTTAAGAGGGACAATTAATTGGAATGAAGGCATTATCTATCTCTGACTTTGAACAAACAATAGATAAGTTGTCCTTAACTTATTAAGACATGTGACTAAGAAGGACCACTTGATCTCCAATATTAATAAAGCTTCTGCGTCCTCACAGGAAAAGTGCAAAACAACTCACTCAACTTGTATTTAAAAAAAAGACCCTGATGAAGACAGTATAACAAACCATGATGTGAAATCATAGAGTCAAATCCAAATTCACAATATATAAATCGCAGCCCAAACTAAAAGGTTTTTTATCATAACAATTATGGCTTCCAAGCCAAAGAAAGCTTACTGTACTTCAAGAATCAACTAAAGTTGATAGATAGCATGTATTTCTGTAAGTTGCAATAACAATTGAGTAGCGGCTGATTGCATAAATGTGTTGTGTCACATAATATCAAAGTTATTTGCAAAAATTATACAATCTGGAATGCTTGAATATGAGACACAACAAGGTACTGAAACAGACATTGATAAGAAAATGAGAGCATCATTAATATAAAAGGGATTTTTGGATGCATTAAGTTAGCAGTGCTATCAAGGTTAAATAGGTAAAGTAAGTTCTTTTTAGTCAGCTACTTAGAATTTGGGGCAAAGACATCGATACCTTCTTCTCCTTTGAAAATCTTGTACCTCTTCTGTGTCTTCTGGTTTGCTTTGCTTGGGATCTTCCAAGTCCCAAGGATACGTATTGATCAGGGGCAGACATTGAGGTCTACTTCCCCCAAACACGCTAAAGTATAAGGATTTTCCCAGTGTACCCCGGGGAAAGACCTTCCTGGCTAGTCTAACTTCTTCACTGAAGCCAGTCTCCCTACACCCTCTTTCATCCCTGTCTTTCCCATTTCCCCTGACTGACCAATACTCCATGGGTATTTCTGATCCTCGTATCTTCTGTCTTATATCAAATTCAGCATTTCTTCCTTCTCCTTTTCTTTCTGGGGATGCTACACTTTAAAAGTACCCCAGACCTCTTACTTTCGAGGCCCTGCTATCTTATTTGCACTTAAAGCAGAAGAGGCAGGGAAAGCTACACTTCTTTCAGCATTTGGTTTATCTGGGGTCTCAAACTCCCAGGGACACACCTCAGCTCGTGACATTAAAGGTGGCTGAAAGTTATTACTTGAGTTATGGGAGTCAGGCACATTTCGCTCAGAGGAAGATGTCTTTTTCTCCTGCTCTCCTAGTTGGTTGAGGTTTTCATTTTCCACTTTTGATGCTACAGCTTTGGGAGGCAGTTCTTCACACTGCCCAGCACACACACTGGTTGCACAATGCTGGCCACTGTTCTCACCTTGAGCTCTTCCCAGGGGAACCTGAGTCTTAGACATCAAATACTTCTCCTCTTCAAAGAGGGACTGACCTTGGCTCTCCCAAGGACACACCTCAGCCTTGTCTACGCTCTTCAGATTGGACTGCTGACACAGGTCAGCTGCCTTAGGCTTGGGATGAGATTTCTCCTTTAAGGAAAAAGTTGGGTTTTTTTCCATTTCCAAAGCTGCAATCGACACATGCTTTTGAACTTTCGAATCCAAAGGCCCAGGACCAGGGGCCAGGTCATAGATCTCCCAGGGGCACACTTCCCCAATGTCAAAGTTGTCCTTCATCTGGGTGGTGCCTGGGCTCAGGTCTGAATTGGCAGTGGAGGGGTTGGCCCTTTGTTGCTTCATAATCCCCAATTTCTGGGGTTTTCTTGGCTCCTCAGAATGACTGGAGTTTGGCGGGGCAGAGTCTTGAGTCTCTGCATTATCTGAATTGGAGTATTTTCTGTTTGTCTCCTTCTCTCTGGGCAGAGCTTTCTGGGCTTTGGCCCGCTCCTCCATGCAGGCTGCCTGGGTTTTCCCAGCCAATCCAAGCGTTTTCTCCTTGGCACTGGCAATGACGCTGAGGGACTTCTGTAATACTGACGTTCGGGTGGGCCCGGGCTTCTTCTCCGAGCTGAGGTTGTGGGCACTGGCCGACTTACACACCAGAGGCACAGACTCAGTAGACACGGCCTGGCTGTCCTCTTGCAGGGGTCGGGGTCGGTTCGCTCCCGCCGGAGATCCCAGCACAGAGTTGTCTGTAGCCTCCTCCTCCTCCCGGCTCTGGGCGGGCGGGCTGCCCGGGCCACCTGATTGCTCCCGCACATGCTCATAGGTGCTGTGCGATTTCTTGAGCGAGAAGACCCGGTTCCGCAGGGACTCCTCCTTGGGCTTCCCAGCACCACCCGCAGCCTCCTGGGGGTTCTTCCTGCCTGCGCTGGACCCCTTAGCCGAGCCATGCTCCCCAGCATCCTTGTCCTCCTTGGAGCACTGCCGGCTGACAGTCTCTGGGATCTCGGTGATTCGCCTCATGATGGAACGGCCTAAGCCCTTCTTGGAGCACCGCTTTTTCTGAAGGTGGGGATTATTCGTGATCATCTTCTTCCTCTTATAGATTTCCAACTGGGCGTAGAGTTTCTTCAGCTCATCCTGCCAGAATAAGAGCAGATTCAAAGTGATGGGGGATGTAGCATTTCAGCCAGCTAATAACCCCTACTGTAATGTGAAGTCCATACACGGAGCTCTTGCTAACATGTCTGCGCCTCTACTTTCTCCTGACTCCTCTGTATCTTGTTTCACAGAGCGTCTGAACTTTAGGGCCTGAACCCCTGCATTCTGCACTTGCTTCACGAAATGGGTGTTTTGAACTTGTGAACTGCATGGACCAGGCTGAGCCTAGACCATGACAAAACACAGCCTGTTATCTACTGATAAAAACTTATTCCTGAATAATACTGGAAGCATCACGGAGCCATTGATAAAATTACACCTAATGTTAGATTAGGTTTTTACTGTACAACTGACCATCAAATACTAAAAGCATCTTCTTCCTCCAAATGCTGACATATTGTCACAGATTATTTTAAATAATCCACTCTCTCTGCTCACAGGTCTATTTACCTTCCCATCAGCAAGATCTCATAAACCATTATCATGGGACATATAACCAGTTTATCATCATGGCAGCTTAAGTCAGTTAAGATGATCAAGACTGGCCTGTGTGGTCTAACTTATACTGTGATTCTATGTTTCAGAACTGGATAAACTCGGCATGTGATGCCTTCAGTCCTTATATAATCACACAAGTTCTATAACACAAAGAAGAACACATGAACACCTGCCCACACGTGTATGACATATGAATGGGCCTAATCTAAAACAGAAAAGTAGAAATGCTGGCGTTACCCGAATGTCTTCTGGATCCAAGCTGTGCTCACTCCAGGCTGAATTGATACTGCTGTTCAGGTAGGATCCAGATCGGCCCATGTCTAGCTCATCTTCGTATGCTTCCGTTGCAATGTCATCCCGTGGGTTATTGCTTGAATGTGAAAACTGCAACAGAGATTCAATACGAGCTGTAGACATTAATCCACTGGAGGACAAGACATAACAATTTTTCTAAAGGTTCTAATGTTACATCATTACCTCAGCTAGGATGAATTCATTCACTGAACTCTTTACAAAAGATTTGCTGCCATATTTTGTTCTGTTGTCCTTGTTGCACGATAGAGTTCTTAGAATGAGGTATTAATAATACTTGGTTCACTCTTTGACTTCTATTTTCATTCTTGTATTTTTTTCAGGTTCCCAAGGTTAACTCACATTATTTCTCTTCGATGATATTTGCATTTTGAAAATGAAAATAAGTAGAAGAACCCAAAGAAAGATTCTCTGAGGGTACTCTGAGTACACTGTACTCTCAAAGCAGCGATTTGGACCCATTGACAACTGAGCGGAAATATTTTTTTCCAGCAGTGGGGTCTATCTGGTGTCATCTCACTTCACACAAAGGAGGCTGTATTTCATCTATGGGCACAAACTGGAATGATCACAGGACTGTGACTTTCAGTCCATCACAGAGTTTCAAACAAACTACTTTCAAAACTGAGGGGATAGGAGCTCTGAATTCCAGCCTTGACTGTGTTGTCAGTGAGATCTTAACTGGGCCATGGAACCTCTGGGGAGCATGGTGATCCTTTTAGCTTACAGGGCTTGGGCTGGATGGTATCTAAGTTTAAAAGTGCAAAGAATCACTGAAATAGCAGATTTTTTTCCCCTCTAGCTCATCAGTATTCTCAAGTTCCTCCTTCATCACCTTTTGGTATATTCTAATTATCTTCATGGAATCTTTGGACATTTTTCAGTTTCGTGTAGTCTTGCTGTCTCTACTCTTCTTCAAGTGCAGAAGTAAGAATGAGGGAAGTGGGTAAATGATGGAAACAGAGAGAATCTAAAGCATCCAGCCACACTTTACCCAATGAATAAACCAAGTGACTGTCCTGTGAAAATTGGACATGGGTTCTCTTTTCTCAACTGGCCATCAGGTGAAATATTCCTTTAAAAAATGAATAGACCACCCTTTGACACAGAAACACAGAGATGCTTTAATGTCAGTGGCTGTTCACATATTCAGCTAGGCAGGTGAACATAAATTGGAGATAATAGGTAAAATGGCAATTCTTTAAGTAATAATGAATATTTTGTATTTGGTACTGGCTGAGAAACCACAGAACCTGATGAGCTTTTCCACTCACTCTTCTATGTATGTTTGTGGGAACCACATGTGCCATAAACTTGAGGCCACAAAGATGAAGAAAATAGACCCCAGTCCTCCAAAATCTCACATGCTATTAGTTAAACCAGCTGGAGATTACTTATAAGAGTGGAATTATTTTTCTTGAGCAAAGTCTTAGAGATTATCGTGAGCTTAAGAAACAGTAATTTGTCAGGTATTGTCCATTTCCTGCTTTCTGATTTTTCCTTAACGTGTATCTCTATCTAAAATACTATTTTGAACATTTATTTTGTATGTCTTTTCCATTTCCTTCTCTTCTCCTCCAGAATATAAGTACCATGAGAGCACAGACTTAGGTCTGTTCCTTACTCTTATTCTAGGATATTGAACAAAGCTCCTCAATACTGTTTTAAATTACTTATTTATTGAGATATAATTCATATATCATAACATTTTCAATTTTAAACTATAGAAACCAGTATTTTTTAGTATATTCCAATGTTGTACAATCATCACCACCATCTAATTCCAGAATGTTTTCATCACCCTCAAAAGAAAACTTTTTAAACCAATTAAGCAGTCACTCCAAGCCCCTCTTTTCTCCAGCCCATGGCACTACTCATCCACTATCTGTCACTTTAGAGCTGTCTAGTTCATTTCATATAAATGGAATCATATAATATGTGGCCTCTTTTATCTGGCTTCCTTCACTTAGCATAGTGTTTTAAAGGACTGTACAAATTGTAGCATGTATCAGTGCTTTATTTCTTTTAACTGATAAATAATATTTCATTGTGTGAGTATTTGACATTTTGTTGCACATTATCAGTTGATGGACATTTGGGTTCTTTCCACTTTTGGGCTACTGTGGATAATGCTGCTATGAACATTCATGTAAAAATTAAAGAAAAAAATTTAAGCCAGCTTTATTGAGATATAATTCATATGCAGAGAACTACACATATTAAATGTCTACAATTTGATGAGTCTGGACATATGCAAACACCGATGATGCCTCACTACAATCAAGGTAAGAGACAGCATAAACAAATTTCTATATGAACATGTTCTTTCAATTCTTTCTGGAGCTCAACAACAACTTATTGAATCAATCAATAAACAGTCTGAGTATACACTCATCTAATAAAAATATAATCATATTATACAAAGTATAAAAATGGTTAAGATAAGCTGCAGTAACAGACTAATCCACAAAAATTATGACTAATTGGTGTCATTCAAGTAAGGAAGAAATTAGGCATGTCTCTCTGTTTAAAATTGCTTGGCTTTTCCAATCAGGTTGAATTTCAGTGCTTTGGTTAATTGTGAGAGCTGAGGTAGAGAAAGAAATCATAATTCTGATTTTGGCTAATGTCAAAAACAAGACCAGGAGCTGAGTGTGGCTCAGATCATGAACTCCTTATTGCCAAATTCAGACTTAAATTGAAGAGAGTAGGGAAAACCACTAGACCATTCAGGTATGAACTAAATCAAATCCCTTATGATTATACAGTGGAAGTGAGAAATAGATTTAAGGGCCTAGATCTGATAGACAGAGTGCTGGATGAACTATGGATGGAGGTTCGTGACACTGAACAAGAGACAGGGATCAAGACCATCCCCAAGAAAAAGAAATGCAAAAAAGCAAAATGGCTGTCTGAGGAAGCCCTACAAACAGCTGTGAAAAGAGGAGAAGTGAAAAGCAAAGGAGAAAAGGAAAGATATAAGCATCTGAATGCAGAGTTCCAAAGAATAGCAAGGAGAGTTCCTCAGCGATCAATGCAAAGAAATAGAGGAAAACAACAGAATGGGAAAGACTAGAGATCTCTTCAAGAAAATTAGAGATACCAAGGGAACAGTTCATGCAAAGATGGGCTTGATAAAGGAGAGAAATGGTATGGACCTAACAGAAGCAGAAGATATTAAGAGGTGGCAAGAATACACAGAAGAACTGTACAAAAAAGATCTTCACGACCAAGATAACCACAATGGTGTGATTACTCACCTAAAGTCAGACATTCTGGAATGTGAAGTCAAGTGGGCCTTAGAAAGCATCACTACAAACAAAGCTAGTGGAGGTGATGGCATTCCAGTTGAGCTGTTTCAAATCCTGGAAGATGATGCTGTCAAAGTGCTGCACTCAATATGCCAGCAAATTTGGAAAACTCAGCAGTGGCCCTAAGACTGGAAAAGGTCCGTTTTCATTCCAATCCCAAAGAAAGGCAATGCCAAAGACTGCTCAAACTACCTCACAACTGCACTCATCTCACACGCTAGTAAAGTAATGCTCAAAATTCTCCAGCCAGGCTTCAGCAATACATGAACCGTGAACTTCCAGATGTTCAAGCTGGTTTTAGAAAAGACAGAGGAACCAGAGATCAAATTGCCAACATCTGCTGGATCATGGAAAAAGCAAGACAGTTCCAGAAAAACATCTATTTCTGCTTTCTTGACTATGCCAAAGCCTTTGACTGTGTAGATCACAATAAACTCTGGAAAATTCTGAAAGAGATGGCAATACCAGACCACCTTACCTGCCTCTTGAGAAACCTATATGCAGGTCAGGAAGCAACAGTTAGAACTGGACATGGAACAACAGACTTGTTCCAAATAGGAAAAGGAGTGTGTCAAAGCTGTATATTGTCACCCTTCTTATTTAACTTCTATGCAGAGTACATCATGAGAAACGCTGGGCTGGAAGAAGCACAAGCTGGAATCAAGACTGCCGGGAGAAATCTCAATAACCTCAGATATGCAGATAACACCACCCTTATGGCAGAAAGTGAAGAGAAGCTAAAAAGCGTCTGATAAAAGTGAAAGAGGAGAGTGAAAAAATTGGCTTAAAGCTCAACATTCAGAAAACGAAGATCATGGCATCCGGTCCCATCACTTCATGGGAAATAGATGGGGAAACAGTAGAAACAGTGTCAGAGTTTATTTTTTTGGGCTCCAAAACACTGCACATGGTAATTGCAGCCATGAAATTAAAAGACGCTTACTCCTTGGAAGAAAAGTTATGACCAACCTAGATAGCATATTCAAAAGCAGAGACATTGCTTTGCCAACAAAGGTCCGTCTAGTCAAGGCTATGGTTTTTCCAGTGGTCATGTATGGATGTGAGAGTTGGACTGTGAAGAAAGCTGAGCACCAAAGAATTGATGCTTTTGAACTGTGGTGTTGGAGAAGACTCTTAAGAGTCCCTTGCACCTCAAGGGGATCCAACCAGTCCATTCTGAAGGAGATCAGCCCTGGGTGTTCATTGGAAGGACTGATGCTAAAGCTGAAACTCCAATACTTTGGCCACCTCATGCGAAGAGTTGACTCACTGGAAAAGACTCTGATGCTGGGAGGGATTGGGGGCAGGAGGAGAAGGGGACGACAGAGGATGAGATGGCTGGATGGCATCACTGACTTGATGGATGTGAGTCTGAGTGAACTCCGGGAGTTGGTGATGGACAGGGAGGCCTGGCGTGCTGCGATTCATGGGATCGCAGAGTCAGACACAACTGAGCGACTGAACTGAACTGAATTGATATTATCGGACACTCTAAAGCTATATAATATTCTAATATTTTGTTTTTCTACATGTAGGAAAGGAAAATGATGATAATATGTATGTTTTCCTCTCCAAGCTTTGATATCATTTTATTCCAAGCAGACTTATTGCTATCATGTCATAGATTAGGAAACTGAAATTCAGAGAGGTGAAAAGTCTTGGCTGACACTATGTTACAGAATCAGGTTGGGGTGGGCATGAGTTCAGAATCTCTGTATTCTGAGTCCTGGCCCACTTTCCTCCACTTCAGATTGCGGCCTAGAAAGTCTTTGTCAGAATCTTTCATTGTTAAGGAAGATCCTTTTTATACAATGCTATAATTATTTCTATTTACATAAAAATTCTCTGAATGATTAAAACACAACACTTTCTTGAATATGAATCCAAATAAGAGTATTCATAGAAAAAGATAATTCTGTTTAAAAATGAACTTGAGGTTACAGCTACAATGAAAGGCCACCTTGAACCCCTAATAATTAAAACATAAATAGATAGCAGAACGTTTGGAAAAGGACTGAATTGGATGATGACGGTTTTGTACAGACTAAGGTAGTTAAATATTATGTGAGATGTTTAATGAATCTCCAAAGAAAAGAGATGCCTATTAATAGTTTCCTGAGTTTTAAAAATACTGTAGCATGTTAAACAAATCTTCACACCACCTTTTGCCTATATTGCCAGATATTTTTCAAAGAAGAACCAATTTCATTCTCATTTAAAATAACTGTCTTGCAAGAGAAAAGGAATGTTGGAGAAATACCTTTGGAATCAAAAGCAACCCAATGGTGACTGTCACAGTCAAATGAGTATGTGCAAAATACAGCATCAACATCCAATCAGACTGAAGTCTTGAGGCAAGAACAAATCTGAAATGAGAATTCACCATATTAGCAACCCAACAAGATTTCTACTTAAAACACTATGATACTTGCTTTTCCTCAATGTATCAGTAAAAGCAAGGAGGTAAGAAATCATACTGCTGTTTCTACAACATATATTGCATTGGCCAAAAAGTTCCTCCAGGTTTTTCTGTAAGATCTTACGGAAAGACTAAAATGCAAATGAACTTTTTGGTCAACCCACTATTTTCATCACAGAAGAATAAGGGTCTAAGGAACCCTAACTAGATGCATAAGATATAAACTCTTTACTTCCTTAAATTATCAACAGTAAGAAAGATAGAATATACTTATATAAAGTACTAAACATTTTCTTATTTTGTACGTAAGTTGAATGTGCAACGCGTAAGCAGTGAACACGTGAATTCTTCAAAAGAAGAGTAGGGTAAAAATTTATTGTTTCAGGGAAATTTGGATTATAAGACACAGTCAAATAACTCTTGATCATAACAGTCTTCATTTAAAAACATTAATCAGAACTAAGGAAAAAAAATGGGTAAATATGTGTTTTAGTGAAAGATCCCCGAGACTGATATGGTAAACAATGTAATGGGAAAAATGAATGTACTAATGGGTTATAAAGTACATCTATTTTAAACTATTTTTAAACACTGAAATATAGTGGATGTATAAAGTACATCTTTTAAAATACAAATTTTAGTTTTTATAGAGCATCAAATTATTTTAAAATAATTTGAAATGTCATATTTAAAATCTTGTAGAGGAATTTATAATGCTCTGTTCCAGGACAGCCCTGCAAGTAACATGTGTAGGAAAAATTCATTATTGATATCTGTCCTCGCAATTTTGGAATATTTTGACAAATCAGTAGGTACATGTACAAACTAAAACTCATGTTTTAAGGATTCATCTTTATGCAAAAACCAGGTATTGCTTTTATTAAGGTGCATTTTGCACTCATATTCTTTTAATGTTTTCCATCTATTGTTTATCCATGAAAGCTAACTATGAGATTTTGGAATTAGAGAATTAGCATTTTGTTTCAGTGATACACATCATCAAATTTGAAAAGCTAAATCCTAAGCGAATGCTTATTATATAATCATGAAATAAACATGTGTGCATGTGTCCTAAGTCACTTCAGTCATGTCTGGCTCTTTGCAATGTTATGGACTGTAGCCTGCCAGGCTCCTCTGTCCTCTGTCCATGAGATTCTCCAGGCAAGAATACAAGAGTGGGTTGTCACTTCCTATTCAAGGGGATCTTCCTGACCTAGGGACTGAACTCGGGTCTCCTGCATTGCAGGCAGGTTCTTTACCCTGGGTTCGGAAGACCCCCTGGAGAAGAAAATGCCAATCCACTCCGTCTTCTTGCCTGGGAAATCCTATGCAGAGAGGAGCCTGGCGGGCTACAGTCCATGCGGTCACAAAGAGTTGGACAGGACTGAAAGACTAACACACATACTTTCTTTACCACTAGCACAACCTGGGAAGCCCGAAATAAACATATATGAATCTAAAAATACAGGAGACTAATTTTATTTCTGCATTATACCATATTTAAGACAAATTTACTAAATACATATTATTAATATTTAAGATAAAATTTCCATCAAGGCTATTTCTTCCTCATTTTTACCCCCATCTCCCTACTCCTCCAAAATCAAGGTCAAATGGAAGCTCAGGGGTTATCAAAATGCAGAGAGAGTCTTTTCCCTGTGTCTGAAGACATAAGCAACATAGACAGAAGTGCAAAACGACTATGGTCTTTCACAGACAACTAAAAGAGATTCTCTGGATTAACATCTTTCTGAATTCCTTTGTGATAAGGGTAGCTTCATACCTGCTTTGAACATGACTGAATATTCACTGTGTTCAGGGATGGAATACTTTGGAATCCTATCTGTGCTAGGTCAGGTAAGATTTCTTTTTAAGAGCTAAAATAGGATTATCTTACTCAATAAAAAGTTACAGTCTTTGAGACAAGAGTATTGAAGCACTGAAGCAATATAAAATGTACCCCTGAAAATAATACAATGCCAATCTTCTGGGGCCATAGCCAGTCCTGGAGTAGACAGGTATATCAGAGGAGATGGATTTACAGTCTAAAAGCATCCTATGTAAAGGGAATTCCTATCTCAAATGCCAACAGAAGTTGAAACTAGCCTGACAATATCTAGAGAAAAGAATGGATATGTATGTTTTGAATTAAACCAGTGACTCTTCCAAAAAATAATTTTGAAATATACTAACATCAGTTGTCCTTAATCAGCTTTTAATTACTGACAGACTTTTTTTAGGTTGTACTTTTGATTAGAAATATCTTAAGAACAACTGGATTTTGCAGTAGTATTAAAGCTACATTAAAAAAAATAGTATTTCAACTAAATAGGTCTAAAAGTCAGGTGCATAGAAATATTTGAAAATTGAGGTTAAGAATAAAGGCAGACTTTTTTAAAGTTCTGCACTTTCCCAAAAGTTAGATTTCTGCTCAGTACTAAAAATAAGTAAAGAATTAGAACTTACTGAGCAAAATGCTTTCTCATTATTCATCCTTTTAGACTTAACCATTTTAGGTTATTTTAGGTTCTTTTTGTTCAGTCTGATAGTTTGGTAAGAAAGATAGCAAATCTGTACATAATCTGTAGTAATAGTTTTTAATTTATATATATGCATGTACAAATACATATATGTATACATAATTTCATATTTTAAGCAGATAAGAAGAACATATATATCCTATTGATATAAAATATCTTTGCTGATGTTGGGTGCCTTATTTAATATTATTTCACTCCAGGAAAAATTTGCCAAGATAGATCCAGCTGATTTAAATTGTTATTGCTTCTTATCCTTGAATAGAGCTTGTGTCTAAATATAAGCTCATGGTTTGTATGATTCTTCTGGTTGAGCTGGTGGGCTGTTCGGGACTCTGTAGGAAAGGTCTAAGCAAAATAGGAAAGTTATTTTTAACAAGTATTTAACATGTTTCCTATCACTTTTTAGCTCTGTTAAAACAGTGTTTTCTGAAGTGTGGCTGTGCATTCAGATATCAACTGAATGCAAGACATCATTTTATGATTACTGACTACAATAAAACTTCCACAGATCATCACTTTTTCATCCTTTCATTAATCTCTATCTTTCCACTGAGGGCCAAGACTAATACTCAAAATTTCTAATTACTTTAAGTGTGTCTTAACTTTTAATGTATATCAAGTAATTGAATGGCATCTCTTTGTTGTTTTTCAAACTAATGGATTCCTTTTATTTTCTTGCTGAGATTTATTTTCAATTATGAATCAGGTGAAAATTCTCAAAAGATAAGTCATGCATCTTTCATTTTCTTCATTTTTCATAAGCCACTTTCTTTCTTCTTTGTACTCTTTGGTATGGAACCATACAGAATAACAAGAAACGGAGGGCCAGGCCATATATTCTTACCATAGAAAGTCATCCCTACAGTGTGAGGATGAAAACAATCCAACTGCACACAAAAATCCAACCATCAACTTGGAATGGATTTTGCTTTTGAATTCAACCGATTTCACATATGTAAGTTATCTGAGTGTTAGGATTTTGAAAGTATAAACTAACATAAAAAACATGAGTGAAATCATAGATGATTTATCTGTATCTATTTTATAATATATGTATGTATTGCTTTATAGCTTCAGAACAAAAAGTATGACATACAATAAACAATACCCAATGACAACCCCAGAAGTGGTTCAACATAATACAATAACAGTGAGTTCCCTTTCAAATAAATGAAGGCAATAAACAGCTCATCAGAAGGAACTAAGAACAGCAGAGTTAAAAAAAAAAACCAAATCTATATTCATTTGTCATTTCTGTGACAAAGAAATTAGTCAATGTACAAAACACTATCCTTCCTAAATCTTTCCATTATGTATCTTACCCAGTTTTAAATTAAACTGCAACACATCAGAAAAATAAAACAGTTATTTTGTGACTCTACAGATCACTTGCCTAATTGTATGGAATATAGCAGAGATAATGAGCTCATTATGAACTGCAACGGCCATATAGCGCGGTTCATGAAATGCTGAAGGGACCGTCCGCACTGCATAGCAGAGATAAACACCCCACAGGAGGAATAAAAATTCAGCTGTGAGAAGAACAGAAAACACACAATTCGCTGTTAGTTTTATAGGTGAAGGAAGAAGTAAAATTTAAGCACTTTAGCAGGCATTTTGTGGCTATGATAGAAACACACAGAAATAGATGCATACAAAAATGTAATTCACATATGAATACATAGGCCATGCTTATTTTTAATTTTTATTCGGTGTATAGAGGATTTTTCATAGGTATATTTTATTTTTTTTAATTAAATGTTTTTTAAACAGTGTTTGGTATCTCAGATTTTTTTTTTTGAGAATCAATAGCTTTTTCCTAAAATGTGCAAAATAATTTTCCACATCCCGAAAGTAAGTTTAAGCTGTTCACAGAGCCTCTGAATCACAATAAAGTCATCAAGGTAGCAAAAGGCTTATAATGTATTTACATGCAGCTTCGAGACATTTAAGTTCTTAATGCACTGAGTCTGGTTCAAAGACCTCCATTGCCTGAACTGTGAGAAAACTGGTTGCTAAACATGCAGTGGCATATTTTATAAGTGAGCCATCATGGTTTTCACACCTGACAGATATCTAATCTTTGGTGAGTATATGCCAAAGTTTTAGTGAAATTCACCATTACTTTTTTCGCTTGCTCAAGGCAGAAGAGACAATATATTGTGGCAGTTAAGGATAGGGATTCAGAGTCATGCTAGACCTGATGGGGAATTCTGGCTGGATCCCTAATTAACTTTGCATTATCTGATGCAAGTTAACCTTCTGGTCACAGTTTCCTTCTCTGGAAAATGAGGATAATAAAAGTACATATTTCATAGGGCTATTTGCTAATGACATGAAATAATGGACAGAAAGCACTTAACAGTTTCTGATAGGGATGACATCAGATAAATAAAAACAAATGTTAAATAATTAGTTCTTTTTGTTAAACATCTCCTTTGACTTTTTGAAATTAAAAAAAAAAAATTTTGGCTGTGCTGGGTCTTTGTTGCTATGCTCAGACTTTCTCTGCTTGTGGTGAGCAGGGGCTACTCTTCATTGTGATGCATGGACTTCTCATTTGGTAGCTTCTCTAGTTGTGGAGCACAGGCTCCAGGGTGTGTGGGCTTCAGTAGTTGAGGTACGTGGGATCTAGAGCACAGGTTCAGTAGCTATGGCACAGGAGCTTAGCTGCTCCATGGCATGTGGGATCTTCCCAGACCAGGGATTGAACCCATGTCTCTAGCACTGCCAGGCAAGGGCAGGACTCTCCACCAGTGACCCATTAGGGAAGTCCCTCTTTTGACTATTTTTTTCAAACTGAACATTGTTACTTTAACCTATTCTGACCAGGTAACTGTTACGATGCATTTTCTCTGTCTTAGTGGCGTGACCTCATGGGACAGTAATACTGATTAACAAAAAGAAAGCTCTAATTAGCAAAAACATTTCACAAAATGCATTACCTAGAGGTAATCTAGTTGCATACTGAAATACTGATTTCCAGTTCCATATGCCCAGGTGTTTTACCTGCTAAAGTTTGAGCATATTTCTACCAGTATTTAAACAATAAGCCCTAAGTAAACACATTTTTCAAGAGTTACTCAAAAACCCTGATATGGTCAAAAGCCAAAGAGAAAATGAACCTCACTCAAAGATCTCCATGATATGAGAGTGGAGGTCTTGATTATTCTGTATGTTGGCCACTGGCCATGTCTGTGAATGTTCTTCCTAGCCAAGCTTACTGGATTGGGAAAAGGTCTTCATGGAAAGTTTCCTTTCCTAAGGCTTCCTTTCCTTTCCTAAGGCTTCCTTTCCTTTCCTAAGGCTTGTCCATGATATTACTATTGCCTCTTCACTCAGGTTTGAAATCTCAGAGCACCTTTCACTGATACATTTCTACCTAGACTTATTTTTCATATGTATCACTTCTCTCAATGCCCACAATTACAATCTTTGCCTAAGTTCCTGTAAGTTTACTCCTTATTTATCAACTGCCCATCTAAACCTGGATTCACCCTATATTAATTCATTCTTTATAACAGTGACAAGTTCATTTTTCTAAAACTCCACTTTGATCATAGCAGGATTTGTCCAGATCTCCATTTCGGTTCACTGATTCGTATTAATATTTCCCTTAGAAGATTCATTCATACCCACTTAGGACACTGGAATTAATTTCTGTTCCCAAAGGAAGACTACAGGGGTTCCTGCCAGGGCAGACATGTTTCAAGACTTTGGTAACTTTCTTGTCAGAAAGCTTCAAGACTTTCTTACCCCCAGGGCATCCTGTCAGCTGCCCCCTTGCTTGGCCTTATTCTTCCGTGCTCGTGTAGTTCTTAGACCGTGATTTCCTGTCTCGTCTCTGACCTTCGGGTGAGCTCTTGTGAGGAACTGCTTGTATCTTCATTTAGAAATCTTCAGCAGTTCACTATTATTTTATAAGTGCTTGGCCCTCTATGACCTCGTGTCATACAACCAACATGAACTCCCAGAGTTCCCCAATGTGAACTCTGAGCTGAACCAGGAAGACTCACTGTCTTCTGAACACTCCAAAGATTCTTGCTTCTGAGTCTTTGTTTATGCTATTCAGTTCAGTTCAGTTCAGTTGCTCAGTCGTGTCCGACTATTTGTGACCCCATGAATCGCAGCACGCCAGGCCTCCCTGTCCATCACCAACTCCCAGAGTTCACTCAGATTCATGTCCATCCAGTCAGTGATACCATCCCGCCATCTCATCCCCTGTCGTCCCCTTCTCCTCCTGCCCCACAATCCCTCCCAGCATCAGAGTCTTTTCCAATGAGTCAACTCTTTTCATGAGGTGGCCAAAGTACTGGAGTTTCAGCTTTAGCATCATTCCCTCCAAAGAAATCTCAGGGCTGACCTCCTTCAGAATGGACTGGTTGGATCTCCTTGCAGTCCAAGGGACTCTCAAGAGTCTTCTCCAACACCGCACTTCAAAAGCATCAATTCTTTGGCGCTCAGCCTTCTTCACAGTCCAACTCTCACATCTATACATGACCACAGGAAAAACCATAGCCTTGACTAGATGGACCTTAGTCGGCAAAGTAATGTCCCTGCTTTTGAATATGCTATCTACGTGGTCATAACTTTTCTTCCAAGGAGTTTATGCTATTACTAGCATACAAAATCTCCTCTCATCCACAATTCCAAATATTAACCAATCTTTTGATGTTCGATTCAGGTCCCACCTCCATCCCTAGGTCCCCAGCCATGATTCTAACTTACATTGAATTTTCCTTCCTCTAATCTTTTACAGTTTTTAACTATCTATACCACACAATGCAGAGAATAATATGCCACACAATATATAACTAGGAGAAAACTGTTCATGGAGTCTTGAGCCCTGACTGTGATGATATTTATCAGGACAAAAACTAAGTCTTTCAATTATTTTTTTCTACCTTTGCCCACAAAGATGATAGCAAGGATACTGATCACACATGGATAAGATTTAATAAATATTTGTTGAATTGAATGAATATAAATGATATCAGTTTCATATATTTAAGAGATACAGGCTTTCTGTTACCTTGCCACTCCACTTAACACTGATGGATGTCTAGATCCATCTAACATTTATATACACAATTTAAAGATCATACTGGCATTATGATTAATAAAGGCAAATGATACTTATTGATGGGCCACTAAGTGTGTGGTACTTGAGACTCAAGAATGATGAATACAGAATATTATTAAATAACACTAGCTCAAAAATGTGCTGTAGTTGAAGGATCCACATAAAGCTGAATTATGAAAACATTATCTCCTGGCCACTTACAGCAGTGTTTTTATATAATTTTATACTGGACACTTTTTTTTAAAAAAAAAAAAGGAAAGTAGTTATCAAGTTAATTAGTGTGCTTCAATGGAGAATTACATTTAAAAATATAAGACAAAATAAGCTCCAAACAGCTAAGCTGAACATTAAAATCATTTCATTAGCAATATCAAACAATATGCTCCAGCAGAAAAACAATTTATTATTCAAAGTACCAATTAAACTAAATGTGATTTATAAAAGTTGTGCTGAGGAATAAAAGTCAGTTTCATATAATTAACTTCAGACTAACACTGCAATCAGTAAAGAAAATATGCAGATGTTACCAAATTTTGCAGTGCTGTTTCATGGGGGTTGAAATATATGTTGTGCTTCTGCTTTAGAAAATAATTTCTGGTGGCAAACAACTGATGGGAGGCATGGGTATAGTTAAAAAGGTAATTATGTTTATATTTAAAGATTCAAATAAGGCTTTCAGAAAACTGAGGTATTCCATTTTTAATCTATAAGGAATAACATTTCATTTAAAAGTTAACTACCATAGCCTTTAAAAAATTAATATACCATAATGAAAGTAATTTCAAGTTATCTTTCCAAAGGCCTGGGTCAAACAAAGGAGTGAGAAATAATATTAGTTTTTTGACACTGAAGATGTCCCAGGTTGGTGATCTTAGAACACCCACAAGGGCTGGAGAAAAGCAACCTCAAAGTACAAACGACTCTCAAGTTGTGATCCTCTGCTTTGCCATGCTGCAAAGGCATTTTGTATTAATAATGTTTTATGCTTCTTGTGTGCTTCTTACTCAGTTGTGTCTGACTCTTTGTGACCCCAGGATTGTAGCTCACCATGTTCCTGTGTCCATGGGGATTCTCCAGGCAAGAATACTGAAGTGGGTTCATGCCCTCCTCTAGCAGATATCCCCAACCCAGGGATTGAACCCAGGTCTCCCACACTGCAGACGGATTCTTTACCCTCTAAGCCACTGGGGAGCCCTTCTGCTTCTTAGCACATTTAAAAATTATTTTTACATGGCACAACTAAATATTTTACATTCACAACTAAATGAAACATTTAGCTTTCTTTTTCCAAGTGTTTCTTTTAATGTCGTCTTCTGTTTTTCTCTAAATCCTATCCACTTAGAAACTTTACAAAGTAAACTTACTCCATTTTATTCTAATAATATGGTGGACTGCACAGAAGTTATCATTAGATCAAACAACTAAATAATGCTTGAAAACAGCTCAAATTCAAGCATTCCAGGGTTTGGCTGCAGACAGAAACCTTGATATTCTGGAGGATTATTTGTATTTTCTTTGATTTAAATAAAGATAGGTGTGAGATTTACAGTGGTGGAAACAATGAAAAGCATACTTCTGGTAGAATTTTAAAGGGAGGATTGACTTTGTGAGACCACGTGGTCTTGGGGGTACATTTTTTGAGTGTGTGGATGTGGCCGTGAAGGGGGTGGTTGGTGAGTTGCAGGAATTCTGTTTGTCGTAAAATCAGTGTATTCATCTGAGAAGCATGGAAAAGATGGATGTTGCCAGAGTTCACAACTAGGACTCTGCGGGCCGGGAATGCCTGCCCCCTTCTCAGCTCCTGGGAGCAGTAAGGAAGGGATGGGCAGAGCTGGGCCGTAGGACATGCCCATGGACACGCCCACTGAGAGGCTGGTTCTACCCCTGCTGATTCACCATGAAGAGTTTGGATCCCAGGTCTCCTGGTTCTCCTGACCTATGTTCTCTAAATTATATCCTTCAATGGAGACTTCCTTTTGCTTTATTACTAGAGGCATAGACATTGGTATTGGTTTTGACTACTGTGGGGAATGGGTCTCAGTGAGCTGAAATAGGAAAACTCACAAACCTTCCTGTTCCTCCATACTTAAACCTCACAAGAAGGTTTGGCCTCTGCTTGCCACAGTTACTGCAGACATCGGAGTGGGATGGGGGTATAACAGGCTGGAATTTGCAGTCCATATGGGTTAGCAGCTTGTTTTTAAACTATGATAGTCATCTCAGTCGGAGAAGGTGCCGGGAGCCAGCACGGGAGATCCCACCCATGACAAGGTCATGCGGAGAGACCTGACGGGGCAAGGCGAGTCAGGTCTCAAGGGGTCCTCTGCCTGAGCATCTACCCTGAAACCAAAATCTGTCTGTTTACTGTCTGCTATACTATACTCTTCTGACATTACAGGGGGCTATCCCCAACCACCTTTCTCTGGAAAAAGTTAACTTAGAGCTCTAACTGGTCTCCTGCATATGAAAGGAGTGTCTCAGCTCAAATCCCTCTGATGGCTCTCTAATTTGCCTGACAGTTAGACACTTTTACAACTTGTGATTGTTTACAGCCCCCCAACCTCGAGAGGCACGAAGCTTAAAACATCTTAAAGATATAGAGCCTTTTCTAAAGAGCTAAAAATTATGTTGGTGATGGCTTTCACTGTTGAGTCAATGACTGCTGCCAGGCCTCCATATTCTTTATCCTTTAGGCACCTGGAGGATATTAATCAATGTAATTGGATATAGAAAAAGGAATATAGTAGTTTTGATGTTAGCAACACTAGACTTTTGAGTTAGTGAACTTTCTCTTTGTTATAAATCACTGTACTCCTCTTTCCTTGTTATAAATTGTTGTGTCCTTGCTATATAAGAATGTAACCTTAATTAGTGCTTTCTGAGAGTGGCACCAGACTTTAGTAAGAACAACACTTTTAAGGAAAATAAGTTTTCGGGTTGACAGACCCTTATCAGAAAAGGGCCATAAAATGCTAATAGGCCTCCTGGCCAGAAGATGATGTAAATCACCTAAGACTTGTGTATACAGCTAGGTATGCAGAGAGAAAGCCTGGTCTCGATAAGAGTCAGGGCTGCTGATGCTGCATAACTTTGTATTATCCATTGATCTCTATGCACAACCAAAAGTATAAAAGGCTTTCCCGGACAATAAAGGATGGGCCAGTTCCTGGAAAGACTGGTTCCTCCGTGTCTTCTTTTCTTTCTTACTCTATTTTCTGGCTGATTCCCATCTGGGGCATAGAGGTTAGCCTTGTCTACTTATTTGCCCGGGCTTCTAAGACCCACGCAAGAGGGAGCCCAAGGAGGGGCACCCTCCACTATTCAAGCAGGTGCCTGTGGCCCTACGTAGACAGTTCAAGTCCCTTGCCTCAGGGCTTTTTTGGCTTTCTATGTAAACCAAGGAATACAGCCTCTTTCTCTCCTTTATTCTCTTAACTCCAAACTCTTTCCTTATCTCTCTCTAAATCTATATATCTCTCTCGCCATGCCGTCCCCGCTTCAAATTACCCTGGATCCACCAGGGCTGGACCACAGCAAGAAGGCGATGGCACCCCACTCCAGCGCTCTTGCCTGGAAAATCCCCTGGACAGAGGAGCCTGGAAGGCTGCAGTCCATGGGGTCGCTAAGGGTCAGACATGACTGAGTGACTTCACTTTCACTTTTCACGTTCATGCACTGGAGAAGGAAATGGCAGCCCACTCCAGTGTTCTTGCCTGGAGAATCCCAGGGATGGGGGAGCCTGGTGGGCTGCCGTCTATGGGGTCGCACAGAGTCGGACGCGACTGAAGTGATTTAGCAGCAGGCATCTTAGTATGAGTAAAAGAGCTGCCGAAATCTTTTGACAACAGAGTTAATCTATAGGCTATCTACTGAAGCAACAAAACCTTTTTTCCCCATCCAGTGGTTCCACGGGGGAGCTGAAACTCCTTAGAAGCTATGATCACTACTGCTCCTTGTCTTTTAGGTACTGCCCCAAGACCCCATCCCAAAATTTCTTCACTTCTAAAAAGAAAAATGGAATTGTAAGGATAAAATGAAGGAACAAAATTAATTTATCCTTTCTCTCAGCCCTTCAGCATCATAACTACTCCTCAAAGAAATAAAACATTGTTCAGAAGAGGTAGTATGTAGATAAACAAGGAAAATAATCTCACTTTATTCATTCAAGAAGCTATGGAAAAGGCCTTCAAAAAGTATGTCTATATCATATATAGAATCTAAACACAACACAACACAACAAAACCACATTGAACACATAGAAACAGTACAAAGGTGATTGACAGGGGCTGAAGTTGTGGGGATAAGGAGAGATTGGTTAAAGGCTACAGATGTTGTTAAAAGATGGATACATTTTGAGGATCTAATGTACAGCACAGTAACTATACTTGAAATTTGCTAAGAGAATGGATTTTAAGCATTCTTACACATATACACAAACCTCTCCCAGAAAACTATGTGAGTTGATGAATATGTTAATTAACTTGACTAGGGGAATCATTTCACAGTGTATCATATATCAAGTCATTATGTTTAAATATATTACAAGTTCACAGATTATGATTCAATAAGGTACAGTATAAAATTAAAAAACTTAAAATAAATAAATAAAACAACATAAAAAAACAACCCTCCCCCCCCAAAAAAAAGTATGTATGAAGTTTCTCATGACATAGCTCAAGCCTATCAATGCAGTCAAGCTTTCATTTCTTTGAAAATTAAAAATACATTTAAAAAATGGTAACAAATGATGCAGCAGGATTAAGGCATATGGTACATTAGAACAAAAAAAGATGCATGTAAATGAACCTAAATCATGAACATTAATCCAAGTCAGATGGAAAGGACGTCTAATCTATTTTCCCCAGTACTCATTAAAGGGTGCTGTACCACATTTCACCTGTCACAATATAGCTTAATCTTCTAGGAGAATTAAGTATTTAAATCCTGAGAAACAATTGCTATTCTAGAATTTCCCTATGTAACTCAGCAAGTGTTACTGTATTCTTCTCAGTCCCTTCTAAACACTGGCGTACAACAAATTGAATTACTGAACACATTGTCTGCCTTTGTGTTTAAAATATATGAGGCAAGAGAAGAATCAGGTTTCTTCCCAGTAGTTTTCTATACCTGATTCCTCCTCTGAAACACTTGTGATAGGAAAATCACCTACATGGGCAGTTCTGGAGTGAGCAAAAAGTAGAAAGGACCCATTCCTTAAATTTATGACTCATATTTCTAACTAGAGTTCTACTTCAGTGGAAAAACTAGTATCACACTCAAACGATTCTTTAATTTGTATTAAAAAAAACAGTTTCAGACAGGTAAAACTGATCTGTTTATCAATATATTAACATCACTTTTTTGTTTTTTTGAAATTGACTCCTGACATTAATATAAGTATACACAGCTTCTTGACACAGATTTCTCACAACAGCTTCAAGCTAAAGCCTATCTCTATCCTTTCCCTGCACACAATTATTTCTGTTTAGGAAATGGGGAATAAGTTAGCTTTCAGTACATGCTTCTTTCTGGCAGACTGAAGATACATTAATTTATTCTTGAATAACAGCTTGGATATAAAAAATCTAATGGCAAATATGCTACTTACAGAAATATATAAAGAGAACTGCAAAGAGGTACACATTAGCAAACATTAAGAGCGGTTAAATATAGAATATCTAATGCTACACGCCAAAAGAGAAATAAATGCAACCATTGTAGGGTGGTGTGGAAAAAAAATTTTACAGCAACCACATGTCTCTTGAGTTTTCAAGATAGTCTTAATTTAAAATATTTGTTCCTGTTGTTAAATCACATGTCTTGAGTTTTCTTCAGAGAACTGTGTCACTGCAAGAAAAGTGTAATTTTGAAATTAAGGTGTTTCAGTAGTTTATTAGTAGTTCAGTAAATTATTCAGTAGGACAAAAATAATCACTAAAAGATAAAAATATTATCACCAAACATTTAACGTCCTCTTACCTACTGATCTCTATACCTTATCATTAGTCTTTTACTTTAAAGTATTTTGCACCCTAAAGAAGGTCACATTTGTGATCTCTATGTGGAAATAAATATGAATACAGGACTGACAGTAACCTGTAGTTCATTTTACATAAACTTTCTTTATATATAAGAATTTTCTATAATAAACAAGATCTACTATGTACCTATAATGTCTCTAGTACTGAAGACTTTATGGTACATATAAAATATATAAGAGACTTATTCCTCTCATCAGGTAGTTTACTATTGGGTTATAAAGATAAGTGAGAATCAAAAGCAAAATTAGGTGGTAAAGTCTCTTGGTACAGTGGTAGTTCAATGAAGGAAGACAACCATTTGGACTAGAACCTAGGAATTTTATAAAAGAGAAGTTCTTTGAGGCATGAGTAATATTTAGAATATTATAAAGAGGTATAAAGAATATTTCCTTTGATAGGAAGAGTGGTGGAGGTGGGTAGCAACTGTGTGAAACATGAAGGAAATGCCTAACTGGAAAAGAGGGTAATGTTAAAATACACTGTAAATAATGCTGGATTAACAATGCTGCTTAAGTTTACTGTGAGTCTTGAAAATCTGTTAAAGGAATTTGGAGAATCAGAAAGTGATGTGATCAATCAGTAAACTCATCCAGGTTGCTTTTAGAAGACACACACACCCACACTCACCCCCCGCCCCAACCCCAATTCAGGGATTTTGGAGTTGGCATCATTAGAATGGAGAAAGACATACAGCAATACTTCTCAAAGTGTGGTCTCACACCCAAAAGCAGAAGCATCACCTGGGAACCTGTTACAGAGCAAATTCTTGGGCTTCATTCTGCTTCCTCATTGCCAACCTAATGACGCCTCATTATGTATTTTGAATATTGTATTCTTTGTAAAACATAAAAGAAATGTAATGTGCTTTTCTTCATAGTAATATTGGGAAATGATTTTTCCTAGTTTGGTCAACTTGGATTGAAGAATGTAAACTAATGTTACAGGTATCTAATTAAGTAGAAATTTTTTATCTACACAATTTGTTTAATTTTCACATTCAGATGAAAGTCAGAATCAGAACTGCTTCCTACACCTTGGTTCCATGCTTTATCTTCTAATACTGATATTGATATCTACTGATATGGAACTACAGATATTTTCATTGCTATTGATCAAAATAATGATGACTGACTTTATATATTATTATAGTGCTATAACCATTCCCTTTATGTACCCACATAGCTTTACTACTACAGATATCAGGCTTATATGAGTCCTAAAATACCCCCTCCAGAAAAATATTATTCCATTCAAATTGTAAACAATGTACACATTTTATGAGCTTCTAGCAAAATACTAAATGTGAACATTCCACAAACAACTGCCAATATGGGGGAGATAGATAATGGGAATTAAATTCATGTTTTTATTTTTGACATCTGCCAAAGAAAGTTAAGAATTGTCCCTGGTTGACTGACGGGAATGATAACAAAATAATAAAATGTTTTTGTATCTTTGCAGGCTTAGTTTAAAACTAGCCCAATATTAACAACAGAAAAATTCCTATGGAATTTTCTCTTTCTCATTTTTCAAAAAACTGAGGTACCAGAAAAATAATCTGTGTTTTTGGCCCAACTCATCATGGACTTCTTCTAAGTTCTCCAGTTTCTCAGTCACATAACTTACTCCCCACAAGTAGCAAGGTTCTGTGTTTGTGTAATACCAGAACTGCAGAGAGTTCCCAATAAATTATCTTTAGAGGAAAGATAAATTAGAAATTTTTCCCAAAGCACTCTATAGAGAGCAAGTCTGATATATCATAGGACCCAAATGATATTAAAAATACCAGCACATTTCCTTTTTTCTCCCAAAATAAAGAAAGAAGTCAAAAGAATCGATACTGTTAGCCAAATGGGGACACATTGATAGTATGGAAAGCAAAAAGTCTGTATAAAGAAGCTGGCTTTACTTACTGTGTTTCTCCTTCTTGCACAAAGAAGGACATTTTCTGAACAAAGCTGCACACCTCTGAAAAATAATGGGAACTCCCAGAAAAAGTTTGCATTCCACATATCATTATTATCCGTTTTGTAATATTGTTTCACCAAAACCAAATGGGTAAAATTCCTCTAGAGTTTGTGAAAGGGTTTGGCAAGGCTTCTAAGGAAGTCCGTTGTCATACTAGTGGGCAAACACAAGACAACTGCACAAGCTGAGTGACCACGTACCGGCTGCTGTCATGTAATCCCAGCGCTCGACGAGGCACATACTGAAGATGAGGCGATCTGACGTTCGCCCTTGGCCAATGAGCGAAATCTGCCTCTCCAAATTCTGGCAAACAGATGATGTCCAGCCAACGAGAAACCAGAACACTACCAGGAGAATGACCGCCAGCATCCTCATGACACGTCCACCAGTCATGTATGGAATCCGCTGGGCTGTTCGTGAAAGAAACACCTTCAAAACCCTGGGAGAGCAAGACATCAAAATGTGAAGGCAAACCTAACACCCAGGAAGTAAATCTCTAAAATATCTGATCTTTCTTGGTGAAATCTAAATCTACCCAAACTTACTTAGGCAGAATTTTAACACTAAAAAAAAAAAGTGTCACTTGTTATTTTTACTGTATTTCTTTCTATTTTATCTTCCAGTAGCAGAACAAATATCCTGTGTTAGAGGTCAGTGAGTCAGTAGATTTGTGTAGGATGGAATTCTTTTGAGGATGTCTTAATATTTCAAGGAAAAGTCTCAGGACCTTAGAAAGATCCACAGGCAAACACTGCTCAAACTGGGTTTCTAAGGGATCAAAAGATAGTCCTGAAAGTTGGTAGTTGGGTTTTACATTATACAAGTCAAAAACTTCCTTAAATGAGTTATTCTTTATAGTATAATGTTATAAAAGGTATTTTTTGAAAATAATTTTTTGTAGCCTCCCTTTGTCATCATCTCACAAAATGAAAAATAATTATGAGTACAAAAGCAAAAACAATAAGAGGACTATTTAAATACCCCTCAATCAGACTATTGCATTAAAGAAGAAGACTGGGATATGACCTACAAGAACTACATTCATTTTTTTGGCGTATATATGACTCAAATGCATAGCCAGGGTTGAGAACTACCGGATTACATGATATCTAAGAACTGTTTCATCTCTGAAAACGATGTGAAGACAAAATCCAATCTTTCTACAGGGATCTTTCCAGTTATCCTTTCTTTAATATCATCTCCAGAATATTCTCAGCTGATTTTAACTCCCCACTCCCATTCTGATATTTTAGGTCACAAAGTTGTGACTTGACATAAACTACCATAATGGTTTATGGTACTATAAGGGTATCCATAATCAATTTCTAAATGAATTCATCTTTTCAATTTTTCTGTTTCCTCTCCCATCTCATTCTTTCAACATATTAAATGAAATGTTCCTATGAATTATTCATAAAAATCATTATAAATCCAGAAAATGAAACTTACAAACCTGAAATAATCTAGACGTTTTTTAACTACCTTTTCTCTCAATGCAGGGCTTTGATAGCTCTTCCCCCTAATATCCAGTAAAGAAAGTTATTTTCTAGCATGTTCATATTTATCCTCCCCCTATCCATATTTCTTGGCTTCTCTGCTGGCTAGACAGTAAAGAGTCTGTCTGCAATGCAGAAGACCTGGGTTTGATCCCTGGGTCATCGGGAAGATCCCCTGGAGAAGGAAGTGGCAACCCACTCCAGTATTCTTGCCTGGGGAATTCATGGACAGAGGAGCCTGGTGGGCTATAGCACAGTGGGTCACAAACAATCAGACATGACTGAGCAACTTTCACTTTAACCCATATCTTTAACTCCATTGTCCTTCAGCTAACACACAGTGTGAATTTATTTAATTCTGAATAAAATACTTATCCTCAATTTTAATGTGGAACAACATCAGAAAGGTTTTAGTATAAAATAAGAATACAAAAGATTACTTTAATTACTCATCATTTAACTACAGACAATCCCCAATTTAAAACAGTTCGACTTAGTGATATTTTGATTTTATGATGGCACAAAGTGATAAGCATTCAGGAGAAAATGTACTTCAAACGTGAATTTGGATCTTTTACTGGGCTAAGGGTATGTGGTACAATACTTTCTCCTGATGCCTCAGCTCTCAGACAGCCACGGGATCACAAGGTTAAACAACTGAACTACTTACAACCATTCTGTACTCATTCAATCATTTTGTTTTTCACTTTCAGTACAGTATTCAATAAATGATATGAGATATTCAACATTTTATTATAAAACAGACCTTGTGTTAGATGATGTGGCCAAAGTGGAGGCTACTGCAAGTGTTCTGAGCACAGTTAAGGTTCAGTTCAGTTGCTCAGTCATGTCTGACTCTTTGTGACCCCATGAATCGCAGCACGCCAGGCCTCCCTGTCCATCACCAACTCCCAGAGTTCACTCAGACTCACGTCCATCCAGTCAGTGATGCCATCCAGCCATCTCATCCTCTGTCATCCCCTTCTCCTCCTGCCCCCAATCCCTCCCAGCATCAGGGTCTTTTCCAATGAGTCAACCCTTCGCATGAGGTGGCCAAAGTACTGGAGTTTCAGCTTTAGCATCATTCCCTCCAAAGAAATCCCAGGGTTGATCTCCTTCAGAATGGACTGGTTGGATCTCCTTGCAGTCCAAGGGACTCTCAAGAGTCTTCTCCAACACCATAGTTCAAAAGCATCAATTCTTCGGCGCTCAGCCTTCTTCCCAGTCCAACTCTCACATCCATACATGACCACAGGAAAAACCATAGCCTTGATTAGACGGACCTTAGTCAGCAAAGTAATGTCTCTGCTTTTGAATATACTGGGCTAAACTATGATGTTAGGTATGTAAGATGCTCTCACAAGTTAACAATAATCTCAATCTACAATGGATTTATCTGGATATAATTCTACTGTAAGTCAAGGAAGAGCTGAAGTTTACCAGATTAGTTATTCTCCATTCCCTGGGTGAAACACACTAGCACTGGTAGCGAATGCATTGCCTCCCTCTGCTGCTGCTGCCGCTGCTGCTAAGTCGCTTCAGTTGTGTCCGACTCTCTGCGACCCCAGAGACGTCAGCTCACCAGGCTCCTCCATCCCTGGGATTCTCCAGGCAAGAACACTGGAGTGGGTTGCCATTTCTTTCTCCAATGCATGAAAGTGAAGTTGCTCAGTCGTGTCCGACTCTAAGCGACCCCATGGACTGCAGCCTACCAGGCTCCTCCGTCCATGGGATTTTCCAGGCAAGAGTGCTGGAGTGGGGTGCCATTGCCTTCTCCAATGCATGAAAGTGAAAAGTGAAAGTGAAGTTGCTCAGTCATGTGCGACTCTTAGTGACCCCATGGACTATAGCCCACCAGGCTCCTCCGTCCAGGGGATTTTGGGGTGCCATTGCCTTCTCCCTGCCTCCCTCTAGCAGGCTTCAAACACTTCTGCTCCAGGTAGTTGAATTGCTGCCTGTTAAGAATCACTTGTACTTGTTTCCAAATTAAACCCACTGTTATCATCCTTTTTTGAAGTATAGTTGATTTGCGATACTAGTCTCAAGTGTGAAACTAACCGTTTCACAGTGATTCAGTATTTTATAGATTTTACTCCATTTAAAGTTAGATAAAGAGGGGCAGTGGTAGTTGGTTTGGGCCTTGATGAATATCAATTGACAGAAATGGAAGAAAGTAGAAAAGATATAAGGGGATATTCTAACTGAAGGGAAAAACATAACAAAGTCCAAACGAGAAATGCTTTGAGGAACAGTGGGTGGAAATGTTTGGCAAGAGGGGAAGTTTTCTTTAACCCAGAAGAACTCTTAGGGATTTTTCAAGTTATTTCGAGGGGTTTTCCCTGGGTTGAGAACCACTGCTTCAGAGAAAAATAGTTATGATTTATATTTTCTTTCTATGGCCAAGATGTGGAAAGTCATTAACTTTTCTGTTACTTGAAATAGTGAATTTTTAAAATAACTACCTTTAAAATATAGTACTTCTTAACCAGATGAGCTTGTTATTTGCAGAGGAAATCTATATGATCCCAGTAGAGTAAATTTTTAGTCAAGAAACCAGCTTCCAAATTATCAGACACTTTCATATTTTCCATGGGTATTTATCATTGAGTCTGAGAATTCAAGACTGTCAGGTCCCCAGATCTCATTTCCAGAGAGGGAAAAACCAAAGCCAAGCCCTCATGAGCCTCCTGTTATCAATTTTACTGACTTTCAAACACTAGAAAATACAGTAACAGAACTCTGCACTGCAGTCTAAGCATTTCAGGATATTGGTTTTTGTAAAATGGAATAAGATGCATTTTTCTAGGATTGCCTTAAAATGAGAAAATTCTGCTACATCTTAAAAAAAAAATGAGCTCTTGTTAGTCTATATGGGTTCACTGCCTAGAAACCAAGTTCTGAAAGTGAAATCCTTAGACATGCGCTTATATGAAATACAGCTATAGAAAAAGTGTAACCATTAAACTTATACAGATTACTTTTCCTACTACTTTTTCATAGATAAATCTTTAAGCTATCATCTGCTGTGAAGGTTTCACTATTCTCAATGAACACAGTAATATATATGAGGACTACAAAAAAAATCTCCAGAATTTAATACAAAATAGCATATTTAAAGTATATATTCAGTTCTCATTAACAGTAGATAAATTCATAAATAAGAATTTATGTACATAATAAATAAAGAAATCATGTTGAAACGATAAAAAACTATGGGAATCCAGGAATTGGCTGTCACTATATGTCTACCCCTACTTTTTCACTTTCCACACACTTCTTGTCTGGGCCCATAAAATTACTATAAGGGCTTATATTTATTTAGGTTATATGATTATCTTCTTCAAATATCTAATTGCTAGTTTGGTCTTCTTTTTTTAAATGTGGACAATTTTTGAAGTCTTCATAAAATTTGTTACAATATTGCTTCTATGGTTTTTTTGTTTTTTGGCAGCAAGGTAGGTGGAATCTTAGCTCCCCAACCAGGGATTCAACCCGTCACTCCCTGCATTGGAAGGTGGAGTCTTAACCACTGGACCATGAAGGAAGACCCTCTAATTGATTGCTTCCATTATGTAATATTCTCTTGGTTTTCATTATACTCCTATGTCAGCAAGTTTTTAGTTTCCAGCACAGAGTTCTCTGATTCAGTCTTCCTTTTAAATAAGACTGCTCCTCAAGGATCTCCTAAATGTTGTCACCTTCTGTTTTTGCTCTACCTGTTATCCCTGGGAAATTCCAACCACGACTCTGCTTCAGTTATGTACCTGTTGGTGAGTCCCAAATCTGTAACTTTGGTTTATTGAGATCACTCTCCAGAGCTCAAGATCTGTAAACTCAGTGATCCACTGGACATCAAAAGGTTCCAAAATAAAATCATCACTTTCTCAATTCCTGTCTCCTCTAACCCACTGCTCATGTGTTACCTGTCTGAATGACCAGTACCAGTTAATTATTCAAAGCAGAAACCTAGGAAGGAACTTTGATACTTTCCCCTCATCTATGTTCCAAATGCCAAATGCATAATTAAGAATATCTGGGTACTTCCCTAGAGGTCCAATGATTAAGAATCCGCCAGGCAATGCAGGAGACTTGGGTTCAATCTCTGGCCAGGCAACTAAACCCACATGCCTCCAATACTGAACTAGGGCGCCACAACTAGAGAGAAGCCTAGTTGTGCACAATTAGTATCCATCGAGTCGGTGATTCCATCCAGGCATCTAATCCTCTGTTGTCCCCTTCTCCTCCTGCCCCCAATCCCTCCCAGCATCAGAGTCTGGCAGAAAGTGAAGAAGAACTAAAAAGCCTCTTGATGAAAGTGAAAGAGGAGAGTGAAAAAATTGGCTTAAAGCTCAACATTCAGAAAATGAAGATCATGGCATCTGGTCCCAGCACTTCATGGCAAATAGATGGGGAAACAGTGGAAACAGTGTCAGACTTTCTTTTTCTTGGGCTCCAAAATCACTGCAGATGGAGATTGCAGCCATGAAATTAAAAGACGCTTACTCCTTGAAAGGACAGTTATGACCAACCTAGATAGCATATTCAAAAGCAGAGACATTACTTTGCCAACAAAGGTCCATTTAGTCAAGCCTATGGTTTTCCCAGTGGTCATGTATGGATGTGAGAGTTGGACTGGGAAGAAAGCTGAGCAGTGAAGAATTGATGCTTTTGAAATGTGGTGTTGGAGAAGACTGTTGAGAGTCCCTTGGACTGCAAGGAGATCCAACCAGTCCATTCTGAAGGAGATCGGCCCTGGGATTTCTTTGGAGGGAATGATGCTAAAGCTGAAACTCCAGTACTTTGGCCACCTCATGTGAAGAGTTGACTCATTGGAAAAGACTCTGATGCTGGGAGGGATTGGGGACAGGAGGAGAAGGGGACGACAGAGGATGAGATGGCTGGATGGCATCACTGACTGGATGGACCTGAGTCTGAGTGAAGTCCGGGAGTTGGTGATGGACAGGGAGGCCTGGTGTGCTGCTATTCATGGGGCCACAAAGAGTCAGACACGACTGAGTGACTGAATTGAACTGAACTGAGTGCACAGCAATGAAGAGTCCATTTGCCACAACTGAGAACTGCCACAGCCATAAAAAAATATTTTTCAAAATAATTTAATTTTTACCTCTTAAACACTTAGAATATCTTTCAAATCTTTCTATTTGTCTCCATTTTCACTGCCACTGTACAGCTCCTGGTCATCAACCTATTTCCTCTAGTAGCTTCCTAACCAGTAACCTTACTGTTCTCTCCCACCATCAGGCCACACTGTACGTTAAAGCCACAGTGACGTTCCTAACTGCACTTCTGATCCTGTTTCTCTCCTGTTTACAGTCCTATGCTTCTCCACCCAAATCCAGCTGCCTTAGGATGGTAAAGGCCTTTAAAAATTGGTCCCTGCTTGCTTCAGCAGGCTCATCGCTCACGATTCTTGCCTTCCTACAGGTCTCTGAACAACATGCGGTGTCCTCTATCTGAACTTTTACCCTCCTTTTCCTGTACTGCCCCTCCCTCTCCCCTCATCAATACAAACACCTAATTTAGCCAATGTGTACATATTCCTTCAAGGTTCAATTGAGATGCCACTTGCTCTAGGCCAGTGGTTCCCAAACTAGTAGCATTAACACCATCCCAAAACTTGTTAAAAATGCAAATTCTGGGGTCCCTTCCAGATCTACTGTGTCAGAAACACTGGGGGTTATGGCCCAGAAACCTGTATTTTAACAAGCCCTTTAAATAAATTCTGATGGCTATAGTTTGAGAGCTGCTGCTCTAAATAATTTTTTCCCCAAAGGCTTAAGACTGGTGCACCTGACTTTCCAATGGGCTGACTGCTCTAACCTGTCAGATACAATTTTGGGTTTTTGTTACACTGACAACAAAATTTAAAACCTCTAGTATCAGAAAGTTTTCCATTTTCAGAATATTTGCCTTTGTGATTCAACCGCATCTTTTTTGTTTACTACAAGAAAATGAATATGTACATAATCAAGCCATACAGGCTTCTACTAATTTAATTGGAATAATCCTGAAGGCTTAAAGTTCTCCATTAGATTTGAATTTCTATTAATTTTACTGCTTTCTTAGAAATTCCAGAAAATAAATGCTTCTGATGAAAGATAGAAGGTGATTATTTGCTTTTATAAATATAAAGCCACTCAATTTTTGGCAAAAGAGCCTTGATAGTAAACAACACAAAAAAGGCTGAAGTCACTACTTCTCAGTTTGCTTTAAGTGGTCATAAGCCCTCATGTTTATCAAGCTTTTCATCCATTTCTCAAAATTTCATTTTCAGAAGTAACATAACGCTACTTTTTAATCACTGGATATATTTAAAAGGATCAGTATCACCTGGGCAAAAATAGATTTTAACATTTATGAGACATGAAGTTCAGGAAGACTGTGGTGACTATTTTAAGTTACTGCTATTATAAGAAGGAAACCCACAACTCAGCTTCCCCAATATAGGTAATTTTATCAGTTCCAATTACCTGCTTTAGCTCTCGTATCTCATAGTAACCTTCCTTTCTTTTGACCTGATTGTAAGTAGATAAGGGAGAAGAAAGTTATAAGACTGTTACAAGTCAAATATTTGATAGAGCTAGAAGGAATCTGCAGATTATTTCTTCTGCTCTCAGGAAAAAGGCAAGAATGTCTGTTTTTATCACTTCTATTCATCACTGTACCAGAAGTTCTAGTATGAGTAATTTGTAAAAAAAAAAAAAAAAGAAAGAAAGAAAGAAAGAAAATGAATCCATATTGGGATGGGAAAAGAAAAGCTGTAACTATTCAGTTCAGTTCAGTTCAGTCGCTCAGTCGTGTCTGACTCTTTGTGACCCCATGAATCACAGCACGCCAGGCCTCCCTGTCCATCACCAACTCCCGGACTTCACTCAGACTCACGTCCATCGAGTCCGTGATGCCATCCAGCCATCTCATCCTCTGTCGTCCCCTTCTCCTCCTGCCCCACAATCCCTCCCAGCATCAGAGTCTTTTCCAATGAGTCAACTCTTCACATGAGGTGGCTAAAGTACTGGAGTTTCAGCTTTAGCATTATTCCTTCCACAGAAATCCCAGGGCTGATCTCCTTCAGAATGGACTGGTTGGATCTCCTTGCAGTCCAAGGGACTCTCAACAGTCTTCTCCAACACCACATTTCAAAAGCATCAATTCTTCGGCGCTCAGCTTTCTTCCCAGTCCAACTCTCACATCCATACATGACCACTGGGAAAACCATAGCCTTGACTAGACGGACCTTTGTTGGCAAAGCAATGTCTCTGCTTTTGAATATGCTATCTAGGTTGGTCATAACTGTCCTTCCAAGGAGTAAGCGTCTTTTAATTTCATGGCTGCAATCACCATCTGCAGTGATTTTGGAGCCCCCCAAAATAAAGTCTGACACTGTTTCCACTGTTTCCTCATCTATTTCCCATGAAGTGCTGGGACCAGATGCCATGATCTTCGTTTTCTGAATGCTGAGCTTTAAGCCAATTTTTTCACTCTCCTCTTTCACTTTCATCAGTAGGTTCTGTAGTTCCTCTTCACTTTCTGCCATAAGGGTGGTGTCATCTGCATATCTGAGGTTATTGATATTTCTCCTGGCAATCTTGATTCCAGCTTGTGCTTCTTCCAGCCCAGCGTTTCTCATGATGTACTCTGCATAGAAGTTAAAGCAGGGTGACAATATACAGTCTTGACATACTCCTTTTCCTATTTGGAACCAGTCTGTTGTTCCATGTCCAGTTTTAACTGTTGCTTCCTGACCTGCATATAGGTTTCTCAAGAGGCAGGTCAGGTGGTCTGTTATTGCTATCTCTTGAAGAATTTTCCACAGTTTATTGTGATCCACACAGTCAAAGGCTTTGGCATAGTCAAGAAAGCAGAAATAGATGTTTTTCTGGAACTCTCTATCTACTCTGTATCTATTAGTAGATGACACAATCTCATATATAGAAAACTCTAAAGAACACACACACATAATCTGAACTAAACACCAAATTCAGCAAAGTTGTAAGATGTAAATTCAACATTTAAAAATCAGTTTTATTTTTATATATAAGCAATAAGCAACTTGAAAATGAAACTGACTAAAGGGTTTCATTTACTATAGCATCAAAAAACACCTAGGAGTAAATTTAACCAAGAAGGTAAAAGATGTAATCTATACAATATCATTGAAAGAAATTTTAAAAGATCTAAAGAGATGGAAAATGTGTTCATGGGCTGGAAGATCTAATACTGCTAAGATGGCAATAGTCCCTAAATTGATCTACAGGTTTAAGTCAATTTAACAAAACAGTGTGATACAAGCATAATGATAGACATATAGAACAACAGAATAAAGCTGATCATCCAGAAATAAATCTCTACATCTTTAGTCAACTGGTTTTTTTACACAGTGCCAATATTTTTCAATAAAGAAAAAAAAAATCTTTAAAAACAAAAATATAAAAAAGGGAGCTCCCTAGCTGTCCAGAGGTTAGGACTTGGTGTTTTTACTGCCATGATCCTGGGTTCAATCTCTGGATTGAACTAGATCCCACTAGCTTCTCACTGCCACCAAAAAAAAAAAAAAAGAAAAGAAAAAAGAAATCTTTTTAACAAATGGTCCTAAGGACAAGTATATATCCAAGTGCAAAAGAATTAATTTAGACCTCTATCTCACATAATATACAAAACTTAATTCCAAATGAATCAAAGACTCAAATGTAAGAACTAAAACTATAAAATGTTTAGAAGGAACCAGAGGTATAGATCCTTCTGATCTGAGGTTAGGCAATGGTTTCTTAAATATCATACCAAGGCATATGTACAAAAGAAAAAACAGATAAACTGAGCTTCATAGAAATTAAAAAAAAATCTGTGCACCAAAGCACACTATCAAGAAAGTAAAAAAAGAAAACCCACAGATATGTAGAAAATATTTTCAAATAATTTATCTGATAAGGGCCTCAGATCTAGAATTTATAAAAACTCATACAACTCCAAAACGCAAAAGCCCAATTAAAAAATGGACATATTTCTAAAGAGATAAATAAATGACCAATAAACACCCAAAAATAAACTCAATATCATCAGTCACCTAGGAAATGTATAAAAAGATTTTCTTCCTTTTGCGCTTTAAAAAATTTAAAGTTTCCCTGTAAGAATACCTAAAATAAATAAATATCTTCCAGTCACTTTTCAAAATTTACTATGGGAAGGGATGGAATGGGAGGTTGGGGTTTGCAGATATAAGCTATACATACGGAACAGATAAAACAACAAAGTCCTACTGTGTAACACAGAGAACTATATTCAACATCCTGTGATAAACCATAATGGAAAAAGAATATAAAAAAGAATGCATGGATGTATAACTGAATCACTTTCCTGTACAGCAGAAATGAGAACAACACTCTAAATCAACTACACTTCAGTAAAAATGTTTAATAGGAAACAAAAGTAGCTATCTATCTATCTTATCTATGTATCCTTTCCCACAAAGCGTAAATATTTGGTGCTAATGAGCATAGTAGAGAAAACTGCTATGAATTGCACTGATCCAGAATGGGTAGTCCTGAATAATACATGAAATGAAAATCTCCATGTCAGAGCCAGAAGGTTTTCTTGCAGCTTGCTTAAATGTTCGTTTTAAATATACTACAAACAAAAAAAAAGTTTTATTTTTTCTTGATTAGCCTTAGAAAAAGGAAAAGGCAATTTGTTTTCAGAAACCATACTGTAGGAAATAGGAAAATGTTCTTCTGGCATTAAGTTTCTTCATCTCTCTCCGTTCCCTTTCATTTAAAATAGTTCCTCATTTTTCCTCTTGAAAATATACTTGGCTTTCCTGAGCCTAGAGATATTGCCTTTCGAGGTTTCTTAAAACCAACCAACCAGCAAACCTAGCCTAGCAAGTATTCTATGAGAGGTTCTTTTAGATCTGTCCTACATCATTAATGTCCTAAGTCAAACAAATCTATGGTTACTGAAGGAAACTCCTTGTCATAAATGAACCTTCTCATTTTTGTCTACTTCAGCTCTGTGTTTCCTTATGATCCCTACTGAGCCAGATAAAATCTGTCCCTTTCTCCTTTCTTTTTCTGAAGAGAAACAGTTTCAGGTTCAAATAAAGTGCATTGCAAGAACAGCCTGCCAGTGAGGTGAGGTGGTGGGACTGTCTGTCCTGGGCACAGGTAACAGTTTCTGTATAGACTTTTAGGCAATAATAATAAGTCAAAGCTGTTCTGCTTTTTATCACCACCTTATGCTGGTGATTCTAAACAATGTCAGTGATAAAACAACTCCTCCCTGAAGGAGTTGTTCACCTCCTTTCACCTCCTTCTAACTTGCTCCACTTCTGTACTGCATTGTTCAGAAATAAAAGACTTGTGACTTTCCTTTGCATTGGCATGGTAGTCTTTGTCTGTATAGCTCTCAAATGTGGGGAGAGACCCCTAAAGCAAAAGGTGGGAAATTTAATAAAAGTGATGAGATCCTTAAGTTCCAGGATAATAGTATCATTTCTAGTGACAGATGAGATCCTATTCCTTTTTTATATTTTCTTCAAGTTTTCGGAGCTACTGGAATTCTGTAAACACTACAATGGATCAGTGAGAGATCAGGATATAGAAAAAGAAATGTTCAACAATTTTACTAAGCCCTGAGGGAAACGGCTAAAATAAAACAAGAACTCAGGTCTTTCCTGTTTATCCTATTCTCAAGAGACTAGAATAATCATTTTATTTATCAGTACTGATAATTGCCTTGGAACTTTCAGCCTTAGAGAGGTGAGATTTACTTTTCAAAAATTTGAAATAAAAAATGAAGTTCTTACGAAAATGAGAATATGGCGTTCAAGGGATGTTATCCCTTAGCTCAGGCTACCTTGATCCCTCAAGCCACCTTGGGTCGGGTTTGCCAAAACCTGGATCCTCAGCTTTCCCTTCAGTCTGTGGCCTTCCCCATATGGTTCCAATGAATTCCCTTTTTGCTTAATTTAGCTATAGTCAGTGTCTGTGGTTTGCAACCAAAACCCCCTACATGACATATTTACATATATTTCTCTCATGTTTAAGATGTACAACAACTCTACAGGCGGGCTGAGAAGTGATTTTCAGATGTTAAAGTCATTTATTCTTGGCTGTATAAATAATTAATGGCAGAACTGAAATTCAAATTTGGATTTGTAAAGATTTATGTCTTTGCTCTCGATCATGTTACTATTAATATAAAATCTTTGAAGCCCTTTCTTGAGGACCATGTGTTGCTTGCCTATAAGAGATATCTACCAGAGACACCCCTGCAGCTCCATTCTTATAACCATCCGCCCATTCATTCACTTAACAAATGTGTGAATGCATATAACATGGGCAAGATACAGCACTAAGGATGGGGGACAGAAAGCTGGCTCAGTCAGTCACTTCCCTCGGGTTGCTCTCATTCCTCTCGGATGCTGATTCTTCAGTTGACAGCCTTAAACAATATTGGAATCAGTTCCATTTAAACAATATGGAAAAAACAATATAATATAAACCCATTTGGTTCAGACAGGATAAGAATAATTCAGCTCATTAAATTAGAAATAGTTTCCACTCGATTTAAGCCTTCAGTAGGTAATCCTTCACAGCAATGCCTTCTAGAGACACAGAGAGAAAACAGTTTGAATTATAGTCTTTAAAATAAACAAAAGAAGGATGAAGTGATCTAGTTTACCAAATCCCATTCATTTGCATACCACTCTCAAGATTCCTGCCTGTATCTGTGTACCAGTTAATATTTTCTTTAAATTTCTTCTATTTAAAATATTTTAAAGAAAATTTTACATTGCCACTTTAAAGGAAGAACTGATAGATAATCCACACATAGAATGTAATGATGAAAATGAATACAGTGAAATAAAGAGAATAGATTTCATCTAGATCGTATTACAATGGGAGGCTCTAAGCCTGAAGTTTGGTCTGCTCTTTGTTGTAAAGGAAAATTAGCAATTGCTGGGCAGGTGTTAAAGACCTATTATTTCCAAACTAATTTTTCTCCTGGAAATAATCAGAAGGATAGAAAGAGAACCTGAATGGAAGGAATTTTCTTGCTTTATGATTCTGTGTTATTTATTGGATTGGCAAAAAGTTTTGTAACATCTTATGGAAAAACTAGAATGAACTTTTTGGCCAACCCAATAATGTTGTGTTTTTCTCCCACGATCAGCCTCTTGCAGACCATGGTGTCACGTGTTTCAGACACTTGAGGACATGCAATAAGTCAGGGGAATAGGAATGTGTTAGATGTGGAGGGAACTGTGGGAAGCTGTTTCCAATTCCGCAGCTGACATTTTCATTCATTCATTTATCAACTACTAAGCATTAAGCACCCACCATGTGTCAGTCATTGTGCTCAGAGCTGGGGATTCAATGTAAGACCCTCACTTCAAGAAGATAATTAGTTAAAAATCAAAAAAATAATTACATAAGCAAACTGTAGCATATAACAGAGGACCTTAAGACTCACAGGGAGAGAGGTCATTCTCAAGAGGCCATCTATTCTTTTGGGAATTCCAGAAGTCTTACTGTCCATGATAGGCTGTCAGTGTCAATAGACTGTCAATTTCCTTTAGTGAGCACCAGTTGAAAAACAGTTATCATATAAGGAATAGAGATTGAAATGCACATGAGAGCAAAGTGTGCTGTGATATGGAAATAATAAAGTCAGCATCAGGAAGAACACTAGAGACTCATCTGGTGGTGGTTTAGTCTAAAGTCATGTCCGACTCTTGCGCCCCCATGGACTGTAGCCTGCCAGGCTCCTCAGTCCATGGGATTCTCCAGGCGAGAATACTGGAGTGGGTTGCCACTTCCTTCTGCAAGAGACTCATCTAATGCTTTCTTTTGTAGGAAATACAGGACTATAATTTCCTAGATGCTAAACTGAGATTTAAACTGGACCTCCTGAAGTTACTATACAACATACACAAGAAAGGAATCTTGAGAGAGTTAAGGATATCTACATTTGTTCCAAAAAGATAATCAGGAGTATTCCTAGTTATTAAAGTAAGTACAAAAAATAATAAGAGAAATAGAGTGGAATGAATTGGCAGAGTGGCACTGACATGAATTCACTACTAGTGAGAAGCTACAGTGCTGCACAGGGAACTCAGCTCGGTGCTCTGTGATGACCTTAGAGGGTGGGGTGGTGGAGGGGAGGTGGGAGGGAGGCTCAAGAGTGAGGGGAGGATGTAAGTACACCTATAGCTGAATCGCGCCGACGTACAGTAGAGACTAACACAGCACTGTAAAGCAATTATACTCCAATTTTAAGTGGGATTATTGCATAATAGAAAGTATGCAGTGATCACATTTTAATAAATGTTGAAGGGGTGGCATTTAAAGACAAATATTTAAAGACATATTTATGTCATCTAAGATAAACTATCACATGCATGGGCCATATCAAGATATATTTATTGAGAAACATTTACAGTCAAATTAGCATGAACATATGAATGGCCTACTGTGATTATTAAAGCAGCTTTAAACCTGATCAACGTAAAGGGTTTCTTCTACTGAACTACAGTGTTATCCTGCAGGAGAAATTTCTATTTTACCTCCTATGTTCTTTGGCACCACTACCATTTGGGAAGCGGAGGCAAAGGAAAGCCCTGGAATCATTTCCAGCTATCCCTACTCTTTGTGGACTGGTAATTTATTTTATCACCTCTTTCTTCTTAATATTTATCATATACACTGAAAAGATTTTTGTTTAAGATTTTTTTGATATGGAGCATTCTTAACATCTTTATTGAATTTGTTACAATTTTGCTTCTGTTTTATGTCTTGGTTTTTTGGCCATAATGGATGTGGGATCTTAGCTCCTCCACCAGGGATCAAACCTGTATCCCCTCTGCATTGGAAGGCCAAGTCTTAACCACTGGACTGCCAGGGAAGTCCCTACATTTTTAAAAGTAGTTGATTTTGAAACTAAAATATAAGGGAATTTACCATGTTCTCCAATTTATAAGGCTGATAAGCACTGGAGAATATTGGATAAGGAAGGAAACCAAGAACACCATTTTTTGGAAATTCACCCAAGGAATAAAAGCAGGATTGCCCTGGCGAGTAGCACTCAGGAATGGAGGACAGCAGCTTTTTGTCTGGTAAGCATATTGCTGAATTCTACTATATAGGATTCTTTGGTAGCTCTGGGCTTGAATATTTCAGCTGTATTGTCTTTCTTCCTGTTCTTAGTGAGTAAATACTATTTCACATTCATTGTAAACTTATTATTTGTTCAGAATTAACCTTTCCATAACCAATGGCACATTCTACTAAAGCACGTTGCTCAAATTCAATTGTATTAAAGGTTTTCCCAGAGAATCCTAAAGATATTGCCTTGAAAATGAAAAACATGTATTATTTTACTACCTAAATTCCTGAAATAAAATTTCAGGAATTTAGGTAGTAAATTCCTGACTGAGCTTGCAATTATATGCTAAGCGAAACACTTTGATCCTCCCATGGGAATGAGAACTAATAAAATATACCTGTGAAGCTTGAGAGTGACAGTTCCATAAACAGTAGCAAAACCGAGAAGGCGGACCCATCTTAGGAGAATACAGCGAAATGTGCTTGGCTCAAAGTACAAAATAACAACCTGTGGGATGAGAAGAGAGAGAAAGAGACCTTCAGGATCAGCTGATGACCCACAGACTGAAATCAGTATTTCATAATCTGATGTTTAATACATGTGTGTTTTGACATGAGCATATATTCATGTGAGTAAAACACTAAAATATGATCTTGATCATTCACTGTCCAAATCAAAAAGTCTCCTTATGGCTTTCAAGTCAGATTTAAAGTATTTAATTCTAACTCTCAGGCGTTTCTAGCAATTGTCTCTAAATTTCTATTATGTCCAAGCTTCAGTTCAGTTCAGTTCAGTTCAGTTGCTCAGTCATGTCTGACTCTTTGCGACCCCATGAATCGCAGCATGCCAGGCCTCCCTGTCCATCACCAACTCCCGGACTTCACTCAGACTCACATCCACTGAGTCAGTGATGCCATCCAGCCATCTCATCCTCTGTCGTCCCCTTCTCCTCCTGCCCCCAATCCCTCCCAGCATCAGAGTCTTTTCCAGTGAGTCAACTCTTCACATGAGGTGGCCAAAGTACTGGAGTTTCAGCTTTAGCATCAGTCCTTCCAAAGAAATCCCACGGCTGATCTCCTTCAGAATGGACTGGTTGGATCTCCTTGCAGTCCAAGGGACTCTCAACAGTCTTCTCCAACACCACAGTTCAAAAGCATCAATTCTTCGGCGCTCAGCCTTCTTCACAGTCCAACTCTCACATCCATACATGACCACAGGAAAAACCATAGCCTTGACTAGACAGACCTTTGTTGGCAAAGTAATGTCTCTGCTTTTGAATATACTATCTAGGTTGGCCATAACTTTCCTTCCAAGGAGTAAGCGTCTTTTAATTTCACGGCTACAATCACCATCTGCAGTGATTTTGGAGCCCCCCAAAAGAAAGTCTGACACTGTTTCCACTGTTTCCCCATCATTTCCTATGAAGTACTGGCACCAGATGCCATGATCTTCGTTTTCTGAATGTTGAGCTTTAAGCCAATTTTTTCACTCTCCTCTTTCACTTTCATCAAGAGGCTCTGTAGTTCCTCTTCACTTTCTGCCATAAGAGTGGTGTCATCTGCATATCTGAGGTTATTGATATTTCTCCCAGCAATCTTAATTCCAGCTTGTGCTTTTTCCAGCCCAGCGTTTCTCATGATGTACTCTGCATATAAGTTAAATAAGCAGGGTGACAATATACAGTCTTGACATACTCCTTTTCCTATTTGGAACCAATCTGTTGTCCAAGCTTAAATGT
Organism: Oryx dammah; assembly: GCF_014754425.2. Taxonomy (NCBI): domain Eukaryota; kingdom Metazoa; phylum Chordata; class Mammalia; order Artiodactyla; family Bovidae; genus Oryx; species Oryx dammah. The sequence continues at coordinate 57,091,191 of NW_024070194.1, forward strand.
CTTTATTTCCCCAGATGGGACAGCCAAATGTGCTTTCACTGCCTGCCTTTCTCACCTGGAGCCTTGCCTTTTCCTGTATCCACACTTTTGGTAACATCTTCCGCCCCCATACGAAATACCCCTGAGAGGATTATCTGTACTGCACCCCAACACCCCATCAATCTACCAAAAATAGGAAACCCATAAAAAATCTCACTACTGGAAGAACTACCTAAGGCATATTTTCAAGAACTTTTCCCATTTTTCTTTCCAATACTAGCAGCTACCGCTAGACATAAAGATATTTTATTTGAAGTGTGTGAAGCAGGATAGAAATGAGCTGCTTTTGGCACTAAGTAACCTAAGGACTAAAGAACACGTAGAACTGCTGGGTGCATGACCACAGGATATAAACTGTTCGCAGAGGTGTAGGAGGGCAGGATGAGAGAAAGAGAGACACATTTAGGGCCAGCAAGAGAGAAAGTGTGTCACCCCCGAACCACCAGTTTCCTTTTACCTTTAACATTGCCTCTTGGGAACTCACTATGCTTTGCCTAGAGGTTTGTTTCCCCCAATTTGTTGAGAGGAATTCTGCGTTAAGGTCTAAGGCGGGGAATTTTAAGGAACTGGTTCTTCAACACTGCAAGTTTCTTCCTTAAAAAAAAAAAAAATCTATTCATTTATTTGGCTGCACTGGGTCTTAGTTGTGGCATGAGAACTCTTTTAGTTGTGGTATGTGGGATCTAGTTCCCTGACCAAGGATCCAACCTGGACCTCCTGCACTGGGAGTGTGGACTCTGAGCCACCAGACCACCGGTGAAGTCCCTGGAAGTTTCTTCAGAGGCTTACAAAAGTCAATCAGCTGATTAAAGTGGTGGGATGTGCTAGGCATTGTGATAAACTTCAGAGCAGTCCCCCATTTCAAACAAATCTGCACAGATTATCCACCCATTTGATCAAACATGATTTTTTTTAGCTAGCTTTAAAGTCAGCTTGATTGCTTATACTTTTTGGATACCAAACACAACAAATTCAGGAAGAAAAAAGAAGCACAGAGAAAAGAATATACATTTTAAAAATATGTACCAAATAGAAGAATCCTTTAAAATCATTTTCTTTTGCAAATATAGATACAACACCAGAGATAGAAAATTGACCTCTGCTGTGTTTGTTCAGTGGGTATAAGGCCGGGTGCTTCTCAGGAAGAATAATGCTTAAAGATAGACCACTCAGTGGCCAGCACAGTCCAGTGCTCTGTCCAAAGCTCTGACACTGAAAGGTGTGCCGCTCCTGTTTCATGCCTGGTATTTTAAGGATCTGAGCAAGTTTCCTAGTAGCGTCAGACACAGCAATTCTACTTCCCTAATTGACTTGTCAAGTGTTACTTGCTCCAGGTCAGTGAAACTGGCTGTGAATTAAACCACTTTTATAGGTGAAGAAGGTGTTACATTGGGGTTTCTATTAGTAGGTTCATTTATTAAAAAAGAAGAAGAATGACAGGTGCTGGTGGTGAGACCGGTATTGATGAAGCTGCCATCTAATAAGGATTTGAAGGACTTCTGAGGTTTAAGGACTTTCTCTAAACATCTATTGTGGTGTGCCTTTGTGTGCAGTCCTGTCCCACTCTTTGTGACCCCATGGACTGTAGCCTGCCAGGCTCTCTCTCTGGGATTTCCCAGGCAAGAATACTGGAGTGAGTTGCCATTTTCTTCTCGAGGAAATCTTCCCAACCCAGGGACTGAACCTGAATCTCTTGTGTCTCCTGCACTGTCAGGCAGATTCTTCACCACTGTGCCATCTGTTTGGCCAAAAAGTTCATTTGGGTTTTCCATAACATTTTATGGAAAAAGCTGAAGAAACTTTTTGGCCAACCCAAAACAATTTCCTTCAGTTTCATACAAGGGAAAGTCTTGCTAGTCAAATATTTTTCCAGGCTCACTCATCTCTCTCAAGTTTACTGTGCTCCCAACAATCATTATTGAACAAGCAAAAAATGGCACATATCTTTTCCTCATGGAGACCAGTCCACAAAAGTCATGCTTGAAAATACCTACTGCTAAAACCTAGTACTTAATCTATCCAGGTATGCTATATTTTGAACTAAGAGAATGGAAATGTATCATTTAGGCATGACTATATATATCAAAACACTTTTATACATGATTTACTTTAAAAATAAGTAGATTCAAAGTCCTTGAATGTGTTGTAAATTATTTTTTCTACATTGGGCAAGACATATGGTTCCATACATAGGAAATATTTAGGGTGAAGATGCATGTTCTGTAAATATTTAATTATCTAAAGTTGGATTTAAACTACAAAAAATAAAATCACTACATACATGAAGGGATCTATGGCTGCGATTATGTCTTTATATAACCATGGTCTAAAACTTGCCACTTTGCACTTGGCTCCTACTATTCCAAAACAACAAAAAAAAGGGATAATAGCCTAAAAATATAAAATACATAACTTAAAATTTTTATAATATATACAAGTAACATTCAGGGGTTATGATAACAGCCACAGCTCCTCTAAAATTTCCTATGTAATACTCCCAAAGAAATAACAAGAAATGAAAGGGTGACAGGTCTAAAAACTAAAGACAAAGATGACAAGATTCCACAGTCCCAGTTACAATTCTGCTCACTGCTTAGTAGAACTAACAAGCATCTTTTAAATAAAATACCACTTGCCTCATTCTCTAAACCACAGTAAGATCTGAAGACCCAAAGATAACAGAGAAAGATTTTCATTCACACTCCTTGTCAAGGTCTAACACTGAGACCCACAGGCTTCTACTAAACAAACAAACATATTTAACAAGTTTTGGTCATGCCCTCACTGTGCAGGAACTCTTTCTACATCAGTCAGTCCTGGAGCCTTGCAGTCCATCACCACCCCTCGTCCATCAGCTCCTCTCATCTCCATCCATTCACAGTTAGACCTCCCAGGATGCAGCATTCAGAAAAATGATGCTTAGCTCCCCAGGCAAAGCGTGGCAAGGTGGAGAGAAGAGCACAGAGAGGATATGCCTAGAAAGCACAAGGGAGCCTCCCTCGTGTGTCTTCCCAACATGCCACAAGGAAAGGCACTTTGCAGAAATATCCCATCTTAAAAAATGTAATAAAAACAAAGGACTATTTTTGTTTTAAACTTTTATACCCTCAGTTTAACAGAAACATCTACTTCTGCTTTATTACCTACACCAAAGTCTTTGGCTGTGTGGATCACAACAAACTGTGGAAAATGCTTAAAGAGAATGAAATACCAGACCACTTTACCTGCCTCCTGAGAAATCTGTATGCAGGTCAAGAAGCAACAGTCAGAACTGGACATGGAACAACAGACTGGTACCAAATCAGGAAAGGAATATGTCAAGGGTGTATATTGTCACCCTACTTAATTATCTTATATGCAGAGTACATCATGTGAAGTACCAGGCTGGATGAAGAACAAGCTGGAATCAAGATTGCCAGCAGAAATATCAATAACCTCAGATATGCAGATGATACCACCCTTATGGCAGAAAGTGAAGAAGATAAGAGCCTCTTGATGAAAGTGAAAGAGGAGAGTGAAAAAGTTGGCTTAAACCTCAACATTCAGAAAACGAAGATCATGGCATCTGTTCTCATCACTTCATGGCAAATAGATGGGCAAACAATGGAAACAGTAACAGATTTTACTTTTTTGGACTCCAAAATCACTGCAGATGATGACTGCAGCCATGAAATTAAGACACTTGCTCCTTGGAAGAAAAGTTAAGACCAACATATACAGCATTTTAAAAAGCAGAGACATTATTTTGCCAATAAACATTCATCTATCCAATGCTATGGTTTTTCCAGTAGGCATGTATGGATGTGAGAGTTGAACTATAAAGAAAGCTGAGTGCCGAAGAACTGATGCTTTTGAACTGCGGTATTGGAGAAGACTCTTGAGAGTCCCTTGGACTGCAAAGAGATCCAACCCAATCCATCCTAAAGGAAACCAGTCCTGAATATTTATTGGAAGGACTGATGTTGAAGCTGAAGACCTGATGTTGAAGCCAGCACTTTGGCCACCGGATGTGAAGAACTGACTCATTTGAAAAGACCCTGATGCTGGGAAAGATTGAAGGCAGGAGGAGAAGGGGACAACAGAGGATGAGATGGTTGGATGGCATCACCAACTCAATGGACATGAATTTGAGTAAACTCCAGGAGTTGGTGATGGACAGGGAGGCCTGGCGTGCTACAGTCCATGGGGTCGCAAAGAGTCAGACATGACTGAGGGACTGAACTGAACTGAACCGCCCTAAGTGGCAGTCTGGGCTGCACCACTAATTGGACATTTGACCTGCGACATATGACACAGAACTTAAGGACACAAATTCCTTAAGTTCTGTCGACGTGTTTCCTCCGAAGCTTAATGAAAATAATGAAAACTCCTATAGCATTAATAGAAGCATTGACTAAACCACAGATAAATGAAGAAACATCAGTTTTACCCATATCCTTCCAGGGAGGGTGAGGAAAGTTTCTAAGACCTAATAAAATGCACTAAGAATTCTACTTTTAGAAAAATGTTCCACATATACATGCATACAAAATAAGCAAAGATGTATATCCAGGAATATTCACTAAAGCATCCTGTGCAATAGAAAAACAATGAAAACATTCTCCCACCCAAGGGGGATGCCTTAAACCTATAATTCATGTTATAGCCATACAAAATACAAAACCATGAACTTCAAAATAATAAATGGATCTGACTCTGTTGCTGTAGAAACATCTTTAAGAGAAATTGTAAATGAAAAGAAAGTTGCATAAGACTATTAAGATATGATTCTGTTTGTATATATGTAAAAAAGGAATGTCTGGCTGCTCACTCAATGGACGATTAAGACTATTTACCTCTGGGGTGGATGGCTTGGGGATTTAGAGGGTGGGGAAGGAGAGAAGGGATTTTTACTTTTTAACTTATATCTTTTGGGACTAGCTGGTTTTTTTTTTTATAATGAGAATGCATTACTTTGTAATAAAAAATTTATGTAATAATTATAAATATAAATACTTGACTCTTAATAGGGTCTGGAGAGTTGTTTCTTTTTTTGACTTTTTTTTGGGAAGTGGACCATTTTTAAAGTCTTTATTGTATTTTATTACAATATTGCTTCTGTTGTTTATGTTCTGTTTTTGGCTGAGGGGCACGTGGATTCTTAATTCCTTAACCAGGGACCAAACTCCCACTCCTTGCTTTGGAAGGCAAAGTCTTAACCACTGGATCACCAGAGAAGTTTCTGGAGAGTTGTTTCTAAGTACTAGGGATCTGAGAGTGAAATGGAAAAGGTACCGTATGTGATATCTATGAACTGACATTATATGGAGGTGGCAAGATACAGAAAAATGACCTCAGAGAAATTGGAGGATCTTCAGAACCCCGGACCTCAGTAAAGAAACAAAAGGCGCCACAGAACTCACAGAAAGAGAGTAGAAGTATAGCATTTTGAGAAGAAAGGATAAAAAATGATAACGATTCACAATATCTAATAAGATGATTAAAAGTAAAAGCTTTTTTTTTTTTTAACTGCCCAGAAGAGAATACACAAGATGCTTGTTCACCGAGCCATTTCCTGGTCTCAGGCGGCCCCTGGTCCTTGGCCATCTGTTTACCTGAGCTTTGTGGGTCATCCTTTCCCCCTGAGACTCTTGCATCCACCATTCACGCAGAAAAACCATCTCTCTGTTCAGAGTCTGAAGACTCTTCCCAATTTGTTGAAGAAAGTGTGCAGAACCCAGAAAACAACAGGTTCTATAAACTACGCTAAAAGTCTAAAAAAGGAATGATTCAAGCTACAGTCACAAGTCATTCCACCCTCCGTGGGGAAGCAGGCAGTGCCAGGACCCACCCTCAACGCCCTGAGCAGAAAGAAGCCTGGATCCCTTGAGAAGCCCAGGAATACAGGGAAAGACTTTAGTATTTGGAGACATAAGGGACTTCTCTGCCACTTACTAACTATGTGACCTTGAGCAGCTCGTTTTATCTCCTCCTTCATCTGGGAAGCTGAGTTAATAACCTCTCCCCTCCCTGCTCCCCAGGATGGGGAAGAAATGTATGTGAAAGCACTGATTATCTAGAGTGGTGTAGTTATTTCTCCTACACATATTCCTTCAGGACTGATGCAAAATCCTTTTTTCTTTTGTTTAAAATAAGCATTAGGTGATTCTACCTGATCTTTATAAATGCTCTCTCGATGGCAAATTAACATAAACATCAAATTGCCGTGATGAGGGAACTGTTCTGGCAGCCTGGTTCAGTCTGAGTCATTCACTGCCTCACTCCTTCAGGAGAGGACACATTCTTATTACTCAGTTCCAAATAAAGGGCTGAAAATAAAGATCTAAGTTTAACTGTGGGTTACCATAAAAGCTCTTTAAGAATGTGTCACTAAGCATTAACAAATGGATTTCTCAATATATTTTTAATCCTCCTCCTATTCACTTTCCTGTTCTGTAGTGCTCTGCTTAACATGTAATCACTGCTGATAATAAAATCAGTCTGTACATGGAAGTGTTACTGCTTATTGCATACTCTATTATCTAGTTCCTGGAACGGAGATACTCAGAAGGTTCAGTGACTTGCCCAAGATGATGTAGTTGAAACACACTGAAAGTGGCATTATTCTAAATTGTCAACATTTTCATGTTTCTTTTTAATGAAAAGCTGTTTATCCAAAGGTCGCATTTTCTTATTGGTAAAAATCAAGTTACTAATTGCTCTCCAACGGAAGTAGTTCAAAGTCAATGTTCTTCAGATAATTATTTTTCCGCATGTAGACAGAAGCCTTTGCCTTTTGAAATTCTTGCAATTTCCTGCTCCCCTCCACCCTCATCTCTACAAGAACTGAACTCAAAGGTCTTTCCCATGCACAGAACCTTCTTTTGTCACGTCCTGCTATTCAATATGCTCTGCACAGCCACACACGCTAACTTCGCAATTCCTTGGCCTCCTCTGCTCCTCTGTCTTTCTCGGGTGAGGGGAAATCTACGTGGCCCATGAGGAAGCTGGGTATCTCCTGGAAAAGCTGTCTAGGAGCATACACCACAGTCCCAAGGCCATGGGAATAAAGCTGTTTCGAGGAATATGACTTGCTTGCTACCTTAAGGACAACTTTATCTTGGTGAACAGAAGTTATATGATGTATTTTGCCACAGGTTTTCCAGCCAAAATACAAATCTGATAAAATCTTACCCTTGCCTAGAACCACTCTTGGCTTCCTGTTTTACATTTAAGTAAAGTTTACATTGCTCAAAATGGTTTACAAAGTCCCTTCTTATGTGTCCCCATCATCCTTTATTGCTTGTCTCTCGCAATACCACTTCTTCTCTGTGCTCAGAGTCCTTTTATCCTTTATTATGGAACATATTACATGGCATTGCAATACCATTTGTACGCTAGATCTCTGCTCCACTGGGCAGTGTGTTCAATTTATGCCAATGGTATGAATGAACGGAAGTGGTTTTCATCTAGGAATCATCAGCTCCAAATTCAGAAGGTTTAACAAACTAAATGCACCAAGATAAACTGAGAAGCAAGATAACATGTCCAAGTCACAGAGAAAGGAGGACCTCTTGGAATAACCTTTGGTAAGGGTCATGGAATAAGATGTGCCACTATATTCTCATAAGACAAGTACAACTAGGAAGTGTCACAAATAGTTCAATTTTTTCTTTAAACTTTTGGCTGCACCAAGTGGCATGTGGGCTCTTAGTTCCCTGACCAGGAATCAAACCTGTGCCCCCTGCAGTGGAAGTGCAGAGTCCCGACCACTGGACTGTCAGACGTCACAACAGTTCAATTTTAAAGGCACTTAATAAAAGGGTAATTTTAAAGTATTTTTCTTCCCGGTTGTCACAGTCAATGATTCCTTTAGAATCATCTTTTTTATCTATAAAAAATTCCTAATGAAATTTATCTGAAAGGATTAGAGTGATGACAACTAACTGAAAGCACTTAGAATAGAATAAGTTCTAGAAAGCAGAGGTATAGGATAAGGAAGTTTTGATGGGCAATAGACCCCGGTTTGATTCCTGGGTTGGGAAGATCTGCTGGAGAAGGGATAGGCTACCCACTCCAGTATTCTAGGGCTTCCCTCGTGGCTCAGCTGATAAAGAATCTGCCTACAATGCAGGAGACCTGGGTTCGATCCCTGGGTTGGGAAGATCTCCTGAAGAAAGGAAAGGCTACCCACTCCAGTGTACTGGCCTGGAGAATTCCATGGACTATATATCCATGGGGTCCTAAAGAGTTTGACATGACTGGGCAACTTTCACTTTCAGAAGGAAAGAGGGCTTCCCTGGTGGCTCAGTGTTAGGGAATCCACCTGTCAATGCAGGAGACACAGGTTTTATCCCTGGGTTGGGAAGATTCCCTGGAGAAGGAAATGGCAACCCACTCCAGTATTCTTGCCTGGGAAATACCATGGACAGAGGAAGCCTGGTGGGCGACAGTCCATGGAGCTGAATAAGAGTTGGACATGACTAAGCGACTAAACAGCAACAAGAAGAAGGAAAGAAACTCTTCAGGACATAGCCTACTGGTCAGAGCAGGGGAGCCCAGTGAGGCAGGCTCCAAGATGCTAGAAGACAGCCGGTACCCAAGTTGGACAGTGTTTGGTACTGATGCAAGAAGAGGTGCTGAGGGACTGACTTCCTTGTGGTCCAGTGGTTATGACCCCACACTTCCAATGCAGGGGGTGTGGGTTCAATCCCTGCTCAGGGATCTAAGATCCCACATGCATGTGGCAAGGCCAAAAAGTTTTTCAGAAGAAGAAGAGATGCTAAAAGGAGAGGAACAGACCCTGGGTCTGTTTCCTGCTGCTTCCTGTAAAGATGTTTTCTCGCTCCAAGAGTTTTGTCACATCAAAATCCCTTAATTTATGCAAGACCTCAAACAGACCTTTCGTCTGCATCTATTTTCTCACGTGTGTGCTTATTTGTCTGGGAAGCTGAGGAGCACTGTTCACTGGATATATTTTTAACCTTTCCTGCCTGATGCTGACTCACTGGCTGCCCTGGCTGTAGCCTCTTGCCTATGGTGGTGAGGTGGGAGCGGGGCAAAGGCACACAGCTGCAAAGGCCTCAGAGGCTGTCAGGTGGGCCTCCTGCCCATCAGCGGTGTCTGCTGCTGCTGCTAAGTCGCTTCAGTCGTGTCTGACTCTGTGCGACCCCGTAGATGGCAGCCCACCAGGCTCCCCCATCCCTGGGATTCTCCAGGCAAGAACACTGGAGTGGGTTGCCATTGCCTTCCCCAGCAGCGGTGTCTAGACAGGTCCTAAGTTCTGTGGATTCTCATCTGCAAGCACATTTCATGACCACAGGTCAGTTTGGGCTGTTCTTAAACTTCACAGAAATGGAATCACTGAGTGCGTGTTCTGCTGTGAGACTGAATGACTCACATGCTTGATGCAGAAGCCAGCTTTGAGTTGGCATGAGAGGGTTCTTAGCCTTTGACAAAATTTGTGAGAAAAATAAATAAATAAAGGAAAGGCCCTTTCTCTTATGTACGGTATGCCTGTTGCTTCTGACTTTTAAAATTTGTCTGAGGCACATGTCTTCCCTGTTTTGAGCTTACCTTCTGTCTTTTTCGGAGGACACAGTTCAATTTCTTACACCATGGACATACCACCACCAACCCCCACCCGTCCCATGGTGGGGGCATGTGCACCGGAATTAACTGGTATTTTTTTCTTAACAAGCACCCCTCCGATTTTGTTTTTGCTTTTCTGCTGTGCCAGGTGGCATGCAGGATCTGAATTCCCTGACCAGGGATAGAATCTGTGCCCCCTCCATCGGAAGTGCAGAGTCTTAACTACTGGACCACCAGGGAAGTCTGGCGGTGTTAGCAGGGGTGTGAGCACCTCCACTTTGATTTATAGGAACTCAAAATCAAGGGAAAAGGTTAACTGGTTGCTCTCTGAAATAAACTATGGATTAAATTAGAACTCTAAAATATGTTTTATATAAAATAGAGAAATTGCCCAAGTATTGGGAAAGCCTTTTGAATTTTCAAGAAATTTTCAAGAATTTCTAAAATTCTGTCATTTTAGATGCTACACGGTTACAGTTCCACTTTGGCTCAGGAGAGGGAGACACCCCCCCCCAGCCCCCCGCCAGAAGCACAAAGGGGATGTCCACACAGACCTCTAGTTGTCATCCAACCTCCTGCCTCTTCCCCCTATGACCTAAATATATGAAGGGTTGAGGAGAAAAAGACACTATTCTGTGGAAATGGAATGAAACTATAATTTGTTTGTGGTGTCATACTAAGGCAATTAGGTCAGAAGGGCCAGTGGGGTTTTTTGTTTGTTTAACTCAAACTGATGAGAAAGTAAGACTATATGCAAACTACTGTTGTTGGCTTGGCAGTAATTAGAGAGAGGAACAACAACAACAACAAAAGCCAATGAGTGGAACAGGGCAGATATGGATGTAGGACCAAGGGCTCTAACACAATAGATCAGGTCCCCCTGTAGCTCCATTGGCAGGCACGGAGGATTTTTCTTTTTAATTCTTTTTTTTTTGTAATATATTTTTCATTGAGGTATAATTGCTTTACAGTGTTTTGTTAGTTTCTGCTGTACAGTGTGAATCAGCTACAGGTATACGTGTATCCCCCCTCCCTCTTGAGCCTCACCCCTCAGCCCCATCCCACCCCTCTAGGTCATCACAGAGCAACAAGCTCAGCTCCCCGGGCTGTACGGCGGCTTCTCGCCAGCTACTGACTTGACGCATGGTGGCGTATACAGGCCGATGCTACTCTCTCAACTCGTCCCACCCTCCCCTTCCCTCACTGTGTCCGCAAGTCCACTCGGTATGTCTGTGTCTCTACTCCTGCCCTGCAAATAGGTTCATCCATACAACGTTTCTGAAGAATGTTTTAACAGTGGCTCTTCACTGGTGCAGTCACCAGGCCAACTGATAAGATTCCTATATTCCCTTTAACCCCATCTCAACCTTCACAACACAGGTATTGAGGTGTTAATGTGTTTCATGACAATTTCTTGGCATCATCTTGTGTTAGTAACCTTCCTTTATACTTTTCCTTTCTACTAGTGTGAGCTAGTATAATAACATATTACAAGTGAAGGCAATGCTTGAGTAGCCATGGCAACCTCTTCCAGTGCAGCCAGCCACATTCCCCTCCCTGAAACCCAAGGCTTCTCAAAGATGTCTTTTGATGAGCAAAACTTTTTAACTCTAAGGAATTCCAAAGTATCCACTTTTTCTTCCATTTTCAGTGATTTGTGTGGCTTTTCCTGGTCCTTCTCCCCATTGCCCCCGACATATTTATCCAGTTGTTTTGGCACCATTGGTTGAAAAGACTTAACTTTCCATGTTGAATTACCTTGACGCCTTTGTAAAAAAACCAATTGACCTTCTATGAGAGGATCGATCTCTGGCTACTTCATTTTGTCTGATTGATCTATTTACCTGTCCTTACACCAATTAACGCTGCATTGTGTCACTGTACTGTGTACAGAGCCTTAAAGTAACTCTTAATATCTGACAGTATAACCCCTCCAGCTTTGCTCTTTCCACATATTGGTTTGGTTAGTCTAGATCCTTTGCTTATCTATATAAAATTTAGAATTAACTTGTTAATTTCGACAAGAAAAGCCTGTTGGAGTTTTGCTTATAATTGGAATGTTTCTACAGAACAAATGGAAGAAAGTCAACATTATTTAATTCCTGAACATTACATGTTCCTCCATTTATTAGGTTATCTTTATTTTTATGAATATTTTATGGCTTTTCAGTTAGATATCTTGCATCTTTCTAGATGGTTAGTGCTTTTAGATGCTACAGTAAGTATAATTAAATTTTTTTCATTTTTTAAATTGTTTCCTACTATCTATAAGAAACTTGATTGTTGTATGTTGACTTCGTGTCCTACAACTTTGTCAGATTCACTTATTCATTATAGTTTTGTACATTTCTTCAGATTGTCTATTGTAAATGTGTTGTTGATGAATTAAAATATATTGCTGCTTCCTTTTTAGTTTGTACCCTTTTCCTTTCTTTATCTTGCCTCACTACAACTAGCCAAGACTTGCAGTATGAGGTTGAATGGTATTAGCTTGAACAAATATCTATGTGCTGTTTCTGATCTTAAGCAAAAGCATGTATTTCACTATTAAGTATGGTTTTAGATAGATGCATTTTATCATACTGAGAAAGGGCTCTTCGATTTTTCTTCTGAGACTTTTAATTATACATAGGTATTGAATTTTGTCAGATATTTTTTCTACATCATTTGGGAAGATATATCAATTTTCTCCTTTATCCTAGTAGTGTGGTGAATTATAGTATTTTATATTTTTAAAACATATTAACCCAATCTTAAATTTTTGAGATAAACACCAGTTGGCCACAAAGTATTATTACTTTTACCTATCTGATTTGTTAATATTTTTTAGGGAATTTTTGGATATACATTCATGAAAGTTGTTTTCATACATACTTATAATATCTTAGTCAGGTTTTGGTATCAAAGTGTTCCTTCTTCTTTTATTATCTTGGGAAGTGTTCCCTCTTCTTTTATTATCTGAAACAGTTTCTCCATGGGAGAAAATGCCACTGTGCGGAAGCCAGCATTTCCTCTAGGTTAGCCCCTTGCTAACACTACTGCAGTTAAGTGACTAAAGCCTTGACTGTTACTTTCATTTTTGGCTTCTTACCTTAATCAGTTATTCTGACACCTGGTAGCTCATCTCTCTCCAGCTCAGCTCAGCTCTTGACAGCATTATTTAATATTTTAATTATGTGAATAGTTTTTAAAAATACAAAAATTGACAATAATAAAATACCTTGGCATTTGCACACCACACAAATTAATAACCAAGTATAGTTTTGCTACTAATTGCCTTGGGACTTTAAATAACTTAAGACTTTACCCATATCAAGTGGAAGCTTCTTAATTCCACTCCACAGTCCCCCTGTCTCCTAGCTTCTCCAGAGGCAAGCACTAAAGTGAATTTGATGTATATATACCCAGGACATGTTTTTCTACTTGTGTTCCATTTATGTGCATCCATCAATAATATATAACTTTATTTTGTGAGTTTTCAAATTGTGAGTATATAAGTGGTAAATTGTGTATTAGTCTTTTGAAATTTATAGGTCTGTCTCTGTAGAATTAAACTGATTCAATTTCCATCAAGACAAAGCTAAAGCCAGGTCTCTTTTCTAATCGTTCATTTCCCTCCAACTCCCATATCTCATTACTAAAGCCAAAGAGAATTAGATGAGAGTTGGCCTTATCTTCATAGGGTTTCAGAAATAAGGATGTTGTATCTCTGTTGGGACATCTTTCTTAATGAAAAAGTAAGCATAGAACTTCCTTGAAAACAGAACCCCGCTAGGTTTTCAAAGCTTCTCTGGTGGCTCAGACAGTAAAGAATCTACTTGCAGTGCAGGAGACATGGGTTCGAGCCCTGTGTCAGGAAGATCCCCTGGAGAAGGAAATGGCAACCCACTCCAATATTCTTTTCCCTGGAGGATCCCCACGGACAGAGGAGCCTGGTGGGCTACAGTCCATGGGGTCACAAAGAGTTGGACACGACTGAATGACTTTCACTTAAAAGCAGGGTATCTGTTACATGTCATAGCCATGCCAAGCTCTGGCCTCCCAGTTGGGGAGTAACAATATTAACAGAATCTAGTTGAAAATGCTCACTTGAGTGTTTTTCAGACATTTCTCTAAAGCTGACGATGAATTACAGGAGTGATAAGGGTTTCTGAGATCACTTATGCTGCCTTACTTTATGAAATTGCCTTAAAGTATGAAACACTAAGCGCGGGCGGCTGCGAGCCGGAGCACTAAGCACGGCGGAGAGGAGCTACCCCACGTCCGAGGTCGGGGCAGAAGCTGGGAGGACCCAAGGTAAGAGAAACCCAAGTAAGATGGTAGGTGTTGTAACAGGGCATCATGGGCAGACACACTGAAACCATAATCACAGAAAACTAGTCAATCTAATCACACTAGGACCACAGCCTTGTCTAACTCAATGAAACCAAGCCATGCCCACGGGGCAACCCAAGACAGGTGGGTCATGATGGAGAGGTCTGACAGAATGTGGTCCACTGGAGAAAGGAATGCCAAACCACTTCAGTATTCTTCCCTTGAGAACCTCATAAACAGTATGAAAAGGCAAAATGATAGGATACTGAACGAGGAACTCCCCAGGTCAGTAGGTGTCCAATATGCTACTGGAGATCAGTGGAGAAACAACTCCAGAAAGAAAGAAAAGGGATGGAACCAAAGCAAAACAATATCCAGCTGTGGATGTGACTGGTGATAGAAGCAAGGTCCGATGCTATAAAGAGCAATATTGCATAGGAACCTGGAATGTCAGGTCCATGAATCAAGGCAAATTGGAAGTGGTCAAACAAGAGATGGCAAGGGTGAACAGCGACATTCTAGGAATCAGTGAACTAAAATGGACTGGACTGGGTAAATTTAACTCAGATGACCATTATATCTACTACTGTGGGCAGGAATCCCTCAGAAGAAATAGAGTAGCCATCATGGTCAACAAAAGAGTCCGAAATGCAGTACTTGGATGCAATCTCAAAAATGACAGAATGATCTCTGTTCATTTCCAAGGCAAACCATTCAATATCACAGTAATCCAAGTCTATGCCCCAACCAGTAACGCTGAAAAAGCTGAAGTTGAATGGTTCTATGAAGACCTACAAGACCTTTTAGAACTAACACCCAAAAAAGATGTCCTTTTCATTATAGGGGACTGGAATGCAAAAGTAGGAAGTCAAGAAACACCTGGAGTAACAGGCAAATTTGGCCTTGGAATGCGGAATGAAGCAGGGCAAAGACTAATAGAGTTCTGCCAAGAAAATACACTGGTCATAGCCAACACCCTCTTCCAACAACACAAGGGAAGATTCTACACATGAACATCACCAGATGTCAACACCAAAATCAGACTGATTATATTCTTTGCAGCCAAAGATGGAGAAGCTCTATACAGTCAACAAAAACAAGACCAGGAGCTGACTGTGGCTCAGATCATGAACTCCTTATTACCAAATTCAGACTCAAATTGAAGAAAGTAGGGGAAACCACTAGACCATTCAAGTATGACCTAAATCAAATCCCTTATGATTAGACAGTGGAAATTAGAAATAGATTTAAGGGCCTAGATCTGATAGATAGAGTGCCTGATGAACTATGGAATGAGGTTCATGACATTGTACAGGAGACAGGGATCAAGACCATCCCCATGGAAAAGAAATCCAAAAAAGCAAAATGGCTCTGTGAGGAGGCCTTACAAATAGCTGTGAAAAGAAGAGAGGCAAAAGCAAAGGAGAAAAGGAAAGATATAAGCATCTGAATGCAGAGTTCCAAAGAATAGCAAGAAGAGACAAGAAAGCCTTCTTCAGCGATCAATGCAAATAAATAGAGGAAAAGAATAGAATGGGAAAGACTAGAGATCTCTTCAAGAAAATTAGAGATACCAAGGGAACATTTCAATCAAAGATGGGCTCGACAAAGGACAGAAATGGTCTGGACCTAACAGAAGCAGAAGATATTAAGAAGAGGGGGCAAGAATACAAAGAACTGTACAAAAAAGATCTTCACGATCAAGATAATCACGATGGTGTGATCACTCATCTAGAGCCAGACATCCTGGAATGTGAAGTCAAGTGGGCCTTAGAAAGCATCACTATGAACAAAGCTAGTGGAGGTGATGGAATTCCAGTTGAGCTCTTTCAAATCCTGAAAGATGATGCTGTGAAAGTGCTGCACTCAATATGCCAGCAAATTGGGAAAACTCAGCAGTGGCCACAGGACTGGAAAAGGTCAGTTTTCATTCCAATTCCAAAGAAAGGCAATGACAAAGAATGCTCAAACTACCACACAATTGCACTCATCTCACACGCTAGTGACTTAGCAGTAGCAGCAGCACATGCTAGTAAAGTAATGCTCAAAATTCTCCAGTAATACGTGAACTGTGAACTTCCTGATGTTCAAGCTGGTTTTAGAAAAGGCAGAGGAACCAGAGATCAAATTGCCAACATCTGCTGGATCATGGAAAAAGCAAGAGAGTTCCAGAAAAACATCTATTTCTGCTTTATTGACTATGCCAAAGCCTTTGACTGTGTGCATCACAATAAACTGCGGAAAATTCTGAGAGAGATGGGAATACCAGACCACTTGGCCTGCCTCTTGAAAAACCTATATGCAGGTCAGGAAGCAACAGTTAGAACTGGACATGGAACAACAGACTGGTTCCAAATAGGAAAAGGAGTATGTCAAGGCTGTATATTGTCACCCTGCTTCTTTAACTTATATGCAGAGTACATCATGAGAAACACTGGGCTGGAAGAAACACAAGCTGGAATCAAGATTGCCAGGGGAAATATCAATAACCTCAGATATGCAGATGACACCACCCTTATGGCAGAAAGTGAAGGGGAACTAAAAAGCCTCTTGATGAAAGTGAAAGAGGAGAGTGAAAAAGTTGGCTTAAAGCTCAACATTCAGAAAACGAAGATCATGGCATCTGGTCCCATCACTTCATGGGAAATAGATGGGGAAACAGTGTCAGACTTTATTTTGGGGGGCTCCAAAGTCACTGCAGATGGTGATGGCAGCCATGAATTTAAAAGACGCTTACTCCTTGGAAGAAAAGTTATGACCAACATAGATAGCATATTCAAAAGCAGAGACCTTACTTTGCCAACAAAGGTCCATCTAGTCAAGGCTATGGTTTTTCCTGTGGTCATGTATGGATGTGAGATTTGGACTGTGAAGAAGGCTGAGCGCCGAAGAATTGATGCTTTTGAACTGTGGTGTTTAGAAGACTCTTGAGAGTCCCTTGGACTGCAAGGAGATCCAACCAGTCCATTCTGAAGGAGATCAGTCCTGGGATTTCTTTGGAGGGAATGATGCTAAAGCTGAAACTCGAGTACTTTGGCCACCTCATGTGAAAAGCTGACTCATTGGAAAAGACTCTGATGCTGGGAGGGATTGGGGGCAAGAGGAGCAGGGGACGACAGAGGATGAGATGGCTGGATGGCATCACGGACTCGATGGACGTGAGTCTGCGTGAAGTCTGGGAGTTGGTGATGGACAGGGAGGCCTGGCATGCTGCGATTCATGGGGTCGCAAAGAGTCGGACACGACTGAACGACTGAACTGAACTGAACTGATGAAACTCTTAAGTATCTGAAATAAGGCTCTGATCAGAGCCCAAACACTCATAGTTTTGTACATTTTGTACATTGGCTGAGGCCTTACAGATCTTGCTGAATTGCATTTTAGCTGTCATGCTCTTAGCCTTAATTGATGACTGTTTCAGAAATACCTCTAAGAAATTCGTTATTACATTTGTCAGTGGAATATAAAAGAACAATAGCAGTCTTCATGAGAATCTTTGGGACTCACTATATGATCAGTTTGCCTTCTTATCGCAGAGAAACTCCTAATTGTATAACTGTGTTTCCCACTTTGTGTTAGCTGTTAGCAAGTTCCAAGTCAAATTTTTGATCCATTTCTAGTCAGTTCATGAAACTACAAAACCATATGGGATATATCTACAGAACTAATGAGTTACCCTTTTTTTTCCTACCAAATTTTCTTTTTCTCTTGATTCCTATAATAAATGCTACATTTTAATTTCTGAACAATTTTCATTATTTTGTTATTCTGTACATATCTCTATAAAATTTTATTGTTTTTCAACTTTATTTATTAGTTATTGGCTGTGATGGGTCTTTGTTGCTGCATGCAGGCTTTTCTCTGGTTGGGGCAAGCAGGGGTTTCTCTCTAGTTGTGGTGCAGAGGCTTCTCTTTGCTGCGGCTTCTCTTGTTGCAGGGCACAGGGTCTAGGGCATGCAGGCGTCAGTAGTTGCTCTGTGGCACGTGGCATCTTCCCAGACCAGGGATTGAACCCATGTCCCCTGCACTGCCAGTTGAGTTCTTGACCACTGGACCATCAGGGAAGTCCTGCATGTGGTACTAAATTTTGCACGTTAGTCCTCCAACATTGGAAGACTGCCAACAGAAAGGGAGATCATTGCCTTCTGGGGGCAGGGAAACAAGCCAGCTTATGTTCAGTGTTTGGAGAACTACCAGGCTGCCAAGTGGTCCCACCCTAACCCTCAGTCACAAGACTAGCACTAGGGCAACTTTATAAATGTGGTTCTAAATGAGAGCATCACTCAGAGCTTTGGCTGGATCCCACACTTACCCTGGTTCAACGTATATGGGACAATCTATTAATACATAGCATGTCTGACCCATGGTAGGTGCTTGATACCTGGTAGCATTCTCCCCTGCCTAGAGTCCTGGGTAGGGTAGTTTATTGTGGAAACACATTGGCTATATAAACTTGAATCTGTTCTGAAGTTAGTTTTTAAAATCATGACTGTTCTGAGGTTATATAAGCCTACCTCTCTGTCTTAGGGGAAGCTGAAAATACTCTTAGACACAGGCATTCCCTCTCTGGGACTCTCCCTGGGTTATACTGTCTCACTGCAAGAAGAAGTAATCAGAGCTGGAAACCTTCCAGGGCAAAGGGTGTGTGATACAGCAGCTCCCGGTGGGGTGCAATGTCGGCAAATTAGTTATGGAGGCTGAAGCTTTCCAGAACTTAGGGACGGGTCCCTGGTACTTAGTGCAGGGAAGATAATAGCTTGCAGCTGTTGGGAGAGCCCAGTACATGGAGGGCAGGGTCAGAAGATAAGATGGAAGGAAACACAGCACCTGGTCTTACCGTTCAGACCCTGGCTCTGCTCCATATGTGTCAGGCAGGTTGGACAGCTCCTTTTACAGTGGGTCCTGTTCTCTCAACACTAAAATGAAAGCTAAGATTTCCTCAGTCTCAGTCACAGAATATTAGGACGATTGATGAGGTTGTGTCAGGCATCCTCTCCAACCTGACCTCCCACAGGTTTAAGCCCGCTTGAGTGTGGAATGTTCATCTTTCTATCAGACAGGAGCTACACCCAAGTCCACAGCCATTTCTGGATGGTTTTCCTCCAGGCTCTATAGATTCATTCAACAAACGTCTTCCCCACCTACTGTCTGCCAGGCAGACTTAAGTACTGAGTGCACTGCTGGGGATATACTGACAAAACAGGATTCGGCCCTCCTGCAAATTGTGTTTAATTTAGAGAGGGAGAGAGACCATATACACATAAGCACAGATAAATAGACAAATGATTTTAAAAGATCATGAAGGAAAACAAACTAGGGTCATTGAGAGAAAATAATGAAAGGAGAGGGTTTTGGTAAGATGGTCAGGAAAGGTAGCTCGAAGAGAGACATCTGAGCAGAGATTCAGAGGATAAGCAGGAATGATGCTGTGCGCCCCCTTGTGGAATCGTGTGGCTGCGCAGGCTCACTGCTAGGAACCCCAGTACTGCCTGGTTTTAACCTCTCCTCAAACCTGTCAATCCTACAGGAAATCAACCCTGAATATTCATTGGAAGGACTGATGCTGAAGCTCCAATACTCCGGTGACCTGATACGAAGAACTGACTCCTTAGAAAAGGCCCTGATGCTGGGAAAGATTGAGGGCAGGAGGAAAAGGGGGTGACAGAAGATGAGGCAGTCGGATAGCATCACTGACTCAGTGTATATGAATCTGAGCAAATTCCGGGTGATGGTGGAGGACAGAGGAGCCTGGCGCGCTGCAGTCCATGGCGTCACTGAGAATCAGACATGACTTTGTGACAACAATATCCTTCTCTCTCCTCGGTTATCCTCTCCCCAAAGCAACCCCGACTTTCTCTGTCTTGAGCTGTGACCAGGGACATTTTCGCTGCCCAGTTTGCCTAGGGCAAGTCTAAGTTCCCACTCTTCCCTCTGCCCCTTTCAGGCTTGCTGCTTGTTACCAGAAGTGATTTCCGTAAAGCATGACAGACTGAAACCCCTGTGTGCTGGATAACGTCAAGTCTTAAAGCACGTTTTCCTTCAATGTGAATGTGAACTGATGCCAGACACAGCTGGAGATCTCCAAGCAAACTGTTTTCAGAGAAATAAAATGTCCAAATGATTCCAGAATTAATTTGATCTCACACAGCAACCTCATTTTTTCTTCCATTCTCCTACCTTGCAGCAGTTTAATTTATATGCCAATAAGCTGCCATGTGCAATAACTTTGCAGTTGTAAGGTCTGTTCATTTATCAGTCACTTCACACAGTTTATACTGCTTCAAGATTTAAAGGCATGCATCTGCTTCAGTGTGAGCCTAACCAGTTCTGTGTGTTGACAAAGGAAACATCCAGAAAAAAATCCACCAGCATTTATGCTTTAAAACTGAACAAATAAGTATCTGATCATTTAGTTAAGACTGATCATCTCATATAAATAATTGTGTAAAGGTTATTATGTGTGCATTCTACAGTGACTTTGTAACAGTCCTGTCTGATTTTTAGTAAAAGTGATAGGAATCTAATCTATGCTTTCACTTTGTTTTTTTTTTTTTTTGGCCAGAAGGCATGGGGTGATCCCCAGGTGTTTTGAAAAAGTCAAAGCAGATCATCAAATTAAGAGCAAATAGCATCTAAAACCCGAAGAAGGTCCCACACCAGTATTTCCTTCCATATTTATTTGCAGTACATAGGGAACACAATTTTATCAAATACAGGTTTTCAAAGAAATATCCAGCTCTCAGTAAATCAGATGCAATTGAAGTAATGATTCCTGCAGACCACAAGCTCAATCATTCCCCCAGGTAAAGGGCAAGAATCCAGCCACATGTCTCTCGCACATCTTCCTTTGAGAAAACAGTACTAATCCTCCTGAGATTAATATGGAGCTGAAAGAAAATTCAGATGTCTGATCTCAGAAAAATGGATTCATTCAGCTTAAAAAAAAATTTGGGTAATTGGAGGCTCAAATCAAATCAAGTGCAGGCAACCAGCCTACTGGCTTTGAAGGCTTCCCACTGAACTAGGAAACCACTCAGTCTCCTTCTGCCAGCAAAGCCCTGCATAACTCAGCCCCTGCTGCCTCCTGAGCTCAGCTCCTGAGCTCTGCCCCTACTTCCTGTGTTCAGGCCACTCTGGGCTTCTTTTTGATCCTCAAACATGTCAAAGCCTGTTCCTGCTTCCAGGTCCTCTCATTCCCTGGGGTGCTGTGGCTGTTCACTAAAAGGATCCCTTCTCTTCATCTGAGTCTCACCTCACATGCCACCTCCCAGATCGTCTCATGTTCTCTATTTCATACTCTCCACAGCATCCATCATTCTCCCAAATCCTCATTTATTTATTAGTCAATCTTATTTCTTGTCTCCTGAACTAGATAATAAGCTTCTTGAGAACAGGGTCCAGTCTCTTGTTAATTGCCACATCCTCAAAAGCAGACAGAGAACTAATTCACACCAAAGGAAATACACAAGAGGAAGAAACAAACAACATGTGATCTTCAGAGAAAAGGGGGCAACATCCCGGGCTCTTGAATGGCTGAGGTTTGACGTTCAACCTTTTTTTTTTTTAAGGTGGACAATTTTTAAAAAATCTTTATTGAATTTGTTTCAGTATTGCTTCTGTTTTATGTTTTGCTTTGGCCATGAGGCATGTGAGATCTTAGCTCCCTGACCAGGGATCAAACCCATACCCCTGTATGGGAAGGTGAAGTCTCAACCACTGGGCCACCAGGGAAGTCCTGACCGATCACCCTCTAAAGGGTGGGGCAGAGCATTCATTAAGGAGACTGTGCAAGATGGACTGGAGCTTCTGGGTGCACAAGGGCAGATCCCACTGTATTTCAGGGCAGGTAAACAGTCCTTTCACTGAATCATAAATGAACCTCTTCCAGACTCTTGAATTGCAAGTTCTCATTTGTAAAATAAAAGTCTTCCACAATTTTAATAACATCAAAAAACTTTCAGGAAAAGATGAAGGAAAAGAAATGAAACCTAGTCAGTTTTATCAGCTTGCTGCTGAGTCCATTTTCAGGCTACAATGAAAATAATTCCATAGAATTCAGATGTTTCTGCACTTCCCACTTACCCAAATTCCTGAGAGCTCAACTCTGTGTTCCTCCAAACCTGAAATATCTCAGTCACCCCTGAGGGCTTCCTTAGGCCCCAAGAGGAAGGTCATCCCCAGACCTTGAAGGCTTCCGGGGTCCCTAAAGCTCTGGAGCAAATGTTTGGCTGCTCTCCAGTCTGCATGCCAGGAGGTAATGCCTTTTGACACAAATCTGACAGTTCTGCAATCTGGTGCCTGATGACATTCCAACATCTTATAAGTACTGACTGTACTAAAGCAAGGCGACCCTATTTACCTCCCACACAATCCCAAATTCAAAAATGGTTTGCTGCCCAGGTGACAGATCGTGGGAGGGTTATTAGTCACATGTAATAAAATACTTCTTCTGCTAAATTGCAACCTAAAATTTCAACACAGAGTCCAGGTTTACAAATATTAGTCAGATCGCTGGGCTTCAAGCTGGTGCCAATATTGTGTAAACATCTGTAGTTTTACTGTCAATACATGACATGTAAATTCTCGTTTCACAGATTCTCGACCTCTGGTGCACAGTAGAATCACCTGGAGAGTGTTTAAAATGCTGCTGCTCAGGCCCAACCTTATGCCACAACTAAAGATCCTGCAGGCCACAACTAAGACCCAGGGCAGTCAAATAAATGTATTTGTTTCAATTACTCACATCTAGATTCCACCCAAAGAGATACTTAATGGAATTGGCAATATTGGCCAATCCCAACAGTCTAATATTTCTAATCTATCTACAAACTAATACTGAAATACTTCTCTAATAATATTACCTCCTGTTTCAGAAACATGGTTAGAACTTCCCTTTCATCAAATTGCAAGTTCTCTCTAAGAGGTCCTACTGACTGTTAATAGTTTTTGCTACGTTTATGTTAATAAAAACTTTTGTTTTTATTCTTCATACCTTACTCTGTGATCAAATGCATCTATAAATGCTGACTTAAGCCTTTAAATACCAATATGCATTTAAAGTCACTAGGAAGAGACTGACATTCAGCACGCAACACTTTCCAACTTTATTTCACCATGCAACACTTATTCAAAGGGCATTCCCTTTGAATATACAATAAACAAGTAACTACAAAATCATTCCATATACTTTCTTGTAAATAAAGAAGAAAGCAGTCAAAAGTCATCTATATCATCAACTCTGACTAAACAATCTCAAGCTGCCCAAACTGTCACAAAAATATGTTTTCACAGCCTTGAGATTCAAATTATTGGTTAGATTACAGATGATTACTAGCCTAAATGGTTACTGCTACTTAAATAATTTCCCAATTCAGATGCTGAAAAGTCCATGACAGAAAGGTTTCGTAAAGCCAGCTGCCTGCATTAGACAGTGCCCGAGCCTCTGTCAGTGGAGGAGCGGTTCTTCCACTCCAGGTTTATCCATCCAACAAGTCTAGTCAGTTTCCTGAGACCTGCTCTGTCTTCACATGGTCTCCTGAGAGATTAAAAAACAATAGCCCCCTACCCAAACTACCCTTCGAGTGCCTTTGTGTCAGTAAACTCTTTTAAAAAAAACAAAAGAACAATTCTTTCAGAAAACACCTGAAGATGATCTTGTAGGAGTGACATTTACAAACAGCAGCAAGGGGCTTATCTGAGCACAGAGAAAAACTTTGAATAGAATGGCACTGGGCTACAGAAAACGAAGAGGGATTGAGTGAGTAATGCTGAAGTCAGACCCCAGGGGACAAAGGCAGAGAACTGCCATTGTATTCAAGTAGGCCCCACACTAGGGGACCTCTCAAAGTCCAGCTCTTCAATGAGACCTCAACAAAGGCACCTCTGATTCAACAATGAACACACCCCAAACTTCTCTCTTTGTAAAAGGGTTGTAAGCTTTTTCAAAAATATACTAGGAATATGGTTTTCTCTTCAGTTGCAATTCTGTATGTGATGGTTTTTGTAGTTATTGTAATTTCACTCTTGGTAAATGCTAATTTTTACTCAAATCTAAAAAATCACTTTCAAATATTTTTAAAAAAACAGAAAGAAAAATTAAGGAAAACAATTCTTCTAAAGACAAATGTACTATATTGGGTAATGAATATTTAGTATCAAAACAGAAAAAGCTAATATTTTAATTGTTTGGATAGGTTGAATCATTTATCATGTTATAAGGTCATTAAGAGAAGTACATTATGATGAATTTAATTTTCAGCCTTTCATGTGAAATGCCTCAGTCTGTTGCCTTTATCTCTTCTTTGTACTAAAAGTTCAAAGACCCCGGCCATATGCAGATACAGTGAAAATGAAAGTCGCTCAGTCATGTCTGACTCTTGCGACCCCGTGGACTATACATATACAGTCTATGAAATTCTCTAGACCAGAGTATTGGAGTGAGTAGCCTTTCCCTTCTCCAGGGGATCTTCCCATTCCAGGGATCAAATCCAGGTCTCCCACATTGCAGGCAGCTTCTTTACCAGGTGAACCATGAAGGAAGCTCAAGAATACTGGAGTGGGTAGCCTATCCCTTTTTAGTGGATCTTCCTGACCCAGGAATTGAACCGGGGGTCTCCTGCACTGCAGGCGGATTCTTTACCAACTGAGCTATCAGATAAAGCCCAGTCCAAAAGTCTGTAGTGTTCTGGATTAGGGCAGCAGTCCCCAGCCTTTTTGGTACCAGGGACCAGTTTTGCAGAAGACAATTTCTCCATGAACCAGGGGGTGGAGGATGGCTTTCTAGATTATTCAAGCACACTACACTTACTGTGCACTTTATTTCTATTATTATTATTATATCATCTCCACTTCAGATCATCAGACATTAATTAGATCCTGGAGATTCAGGATCCCTGGATTTGAGCACTGAGAAAGAACTTAAAGAGTCCAAATATGAAACCATTTTTCTTTTCAAGGTAGTATTTAATCTGAGACCAAAGGATGAAAAAAGAGAGGGCTAGAAAGAGTAACTCTTTTGTTACTTATAACGCACTCTTGGGAGATAATAAGCAATGTGTTTTAATAGTTATATGTCCTAAACCACTTGTGACAGAATAAACAGTGCCACTGAAGAAGCTAGAGGTGGTGGAGGAAAGTCTGTAAGCAAGGGATAGTATTTCATGGAAGAAATTCACCACCCTCTCTACTATTTGAAGTGTTTTGATTCAACGATGCTTTTCATAGCACTAATTGTGATGATTAAATATAGGAAACCACACACACGTCTAAAGTATAGGGATCTGTAAAATGCATTTTGGTCCCTTCACATAATGGAAATCTAGTTATCAAATAGAAATTTTTTCAGTCATGGAAAGAACAAAGATACATTCAGGAAGACATGATAATAATGAAACTATCAACATTCTATTCTTATTGTAGAATTATGGGTAACTTTTATTATCTTTATACTTTGATTACTAACTTTTTGGAAAAAAAACACCTTTATAATAAAAGCATTTGAATTACATTTAACATTCACAGAATAAACCTGAGTACTTTTAGGAATGTAGGGGAGAGTCTAGGTGGGCTACGTGTACTGTGTGTTTAGTTGCTTCAGTTGTGTCTCACTGTGACCCCATGGGCTGCCAGGCTCTTCTGTCCATAGAGTTTCCCAGACAAGAATACTGGAGTGGGTTGCCATTTCCTCCTCCAAGGTATCTTCCTGACCCAGGGATCAAATCCAGGTCTCCCGCATTGCAGGTGGATTCTTTACCATCTAAGATACCAGGGAAGGTGGGTTATAGTGAGTGATAAATGATAATTTATCTCAATTTTTGGAACATTTTTTCTTTTAAAAAATTTTTATGATTATTATTTTTAACTGGAGGATAACTGCTTTAAAATGTCGTGTTGGTTTCCGCCATACAACATCACACCTCGGTCATCACTATATATATGTGTATGGTCCCTCCCTCTTGTGCCTCCATCCCATCCCACCACCCACCCTGCTCTTTTAGGTCATTATCAAGTGCCAGGCTGGCCCGTGAAATGCATATTTATTCAGAGAGAGATATTAGTCAATGTTCAACAAGGCTAAGCTGCAGAAAGAAATGAATTCAGAAACTCCAGTTACTTAAAAAAAATCTATTCTCACTCTTATAAAGTCCAGTTTGTCTCAGGCAGTCCTCCTCTATCCTGCAGTCACCCCATGTAGAAAACATGTCCTCAAGGGATCACAGCAGAGAAAGAGAAATACAAAGGAGACACACTGGCTCAATCAACTTTACAAATCACTGTGAAATTTTACAGTTTCATTGTCCAGTCTACTCATGTGACTCTCACACTTACTGCAAAGGAGAATGGGGAAGTGTGAAGAAACACATGGATATTTGGTGAACGATAAAGTCTCTGTTACAAGAGTATATGACGTCTTCCCTGTGGCTCAGTCAGTAAAGAGTCTGCCTGCAATACAGGAGACCTGGGTTCAATCCCTGGGTCAGGAAGATGCCCTGGACAAGGAAATGGCAACCCATTCCAGTATTCTTGCCTGGAGAATCTCATGGATAGAGGAGCCTGGTGGGCTAAAGTCCAGGGGTTCACAAAGAATCAGACAGGACTGAGTGACTAAGGCACACACAAGGGTATACAGAGAAATAAAATACAACTGGTTGTCATGATCATTTTCACACACACATGCACAAATACATCCATGTGTGAGTGCTAAGTCACTTCAGTTGTGCCAAACTCTTTGCAACCCCATAAACTAGTCTACCAGGCTCCTCTGTCCATGGGATGCTCCAGGCAAGAATACTGGAGTGGGTTGCCATGCCCTCCTCCAGGGAATCTTCCCGACCCAGGGATCGAACCTGCGTCTCTTAAGTCTCCCGAATTGGCAGGCAGGCTGTTTACCACTAATGCCACTTAGGAAGCCCCAACATATATATCTACATTGAAAATACACCTTGAATCTCACAAAGCTCAATTCTCCTTGCTTTTCTTTGGTTTCCAAAGTTTCTAAAATGAAAATGTATCTATTTTCTTTTCCAAATTGGTGAACATTATAGTGTACCCCCTGACGGATTTTTCACTAGGCACATCCTTGAGCAAGTCTACTTATAAGCAAGTGTCTTTCTCTAAAGTATATATTTAGAAAGGGTATTTGGGACTTGTATATCATATACAGGCTTCCCAGGTGGCCCTAGTGGTAAAGAACCTGCCAATACAGGAGACATAAGAGACTCAGGTTTGATCCCTGATCCAGAAGATCCCCTGGTGCAGCGCACGGCAACCCACTCCAGTCCATGGAGTTGCAAAGAGTTGGACATGGCTGAAGCAACTTAGTACACACACATGCACACCATATATAATTTACATGTATATATGCAAAAATGTGTATATTTTAAAAATTTGTATAAATGCTGACAATTTGCATTCTAAAGTGGCTGTGTATACAAATACAGCAAGTGAGAAGTTCGGTTTGGTCTCCACATATCCCCAAAGCGGATGGATGTGACATTGTATCTCTACCCACATTTGCACTTCCTGAATTGCCCCTGAGGTTAGACATCGCTTTATATGTATATTGCCCAACTGGGTTTCTTCATCTATAAATTTTCTTTGGATTTACTTTATCTTGTCTCTATGTATTTCTTCACACAGAAGTTCTGAATTTTGATGATAAAAAAGTCTGTTTTAATGGTTTTTCCTTTTTGTATATTAGTCAAGAAATCTTTTCAAGGTCACAAAGATAGTCTTCTATATTTTATCCTACCAGCCTAATTTTTAAAATTTTCATATTTTTATCTCTAGTTTATCTGGATATTGTGTGTGTGTGTGTGTGTGTGTGTGTGTGTCTGTGGTGTGAGGTAAGGATCCGATCTCATTTTCTCCACATAGAAGTCCTTGTCTTAACAGCATGTACTGAGGACTTCTCTCTCCACTATTTTTAAATGCTGCTTTGATTGCATACAGAATTCAGATGGGGGGAGGTGAAGAAAGAGAAGGTGACTGAAGAAAGCAGTTCAAAGAAGTCTCCCCCCGGGAACTGAAGTCTAAGTTGAGGACAGGTGGAAGGATAATGAAAACTTAAACAGGTGAAGAGAAGAGGGGGCAGGTAGAGGTGAGAAGTAGGGAGTTAACAGGGATGGATCATTATTCAAAGTAGCATTGCAGCCTGTAACTGTTATATTCTTTAAAAATGCAGGACCTCATCAGTGTTCCTTGGTATCTATGAACTGTCTGCAAATAGCTTCTCAAAATACGTCCTCTTAATATTTTTGAAATTCCTACTGTCACCCTACACAGTATGGAGCCTTATCATTGCCAATTACATAGTGACTGAAGAAAAATTAGAAGTGTGGAATGTGAACAGAAATACAGGCTAAGGCTCAATGTATACTATGATAACCACCAGTTGCTAAAAGTCAGTCCTACCCCTAATCCAGATAAAATTTCCAGTTTAAAATCAGAAGCTTCCTTAAACAAACTTCTTGAGCAACTCTCCCAGTTTGAGATAACTCTAATCCCAAGACAGGCACAAATTTCAGTAGGTATTTATACCATTTTGAAAAAAATCACTTGGAAGAAAAATTTTTCTTTGTTTCATTATAGCTAGGCTATCTGGCCAACAAAAGTTCCTGTCTTCTTTTCTCCTCTGACTTCCAATAAATTTTAAGCACTTTGTTATACATAGAAATTAACGATTTGTGGCAACATTATCTTTCCTTAAAAAAAAAAAAATTCCATAGCAAAGGGAACAAAGCTTAGAGTAAAACTACAGTTCTTTCCCTCCCAGATTTAGCACACTATACTTACTGTGCCTACACTATAGCTTAAAATAACTTTCAAAGGTTTCTGAGCCATTGAAATGAGTGCACCCTAAAAGGAATTGAGCTATCAACAGAAAAGTCTTATTAGAAAATCCATCTTAGGCAAGTCCCTCTTCATTGTTTAGTTCACTAAGTTGTATCCAACTCTTTTGTGATCACACAGACAGTTGAGCCAGGCTCCTCTGTCCATGGGACTTCCCAGGCAAGAACATTGGAAAGGGTTGCCACTTCCTTCTCTAGGGGATCTTCCCAACTTAGGGATTGAATCTCTTGCCTTGGCATGTGGATTCTTTACCCCTGACCCACCAGGGAAGCCCAAATCCCTCTTTTAGTTATCTAATAGCCTCATGGATTAAATAAGGACTTTTTTTCCTGTCTGAATCACATCTCTTACATAATTACTTTCTTTCCAGGCAAGTGAAAGAAACAAGAAGGAAGAGCTATATAAAGATTACAATTAATAGTGACAGGCAGTTTTTCACCAGGTGAAGTCCGTATTGTGAGTTATATAATCGGTACCTCAGCAACCTTAGTTCTCACTCCAAAAGTCATGCAGAGTTAGGCAGAGTCAGAGATAAAAGTGCTTTCACTTATTTTTATAAAGATATTATATATATGCATTAAAATGCAGAAAATATGAATCAGCAACTAAAAGAAGATAAAAAAACATGCATGGCAGAGATGAGATCTCACAATGGGCAGATTTCCTTCTCCCAGTTCTTCAGTTGAGCACACGACTGCTTAGATGGAAGACATTTCCCAGACTTCTTTGAAGCTAAGGGTGACCACTGTCAGCTACAAAACTCTACAAGGATTCAGTCATGTGCTGCTGTACATGAATAGAACCTAAAAGAGGTTCAGGGTGGAGAGCAGAAATGAGGCACTCTGTGCTCAGGGAAAAACTGGGCAGAACAGGTCTTTAGATAGACATTTTCAGGAGCCGATTTTATGAGCCCAGTTCTTGTGTCTCCTCATACCTAGAAAAGCACTAAAATCCCTCATACTGACAACTGTTCCTTGCGACCAGCAGAAACCTTCTGCAAAAATATGTGCTTGATTGCATGTACTCCCCTTCATGAAAATCACACATATACTGACCTTCCCCCTCTATTCTTTGCAACAGTTTCTCAGAGCTATCTGAGGTGCTGTCTCCTGGGCTATAGTCCTCATTTTGCCCCAAATAAAATTTGACCCACAACTCTCATGTGCACTTTTTTTAAAGTCAACACCATGTCATTAAATTCTGCTGAATCACATTAAATGGAAGAGAGGTATAGTATTCCCTCCTCTGTCCCCATTCTTCTTGCCTGCTTCCTTGGAAAAGATGTAATGGTTGGAAGGAATAGAGGGAATAAATCAACCAGGATCCCTGTAATTGTGAAATGCAACTTTGAATGAGTCACTTCCATACTTCTCCTTATGGGAGAAAGAAATTAGAGCTTTCTAAAGGTTCTCCTCTTACGTATGTTCCTTGGGTACTTGCAGCTAGACCTGACTCTGGCACCTATCTAATCCTAATAGCACCATGTTTTTTTATACCTACCTTTTGAGTTTTCACATATTCACAATTATGTACTACCTCTTTAAATTTTTATTTTTAGTTTATTTTACATTGAGAACTCATGTGGCATATGGGAAGCTTCCTTATTTTAATTAATTTAAATACAGTTTTATTCTTTTGAATTGGAGTTTTAAGTAGGTGTCAGAAGAAAGTCTGTTTTTCCTTTTTGTCAAAACTTTCAGCAAAATCAAACACTGTACTGAAAGCCAAGCAGTAACTTATCTTGTATGAGTAAAATGGACCGGGTGAGACTGCAAAATGAGAAAACAGGCACTTTCCTAGTTGGAATCCACTGTGCAAGTCCAACAGATGGTGGGTGTTGAGGGAGTAAAACCCCAGTGTTTACAATCAAGGAAGTAAACGGTCTTTTAATTTTCAAATGATGGAAAGAAATTATGGAAAAATAAATTAATCCCTACGCAGAAAGCAAACATATGTGTCACTCAGTCATGTCAGACTCTTTGTGACCCCATGGACTCTTGCCCTACAGGCTCCTCTATCCATGGAATTTTCAAGGGAAGAATATTGGAGTGGGTTGCCATTCCCTTCTCCAAGGGATGTTCCCGACCCAGGAAGTGAACCTGGGTTTCCTGCATTGCAGGCGGATTCTTTACCATCTAAGCTACCAGGGAAGCCCCAATCTCCATTTAAAATAGGGTAAAAGAAAGGACTGCTAAAATACCAGAAGGCACTAGCCTAACATGAAACATTAATGTACACATATTCACTTCATTTACTATGAAATCTCTCCCTTTTTGAAAGTAGGTATGAACAAAAAGTTCACATTTATCTGAAAACAAAATTAACTGGGAAACTGAAATATCTTTTTTTTAAATTTCGCTTTCTTAGAAATTCATATTTATTGTATTTTACCAAGAATTTGTTTACCACAGATTAGAATAAACAAAAGGAACAAGTACAAACAAATCTATTCCTTCACCAAACACAGTTTGAAAAACCCTCCTCTAGGCCGAATGGTTACAAAATGTGGCTCAAGGACCAGCAGCATCAGCTCCCTTCGTAACTTATCTGCAATGCAAATTCTCCGACCCAACCCCAGATTTAGGGAATCAGAAACTCAAAATGGGGGATTTAAGGCCTCTGAGGTGATTCTGATGCTTGCGAGGTTGGAGAACCACTGTTTTAGGATATGTTACACTGTTAACTGGGGCTTCCCAAGTGGCTGAATAGTAAAGAATCCGCCTGCCAACGCAGGAAACACAGGATACATGGGTTCGATCCTTAGGTTGGGAAGATTCCCTGTCGGAAGAAAAGGCAGCCCACTCCAGTATTCTTGCCTGGAAAAATCCCATGGACATAGAAGCTTGGCGGGTTACAGTCTATATGGTCGAACAGCACTGAGCACACAAGGACTGTCAACTAACATATATAATATGTGTCAGGCAATATTCTAAGTGTTCTGCATGGATAAAAGCATCCAAATATACTTTCATTATCCTCGTTTTAAGGATGAGGCAATGGAGGTCCAGAGAGGTTACATTGATCACCTAAGGTCTCACAAGGAATAACAAGGAGAGATGAGAAAGCCTTCCTCAGTGATCAGTGCAAAGAAATAGAGGCAAACAATAGAATGGGAAAGACTAGAGATCTCTTTAAGAAAATGAGAGATACCAAGGGAACATTTCATGCAAAGATGAGCTCAATAAAGGACAGAAATGGTATGGACCTAACAGAAGCAGAAGATATTAAGAAGAAGTGGCAAGAATACACAGAAGAACAAAAAAGATCTTCATGACCTAGATAATCATGATGGTGTAATCCCTCACCTAGAGCCAGACATCCTGGAATGTGAAGTCAAGTGGGCCTTAGAAAGCATCGCAACAAATAAACCTAGTGGAGGTGATGGAATTCCAGTTGAGCTATTTCAGATCCTAAAAGATGATGCTGTGAAAGTGCCAGCAAATGTGGAAAACTCAGCAGTGGCCACAGGACAGAAAAGGTCAGTTTTCATTCCCATCCCAAAGAAGGGCAAGGCCAAAGAATGTTCAAACTACCGCACAATTGCATTCATCTGACACACTAGTAAAGTAATCTGACACACTAGTAAAGTAATGCTTAAAATTTTCCAAGCAAGGCTTCAACAGTATATGAACCATAAACTTCCAGATGGTCAAGCTGGATTTAGAAAAGGCAGAGGAACCAGAGATCAAATGCCAACATCCATTGGGTCATCAAAAAAGCAAGAGGGTTCCAGAAAAACATCTACTTTTGCTTTATTGACTATGCTAAAGCCTTTGACTGTGTAAATCACAACAAACTGTGGAAACTTCTTCAAGAGATGGGAATACCAGACCACCTGAACTGCCTCCTGAGAAATCTATACGTGGGTCAAGAAGCAACAGTTAGAACTGGACATGGAACTTTGCCAACAAAGGTCCATCTAGTTTTTGTTTTTCCAGTAGTCATATATGGATGTGAGAGTTGGACTATAAAGAAAGCTGAGCACTGAAGAATTGATGCTTTTGAACTGTGGTGTTGGAGAAGACTCTTGAGAGTCCCTTGGACAGCAAGGAGACCAAACCAGTCAATCCTAAAGGAAATCAGTCCTGAATATTCATTGGAAGGACTGATGCTGAAGCTGAAACTCCAATACTTTGGCCACCTGATGCAAAGAACTGACTCTTTTGAAAAGACTCTGAAGCTGGGAAAGATTGAAGGCAGGAGGAGAAGGGGACAACAGAGGATTAGATGGTTGGATGGCATCACCAACTCATTGGACATGAGTTTGAGTAAGCTCCAGGAGTTGGTGATGGACAGGGAAGCCTGGCATGCTGCAGTCCATGGGGTCGCAGAGTCGGACATGACTGAGCAACTGAACTGAACTGAAGGTCAAAGGGCCAATGTGTCAGTTTCAATAGCTACACAGTCCAGGGTCTTAACCATTTCACAATAAAGCCTAAAACTGATCACATAAGTAAATTCTAAGAATTGAGATGTTCACCAGTGAAGTCACTCAGTTGTGTCCGACTCTTTGCGACCCCATGGACTGTAGCCCACCAGACTCCTCCGTCCATGGGACTCTCCAGGCAAGAATCCTGGAGTGGGTTGCCATTTCCTTCTCCAGAGGATCTTCCTGACCCAGGGATCGAACCCAGGTCTCCCACATTGCAGGCAGACGCTTTAACCTCTGAGCCATCAGGGAAGCCCAAGATGTTCACTAGCTGGTGTATTAAACTTTGCCGGAAACAACTGCTTTAACACAATCCGATCATGTGTCTCCAGAAAGTTAAGGAACAATTCTAATTTTATGAGCGTGTCAAACACAGACACATATTTGGTAAGATGATCTGTCAGAGCCTTTCATATCATATTATAGGGTAGGAATCTTTTTGTCATGCCAAAGCTCTGCACTGTTGGCTCATTTAACTCCTTGTTTACAGGCAACTGGAAAAATATTTATTGGATTCTTATTATCTGCCAGGCACTATGTTACACTGTGGGGTGTGTGAAGACATACACATAAAAAGATTTAGGATATATAATATGGGAGAGTAGATGGAAAATCACACAATAAATGTTAGCTCTCATTATCATTAAACTGATGCTTCCACTGTTGCTTATAATAGTGAAACACAGGAACTCAGCTATAAACTCAAACAGAATACAGTAATACTTAAGGAAAAATGAGAGTCATAATACTTAGTTATTCTGTGATACTAATTGCTGTTATCACTGTTTAGTTGCTCAGTTGTGTCTGACTCTTTAGCGACCCCATGGACCAGGCTGCCAGGCTCCTCTTTGTCCATGAGATTTCCCAGTCAAAAACACTGGAGTGGGTTGCCATTTCCTTCTCCAGGAGATCTTCCCAACCCAGGTATTGAACCCACGTCTCCTGCATTGGTAGGGGGATTCTTTACTGCTGAGCCAGCAGGGAAGCCTAGATACTAATACACTAATGCTTTTATGCTAAATGCATTAACAGTATTAAAGAGAGATAATCTCCTTCCTCCCTCCTTTTTCCTTTTTTTCCTCCCTGACATTCAGCACTCTGAATGCAGGACTCCGTTTCTTAACCTTTGTAGCATGTCATCATAATGAGGCTTTTTCTAGAACTGAATCATGAATTCATTTTTCTCAAATACAAAGGGACAGAAATAATTATATTTTCCTAAGGAAAACTGAGAAGATATCTAATGGTAAACAAATATGCCATTTCATAAAAAGCTAGGATTTCCAAGGTGAAAATAATGCCATTTAAACATTACCTAAAACTTGCATAATTTGCCCATGTTCCACATTCAACTTTTATCTTCAACATTCTATTAAAGCAAGACAGAAAAAGGTGGAATAAAATGGCAAGAGGTCGACCAAGTGAAGGGGAAAAAATTTCAGCACTACTCAACGTTTTTAAGAGCTGGCCAAAATCCTGGGTTATTAAGTGTTTAATCCATTTTTGCAGCTTAAAATCTTTAATTAAAACTCTATCTGAGCTCATGTGACAGATAATTCAGTTTTAGTCCTGAAGATCTATACTATCTGTCCACATAGATTAGAATAACTAGACAATAGTCAAATTCTCAATTTGCTTTATGATAGCAGAAATAGCCTAAGTAACTGAATAGCTGATATGACAACCCCAAAGAGTACAAACATAACTGAACTAAATAGGACTTGAAGGGCAGTACCTTCATCTGGAGTCACTGTCCTACCAAAGACAGTCATTTTGTTTTGGTATGTACAACTGGGGCTTCCCAGGTGGTGAGTGGTAAAGAACCCACCTGCCAGTGTAGGAGATATATAAGAAACAGGGGTTCAATCCCTGGATTGGGAAGATCCACGCCAGTATTCTTCAGCTTCCCAGGTGGCTCAGATGGTAAAGAATCTGCCTGCAGTGCAGGAGACCCAGGTTTGATCCCTGTGTCAGGAAGAACCCTGGGAGGAGGGCATGGCTACCCACTCCAGTATTCTTGCCTGGAGAATCCTGTGGACAGAGGAGCCTGGCGGGCTACAGTCCATGGGGTTGTGAAGGGTCAGACATGGCTGACATGACGGCACGCAGTCATGCACGACTGTCTGGAGGGCAGACACGACACCAGACACTGTAACCATGCAATAGTTCTCACCAAGTCTTGGAAGTCACTACCAATTTAGAATATTGTAGTTTAGGGACTTCTCTAGCAGTCCAGGGGTTAAGACTCCACACTGGCACTGCAGGGGACATGGGTTCAATCCCTGGTCAGGGAACTAAGATCCCATATGCCACTCAGTGAGGCTAAAAGGTAAAATAAATATATAGAATATTGCAGTTTACTTATCACGGCTCCAGACTTCAACTGCCTTGAAATACTACCTGACTCTAGTGTGAAGTCCTGAATGACAGGATAATGAGAGAAGTAGCTAAAAATTGCACATTGTCAGAAATGTCCCAAGTTCTTATTTTTGCCCTGACCCCTGATTTCCATCTGATATTTATGGAAGAGAAGGCTTGGTACCTCCTTCCTTCCTATCACAATGAATGAAATGGATGTGTTTTAACCTAAGTTCAACCTCTCCACTTACTCAGTGAAGCCCATATGCTTTTGTCTACTTAAGGGCTTCCTTAATGACACTATTCACTTCACTTCTTCAACATCATTTTCCATCTCTATGGGGCCATCCATAGCCATGAAAACATGTACTATTTCTCATCCTGATATATACATATACACATACATATATATAATTTCATATATAAATACAATACCCATACATCCACCCACTCAGTTTAAGAAAAAGAAGATTACCATTACCTTAAAATTCCCTTTATTCCCCTCTTCCTCTGTGATCATGGCCTCTTTACTTTGCTATCCAAGGTCACCAGCATCCTTGTTTGTCATTCTCCTGCTTTCTTATAGTTTATCTCATATGCTCATGTCTCACAGACACACACACAAACACACGATTTCACTCCATATAAATGGAATAACACTTCTGTAATGTTATAGGATTTTTACTATGTATGCCTTATGGCAAACGTTATGGAACTTGCATTATTAATTACAAATATTTTAATAGGTGTTATACAGAAAAGAGTATAATAAAATCAAGCAAGTTGGGAAACACTCAGTTTTAAATGCATTCTTTTACTGTAGATCTCAAAGCCTTTAATAAGTAATCTTCGCTGTGACTTCCCAGGTAGAAGTACTGGCTGTGTATACTTGACCTCTTCTTTTATAGAGCGTCTTTTATTTCAGAACATCTGATGAGATGCTATGCTTTACATCAGAAGGTGAAATGTGCAATGGCTTTGAGAAAATCCGTACCAGGAGCAAAGCCTCTTATCCCTCCTCACAGAGAACAAGAGCACTTGTATGGGGGCTGTGGTGAAGTCACATCCAGACCCCAACAGCACGACTGACTATGTGAAGTGGACAAGACCATGGAGCAGAACAAGTAATTTTTTTTCTCACATTTCTGTAAGCATGAAAGCTGGTTACAGAAATCAAAGTTGAAGAACGAAAAAAGTCAAAGTGGAA
This sequence comes from Oryx dammah, assembly GCF_014754425.2. Taxonomy (NCBI): domain Eukaryota; kingdom Metazoa; phylum Chordata; class Mammalia; order Artiodactyla; family Bovidae; genus Oryx; species Oryx dammah. The sequence continues at coordinate 57,127,958 of NW_024070194.1, forward strand.
CGGAAAGTAATGTTTGGATTAGGATGTCATCTGAATGTGTCTTTATTTGAATTAATCATATTATCTCCAAAGCCTAGAGAAGACATTCAAAATAAATCTCAATGTGTAAAACTTAAGGATAAACAAATCGTAGCAACCACAGACCTCTAATAATCAATGACATCTCCCATAAATAATGTACATTCAGTATTTATGAAGATACACCTATAGTGATTAAATTCTCAGAACATATGGTCTATTTCCTCATATTATAGAAATTATAACATGAAGAGATAGTCATATACCATAATCACAGCTTTTAGATAACGTATAACTAAAATAAACATGTAAGTTGACATACTTCTCTGATAGATTCTAGGAAAGTAATTTTTCTCCTAAAAGTTCATATTGACCTCTCTAAACAAGAGGTCCAAATTCTTCTATCAATCACACTTATACTAGGATCTGGATATTTTGATATAGAGATTTTATTACTATAATTCCATGATAGCATTATTTCTTTATATTTTTCCTCTTTTGCTGGTTTAAGTAATATATCTATTAACACTTCATTGAATTGTGACTCTTCAGCAACATTGTGTAGTCCCTCGCATTCAAGGTGTGATTTGCTTTGTCAAAATGTCATCTTCTTGTCATTTTTAAAAGAATACTTTGCTAGCACTTTATAGTGTTTTTAAGTCTTCTACACTTTTTTCCCAAAGAACTAACTTTGAAGAGGAACTATTTTTCAGGACATGTTGCTAATTCTAACATTAATAACTTTTATTCTGTTTGTAGCTATTTTCTTAATTATCTCTCAAACCTGTCTAAGTATCTTCATTGTTTCTTATGTCAACTGCTCAAGAATAAGATCTCAGAGTAGTGGTAATCTGCTGATATATGTGTCTGACAAATCTGAGAATGTTTCTCACAGACTTAAATTCTCTAAAACCACATGTTCACATATATTACCTAAAACCTCAAGTGTAAATTTGTTAGCCTTTTTACTAACTGAAACTTACCAAACTTCAGAAATAGCTAATTACTTACGTGTCTTGAGCCTGCAAAGGAAAATTCAGGTGCATTTCTGTATGGAAAAACAGTAACAATTGAAAAAGAGAGGGACTATCCTTAGTGGTCTAGTGGTTAAAAGTCTGCCTTGCAACGTAGGGGATGTGGGTTCAATCCCTGGTTGGGGAACAAAGATCCCATATGCCGCAGAGCAACTAATTCCATGTACCATGTATTGCAACTTAAGATTCTGCATGATACAACAAAGATCCTGCATGCCACAACTAAGACCCAGCACAGCTAAATAAATAAATATTTAAAGAAAAAAAAAAAAAAGAGTTTCTGCCATATTTTTCCCATAGGGCGAAGACTTAATCCACAAAGTCTGGCAAGGGAATTCGAAATGAACAGATATGTCATCCTTTCCATACTTTTTTTCACTAGAAAGCTAAAACACGCTTTAGTCATGACATAGCTGCCGAGGTACAATTTCTTCTCTCTTGACTCAAACCCCATCTGACTGACAAATTCTCCATCACTGCTAGACCCGGCGTCTCCTCATTTGTTGCTATGAAGGCATTCTCAGGATCATTCATTATGCCCCTAGTCTACAACTAAATTGTGACATTTCTGCCTCTACATCATTGCTGAGTCAGTTTTCATTCAGTTCCATTAGAAATTCTCTGCAACTGGGGTGGTTTATTCTCACTTTAATGTCATAATTTTTTATTTAATCTCTTCCTGTTTATTCCAAAATAATGAGTTCTTTAAGACCCCTTTCATGGAAGAATTGACATTTGAGTGAAGATTTAGAGATGATGAGGGAGTTCACCAGAGAGATCATGGGGGTTAAAAGTGCTCCAGGAAGAAGAAACAACTAATGCCAAGGCTGTAGGGTGGGTGCATGACAGGCTCACTCAAGGAAGAGCAAGGAGGCCAGGATTCTTGTGGCAGGGAGAGAGGCAGAGAGGAGTGCAGTATGAGGTCAAAGAGGCAAAGAGGAACTGGGTCATGGAAGACTTTGTGGGCATGAAGTAAAGATTCTTTGTTATTGGTCCACATTCCTTTCCACCTCCCCATAGTGAAATCAGAGATAAAGACAGTGGTCTAGAAACAGAGAGACACAAAGATAAAGACAGAAGTATACAGCTATACATTCAAATATATGTATATGCATATGTGTAGCAGATTTAGTTAGAATTATATTGAAATTCCATGACTTTTTCATGTGCTGTGTTGGAAATCAACATAACAGACATGGTCCCGATCTTGAGATTTATAATTTAAATTATGATTAGATATAAAAATGTAAAACATAACTTTTAAAAGGTATGAAAATCCATCATTAATCATACAAGGCAAGAGCTGCACTGCGTATGTTAATCAATGAAGAATGTCTGAAAAATATTCATTCAAAATATATTTGTTGAGCCAGGCACTATTCCAGATGCTGAAATACAGGAGTGGACTTAAATTCCAGTGAAGGGAGACAGAAAATTAAAATATATATATATATATACATATATAAGAAATAACATTAATAAAATTCATATATAAAGTGATAAATTTCATGCAAAAGAAATTACCAGGGTGAGAGTGATCAAAAGTACTCTGAAGAATAGCATTGTCTGCAATTTAAAGTAGGGTCAACAGGGTGAACTTCACCTTAAAGATACTTCAGCAAAGTTGTGAAGGAAGTGAGGAAGCTGTCACATAGATAATAGAAAGAAGTGTGTTCCAGGCAAAGGGAGTTTCAGTTTTTTGGGTACAGCAGCACTTTTGATTATTTAACTGCAAGACTAAAAAGAATGACTTATTGGCACTGAGGCAAAAATACCAAGTCACCCATGGGAAAAATCAGGTTATCTTAAGATCTGGAAATAGAAAACAGACACAAATTCTGAGCAATAGAAAGTGGGTCTTGATTTTTTTATACCCCAAGAAGTTACTCTTCATGTATAAGGACAATGGGCAGAGATTCTCAAACATGTAAGAACCCAAGAACTATAGAACTCACAACTTCTTCATGAAAAACTGTTTATGAAAACCAAGCAACAATAAAAATAAGTGAGTATTGAAGGAGTTGGATCACAAAGATTAGTGGAAGACGTTAAATACAGACCTAAGGTTGAATGACTGTGTGAATTGTAGCTTCAAAATTGTATATTATAAACATTAACAACTCAAAAATTATTAACTAAGAAAATTCAGAGAGTGGGAGGAAGGGGCAAAAGAAATGTATTTGAGTTCAATTTTTTAGCTGTCAGCTGAATTCTACTGATATTATCTAAAGTTGAAACATAGCTAAGAAAAAAATAATTAACTTTAAAACATTTTATATTTTTTAACTTTAGATCTTTTAGAACTAATAATGTTTATTATGAAGATTCATTTATCTAAAAATTGGTAATAGTTTGTTCCACTTCAGTGTTTTGATTAAAATAATAATGATTACAATTAACTTCTGTTTAAAAAGTTATCTGTATCTCAATTTCCACCATCCATCCATTTTCTGTTTCAATTTATATATGTGCATATACAGATGTCTCAAATGATCAAATGTATACAATGGTTATCTCTGGATAATACCAACTTTTGTTGATCTTTTCCTTGTATTTTTCCATTTTACATAGTCTGTAAATAACAAATTATTATATTTCATAAAAGCAACAAAGTATTTTTGAGACATATAGTCTAATTGGTATTTATTTGCTTAAAGATGAAAACTGCTCCAAACTAGAAGTCCAGTTCTTAACTCTTTAAGGCTTGGTTTATTAAAACTCTTTCAGTTGAAGGAAGATTATTAATAAAGTCCTGACACATTGCTAACCCAAGGCTCTTTACCAGACACCCTGGAATAGACACAGTGGATAACCTCCATGCCTTTGCTTGTAAACTATTGTTCCCCCTACTCATCAGAACAGACTTCTGTCTGAAGGCTGCTAGGGAAGAGGAGCTCAGGAAGGAGGGGACAAATGGAACTGCACAGAACCCCAGGGTATTTATAACCGTTTCTTGTTTTTTTTTTAAATTTGTTTGGCTGCACTGAGTCTTACTTGTGGCATGTGGGATCTAGCTCCCTGACCAGGGATTGAACCTGGGCACCCTGCACTGGGAGCACTGAGTTTTAGCCACTGGACCGCAAGGAAGTCCCACAACCATTTCTTGTATTCCTCTAACGTACCCCAGAGGAGAGAACAAAGTGACCTGGCATCCCACAAGTCAAACTCCCTTGAGGAGGTGGTCTAGTTCTCTGAGGTCTTTTGATTTCAATATTTAAGCCAATATTCCTGAAATCCTCTAGATGTTTGTGGGTTGTTGTTACTGAGTTGTGTTCGGTCACTCAGTCATGTCTGACTCTCTTGTGACCCTATGGATTGTAGCTCGCCAGACTCCTCTATCCATGGGATTCTCCAGGCAAGAATACTGGAGTGGATTGCCATTTCCTTCTCCAGGGGATCGTCCTGACCCAGGAATCAAAGCCCTGTCTCCTGCATTGGCAAGCGGATTCTTTACCACTGAGCCCCTGGGGAAGCTCTGTAATTCCAGTACCCTCGGAGCTATGTCAGCATGAAACCGCATCCCCACATTATTGTCTTCTCCGTAGTGCTGCTGTGCTCCTGGGTAGTAACTTTCCTTTCTATTTCCTTTCTCTCTTTTGCTTTGGTATCAAGCCAAATGGATCTAAATGACCCCAAGTTAAGATGTAGTTTTAGATCAGTCTAAGAACTATCTTAAGGATAGAATCTTAGGGTTGAGGAGAAATCTCCTTACAAAATGTCCTAGATAACTGAAGTTTGAGAAACAGTGGCTGAGTTGTAAAACTGGGAACTTTCTGCCCTGCGTTTGTTACAATAGAAGTGACTCTGTCCCAGAATCTAATTACTACCATTTCCCCCTAAAAAGCACCAGAGCTCCTTGGAGAAGAAAGAGGTTGAGTCTAGGGCTGGGGCATGCAAAGAACTTTCTGTTGCACTAGAAGGTAGGGAGGTGTTTAAAGAATGGTGAAGTCACATATCAAAAGAAAGCAAGAGGAGCTTGAAGGGTGTCCCACTGGCAATTCTGCATTAATTTGAGCATCAAAATAAATAATAACAGTAACAGATTAAAACCTTAGCTGCTTCAACTGTATTCTCATGGTCTCATTCTCACCCTTTCTCCCCACTTTCACCTCTCTCTCCTTTATTTCCTGACCTTTGAACTCTATGCAAGGAAGCAACGTGCTCCCAGTTTTTCTCCTCTTCTGGAGATACATGTGCTCTAACATGTAGAAGTCCAAGTTTTAGTTTTAGGCTTTGGGGTGGTCATAGAGAAAGCAGTCTGTTAACTGAGTTAGGTTCTCTGCCACTGAAACCAACCTAGCATGGTCTAATAGGATGACTGATTAGGTTTGAAAGATCACATTTCTGCTTTTGTAGGTAAAACAGTTGAATACCAGAAACTCCATGTGGTTCAACAACACAGTCCATCCAAGCTCATGGGAGTTTTACATCAAACTCCTTAGTGCCAAACCTCAAGCTGTTTTAAATTGGTTCCCTGTTTTATTCTCTGAGCCTTTTATTGCCTTGGAGGCCTGAAGAGGAAAGGTGATTGATCCACGGGCAGAACACGGGCCTCCCTGATGACATTGCGTAACACCACCTGTATCTCACACCCATCCCCTCCCTCAGAAGCAACGTCACAGACTGAAGGCAGCGCTGGGCCGGGGACCAGAGATGAGTCTTTTCCTGGCTTTCTCATCACCTAGCGGAGGGAAGCTGGAGGAGCTACAACTTCTCTCAGCTGCTTTCCTTCACTGCAAAACAGAGGCTGAATCAAGACTAAGTTGTGTCTGATATCCCTTCCAGTTCTAATAGTTTGCAGCTCTTTTCTTAATAGGACTTGGGGGGTGTGAGTGTAGGGGGAACAACCTGAGAGTAAGTACCATATTTATACATGTATTGGTGTCCTTTATAGAAAGGCACATCCACCAATCAAACAGATCACCAAGGTCAGAGGGGAAAAAATGTACTTTATTAGCTGAAACTGGTGGCTGAGCCAAGCCGAAGACAAACCTCTAGATTCCATGTTATTTAATATGCTTTACTAATCCATAATATGTCATTTTACGTGATTTAGCAAGAAAAACATACTTTAGCTGTTTTTTTCTTTCTTTTATAAATTGCAAGTTTTATTTAGGTGATTATGAAGACTAATCATTTGTTCACAAATCTATGGGCTTCAAATCATGAGTCTCTTTTGAGAATCTGTAAGAAAATGTTTTAAATGCTTCAGCTCTCTGCTACCCAATTATAACAATGCTAAATTTAGTCAGATTTTGGTTTGTCCTTATCTACAGAATGATGACAATCTCTAATTTGGACTTTCCAATATAAGCATTGTTATGAAATCGTCTGTAGTCTAAGATTGCTTAGAAAAGGCAAAAATAACCTTAATTCTTGCAAATCTGTACAACAATATGCAGCATAAAAAGAAGAAAAGGCTCATTGCATAACAACTCACTAGAACAGTGAATATCCTCAAAGTGTCCTTCCAAGGAGTTACCTAGCTTGAAAAACAATTCTAATTTACTCAAGAACACTTAAAAAAAAAAAAAAAAAAAACTGTAACCCCCAGTAAAAATTTTATGAGTAATTCTGGTACAGGCCACACAAGGAACAGAGAAAGTAGTAAGCTATTTAACAGATACGTAGAGGTCACATTTACACCATCAAATAATTAGATCCTTTGGCTATATTTACTCAATCACCTTTTTCACTTATTACAGAGGTCCTTCTTATAGGAAAAACTCAAGCTCCAAGTCATAAACTTCATTTCTGCAAAACCTATGAAAGCTAATGAGCTTTGGGCTAATGACCAACTTACTCTTGTCAAAAATTTCTATGCATGTACACCCACGTACATAAACATTCCCTAGGTAGCCAGAGGCTTTATAATCAATTTCTGAGACATCATCCCCATTTTCTCACCTAAAACAAAATTACTTTCTTTTCTATATTCAATCAGTAGTATATTATATCTTTCTCCTTCTGTATTTCATGCTATATCCAAGTCTTCATTAAATAATTTGGCCCTTTCTGCCATCAGAGCATGAACACTATTTACTAACTTATTTAAAACCAAGGTACACAGCATGAACTGGAGAGCTACTCATTAATACTTCAAGAATTTGAAGAAAGAATTTATGTTATAAAAGATGAAACAGACAGTTAAAGATGAAGTCAACACAGTGAGGTATCCTAAGGTTCCTGCTGGACAGGACTGATTTGGTAAGTCTTCTCTTCCCTTTTTCCTCCTAGGCATAACAGAACTGTCAAGTAGAATCGGTGTTATCTTTTGTTCTCCTTAAGTTTCCATTTCTTTCTCCTCTTTATCTCTGTAGTTGATGTCACAGGTATAGGTCCATTAAATGGTTTTCAAAACTGGATTCCAGTCAATGAAAGTGTCTCTAATGACTGCTTTGAATATTTAGCAGCCTAACATTTACTATTCTTTCCAACATCCTTCTTTTCTAGAATACTTCTTCTGTTTAAAAGGCTTTAAAATTCTTCTATAGATTTTAGGCCCATATCCTTTATTATGGCCACTGGATTTGAATAACTATGAATCTTATAAGTAAAAAATAAACCCAAATTTACTAACACCTAAAAATAATGTGAAGAAGTGTTTTAATGCCTAGCTAAAAACTAGTAGGCACTAAATAAAGTAGTATGAATAAGGACTATCATTCTTGGTCTTCTACAATCAAGCAGATTCTTTGGAGGCTATTTCAATAGGACAACAGTCCCTACTTTAGGGTATATTTCTTAAACGCATGCACGCATAACCTCATTCATTCACTCACTGCATATTTACTGTGCTTCCACTAAGGAGACAGGCACTAGGTCCGTGCTGCAGACACAACAGTGAGCCACAAGGAGACAGGCCATCACTCTCATAGAACTCAAGTTTGTGCAGGAGAAATGACACTAACCAAAGAACTGCTGAACAGAAGTTGGTTGAATTGAATCAGTAGCATCAGTACTATTTTCTGGTTACAGATAAATAACTAGTGTGATAGGAAGGTCTAGATTATGATTATCTATACCACTAGTACCCCACACATTTATTCTGTTTATTTTTCTATATAACCACTTGGAAATTTTCAGCATTAACTACTTGGTTTGTCTCCTGGTTCTGATTCAAGTAGGGAGGAAGAAGAAGGAAACCAGTATATGTATATACAAAGCATGCATGCCTTTCATGTGAGTTCACTTAAGCACTTAACTGCTTCTCACAAATTTGGGAAGAAAAGTATAATTAGCACCATTTTACAGGAGGAGAAACAAGGTTAGTTTAGAAATGCTAACCAACTTGTCTAAGGTCACCCAATAGGTAAGAGCCAGGATTTGAATATCTGTAAAGCCATTTACATCTACATTTATACAGTAAACAATATAATTACAGATATATAAATTTGTACACAGATATAAACATATAAACAATATAGTATATACAAGCACATATATGTATACAGCAAAATAAAATGGTTATTTTTAAAATGCAATTATAAAAATACATTACTTACTGGAAAGTATAGAAGCAGAGACCCAAAAAGGATTGTTTCCAACAGGATAAGGCCCGATGCCCTGATGCTCTGAAAAAAATAACAAAAATAAAAATGTCAATGTTAACTGACATTTCTAGGCATGGAACAATTTACACTCTTGTGACAATGCCTCAAGCAGAACAGCATTCTTTGGTGGGGGTGGATAATTAGAAACTGGCTTATATTTCAGACAGCCAAACTTAACTGAAACATGCAGTAAGACTGACCGTAAAGGTGGGGGTAGACTTAATGATATTGCCAGTGGCTTCATGGAATTTTGTTCTCTAAAATTTTAAACACTATTTAGAAGATCCTGCCAATCTAAGAAATGCCCAGACAAAGAATATCTTGCCTGTGTTTCTGAAACATTGGCGACAAATGCATTTCTGAATGCTATTACTAAACCATTTCACAAATCCTCAGCAATGGTTCCAGTGGATAAAGCAAACATAGGTACAACTTTGGTGTCTCAATGGTACATCTCCCAGCATGTCACAACATGGTCCCCAAAACTCAGTAACAACGTCACTATTGAAATAACATAAATCACATTTAAAACCAGAGGTATCTCACCTTGTGAAATAGTTAAATTATTCACTCAAAATTCAAAAGAATAAGTTGATTTTTCAAATATACTTCCTGATTATTTAAAGTTTGCTAAGCAGATGGTGACTGCAGCCATTGAATTAAAAGACGCTTACTCCTTGGAAGAAAAGTTATGAGCAACCTAGATAGCATATTCAAAAGCAGAGACATTACTTTGCCAACTAAGGTCCGTCTAGTCAAGGCTACGGTTTTTCCAGTAGTCATATATGGATGTGAGAGTTGGACTGTGAAGAAGGCTGAGCGCCGAAGAATTGATGCTTTTGAACTGTGGTGTTGGAGAAGACTCTTGAGAGTCCCTTGGACTGCAAGGAGATCCAACCAGTCCATTCTGCAGGAGATCAGCCCTGGGATTTCTTTGGAGGGAATGATGCTAAAGCTGAAACTCCAGTACTTTGGCCACCTCATGCAAAGAGTTGACTCATTGGAAAAGACTTTGATGCTGGGAGGGATTGGGGGCAGGAGGAGAAAGGGACGACAGAGGATGAGATGGCTGGATGGCATCACTGACTCGATGGACGTGAGTCTGAGTGACCTCCGGGAGTTGGTGATGGACAGGGAGGCCTGGCATGCTGCGATTCATGGGGTCGCAAAGAGTCGGACATGACTGAGCGACTGAACTGAACTGAACTGAACTGAAGCATGGTGGTGGTGGTTTGGTGGTTTAGTAGCTAAGTTGTGTCCGACTCTTGTGACCCCACGTACTGTAGCCCACCAGGCCTCTCTGTCCATGGGATTTTCCAGGCAAGAATATTGGAGTAGGTTGCCATTTCCTTCTCTGTTGCTAATCATGAACATACTCAATAATCTTGAGATATTTTGTTAGACTCAAAACAGCATTATCTTCACAAAGCAAAATGCTTAGAATTGTGGCAAGAAATACAAGACAAAAAAACCAATCTCATTTAGAATAATAAAGTTTGTTTTGATGAGTTCAAATACCAATGCAGAGTAAAGATATCAGTTAAGAATACAAAAATAGGTCATTCTAGAGCACTCGTGTTTTCACTCTGCTGCTGCTGCTGCTACTAAGTCGCTTCAGTTGTGTCCGACTCTGCGCGACCCCATAGACGGCAGCCCACCAGGCTCCCCTGTCCCTGGGATTCTCCAGGCAAGAACACTGGAGTGGGTTGTCATTTTCTTCTCCAACGCATGAAAGTGAAAAGTGAAAGTGAAGTCGCTCACCCCATGGACTGCAGCCTACCAGGCTCTTCTGTCCATGGGATTTGCCAGGCAAGAGTACTGGAGTGGGGTGCCACTGCCTTCTCCGGTGTTTTCACTTAGTGCAAAGTAAAATATATAGACAAATTACACTAGGTGTAAGTATGATATTTTAACAGGGAAATACTTTTAAGTAGTTAAACTAATTTTGCAACAACAAAAAGAGGGTGAAATGCTAAACTACAAATCCATTACATTAAAAAATAAGTGTCAGGAGAGAGCAGCATGGAAACATATACACTACCATAGGTAAAATGGACAGCTGCTGGGAATTTGCTGTATGACTCAGGGAACTCAACCTGGGGCTCTGGGACAACCTAGAGGAGTGGGATTGGGTAGGAGAGAGGTTTGAGAGGGAGGAGACATATATGTACCTGTGCCTGATTCATGCTGATGTATGGCAGAAGCCAGCACAATACTGTAAAGCAATTATTCTTTAATCAAAAATAAATTAGTTTTTAAAAAAAGTGTTAGATAACTAGACAGGGCAGAGAAATAAAATTCTAATTCCTCTTCAAAACACTGGGAAGACATTACTAGGCATAGAAGAATTCTTTATGTAATCCCTCAAAACAACTCAGGGTCTTCATTAATCTAAGAATTTGGGAACAGGGAAATCAGTTTAGTCAGTGAACAGACTTGATTATTTGAGTGGCTTCTCTCTCTTGGTCATTATTTTAGCTAGCAGATGCTCTTAGTGAAAAGAAAACTTCTATCAGCAAGACTTTAAATGGGTTTTGGCTGACAGAATTTCCAACACAACAAATTACATTCATACCTAATTATGAATACTCCATAGTGTAGTTTTAAAACTTGCTCCAAAATGACACTAATTTAGAGTGAGAGTCCAAAATACAATGCAAGACTGCTTATAAAAAAATCTACGCAATATTGTTTGAAAATGAAGGATATAAAAAGAAGCTGTAAAGCTTAGTGGAAAAAACAGACATTGCGGTTAACATTGTCTAAGTTTGAATTATGAAACAACCACTTTAGTTAAGTGATCTTGAACTTCAATGGCCTCTGTGTAAAATGGGTATCCTAATCTTTGTCATATTAAATCTGACATCTTTAATAAAATATGAAGTACACAAAAATGGCTAGCATCATGGCTGACATATAATAAGTAGGTATGCATTCCTCAAGGTAGAAAACACCAGCAGGATTGTGAATTTGAAAACCAGAGGTATATGTAAGTAGCCGTAAAAATTGTTTTAAAGCTTGGAATCCAAAATGACCCCAGAGGAGCCAAAAGCCTGATGGTAGAAAACATAAAAGTTCTTTTTTTTTTTTTAGGGCCAGTGGGTTGTTAGCTATATTGCAACTATCACTATCTCATAACAGTTGTAGTGGTGCACGCGTTTACATATTCTCAGAACAAATAATCTGTCTCCTTTATATCTGGATGTATTAAACAATCTTAATACTTCATTACCTTCCTTCTGCTTGGGTAGAGGAGACCATGATTTCAAATTATAAACTGGAACTCAACAAATGATTCCATAATCAGATGTAAGGCCTGTACAAAATATGTGCTTTGGTTTTTTTTTCCCCAAACACTTGGGCTAAGTTGGTTTTATGGCCTCACTGAAAAAGTGGGTACATAATAGGTGGAACTTCAGGGACAAAGAAGCAATCTCATGCTCCCTGAAACCTTTCCACATTGACTTCCTGTTAAGTGGAAGTTCTTTTAACTGAAACAAAGTACTGTATTTTGTATTTGGTGCTAATGATTAATACATGTTGTAAGTAATACACTGACTTAAGTTCAAAGTCAAGGGCAGGAATCTTTTCCTTAATGTCTCAGTGATAGGATAAGGAAGGAGAGAGGAGGGATTGAAAAACAAGAATGGATAAAAATGATAATGAACAAAATAACAGAGGCCAAGAAAAAATTTGATATCTTTCACAGTTTTCCCTGAGATTGAAATGGTGGTATGGGGGACTCCCCTGGTGGCGCAGCGGTTAAGACTTCGCCTTCCAATGCAGGGGGTGTGGGTTTAATCCCTGGTGGGGAACTTAGATCCCACATGCCTTACTGCCAAAATATCAAAACATGAAACAGAAGCAATATTGTAACAAATTCAATACTTTTTGATAAAATGGTTCATGTTAAAAAATTTTTAAGAAAAAAGAAATGGTGGTATGGAACTCTTTTTAACCAGAGTTGCTAAGTGGAAAACTCTGAAAAATTTTCTTGAAAAATGATAAACAATATACAATATGTTGAACAGTATAATACAGTACTGATTTATATAAATATTATTATAAATATATGTATATTTATACAGTATAATATTTATATAAAACATACATACAAATGAAAACTGTATGTGTTCTATATGTATATACATATATATAATATATAAAAATATCAAATTCAGGTCTGGAGGATACATGCCAAACTGACAAGAATGTACTTTCTTCCCCTGGAGAAGTATACTTGAGGATAGATCAATTTATCTGGAAATATTTTACTTTCTTGAGATATAGTCATGTATTGCTATATGTATTTTAATAATTAAATATAATGAAAAAACATCTAAAATGTGTCAACTCAACTAGTAGAAAATTCTACCACTGGGTATTGCAATATGCAAAGAATTCTAAACAAAGCCCTTCCTAATTAATATCTACTTAATAAATTTTATTCAGTACTGACAACATGCATAAAATGACCAAACAATATGATGCTTTAGGTGAATATAAACCTGGGGGAGCTACTGAGCCTAACTCTGGCTTAGACTTCAGACAGCTTAATAAATATCACTCCAGAGTTTACAACAGATGAGGGCAGATTCTACCTCACTCCACTCCATTCCACTTTCCCCATTTCTTAAACTTTCAGAACTGACCTAAGAAGGTTTACAGCAGTCAGATATCAGATCTGTAGACAAAAGAGAAAGGCTAATCTTACCACACTAATTTTATAAAAATATGTCAAAGTCAATTTCTCAATTCCATAATCTCCAGATGACAAAAGTACAGAGGCATAAGATGAAGCATAGCTTGTTACAGGATTTGCTGAGGATGTAAGCACCCAAGGAAGCTGAGTTACTGGAAGTAATAAGATGATAAAAATGCTCAAGTCAGAACTTTTAAAAATAACTAAAATAGCTTGAAATTATTTTCTTGATCCTATAGGGGCTAACTCCTTCATTTATAATTGTTAAACATTTTTCAACCACTGGGGCAATTAATGTATATCTTGCTAAAACAGTGCAGCTATTTTTGATCATAGCTGATACCTTCAGCCTTGCAGCAATTAAAGTTTCTTTCCATTACAAAAGGAACCTCTGAGCATGAAGACATTTTTTATACAGCTGGGTTTCAGGATGTAAGATGAAAATATAAGAAAGCAAGAGAATTCAATTCTGCAAAGAACGAACTAGCACAGCTCTGGATCATAAACCAAGACTCTATAATTGTATATCATTTACAGAAAGAATTAGCCATTCGGACAGGAGAATAGTCTCACAAGCTGCACTTTTTCTTTTGATTCATCTATTTCTGTAGAGAAAACCACAGACGGAGATTACAAATGAAACCCAATAGCCACCTGATGAAATAAGTAGACCACAATAAATTGGAGACACGATGTGAAAAGCAAACCTGAAAAGAATCCTCACACTGAGAGGTATACGAATGCTATTTTCAATAATTTTACTTACAGTTATATCAATGGATGAGAACAAACACATCCAGTTTGACAGACTATTGCAATTAGTTTGTCTTAAGAAGATCTGTGATGAAACACTGAAAAACCAATCAGATTTAGAAAACTATGTCAAGGAACAACTGCTCAAAATGTGGTTAGTTAAAAATCAATAGTAGTTTTTCAGAAGAATTCACAACAGTAAAAAAAAAAAAAAAAGGTTTAGAAAAGCAGAAGAAAATGGTCAGGATAGTGATTTCCAAAACTGAAATATAAGTAACTCAGATGATTATAAATCTGTGGAATAAAACACATGGGCTTATATCCAGATGGTTTGAAATCTCAGCATCTGCTGCTCACTCGCTATGTGACCATGGGCAAGTTGCTTGAGCCTCATCTTCTTCATTTATAAATGGATATAGTGATGCCAACTGTGAAGGACTGCTGTAAAGATTTGTAATCATGCTGCCCAACACAGAGCAGGTTCTCAGTCAATGAAAGTTCATCAGCCTTTCATGGACAGATATAAGTGGGGTCAACACATCTAAGCCCACTCTAGCCGATGAGTGACATACAGGGTCCTGTCATCCAAAGCTGCTGGTCCCACGTCAGGGTGATGTCCTCTGTGTATCCAATCTGATCCTCTTACCCAAAGGAACAGGACTGAATGTTATAGTATACTAACAAAAATATGCAGCACTATTAGAATATTTAAACATGAGCTACAACTAAGGAATTTGGTTGATATTATTTCTAAAAGAGGCTAGTCAATGTAAAATTTCTGACAGTTTTATGAAAACATTAAAACAAACTATGACATGGCTTTAATTATTTTAATTTCTAAGATTCACAAGAAAGTCCATTTTTGTATGTTATAGTAATATGCAGTGGTGCTGTTTAAGACCTTTTAGAAAAATAAGTTTACCCAAAATAAAATTCAGAGTAATGAATATATATAGTTTCATACTGTTTAAAATAGTATAGCACACTAAATAAAGAAAAAGTCAATGATATTTTATAAATGTGAAAAAAGAAATAACCAGTAGTTCATTATTAGTTATGGTTCACCATTTATTGAGGGGCACAAACATCTCTGGTTGCTCTTGCAGGATTTGAAACAGTTACCCATTCTCTTTGCTTTGTTTCACATAATGCAGACAGTTAGAAGTGTCCCCCCCGCCCCGCCCCGCCAGTGTCTCATCTTTAGGGAGTTCAGTGCCTGATTTTTCACTTAAAGTTGTTGACACTAAACTGCTATTGCAGAGATGCAGAATAAGTTAGATGCATAAGAAGAAAGATTCTGGATCACTTCTACTCAGTCAAGCTCATCCGTCTGTGCTTATGTCCAAAGCACTTCCTACCAGACTCCATCATCCCCCCAAGTCAGCCCCTCCCCCAACAAAAGGCCACTGGAACGCAGTCCCAAACTGTGGGCCATCATGTCCTGATTTGGCCTCATTTTTCCCATAGCTTCTTTGCAAAAATAGCAGCTACTTCTCTGTAATCGATCTGCAACCTCCAATTTCCTTTCTTCAATACTAAAAAATAGAATAACTCATATATCACAAAATGGAGATGAATTCTCTAAGTGTCAAAAAAGCACACAGAAGTGAGTGGTGTAGACCGAAATATTACAAAGACTCTTGCCTTGAAAAGGATTGCTTAAGTGGCAATAAATTAATAAAGCAAAATATGTCATTTGCTCAGCTTTCCATTATTGATTAAAAGCCATTGAGATTAATGGATGTATTTTCAAATAAAAAGTAGATCATTGAAAGAAATTCCTCCTCATGAAAGTGGAATGGAATGATAATTAAAACATAAAATAATAAAGTGCTTTAAAATTTCACAGTAACGAGACAAAATACTTTACTTTTTTAAATATCAATCTTTGTTACACTGAGGTTAGCTCAAATATCATCTAGTGTGACACAAGTCATTTTTTTAAACTTAAGAGTATTTTATACTCAGAGAAATTGAAGAAACTTGACAAATTATTGCTCAGTTTCACTTGATTGCTAAGTATCAACAGAGCTAAGCAATCTTTCTTTATCATTTAAAACTTCTAATCTCAGATTTCTATTTTAATTTTGTATTTTGAACACTGTGATCTGTAAGGTGACTACTTTAAAATACTACTGCTCACACATAGGCAATAGAGTTCATCAGATATTAGCTGGACAACATCAGCTCTTCCTGGGCTTCTTAAACAGGAAAAAAATTGTGAGAATGGGAACAGAATTGCTTAGAACTGTTAAGCTTATCTTTAACACACTGTCTATCTTCCAAAGCATGTTTGGAAATGCACAGAATAACTAGACAGAGTGTAAAACAAAGAAATATTTCATACTGTATCTAATATTTGGAAATAGTCTAAACATTCTAAAACTTGTTTATGTTCCTTACTTTATACTCCAAAAGTTTCCATCTGACAAGACATTTACAAATATACAAAGAATGATGAACATTTCAGTGAACAAACCAATAGATGACTTAATACATTTGCAAGAGATGCTCCCTATTTGTAAGAAAAGTAAGCAGTTCAGAAGTTTAAAATAGCAGTATAAGGGACTTCCTGGCAGTCCAGTGGTTAAGACTTCACCTTCCAATGCAAGGGGTATGGATTTGATCCCTGGTCAGGGAGCTAAGATACTACATGCCTCTTGGTCAAAAATCTAAAACATAAAACAGAAGCAATATTGTAACAAATTTAATAAAAACCTTAAAAATGGTCCAAACTTAAAAAAAAACCTAAAAAAAAAAAATAGCAGTATTATATCTGACAGGCAAAAACAGGCAGGTTATAAAAGTGTCGTGGGAAAACAAGTGCTATTTAGATGCAAAGGTGATGTAGAAAGGAATTCAAAACTCAATCGCTAAAATAGTATAAATATTTGAAGAGTAGACGAAGTAAATTGGATCTTACTTTCACCAAACTTGGAAGCACTGAGAAGAACGATGAAATGGGTAGTAGGAAATTCAGTCCACATACAGTGTATCACCCAAACTTGTTTAGCAAAAGACAAAGTGAAAGGAAATGGGAGTCATATTAATTAACTAACATCCTGCTTACATTCTGATTGTCAATTCTAACCATTTGTTTCACTAAAATCTGCTGTTTCAGTTAGTCTTAATGTTTACTAGCAAATCATAACATGTATAATAACTACTTGATATTTTAGAGTTTTCTATTTTTGAATATGGTTCATGAAAGATTTTCAATAATAAGTTCGTAAGTTTTAATTAGAAATAAATGCTAACCCTTCAATACAGAATTCAAAAAGGTCACGCTAACTGAGGTTTCCTTTCATTATTCTTCTATCTTCTCTCTGTTGGATCCCACTTATTTATGCTTTGCTCTAAAATGTATTATATAAATGCATTAGGATTAGATTATCAACTGAAAAAGATACAAGAGAAATAATTAAGAACAAGCAGAAACTTGACAGTGGATAATTACTGAAAAATTAAAACAATGTTATAAAACCAAAAATTAGAAAAAGTTTTACAACATAATAGATTTTTTAAAAAGCAATTGTGTTTAACCTCATTGAAGGTTAAACTATTACTAAAGCAGTTTTCTATAAGCAATTGATATTTGAAGCTTTTAAAAGTAATGACTGCAAACCTTCAGCTTAAACCTCTTTTAGGAGCTCCAGCCCCCTATTTTCAGTTGGCTGTAAAACAGTTCTACTTGAATGACTGATAGGCGTCTCAAACTCAAGATTTCCAAAACTAAATTCTTCCATTCTCCAATCTGTTTTTCTCTTCATGTTTTCCATCCTGGTTAATGGTAACTGATTAATCTATTTTATAGTCAAACCATACAAAATATACAAAGTAGAAATAGAAGTGGTTTTTATGAAATATTGGTTTTGTGAAGTCACTCAGTCATGTCTAACTTTTTGTGACCCCATGGACTGTAGCCTGCCAGGCTCCTCCATCCATGGGATTTTCCAGGCAAGAACACTGGAGTGGGTTGCCATTTCCTTCTCCAGAGGATCTTCCTGACCCAGGGTTCGAACCCAGGTCTCCTGCATTGCAGACTCTTTATCATTTGAGCTACCAGGCTTTTACATTTGGTATTTTCCAGAATCCCCTCCAAATTCTGTTGACCAACCATCTCACTAAGTAATGAGCAAGAAGTGTGCTGTGTGTGCTAAATCACTCAGTCTGTCCAACTCTTTGTGACCCCATGGACTGCAGCCCATCAGGCTCCTCTGTCCATCAGGATTCTCCAGGTAAGAATACCAGAGTGAGTTTCCATGCCCTCCTACAGGGGATCTTCCCCACCCAGGGATCAAACCCAGGTCTCCCACATTGCAGCCAGATTCTTTATTGTTTTAGCCAACTAGGGAAGCCCAAGAATACTGGAGTGGGTAGCCTATTACTTCTCCAGGGGATCTTCCCGACCTAGGAATGGAACCAAGGTCTCCTGTACTGCAGACAGATTCTTTACCAGTTGAGCTGCAGGTAACCAAATAAATGGTTAATCTGAAAAGCAACATGCAGGTTGATCCACTTTCAAGTGAAGAGGAAATTTTTCACTTTTAATCCACAGTCTCCTCTATAATGTAGAGAAATTATTAAGCAGTCAAAATCTTAACTAGAGTAGGTAGGAGGAAGAAAAAGGAGAGAGAAGAGAAGCAGAAGAAACCATCTCTTTACGTTTAGTTCAATAGTCTACCAGTTCTAAGTCCAGGGTAAAATGGGTGGGGCTGATGGGATGGATGGAGATAGAAGAGCACTCAGGAGTAGGTGAGGTCACTATGCTCTGGGCTTTCTCAGAGCTGCCTTCCTCTGTATTCACTCTTGCCTTCATCTCATTGCATCAGAAAACAAACACCTTCATGTCACCTTTTCTGTCATTTCTCCAGGCCTGCCCTCTTCAAGGCAGGCATATATTTCAAAGAAATTCCCTTATTCCTCCTAATCCCCAACTGGTAATATCTTCCATGTCTTAAATCTTACCCATTCTTAGGGATATCTTAAATGCCAATTAGAGTGCTAGAGTAATAATTTAATGGTTGCTCCTCCAAGTAGGACTTGGAAGACCAAGTATATGGTCAACACTTAATGCCTGAAGGCAAAGACCTTGAACTCTGAAAGTTAAGAGTGAAGCTGTTAGCACACTGGGCCTCAGTGGTGGCTCCAAACCTCACTGGCGGTGACTGTTTCCTCTGAGACTGTTCTGATAAGGAAGCAGACCAAGGTACCTACATTCATTCAATCAGAAACTGGAATGCAGAGGTTCCTTTCAGGAATAAAAGGGACCCATCACCTTTATCTTCTGTTGAAGATTTTTTAAAGAAGTAGTTCAGATTTCAAAAAAGTCTTTTCTTCCCAGTTGTGCACATAAATTCCATCAGGAGTCAGTCTAAATAACCATAACTTCCACATATCTGTGCCTCAGAAAATCCCCTAAGCCTTTGTTGAATGCAGGCTAAACGAAGAGGTTTGCTTCCCTTTCTTCTTTCTGTCTTTGAAGCAGAAGTTGGATGATAAGGCAGGTGCCTCTGAAATCCAGCTTTCATCATGTGACAGGATTCACAACATACTGTGTGTGTGCAACTTCAAGGTCCTGAACAGCAGCTCCCTTCCACCCCCATAAATACGCCCCGATTACTATAGTTTTCTCCTTGTTTCTTTTTGGACCACATTTTTCAAATCATGAAAGAGATATAAATGCATAAACTCTGGGAATGAAAATACCAACTGAGGAGAATGGGGAATAAATCATGAACCACTGTACTGGGTAGAACAGAGACCTGAAAGTATATCCAGCAGTGCTGAGTCACTCGTTCCATGGCATTTTCCCCAAAGGCACATCTCACTTTCACAAGATGTTGATAATAAAAGTGGTAGTAACAACAGTGACAACAATAACAATGATGTCAGTTGAATTTCTGTGCCAGATGTTATTCTAGGCACTTTATATAATATTAATTAACCCTCACAAAAATATTGAACCCTCATGACAAATAGTAGGAACTATTTGTAGTAGGTACTATTGCTATCCCCACTTTATAAATGAGGCAGCTGAGGTTTAATGGGGCTGAGAAACTTGTCCAAGGAAACTGACATTACATAATGGTATCGCTCAGCCTTGTCCCTATCACTTTGAAAATCCAACTTTTAAAGCTATCGTTTAAAATAGCATTGGATAGCAGCTCCTGAAGCAACCTTTACTAACCTCCCACTGAAATGTAAAGACGCATGTGAAATAGAAAATCACAAGTCTGCTGTGAATAGGAAATTAAAAGCAGAAATACAAACAGAAATAAAAATGAGAAAAAGTACTTACTCTCACAAGCAATTGGGAAATAGAAATTTAAAATATCTCATTTTTAATCTGTTAGACTAAAAAAGTTAAAAAGAATGATAATATCAGTTACTGGTTAGAATTCTAGGAGATGGGCACTTTCATGCTCATAGAAACAGAAATAGATGAAGCCCTTGATAACGCAGTTTTGAAGTATCAACATCTTAAGTGTCTGTACTTGATTACACCAGCCACACAAAGGGGTTTGTCTTTAAGGATTACTTGCATGTTTGCACAAAAATATATGCACAAGAAAGTTTACCAAAGCATTAGTGGTATAATATCTAGTAAATAAATTGAAACAAATGAAATATCAATAACAGAGAATATACCAGTAGTTTTACTGGTTCAGCCATATGACATGATATAATGAAGCTCTTTAAAATATGAGAAAAATACATATATACAGGCAGAAAAAAAAGGTTCAAAGATTTTTAGAATTAATTTTTAAATAAAAAATCTTTATTAGTGAGAGGCATAGTATGAGTGTATGTGCATGGATCAAACCCTTGATTCTACAAATTTTCTGGGAAGAGAAGTAGAAGCGAGAGGAAATGGAGGGCCTTTTACTTACTGCTTTTATATTTTTCTTTATGTTAATTTTGTACAACACTGTATTCACTTATTATTCAAGTAAAGATCAACTGAAAATCCTTATGCCAAAAGAGGAAGGAAAGAAGAAAGAAGAAGAAGGATGAAAGGAGAGAGATGGACAGATACTCAGTTTCAGTTCAGTCGCTCACTCGTGTCCGACTCTTTGCAACCCCATGAATCACAGCACGCCAGGCCTCCCTGTCCATCACCATCTCCTGGAGTTCACTCAGACTCACGTCCATCTAGTCTGTGATGCCATCCAGCCGTCTCATCCTGTCGTCCCCTTCTCCTCCTGCCCCCAATCCCTCCCAGCATCAGAGTCTTTTCCAATGAGTCAACTCTTTGCATGAGGTGGCCAAAGTACTGGAGTTTCGAGTCTACTTAAAGGTACTTAACCACAAGCTTCAAGAGGAGAACTATTCAAAAATCACCTCAAGGGTCTGACCTTTAGTACACATTTATATTTATGGGGGAAGAAAGTGAAGATGGAAAGAAAGAAATGGAAACAGTAAAGCCTAGAGAAAAAGGCAATAAACAAAAATTTTTCATGTAAAAGAAAATTCACAATTCCAATATCTACCAGAGTGAAATTTAAGGTGAAAAAGCATGAAAAAAAAAGAAAAGGAGGAAAAGGACATTTAATATCAGTCACTGTTACCACATTCTAGCAAACTGCAACAGTCAAAACCTTGAACCAAGTGAGAGGCCTGGACCTCAGAGCCCTGCTTCCCCTCAGCCCTGTCCAGCACCCTGTCCCGTAAGATTACGATGCTCCAGCCAACCTGGCCACTCTTCAGTCCACAGATGCAGCTGCTCCTGCCTTCTGGCTGTCAGAGCACATCCTCTTCCCTCACCCTTGCTTGTTTCTACCAGGCTCCCTAACCCTCACCTGGCTCGCATCAACTCATTCCTCAGGTGTTAGTTTCACTGACTTTTCACACAATATAGGGCTTCCCTGGTGGCTCAGACGGTAAAGAATCTGCCTGCGATGCAGGAGATCCAGATTCGATCCCTAGGTTGGGAAGATCCCCTGGAGAAAGGAATGGCAACCCACTCCAGTACTCCTGCCTGGAAAATTCCATGGACATAGGAGCCTGGCAGGCTACAGTCCATGGGGTCGCAAAGAGTTAAACATGACTGAGCGACAAACACTTTCACTTTTCACTCACTGTAACACACAACGCAGTAGACACAGGAGTTTCAGAGAACTAATCAGACTGTGTAAGTTTCAACATTTTACACTAACTGCACAGAGTACCTCCATGAATGGCACACTTATCACAACTAAAATTAATGAGGAAAGCAACTTCCAGAAGCATTACTTTCTAAAAGAAAGAACATCCACCATAAATACACTGCCCAAATCTTAGTGGTGAGGCAGGAATTAAGTAGCCACACAATAAGGACATCCGATAGTAGCAGTGGGATTTCTATTAAAGACAATGAGGTATAAAGACTGGAAGCAGGACAATGAGGCAACATTGTGATCTGCCAGGAAGTTGTCTCAAAGAAGTAATCGGCATCATACAGAAGATTTAGTTATAAGAATATTCGTTCCACACACAGAATTATTCATGTCGGGACGAAATTAGGGGTAATCCAAATCCCAGAAAGTTGGCAAATGGTAAAATAAATCATGATATACTCTATGATATACTGAATTTTATTATGTCATAAAATTCAAAGTTTGGGGGCACACTTAATGATGTAAGAGTTTAAGATTATAATTTATGTATATGAAATTAAACGTTTAAAGATTAAACATTTAATGATGTAAGAGTTTAAGATTATAATTTATGTATATGAAATTAAATGTTTAAAAAACTAAATTGTGGACTTACAGGAAATGATGTAAGAGTTTAAGATTATAATTTATGTATATGAAACTAAATGTTTAAAAAACTAAATTGTGGACTTACAGGAAATTTTTACATTATTACTTAAAATTTTCAGTCTTTTCCAAACTATAAAATACACTGATTTTTACAGTACAGAACAGTTTAAAACTCTAGTCTCTGCTTGCCCAGGAATGTTTCTGATTTTTTTTTATTTTTTTTTATTTTTATTTTTTTTTATTTTTTTTTTTATTTATTTTTAATTTTTACTTTACAATTCTGTATTGGTTTTGGCATAGATTGACATGAATCCACCACAGGTGTACATGCGTTCCCAAACATGAACCCCCCTCCCACCCCCCTCCCCACAACATCTCTCTGGGTCATCCCCGCGCGTCAGCCCCAAGCGTGTCATATCCTGCATCAGACATAGACTGGCATTTCGATTCTTACATGTTATTATACATGTTTCAATGCCATTCTCCCAAATCATCACACCCTCTCCCTCTCCCTCTGAGTCCAAAAGTCCGCTATACACATCTGTGTCTCTTTTGCTGTCCTGCATACAGGGTCATCATTGCCATCTTCCTAAATTCCATATATATGTGTTAGTATACTGTATTGGTGTTTTTCTTTCTGGCTCACTTCACTCTGTATAATCGGCTCCAGTTTCATCCATCTCAGCAGAACTGATTCAAATGTATTCTTTTTAATGGCTGAGTAATACTCCATTGTGTATATGTACCACAGCTTTCTTATCCATTCATCTACTGATGGACATCTAGGTTGTTTCCATGTCCTGGCTATTATAAACAGTGCTGCGATGAACATTGGGGTACATGTGTTTCTTTCAATTCTGGTTTCCTCTGTGTGTATGCCCAACAGTGGGATTGCTGGGTCATAAGGCATTTCTATTTGCAATTTTTTAAGGAATCTCCACACTGTTCTCCATAGTGGCTGTACTAGTTTGCACTCCCACCAACAGTGTAGGAGGGTTCCCTTCTCTCCACACCCTCTCCAGCATTTATTGCTTGCAGATTTTTGGATCGCAGACATTCTGACTGGTGTGAAGTGGTACCTCATTGTGGTTTTGATTTGCATTTCTCTTATAATGAGTGATGTTGAGCATCTTTTCATGTGTTTGTTAGCCATCCGTATGTCTTCTTTGGAGAAATGTCTATTTAGTTCTTTGGCCCATTTTTTTATTGGGTCGTTTATTTTTCTGGAATTGAGCTGCAGGAGTTGCTTGTATATTTTTGAGATTAGTTGTTTGTCAGTTGCTTCATTTGCTATTATTTTCTCCCATTCGGAAGGCTGTCTTTTCACTTTGCTTATGTTTTCCTTTGTTGTGCAGAAGCTTTTAATTTTAATTAGATCCCATTTGTTTATTTTTGCTTTTATTTCCAGAATTCTGGGAGGTGGATCATAGAGGATCCTGCTGTGGTTTATGTCAGAGAGTGTTTTGCCTATGTTCTCCTCTAAGAGTTTTATAGTTTCTGGTCTTACATTTAGATCTTTAATCCATTTTGAGTTTATCTTTGTGTGCGGTGTTAGAAAGTGATCTAGCTTCATTCTTTTACAAGTGGTTGACCAGTTTTCCCAGCACCACTTGTTAAAGAGATTGTCTTTACTCCATTGTATATTCTTGCCTCCTTTGTCAAAGATAAGGTGTCCATATGTATGTGGATTTATCTCTGGGCTTTCTATTTTGTTCCATTGATCTATATGTCTGTCTTTGTGCCAATACCATACTGTCTTGATGACTGTGGCTTTGTAGTAGAGCCTGAAGTCAGGCAAATTGATTCCTCCAGTTCCATCCTTCTTTCTCAAGATTGCTTTGGCTATTCGTGGTTTTTTGTATTTCCATACAAATCTTGAAATTATTTGTTCTAGTTCTGTGAAAAATATCGCCGGTATCTTGATAGGGATTGCATTGAATTTGTAGATTGCTTTGGGTAATATACTCATTTTCACTATATTGATTCTTCCGATCCATGAGCATGGTATATTTCTCCATCTATTAGTGTCCTCTTTGATTTCTTTCATCAGTGTTTTGAAGTTTTCTGTATATAGGTCTTTAGTTTCTTTAGGTAGATATATTCCTAAGTATTTTATTCTTTTTGTTGCAATGGTGAATGGAATTGTTTCCTTAATTTCTTCTTCTACTTTCTCATTATTAGTGTATACGAATGCAAGGGATTTCTGTGTGTTGATTTTATATCCTGCAACTTTACTATATTCATTAATTAGCTCTAGTAATTTTCTGGTAGAGTCTTTAGTGTTTTCTATGTAGAGGATCATGTCATCTGCAAACAGTGAGAGTTTTACTTCTTCTTTTCCAATTTGGATTCCTTTTATTTCTTTTTCTGCTCTGATTGCTGTGGCTAAAACTTCCAGAACTATGTTGAATAGTAGTGGTGAAAGTGGGCACCCTTGTCTTGTTCCTGACTTTAGGGGAAATGCTTTCAATTTTTCACCATTGAGGATAATGTTTGCTGTGGGTTTGTCATATATAGCTTTTATTATGTTGAGGTAAACGGAGGCAGAAGATAGGATTAGTGAAATAGAAGACAGAATGGTAGAAATAAATGAATCAGAGAGGAAAAAAGAAAAACGAATTAAAAGAAATGAGGACAATCTCAGAGACCTCCAGGACAATATGAAACGCTCCAACATTCGAATTATAGGAGTCCCAGAAGAAGAAGACAAAAAGAAAGACCATGAGAAAATCCTTGAGGAGATAATAGTTGAAAACTTCCCTAAAATGGGGAAGGAAATAATCACCCAAGTCCAAGAAACCCAGAGAGTCCCAAATAGGATAAACCCAAGGCGAAACACCCCAAGACACATATTAATCAAATTAACAAAGATCAAACACAAAGAACAACTATTAAAAGCAGCAAGGGAAAAACAACAAATAACACACAAGGGGATTCCCATAAGGATAACAGCTGATCTCTCAATAGAAACTCTTCAGGCCAGGAGGGAATGGCAAGACATACTTAAAGTGATGAAAGAAAATAACCTACAGCCCAGATTACTATACCCAGCAAGGATCTCATTCAAATACGAAGAAGAAATCAAAAGCTTTACAGACAAGCAAAAGCTGAGAGAATTCAGCACCACCAAACCAGCTCTCCAACAAATTCTAAAGGATATTCTCTAGACAGGAAACACAAAAAGGGAGTATAAACCCGAACCCAAAATAATAAAACAAATGGCAACGGGATCATACTTATCAATAATCACCTTAAACGTAAATGGATTGAATGCCCCAACCAAAAGGCAAAGACTGGCCGATTGGATACAAAAACAAGAACCCTCTATATGCTGCTTACAAGAGACCCACCTCAAAACAAGGGACACATACAGACTGAAAGTGAAGGGTTGGAAAAAGATATTCCATGCAAATAGAGACCAAAAGAAAGCAGGAGTGGCAATACTCATATCCGATAAAATAGACTTTAAAACAAAGGCTGTGAAAAGAGACAAAGAAGGCCACTACATAATGATCAAAGGATCAATCCAAGAAGAAGATATAACAATTATAAATATATATGCACCCAATATAGGAGCACCGCAATATGTAGGACAAATGCTAACAAGTATGAAAGGGGAAATTAACAACAACACAATAATAGTGGGAGACTTTAATACCCCACTCACACATATGGACAGATCAACTAAACAGAAAATTAACAAAGAAACGCAAACTTTAAATGATACATTAGACCAGTTTGACCTAATTGATATCTATAGGACATTTCACCCCAAAACAATGAATTTCACCTTTTTCTCAAGTGCCCATGGAACCTTCTCGAGGATAGATCACATCCTGGGCCATAAATATAACCTTGATAAATTCAAAAAAATCGAAATCATTCCAAGCATCTTTTCTGACCATAATGCATTAAGATTAGATCTCAATTACAGGAGGAAAACTATTAAAAATTCCAACATAAGAAGGCTGAACAACACGCTTCTGAATAACCAACAAATCACAGAAGAAATCAAAAAAGAAATCAAAATATGCATAGAAACGAATGAAAATGAAAACACAACAACCCAAAACCTGTGGGACACTATAAAAGCAGTGCTAAGAGGAAAGTTCATAGCAATACAGGCATACCTCAAGAAACAAGAAAAAAGTCAAATAAATAACCTAACTCTACACCTAAAGCAACTAGAAAAGGAAGAATTAGAGAACCCCAGAGTTAGCAGAAGGAAAGAAATCTTAAAAATTAG
Source organism: Oryx dammah (assembly GCF_014754425.2). Lineage (NCBI taxonomy): Eukaryota > Metazoa > Chordata > Mammalia > Artiodactyla > Bovidae > Oryx > Oryx dammah. The sequence goes on from NW_024070194.1 coordinate 57,155,011, forward strand.
GGCAGAAATAAATGCAAAAGAAACAAAAGAGACCATAGCAAAAATCAACAAAGCCAAAAGCTGGTTCTTTGAAAGGATAAATAAAATTGACAGACCATTAGCCAGACTCATCAAGAAGCAAAGAGAGAAAAATCAAATCAATAAAATTAGAAATGAAAATGGAGAGATCACAACAGACAACTCAGAAATACAAAGGATCATAAGAGACTACTATCAGCAATTATATGCCAATAAAATGGACAACCTGGAAGAAATGGACAAATTCTTAGAAAAATACAATTTTCCAAAACTAAACCAGGAAGAAATAGACAATCTTAACAGACCCATCACAAGCACGGAAATTGAAACTGTAATCAGAAATCTTCCAGCAAACAAAAGCCCAGGTCCAGACGGCTTCACAGCTGAATTCTACCAAAAATTTCGAGAAGAGTTAACACCTATCCTACTCAAACTCTTCCAGAAAATTGCAGAGGAAGGGAAACTTCCAAACTCATTCTATGAGGCCACCATCACCCTAATACCAAAACCTGACAAAGATACTACAAAAAAGGAAAACTACAGGCCAATATCACTGATGAACATAGATGCAAAAATCCTCAACAAAATTCTAGCAATCAGAATCCAACAACACATTAAAAAGATCATACACCATGACCAAGTGGGCTTTATCCCAGGGATGCAAGGATTCTTCAACATCCGCAAATCAATCAATGTAATTCACCACATTAACAAATTGAAAAATAAAAACCATATGATTATCTCAATAGATGCAGAGAAGGCCTTTGACAAAATTCAACATCCATTTATGATAAAAACTCTCCAGAAAGCAGGAATAGAAGGAACATACCTGATTTTTTTTAAAAAACTAAAAGAAATTAAACTCTAATCTTACAAAAAGATTGAAAAGATTAAAGCTATAAAAAGATACCTTCTAAAGCTGCTAAAATTAAAGAGACTGACAATACCAAATGTGGAGTGGATTTGGAACAAGGGGAATTTCCATACATTGCTGATGGGAATATGAAATGAGAACTTAAAACCATACAACCACTTTGGAAAATGGTTTGGCCACATCTTATAAAAGTTAAAAATACATCTGCTGTGTGACCAAGCAATTCTACTCACAGGTAAAAGAAAAACATTTGATTGCTATATATATATAAAAGAATATTCACAGCAATGTTATTATAATAATCAAAAAGCAGAACAACCCAAATATCCATCCAACAGGAAAATGAATATATAAATTATAACAATATTCTTACAATGAAATACCACTAAAATAGAAGGGGGATAGTGTTGATTCACACAGACAAGATCAGCCTCAAAGACTATACAGTATTTATTAAAGAAGTCAGATGCAAAAAAGAACACACTGCATGACTCCATTTATATGGAGTTCCAAAACAGGTAAAACTAAACTACAGTGATAGAAATCTGAGAGGAAGGAGTGGGGATTGACTGGGAGAGGGCAGGAGAGAACTCTCTGGGGCTAACGGAGACTTCTACATCTTGATAAAGGTGTAGATGACATGGGTGTATGCATTTGTCCAACTCACTGCCCTGCAGAAGTAAATGAATTTCACTCCGTGTAAGTTGTACCTGAATTTGAGCAAACTCCAGGAGATAGAGGACACAGGAGCCTGGCATGCTACAGTCCGTGGAGTCACAAAGAATTGGACACAACTTAGAGACTGAAAAACAACAACAACAAAATTGTACCTTCCTAAAAATAAATAAATAACACAGGATCTGAAACCTGCACTAAAGTGTTAAAGATAAAAATCAATAGACCTTTTATTACACCTCAGATCTCATGAAATTGGTGCCACCAATTTGCAAGACCTATCACCCAAGGGGTAAACCTACAAAGAAAGCAATAGTACATAACTTTCTGGTATTTCTACCATGTGTACCTTCAATTTGTATATTGTATTAATTTACATTTATCCAAGGACATTTCCATACTTTCCATTCATTTACTTCTGTCTGATTACTTTGCAAAGATGGAAGAGAGCCCTACAAGAAAGGGAGCAAGAAACTGACAGGAAGAAGCTCAGAGTTCCATCACACACAATGTGCTAATTAAACTATGGAAGCTCTTAAAGAAGATGTGGTACATATATACAATGGAATATGACTCAACCATAAAAAAATGAATAATTCCATTTACAGCAACATGGATGTAGAGATTATCATACTAAGTGAGGCTACGTAGAGAAAGACAAATACCATATGATGTCATGTATATGTGGAATCTAAAAAAGTGATACAAATGAAGGTATTTACAAAACAGAAACAGACTTACAACATAGAAAACAGACATAGTTACACAGGGGAAAGATAGGGGAGGGATAAATTAGGTTGCGATTAACACAGACAGACTACTACATATAAAATAGATAATTAACAAGGACCTACTGTATAGCACAGGGAACTATACTCAATACTCTGTAATAACCTATATTGGAAAAGAATCTGAAAAAGAATAGATGTATGTATAACTAAATCACTTTGCTGTATACCTGAAACTAATACAACGTTGTAAATCAACTATACTCCAATATAAAATAAAAATTTTTTAAATTTGTAAGCTCTGTAGTCTTTATGATCTGAGTTTTGCTTACTGGCTCTGTGCCTTTGGGTAAACTTTACTAGTATTGTGCTGGGCTTAGTTGCTCAGTCATGTCTGACTCTTTGCGACCCCATGGACTGTATGTAGCCCACCAGGCTCCTCTGTCTATGGGGATTCTCTAGGCAAGCATATTGGCGTGGGTTGCCATGCCCTCCTTCAGGGAATCTTCCCAACCCAGGGATCTAACCCAGGTCTCCGGCAGTGAAGGTGGTTCTTTACTGTCTGAGCCAACAGGGAAGCCCATGAATACTGGAGGGGATGCTCTATCCCTTCTCCAGGGGAATTTACCGACCCAGGAATTGAACCGGGGTCTCCTGCATTGCAGGTGGATTCTTTAACAGCTGAGCTATTAGTTTTCCTAAAATCTATTAAAATTTCAAGTTAAATCCAATTCTTCAAGAATACACTATTTACGGGAAAATGTATCATTACTGTATAAAACATACATGCCTGGTCATTTCTCAGTACACTCAAAAAATTATTTTGAAAATAGTGTCTAGAGATTTATTGCTAAATTATGATTCTGTTCTTAGGTATAAACAATTTTGTCATTCATTAAGTTTGTGAATTCAGTTCTGATATGAGCGAGTTTTTGCTAATATATTCCAATCACATAAATTTGAAATAACATTTTGTATGGCCTTTCAATTGAAAGAAAGAAATCACTTTTTCTTCTGGCCTTGGAAAATGCCTTTTTCTAAAAGGGCATCATGAAACAAATAGAGCAACAAAAATCTCATTTGCTATTATTAAAACTGACAGAAGATTTTGTTGTATTATCATCCCTATTGTATCTACCAATTTAAAATATCACTACAGATACAAAAAAGTTGCTTATTTGTCTTATAGGAAAAAAATGAATCTATTTGCTGATAAACATTCAGATCAATTTATATGAGCATCTGTTCACATTACCTGGTTGTTTACAACTGGTTTTGGCAGACATATTTTAATAGAAGCCCAATATAGGAAGAAAATAGGCTAGAATATAGATGACAACATTGTACTGCAACTATCAAATTTGCCAAGCGACTAGAACTTAATTATTCTAACCAGTTAGAAAAAGATAATTCATTAACGTAACAGAGGTGCTAATTATCACTACAATGGCAATCACTAAAATATACAAATGTATTAATTAATATGCACACCTTAACTTTATATGTTATATGTCAAATGTATTTCAATTAAAAAACAGACTAGAACTTAATTTGAGCTCATCAATTATGAAATAACTACATGCAGTACTATTGGGTTATGTCATTAAAATGGCCATATTCACACCTCCCATGAGAAACGGAGTATTTCCTGCCATATCAGTAAGTAAGGATGTCACAGTCATCAGCAACTGCAGCCCTCCAGCGTGGGGCCAGTGAGTCCTGAGGAAACTCAGAATGTGAAAACACAGGATACTGGCCCCAAACAGCTGAGGTACATATCAAAGGAATGACTTCAGTGAGCCCAGACTCCTGCGTCTTCTCACTGATAGAAAAGCGCTCAATCCCTTAACTCGGGATATCTGGCTTTCCTTAATTTACAATAATCTTCTGATGTTCAAACTACCTGCCCTTTGCTGTAAAACTCCTATTTAACCTAGATCCCTCCTCGCCTCCGCCTCCTCGGAGCAGTTCTCTCAGGGCTACTTAAGATGCTGCCTCTTGGGCTTGAAGTCCTAAAAATTCTTGCTGAATAAAACATAACTCAACTTATAGGTTGTGAATTTTTTTTAACCTCACACTCATTAATATGAAAAGACCATATGCCAGATAAAATATTAAAAGCTCTATAATAGACATATATGGAAATCCATAGACAAAGTATGCCATCAAGAAAATAAAATGTAGTCATTAAAACAGAATTGACTCATTACTGCCAAACCAGTTCAAAAACTATCTGAACTATAACCAAACCTTTCTATTTCTCAGTCTCTGCTTTGGAAGGCAGGCACTCTCACCATATGCCTGTGGTCTGAAAGAGCATCTCATGAAGGCTTTTCTCAAAGACTTGCAAAATTTACAAAGATTTTGTGACTTCCTAGCTCACAGAGAGCTGTAAACAGAAATTATTTTAAGGCATCTCAAACATTAGTTCTCTTGATACCAGCAGAGTAAATAAATCAGAGCAAATGGACATGAAAATAATTTGATTACATTGCCTTCCTGAATCTTAAAATATAAATCTTTCAGGTGATTCAAGTTTTGGATAAAGACTGAGAACTAGGGCTTTCTTATCGAAAGTTTTCTTCAGTGATACACAATCAGCCTGCCCCTGTTCTCACCTTTTCTCTGGGGTTCCTGTTCATTCTCACAGCATCAGTGACGACCCCATCATGGCAGTGCAAATCTATCTCTAGTTCTGACCTCTCTTCTGAGGACTAGACCTGGCTCCTCTATAACTAGAATTCATGAATGACGTAATCTCAGCGTGTCCAAAACCAAAGTCATGTCTGTCCATTCAAACCCATTCCTTTGAAATCCCCATTGTTAACGGCTTCATGATGCATGCAGGAAATCACACTGATGTGTGAATCTTGAGGAACATTCTAGACTCTTCTTATTTCCACTTCCTCATCATCTTTGGAAGTCATTCCTTTTCTCCCACCCATTGTGTCACTGTCTTAAGCCATGTTGGTCTTCATTTCTCCTGGAAATGAAGTAGAACAGATCCCTAACTGGTCCCCAGGAGGAGGCAATGGCAACCCACTCCAGGATTCTTGCCTGGGAAATCCTGTGGGCAGAGGCGCCTGGTGAGCTACAGTCCATGGGGTCAAAAGGAGTCAGACATGACTTAGCACAGGGTCACAAAGAGTCAGACATGACTTAGCAACTAAACGACAACAACAACTGGTCTCTAAACCTGCACTCTTACACATTCTAGGTTGTCTTCTACATTCTGCCAAAGAGATTTCTATAAAATACAAATGCAACTGTATCATTTCCTTTTTTAAATCCTTGGGATAGTTTGTTATAAATAAATCCAAACTCCTTATCTCAGCATTTAAAGCTCCTCATGTCCTAGCCTCTTCCAACATTTCCAGCTTCATTTCAAACACTCTACAAACCACATGCTGTGTCCCACTGTGCTCTTTTTAATCCCAAGAACTTTGCAGGTTTTGTTCTTTTATTGAGAAAATGCCTACTCATCTTTCACAGCAGTTCAAATGTCACCTTTTCTGGAAAGACATTCCTGATGTTTCTTTCCATTGAGAATCAAGTGTTACTTGCTCTGTATACCCACTCCTATCTACTTTTCCACTTATTACTAGTGTGTTTATATCTACTTTTTCCATCAGCTACTTGGATCTGCTAGAAAACCTCACAGAAGGCAGAGAGTACATTCCTCCGTATACATTCCACTAGTAAGAAAGACTTTGTATTCCATTTTGAGCTTAAATTTTAGCTATGTTGTAGGTATAGTTTTCTCCCAAGTATTAATAATACCAAGTTGCCACACAACTACGTGAAGAATATGTACAACTTTTAGGATGCTTATTTAGATTTAGAGAAGTTGAGTCTCTTCCTCAAAAGCCTGATGATCTGGAGGTTTCCAACAATAGAGCAGAAGCATATATGGCATATATAATAGAGAACTAATGTTCTCTAGTGAACTCTACCTCAAGACTATGCTGATCTGAAATTCAATAATACTATGGATGGAGTTCTCAAGTTTCCTTCTGGACTAAAACCAAAAAATGAACTTTGGAGATTAGAATCACATAGTGACATTAATCCCATACGGTGTTTTGGGGTTTTTCCCCCCCATTCTTTCATTCAACACACACACACACATATACGCACACATAAACCACAGACTTCCTGCTCTCATGGAGTATTCAATTTTTTAGGAAAGCTATACATCACAGACTGAAGTAGAAGTGATTGCTCTAAAGCTGTGGTTCTCAAAGGGAATAACTTTTCCCCCCAGGAAGTATTGATTATGTCTGGAGACCTTTTTAATTGTTACAACTTACATCCAGTGGGTAGAGGTCAGCAATGTACTTACAATGCACAGGACAGCTTCCCACAATAGAGGGGTATCTAGTCCAGAACATGAATAGTGCCAAGGCTGGGAGACACTGTGCTATAGAAAGACTACTCAGAACTGCAGTAGGATATAGAAAAGAAATCTGACCAGGAATGACAGCTTGGGAGAGGCTTTCTTGAGTGATATATGCTTGCGATATGAGAGATTAGAAGGAGAAAAAGGAGCTGTATAGGTAGGTGGTGATGGAGACGACGATGGTGTTCCAAGCAGTGCAGCCCAGATGCTAAGTTCCTGGGCTGTGTGTCTCATCAACTGACAGAAGGGTATGGCTGAAGTGTCAAAAGAAGGGCAGAGAAGTTAAGTGTTGAAGTTGTAAAGACAGCTAATGTCAATCATGCCAGTACTTCTAACTATGGTTTAGAATTTTCTTCTCTATCCTATAGCTAAAAGGTCATCAAAGGGTTTCTAAGGAAAGAGGGTTTAAGGTTTATAAGGTTATACAATGATTACACTGAATTTAGAAAAGCTCTCTCTGGCTGCAGCGTAGAGAAGATATTGGAAAAGTTGGAAAAGTACAGGAGGGCAGTGTAACAATCTGGGGAAGAGATGATGGTACCCTGGACCAAGATGGAGGCAACAGAGACAGACACGAGTTAGTGCACTGGAGGCTCAAACTTGACAGGGATCTGTGATGGGGTGGCTCTGGAGGGTGAAGGAGAGTGAGGTGTCAGGGATGATGCTGTGGTTCTAATACACCCTCTGTCTTTGACGGATGGTGGTGACAGGAAAAGAGTGGGAGAGGGTTAGCTTTGGCCAAGGAAGACGCAGAGTTGGTTTTAAACATACTGATGCAGAGAGACACAAGCAGAAATATCAATCAGGCAGTTGGGACGCTGGGTCCGGAGTGCAGAGGAAATGTTTGAGCTTGTTTAGGAAGAGTTAATAGGAAAACGGCAGGTCGTGGGTTCAGCTGAACTCCAGCTGCCTGTATTATTTATATGTGATGTTCCTCGGCTGTCTGTTTCTGTTACATCTGCCTCACGCAGTCATGTCTTTCAGCTTATTTCCCATATTTATCTCACTGGTGAGCCACCAGTGTTTGCATTCTGCATTGTTGCTTCATTTGCTGTTGTGCCTAACTGCTCATTTACTTTCAGGCGAGCATTTCTCTGTTTGCTTATTTGTGTCAAAGAAAAAAAACCCCTAAACCTCCATTTTAGTTTGTATAGCTTTTATTGTCTCTCTTACTCCCTTCATGCTGCTAATACCCAGAGTAGATGAATCAAGGGCATTCCTCCATGTTTGATTTCTTTTAGAATCATCTTTCATAGACATTTAAAAATAAACTTTCTTTTTAGCTATTTCATGATCTGGGGTAAACAGCTCAAGAATTTCCTTTCTGTGAGTGAATCTACAATAGTTATGAATGGCTCATTCACTCTCCACCAGGCTCCACTGTTTCTGAAAGTCACTGCATCAAGGAATACATCTCTCCTTGGTTTTATTTCTCCCTGACCCATGAAAGCCAAAAAGATAGATTAACTAAGGTTTCTAAAAGTTTTACTGTCTTGTGATTGTGAAAAATACTAGATTAATAAGGAAAAGTCTCATTTCTGCTTTGCCAGATGAGAAGAATTATTTTGAGCTTTTACCTCCAGCCATAGAAGAGGATATGAAAGATAGTTTTCAAGGTTATGTCATGTTTCCCAACCCTAGAGGTATACTAGAAACAACTATGACAATTTAAAAAATGATATGTGTGTAGAGGCCCCATTCCAAGAAACGTATTCCTAAGACTGGAGAAGGGGTATGCTCATCCAAAGTTTAAAAAACTGTACAGGGGATTTTGAAACTGATAGTCTAACAGATTGAAGGGACACCCACTCCACCCCATCCATGCACACGAGACTTCATCGGAAATAGCATTCACCCACCAGCAGTAAGCATGTAGTAATAGTGTCTGAATAAAATAGCCAGGAGGTAGCAGTCAGGAAAAGGAGATTCATGGAACAAATCCCACAGCAAAAAGTGAAAGTAAGTGTTAGTTGCTCAATCACGTCTGAAACTTTGCAATCCCATGGACTGGGGCCAACCAGGCTCATCCATCCACGGAATTCTCTAGGCAAGAATACTGAAGTGGGTTGCCATTTCCTTTTCCAGGGGATCTTCCTGACCCAGGGATCAAACCTGGGTCTCCTGCATTGCAGGAAGATTCTTTACTATTTGAAGCACCAGGGAAGTACACAGCAGAAAGGGCAAACTTCAAGTCATCAGAGCCTGGAGTAGGAAAACTGGTTATGATGGCATCGCCAGAACACAGTTTTCTGAGCACTGGCTGAATCAGGTGCACAGACACCCTTACACAGAATCGTGTTGACAGGGCCAAGCAGTAACACCATGTCTTTAGTAAGCAGCTGGGTATGCTGAGTGGAGTGGGTAGAGTTGAGTAAGAAGAAAAAAATTCTAGAAACAAAGGTGTGCAGAAGCTCAAAGAAAGAAGCTGGGTAAATAGTAAATATACATGATAAGAGCGCCAATAATAATTATGTATTAAATTTCTACTGCCAGAGGCCAATAAAAGTATGGCCTTTTTATTTGTTTTAAGCTTCTCAGCTATTATTATTCACCTTGCATCCCTATCTTTTCTAGTTTTCATAAGGAAAATGAGGCCAAATGTTTTAGAAATGAGACTAAGAGTCCTACCTCTAATCTATTTTAAATTTGTATCCTAGAGCTAAAAATTGACTGCATTACTGAAATGTCAAAAATGATCCTATCTGAATATTATATTCTGAAACAGAAAATAACATATACCCTTAAGAGCCTTGGCAGTATTATAAAAATTATTTTACTTAAATTTAGTAATATTTTATAGAACAATAATAAACTGGCAAGTCATTAGAATGGGTAAATGAGCTTCAGAGAACATTTTATTTCTCAAAAATCCTGCACATTTCTAGAGTCTGTGATAAGTAGGAAATTGTCACTTTGCTAATTAGCATTATAAAGACAATTTAAGTCTCACAGTTTGCAAACCAAGAGAAGAAAGAAAAAAATGGTCAATGAGAAGCCCACTTCTCAACTTGAACTTTTTCTCACGTCAATCTGGCTTTCTTCCAAATGAAACAAATGTCTCCTGTCAGATGTATTTCCTAGGCATGGTTGGGAGGGTACTAAAATGAATAATTAAATGGGAAATGGAAACCCATGCTTTTCTTCTACAAACATCACCTAGTGAAGTGAAAGTCACTTCAGTCATGTCTGACTCTTTGTGACCCCATGGACTGTAGCCTGCCCAGGCTCCTCTGTCCATGGAATTCTCCAGGCAAGAATACTGGAATGCATTGCTATTTCCTTCTCCAGGGGATCTTCTTGACCCAGGGATCAAACCCAAGTCTAACAAGTCATTAACAAAGGTGTTGCTTGAGAGGTCCTGCTTTCTCTCTTCCTGGCTGTGGCAAAAGAACCCCGCTCAAGGCACAGTCCAGAGTGTCTTTTCTTAAAATAGCCTTACCCTGCTTCTCAGGGTTTTACAGAGATGGGCCCAGCCTAAAGGTGGTGGCCAAGGCTCAGCTCAGCTCAGCTAGCGTTCAGTTCATTTCTCATCTCTGATCTGTGCAGAGACAAGAGGGCAAGTCTGGAGGAGACGCTCAGATCCAATGCTGAAGGGAAGCCTCAGAAAAATTTATCAATATTGCAATATTTCAGACAGGAAACCCTACCAAGAACAGGTGCACCTTCTGCCCCCATGGAAGCCACGTTACATATTTACAGGTGCGTAAAGAAGAGCATGATCTTTATGGATGTGGAAAAGGAAGACAGGTGAGAACCTTGGTCTCATGAGGGCTCATCTCTAAAAAATCTCTGATGAAAAGAAGAAATGCATTCATCCTGTTGCCTGCCCTGCCCCTGAGAGCCCTCTGATTCTATCTGGGTGAACAGAGAAAATCAAACGACACAAGGTACTTGAGACAGAAATATGAGGAAGAGGGGCAAATGAGCTCTGAAGCCCCTCAAAGGATGGCTCAGGACCTCAAGCTTGAGGAACACAGATAGGGGAGATAATATTGTTTCCAAACGTTCAGTAGACACACATGGAACTCCAGCTGAGCAAGATCTGCCTCCAAATGCGCTAACAGAGCTAAACTGAATATGAATTAGCAGTGGCCCAAGAGCTCATCCTGGCGGAAGGAAGGCATGGCAACTCACTCCAGTATTCTTGCCTAGAGAATCCCACAGGGGAGCCTGGAGGGCTACAGTCCACAGGGTTATTACACAGTCAAATCGACTTGGCACACATGCACAAGAGCTCACGGCCCAAATGAAATTCTGTTTCAGTAAAATAAAAACACATAAAATTGAACGTTAAGATCCAAGGCAGCCAAGCCACACTTCTCAGGCCCGCAGACCTTAGAACCAGGCAGTGGACTTGAGCTCCTTGTAACTATGTGTGAAACACAGATTGAAGCCTAGCTGTTCTGCCTCCCTGCTCAACCACGCTGTTTCAAAATGGGAAGTTCAGGATCTAAAAGGCCCTGGTATATTACAAGGAGAACAATGGTCAAGAAACTAGCAAATGCTCCAAATTAGAGTCATGTTTGTAGCTGCCAGAAGTGACGGGATGGTGAAATTAAAGGATGCCAAGGGGACCTTTTAGCCAAAATGTATCCAGGCTCCTGACCCGTACCTGTAATTCCAGCTGTATATTCACTCATTTTTAGTGTTTAAGAGTTCCTTACGAAAAGACAAACACCCTGGAACGCAAGATGCAAGGCACTGAGAGATGGGAGAGGTGGGGATGGAAACTGGACCAGACAGGTGCTGCATTTTAAGTGACAGCCAACTTTTTCAGTAAAGGGCCAGAGAGCAACTATTTTAGGCTTTCCAGCCTGAACCATGTCCATCACAGCTACTCAACTCTGTCACCACAGTGCAAAATCAGCCAGAGGCAACATGTAGATAAGCAAGTGTGGCCTATTGCAATAAAACTTAATTTAGGGACACTGAAATGTGACTTTCAAGTGATTTCCACATGTCAGGAAACCTCCTTCTGATTTGTTTTCCCCCAAACAGTCAGCAGGTCACACTTTGCTGATCTCTGTTGTATTAGGAAATAAAACTCACAAAATAAATTTCCATGACTTCTAACTGGGATATATCAATTACAACTTGATACTGTGCTCCTGAGACAGAAATGGCTCAAGACACCATGTGACTACAATACTCCCACTAATGTCTTATAAAATGTGCTCTTTCATTGAATTTGTAAGATGCTGCTCATTTAATTATGGGTAAATAGTGGTTTGCATTATGACCTTGGGAGTATCTTTGGCATTATTTTCTCCATTTGTGACTGAAGATGCTGATTACTGCTATTTCTCTCCCTCCTGGGGATTTCTCTAAAATTAATTAATGGTCACACATATTAATGCTGTAAGTGTACTGAGACTTGGAGAGTGAACATGTTGTAAATCTATTTAAAGAAAATCAAATGGACATAAAGCAAGATGCCACTTGCAAAGTATTTGTAGTTCCTTGAATGATAACCCTTCATGTAACATAACAACCTATGCTACTATTTTCTGTCTTTTCAACTTTCTGTATTTTCCTCCTTCCAGCAGAACTTAAGGGAAATGTCTGTGCTGTCCTCTTTGAGCTGGGTTCTCAGCAGTCTTTTCCTGTGTGTACTTGGATGTCCCCTGTCCTTCCCCAGCGGTGGCTATTGCCAAACTAGCATAGTTTTCTCAGCTCTCTGTCCTGCTCTATTTGGGAACACTCAGTAAATGACCTTACTGCAAACCTCAGACAGAAAGTTCAAGCTAGAAGTTCTTCAACTTTGTTACCTCAACCCCAAATTATTGACATCCGCGTCATCAGCATCACCACTCCTCTAGTCTGAGATACAATGAAGATCTTCTACCCAAAGTCAGTATTTCCACCTGTGCTCAGGGTGCTCCTCCTTTCCGTTCTCATGGGACCCTGTCCCACGTTTCTCTGTCTTTTCAACCTGCACCTCTCTCCTTTCTCCAGCAGTTTATAAATACGTTGCCATCATCTCAGACAAAACGCCCTCAATCCTGAGTCTCCTCTTTGTCCATTTAGTCATAGCCTCTTTCTACTTACCTTACAGCTAAGCTTCTTGGAAGAAAGTGGTATATTTATATTCTCTACTTTGCTATGTCCAATCCATCTCTGAGTCCACCATAATCTGACTTCTCAGAAACTGCCTTGGGAAAAGTTTTCAGTAACTTCATAATAACCAAATCCATAGGGATATATTCATCTCAGATTTATCGCAAATGCTCTTAGAACATGACCTAGTACTGTCTTTTTCTATATGACTAGACAATTATTCTTATACTATTAAATGTGAGCTCAAAATCCCAACAGGATTTTGCATTGAGTTTGACAAGCTTTCTCTCAATGTTAAATATGGAAGAGTAAAGACTAAAAATATCTAAAAGATTTTAAAAATTAAGACTACCAGGGGACTTCCCTGGTTGGTCCAGTGGCCAAGACTCCATGTTACCAACGTAGGGGACCCACGTTCGATCCCTGGTCAGGGTACAAGATCCCACATGCCATAACGAAGATTGAAGATTCCATGTGCTGTAATTAAGACCCGATGCAGCCAAATTAATCAGTCAATTGTAAAAAAAAAAAAAAAACAGCAACTACCACTTAAGTCCCAGTAAAACTATAATAATTAAAACAGCATGACATGGGTATAGCAGTAAACTATTTTAGGCTTTAGGCTTCGTTTTCCTTCATGGCTCTGTATTGTCTGCTGCTGTTAACAATTCACTCTCTTTCAGTCCCTCTCTGTTTCTGTAAAATTTCTCTACTGGCATTGGCTCAAACCTCTCATTCCTCTGTTCCCTTTACCCCTCCCTTTTCTTCTATCTATCCCAAAGATGCTGGCTCTAATGTCTTCCTTACTTATTGTAAACATTCTCCTGGGAAAGCTCAGAATTTGTCATGCTTTTTAATTATCACTATCTAGTCAACACTACTTCTCTGCTCCCCTCCCAGAAAAGGCTGTTGGAAGTTCCAGTTATACATGTTTTCTCTACTTCCTCAATCATCACAGAAAAGTATACCACCAAGGTTGCCAATGACTTCTATGTTGCCAAATTCACTGCGTGCTTTTTCCACTCATATTATTCCATCGCACTGTAGTCTCCCCTCTGGCTGGTCACTCTCTCTTCCTTTTAACTACTGTCCTCCTTTGGATTCTACCATGTGACTCTTACCTGGCATCCTCTACTCTCTTTGGCCACTCCTTAATTTTTCAGAAAAGGTTCCTGCATTTTAATTTTCTTCAAAATGTTGAAGGGTTCAGGCATGAGCCTTCTATTCTTTTTCTTCTTTGTACATTTCCTAAGCAGGTAATCTCAGTGTCACAGCTTTGAAATCCTATGTCTCATTCCTTGTAACTCCTGAACTCTAGCCCAAACTCCTGCACACAGCTTCCAACCCATATACCTAATTGCCTACCTGACATCTCCTCCACTTTGACTTCTCATAGGTGGCTTAACCATCAGGGCTGCCAGAAAAATAATGCATGGAAGCAAAAAAGAATGTTTTAGTATTACTGTGCAATATTTGTCACAGACTTATACTAAGACATTATTCATGTTGATGAACCTATTTCCAGGGCAGGAATAGAGATGCAGATATAGAGAACCGACATGTGGACAAGGGTGAAAGGGAAGGTGGGACGAACTGGGAAATTAAGACTGACATATATACACTACCATGGGTAAAACAGATAGCTAGCAGGGAGCTGCAGTATAGTGCAGGGAGCTCAGCTTGGTGCTTTATGATGACCTAGCGGGGTGCACTGGTCATAGCAAACACACTCTTACAACAACACAAGAGAAGACTCTACACATGGACATCACCAGATGGCCAACACCCAAATCAGACTGATTATATTCTTTGCAGCCAAAGATGGAGAAGCTCTATACAGTCAGCAAAAACAAGAACAGGAGCTGACTGTGGCTCAGATCATGAACTCCTTATTGCCAAATTCAGACTGAAATTGAAGAAAGTAGGGAAAACTGCTAGACCATTCAGGTATGACCTAAATCAAATCCCTTATGATTATACAGTGGAAGTGAGAAATAGATTTAAAGGCCTAGATCTGATAGATAGAGTGCCTGATGAACTATGGAATGAGGTTCGTGACATTGTACAGGAGACAGGGATCAAGACCATCCCCATGGAAAAGAAATGCAAAAAGCAAAATGGCTGTCTGGGGAGGCCTTCCAAATAGCTGTGAAAAGAAGAGAGGCAAAAGCAAAGGAGGAAAGGAGAGATACAAGCATCTGAATGCAGAGTTCCAAAGAACAGCAAGAAGAGACAAGAAAGCGTTCTTCAGCGATCAATGCAAAGAAATAGAGGAAAACAACAGAATGGAAAGACTAGAGATCTCTTCAAGAAAATTAGAGATACCATCTTCATGCAAAGATGGGCTCGATAAAGGACAGAAATGGTCTGGACCTGACAGAAGCAGAAGATATTAAGAAGAGGTGGCAAGAATACACAGAAGAACTGTACAAAAAAATATCTTCATGACCTGGATAATCATGATGGTGTGATCACTCATCTAGAGCCAGACATCCTGGAATGTGAAGTCAAGTGGGCCTTAGAAAGCATCACTATGAACAAAGTTAGTGGAGGTGATGGAATTCCAGTGGAGCTGTTTCAAACCCTGAAAGATGATGCTGTGAAAGTGCTTCACTCAATATGCCAGCAAATTTGGAAAACTCAGCAGTGGCCACAGGACTGGAAAATGTCAGTTTTCATTCCAATCCCAAAGAAAGGCAACGCCAAAGAATGCTCAAACTACTGCACAATTGCATTCATCTCACACGCTAGTAAAGTAATCCTCAAAATTCTCCAAGCCAGGCTTCAACAATATGTGAACCATGAACTTCCTGATGTTCAAGCCGGTTTTAGAAAAGGCAGAGGAACCAGAGATCAAATTGCCAACATCTGCTGGATCATGGAAAAAGCAAGAGAGTTCCAGAAAAACATCTATTTCTGCTTTCTTAACTATGCCAAAGCCTTTGACTGTGTGGATCACAATCAACTGTGGAAAATTCTGAGAGAGATGGGAATACCAGACCACTTGACCTGCCTCTTGAGAAACCTATTTGCAGGTCAGGAAGCAAGAGTTAGAACTGGACATGGAACAACAGACTGGTTCCAAACAGGAAAAGGAATGCGTCAAGGCTGTATATTGTCACCCTGCTTATTTAACTTCTATGCAGAGTACATCATGAGAAATGCTGGACTGGAAGAAACACAAGCTGGAATCAAGATTGCCGGGAGAAATATCAGTACCTCAGATGTGCAGATGACACCACCCTTATGGAAGAAAGTGAAGAGGAACTAAAAAGCCTCTTGATGAAAGTGAAAGAGGAGAGTGAAAAAGTTGGCTTAAAGCTCAACGTTCAGAAAATGAAGATCATGGCATCTGGTCCCATCACTTCATCGGAAATAGATGGGGAATAGTGGAAACAGTGTCAGACTTTAGTTTTGGGGGCTCCAAAATCACTGCAGATGGTGACTGCAGCCATGAAATTAAAAGACGCTTACTCCTTGGAAGAAAAGTTATGACCAACCTAGATAGCATATTCAAAAGCAGAGACATTACTTTGCCGACTAAGGTCCGTTTAGTTAAGGCTATGGTTTTTCCAGTGGTCATGTATGGATGTGAGAGTTGGACTGTGAAGAAGGCTGAGCGCCGAAGAATTGATGCTTTTGAACTGTGGTGTTGGAGAAGACTCTCGAGAGTGCCTTGGACTGCAAGGAGATCCAACCAGTCCATTCTGAAGGAGATCAGCCCTGGGATTTCTTTGGAAGGAATGATGCTAAAGCTGAAACTCCAGTACTTTGGCCACCTCATGCGAAGAGTTGACTCATTGGAAAAGACTCTGATGCTGGGAGGGATTGGGGGCAGGAGGAGAAGGGGACGACAGAGGACGAGATGGCTGGATGGCATCACTGTCGATGGATGTGAGTCTGAGTGAAGTCCGGGAGTTGGTGATGGACAAGGAGGCCTGGCGTGCTGTGATTCATGGGGTTGGAAAGAGTCGGACACGACTGAGCGACTGGACTGAACTGAGCGGGGTGGCATGGGGTTGAGGTGGGAGGGAGGCTCTAGGGAGAGGCAATATATGTATACTTAGAGCTGATTCACTTCATTGTAGAGCAGAAACTAACAACTTGGCAAAGCAATTACATTCCATTAAAATAATAATAAAACAAAATAAAGCTATTATAAAACATTTGCAAAAAATAAATAAAATTCCAATTTAATTGGGCATCCTGTTCTTTATGTGCTAAATTGGCAACCATAGTTGAACTTTCGTCTGAGGTGGAACTTTTGATTTTTCCTTCCTCCACCCTTCAAACCACCAGTGTTTCACATTTTCTTAATTTTAGTAGATAACACCCCTCTTCACCCAGTTTCTCAAGATACAAACCTGAGGGGACTGAATTTAATTTGTCTTTTTTCTTCGCCTCTCACATCAAAATCATCAGGAGGCCCCATGGATTCTGTGTCCAAATGTATCTCAAATGAAACCACTAGTCTCCATCCTGAAGCCCCTGCTGTCTTTTACCTAGACTAACTCAGCAGATCTCTTATCACTTCCCCCACTTTTATATTGTTCCTTACTGATCTACTCTGCAGAGCAGCTAGAGAAATTAGTTTCATACCTAAATGAGGTAATTTAACCCTCTGCTTCAAATCCCTCAGTGGCTTCTGACTGCATTTCAAAAAAAATAAACAAAACTCTTCAGAACTCTACAAAACTCTACAGTCTACTCTGAATGGCTGGCACCCGACTCTCCCTAAAGTCTCCCTGAGTTCACCTCTCTCCACTCTGGTACAACTCGCTCGCTATGCTGGCCTCAGCTCCTAGAACACTCCAAGCTTCTTCACACATTGCTACCTTAAAGATGTGATATTCTCTTCCTGGAATACCCACCTGTTCTACACTTTCTGGTTATCCTTGAGACCTCAGATCAAATGACCCTGCCTCAGGGAAGTCGTCTTAAACATACAGTCTTCCCAACCCCATTATCTTTCCTCATTTTACTGTTACTTTCCTTCATAGCACTTACCAGCATTTAGTAACATATTTACTCACTGATCTTTACCCCACAAGATTTTGAACTCCGATCATAGGAACACAGACCATCTTGCTTTGTTCATTATCCATAAACAATGCCTGGGAACTTAGTGTATCCTCAAGAAATCCTGAATACAAGTGAGTAACTTACAAGTTTGCTTCCATAGTGCCAGAACCATATGTCTAACATCCTTTCCCAGCTCAGCAATTTATCTCAAGTGCCTATAGGATAAAGTCCAAAATGTTCAGTCAGGCTTTTCAGGATTGATACTGAAATATTTCAATTTCCCCAAATGTGTCATGGGCTCTGTAATATCTTTGCACATATGTTTGTCTCTCTGCCAGCTTGTCCCTCTCACTTCCTATGCCTCTGACCAGTGAAATTCATTTTTCAAGATTCTTCTCATGTATCACTTCTTCTCTGAAGTCTTCTCAGACCAGTCTTCCTAGACCACACTTTGTGTGTGTGCGTGTGTGTGTGAGAGAGAGAGAGAGAGAGTTGCTCAGTTGTGTCCAACTCTTTGTGACCCCATGGACTGTAGCCCGCCAGGCTCCTCTGTCCATGGAATTCTCTAGGCAAGAATACTGGAGTGGGTTGCCATTCCCTTCTCCAGTAGGGTCTTCCCCACCCAGGGATTGAACCTGGGTCTCCTACACTGCAGGAAGATTCTTTACCATCTAAGCCACCAGGGAAGCCGCAGACCACCCTTACCCACTCTTATTTTATACTGTCACTTTCTGTACATATCCATATTAATAGCTAATATTTATTGAGTATTTTCCATGGATCATTAATTGTAATAAGTTTATAAGCACTGCATACACTGTAATCTTTACCACAATCCTATAAGATTTATTATTATGCAACTCATTATTCTGAGATTTATTATTATTATCCCCATTTTACAGAAAAGAAAACTGAGACAAAGAGAACTGGAAGCTGAACCTAAGGTTCAGGAGCTCTTTAGTGTGAAGCCAGGAGAGGTGCCTACATAAATGGACTCTAGAGCCTATGATCGTAAGCACTATTTCCTGCCTTGCCAAGCACTCAACAAACTTCAGGACATGTTTCATATACTTTTTATTTCTTTATATTCATTTCCTCATTAGATTGGGAGCCTCTCATGGGCAAGGCAGTATCAAAATCATCTTTTAAAATCTAGCTAAGTATTCATGAATAAATAATGAAGGCATTAATTTATAATTGTGCAAAGCACTTTGCTTCCATGATATTGGAATGGGCTTTAAAAATGAAGATCCAGGGAATTTAGAAAAGATAGATTGGTCTCTCAGAATATGTTTCAACTGGCAAGGAATTTAGTATATGAGTACACTAATTTTTTAAAGTTATTTTTAGCATACTTAATATGTAACTGGCTTTACCACTCAAATAAGCATAAATAAATGTAAGTGCCTCAAAAGAGGAATGGTGCCGTGGTATTCATTAAGCATTTTATGTCTCTTAAGGCATACACAAATATGTTATAATCTCCCTAGCTGTTTGTCATAACTAGTTCTGCTGCCACCAGATGGAGTAGGAGGCTATTTAAATGATATTTCTTAAGAAGCACAGAAAAGAAGACTTCTCTTCAGCTGAACTATTTTTCTTCCCATACGTACCCTGACCACCACTCTGACATTTACATTTATACATTTACATGCACACACATACCCCTAAACCATTACACACAAGTTGCTCCTTGGGTCAAGGCACTAAGGAACGCTGTTAAAATGCAAAACCATGTAGTGATACAAATGAGCAGAGATGAATAAGACATAAATCCATTTAAATGGTACCACATGAGGACTTCCCTGGTGGTCCAGTGGTTAAGACTCTGGTACTTCCATTGCAGGGGGCCAAGGTTTGATCCCTGGTGAGGAAACTAAGACCCCACATGCATACTGTGCAGTGTAGCCCAAAAGACAAAACCAAAATGGTTACCATGCAATCACTTAGTTTATTCAGTTAACTAGCAGGCACTAAGCAATAATGATGTATAGGACATGTAAAGTTGTGATGAGGCACAAAGAAATGAGGAAAAATGAAGAACGCACGCTAACCTAGAACTTGGATTACCACTCTTGGGACCAGAGTTGGTGACGTCTACTTTTTTAAATTTAAGAAAAAAAAACTGCATGGTAACCATATGACGGATATGCTTAGTTGCTTAGTCGTGTCCGACTCTGTGACAGTACAGCGCGATAGTTAAGAGTTAAAATGAGTTACAAAGTCAAACAGATCTGAATTGTTGATCCTAGATTCCCCAAATAACAGTGAATGGGTTTCTTAAATCCTCTATGCTTTTGTTTATTCAAATATAAAACAAGGATAATACCAATGTGCATGTTGGCTGTAAGAATTTTACAACTCTAAAGTCACAGCCTATCATGTCATATTACTTCATTTTGATCACGACACTTACTAGCCACATGATACAGTCTTCTTTTTCTTTTACTGTCTATCTCTTCCAGCCCCACACTGGAATATATACTCCTTAAGGGCACCGATCTTATTTGTCTTCTTCATCACTGCATTCTCAGTCTGGTTCAAGCACTCAACAGATGCTCAGCAGGTGGATGATGAATGAAAAGAAGGAACGAAGGGAGGCAGGCAGAGAGGGAGGGAATGAGAAGAAAAGGTGAGAGGGAGAGGTGAAAAAATGGAGAGGGCTAAAGTAAAACTTTTTAAATGGTGGAAATGTGCTAGTGAAAGCTGATTAAAATGATTACATTAAAGTTTCTCCCATCATTTAGCATATTCTACATGATCTTTTTATGGGCTCTATATTTAAATGCATGGATGGCCTAACCTAATTTCGAACATTTCATTGTCCCCAGTTTGTCTGTACTATAATTAGTGCTATGATACACACACATACACCCTAACTATATTTTTAAGTCCCCATATACCTATATGGTCAGTGCGTTCTCTGGGCAAAAACTCTATTAGCCTTTGCCCTGCTTCATTCCATACTCCAAGGCCAAATTTGTCTGTTACTCCAGGAGTTTCTAGACTTCCTACTTTTGCATTCCAGTCCCCTATAATGAAAAGGACATCTCTTTTTGGATGTTAGTTCTAGAAGGTCTTGTAGGTCTTCATAGAACCGTTCAATTTCTACTTCTTCAGCATTACTGGCTGGGGCACAGGCTTGGATTACCATGATATTGAATGGTTTGCCTTGGAAATGAACAGAGTTCATTCTGTCATTTTTGAGACTGTATCCAAGTACTGCATTTCAGACTCTTTTGTTGACCATGATGGCTACTCCATTTCTTCTAAGGGATTCCTGTCCACAGTAGTATATATAATGGTCAACTGAGTTAAACTCACCCATTCCAGTCCATTTTAGTTCACTGATTCCTAGAATGTACATGTTCACTCTTGCCATTTCCTGTTTGACCATTTCCAATTTGCCTTGATTCATGGACATGACATTCCAGGTTCCTATGCAATATTGCTCTTTACAGAATCGGACCTTGCTTCTATCACGATGGTGTGATCACTCATCTAAAGCCAGACATCCTGGAATGTGAAGTCAAGTGGGCATTAGAAAGCATCACTACGAACAAAGCTAGTGGAGGTGATGAAATTCCAGTGGAGCTATTTCAAATCCTGAAAGATGATGCTGTGAAAGTGCTTCACTCAATATGCCAGCAAATTGGGAAAACTCAGCAGTGGCCATAGGACTGGAAATGGTCCGTTTTCATTCCAGTCCCAAAGAAAGGCAATGCCAAAGAATGCTCAAATTACTGTACAGTTGCACTCATTTCACACGCTAGTAAAGTAATGCTCAAAATTCTCCAAGCCAGGCTTCAGCAATATGTGAACCATGAACTCCCTGATGTTCAAGCTGGTTTTAGAAAAGGCAGAGGAACCAGAGATCAAATTGCCAACATCTGCTGGATCATGGAAAAACAAGAGAGTTCCAGAAAAACATCTATTTCTGCTTTCTTAACTCTACCAAAGCCTTTGACTGTGTGGATCACAATCAACTGTGGAAAATTCTGAAAGAGATGGGAATACCAGACCACTTGACCTGCCTCTTGAGAAACGTATTTGCAGGTCAGGAAGCAAGAGTTAGAACTGGACATGGAACAATAGACTGGCTCCAAATAGGAAAAGGAGTACATCAAGGCTGTATACTGAAACCTTGCTTATTTAACTTATATGCAGAGTACATCATGAGAAACACTGGGCTGGATGAAGCACAAGCTGGAATCAAGATTGCCAGGAGAAATATCAATAACCTCAGATATGCAGATGACACCACCCTTATGGCAGAAAGTGAAGGGGAACTAAAAAGCCTCTTGATGACAGTGAAAGAGGAGAGTGAAAAAGTTGGCTTAAAGCTCAACATTCAGAAAACGAAAATCATGGCATCTGGCCCCATCACTTCATGGGAAATAGATGGGGAAACAGTGGAAACAGTGTCAGAATTTCTTTTTTTGGGCTCCAAAATCACTGCAGATGGTGATTATAGCCATAAATTTAAAAGACACTTACTCCTTGGAAGAAAAGTTATGACCAACCTAGATAGCATATTCAAAAGCAGAGACATTACTTTGCCAACAAAGGTCCGTCTAGTCAAGGCTATGGTTTTTCCAGTAGTCATGTATGGATATGAGAGTTGGACTGTGAAGAAAGCTGAGCGCTGAAGAATTGATGCTTTTGAACTGTGGTGTTGGAGAAGACTCTCGAGAGTCCCTTGGACTGCAAGGAGATACAACCAGTCCATTCTGAAGGAGATCAGCCCTGGGATTTCTTTGGAAGGAATGATGCTAAAGTTGAAACTCCAGTACTTTGGCCACCTCATGCAAAGAGTTGACTCATTGGATAAGACTGATGCTGGGAGGGATTGGGGGCAGGAGGAGAAGGGGACGACAGAGGATGAGATGGCTGAATGGCATCAACGACTCGATGAACATGAGTTTGAGTGAATTTCGGGAGTTGGTGATGAACAGGGAGACCTGGCGTGCTGTGATTCATGGGTTTGCAGTCGGACACGACTGAGCAACTGAACTGAACTGAACTGATGCACCTACATGATTTCTTCAATACAGAGTTCTCGAATTGAAACTGTGCATTTTATGTTTACTAAACAATACCCCAAATCTCATCCAAAGTTTCTACCAATTTACACAACCATCAGCAATGTATTGGAACACCTAATTTCTAACATCTTTACCAAAATAGAGAATTATTGTTATAAAAGTATATGTCATTGTTTGAATTTGCATTTCCTTATTACTCATGGTTATAGACAATATATTTTTATGTTGTTTTATAAATTGCTGATGGACATTCTTTGCCAACTTTTCTATTGGATATTTTTCTATTTCATATTGATTCTTAAGAGAGTTTTTATCTGTTCTTAGAGTGAGAACATTAATCCTTTACCATTATATCATACCAAAACATTTTTCTCCAGTTTGTTTTTTTAATTTTGTTTTAATTGTTTAATTATTTAGTCCTAAAGCTCACCCTTTACAATTCAAAATCCTAGTGACCAGAAAAAGTAGACATTCTTTACTGCTAATTAAAGTAGCTTTAAGGAAAGGTAATCTATAAGTGAGTTAAATAATTTCCATAGTAACAAGAGGAAGAAAAGATTTGAATCTCTAAACTCAAGCAGGGAGACTAAGCTCTACTTAGAGCTCATAAAACATTTTCTTGTTAACAAGGTACACTAGGGGATGCATGCTGTATGCTGAGATGAAGGCCATAATTTTTTAAGATCAAATTTCTTCTGGCACTTTTATTAATATACACCACACATACTTGTCAGAAGAAAAGTAAAAACGAATAAGAGTTGAAAGCATTATATTTTATTTGAAATACACTTGCCTTAAAATATTTAGGGAAAATAATCTGTCAAAATACATTTTAGATTGTGTCAAGTTCAAACTACTGGAGGACTGGCTAGTAAATTATGGAATGGGATAACTCCTAGTAAACTCATTATATTTTGGATAGATAGAATAGTTCATCATCTGTAGAAATCCTGAACTTTGATAGAATTCTTTAAGAAGTGAGACAAAATCCTTAGACAAATCCTTAGACAAAACAGTTTTATAGCCATGCTTCCCACAAAGGCCCTCCAACATCAGTAGGTTTTCTTCCTTTACTTGTCCCCTGAGCCTGAAACTCCTAGGCAAGGGGAGAAGATATGTGCTACTTATGTCACTAGTTTCCCTGATAATACCTATGGCTGCTAAAGTTATCCAATAAAGCAATCAGTTTGCAGAATAAATCCATTTGCTGCCTCTGAACCCTTTTTAACAGTTCTCCAATAAACTGTTGGAAGGTGGCAATCGTGTTTTAGCTCAAGTCCCACTGATCATTAGAATGATGACTAATCCTACTTAAATAGTATCTGTATTTTAAATAGGAAGGCTTTGAAGCTTCCTGGAAAGCTGGAAAATTTTCAAGACTAAAACATGTGAAGCACTAGCACTTTGGGCACAGTGGCTCTGATGTTTGGAATAGGGAGGCTTAGGGCATGCTTCCTCGATCACACTCTGCCCTGCACCTAATTATAAGGCTGGGGCTGGGCCTTCAGGCTTCTTATGTCCTAAGGAAGATCATTTGAAAGTTAATTCAGAAACCATGATTAGGCATTCCAATGGTTAAGACTTCACCTTCCCATGCAGGGGGTGTGGGTTTGACCCCTGGTTGGGGAGTTAAGGTCCCGCATACCTCGGTGGCCAAAAATCCAAAACATAAAACAGAAGCAATATCGTAACAAATTCAATAAAGGCTTTAAAAATGGTTCCTGTCAAAAAAGAAAGAAAGAAAGCATGATTATACTTCTCTAACTTTCACAGCTAGTGCTTCAAGTTTTTTCATATATGTACTTAAATATATTCCATGGAAAGAAAAAAATATGTAAATAATATCAGGCATCATATTATAAAATCAAACATTTCAGTACAAATGTTTATTTCTTGTATTTTCACCTCCTATAAGAACAAAACTGTGAAATTAAACGTTGTGATACTTTTGCCTTTTGGTAACTCTTGGAATGGTTGAGAAATCCTTTCAATGAATGAGTCCTCATATACACGTAAGACATTAAAAAATTCATCTCACAGTAGCTAGTGTGATAAGGTTCCTATCTGTAGATTCAGTAACCCCCCCACCCACAAATGGCTTACTACATGAATCAGGCTAGATTTTAGAGTATATACATTATTGCTGTTGTTTTCCAAACTCTTTGAGTGTCCCCATTTTACATGAGATAAAAGCCATTTAGAGAGAATGATTGCTGATTAGGTACATAACATGTAACCTTAGGGTTACACAACTAGAAAATGAAAGCACTAGGATTTTAACTCAAACTTTTGGACTCAAAACCTTTGCAATATAAAAAGGGAGATAAAACATAAGGAACAACTTTACAGAGATTAAAAACAGTTGCTGGATTTTAGAACAACATGAAGGTAAGGGCAGCAGCTTTGACAGTGCTGAAATCTGAAAGAGTGAAGCAGAAGACAAACTTAGAAGCTTCTTAAAACACAAGGAAATATTTAAAAGATAATACAGTGAGAATGTGAAAAAGAAAAAAAAGCCTGGAGACCCAACTTATACTTAACAGGAAGTCCTAAAAGAGAAGCCTAGAAGAACTAGAGCAGCAGAGATAATATAAGAATTAACATAGAAGAGATTTCCCAATATCAGAAGAAAGCTCAGTATGAAATCTGAGAGTAAGGATCATATTTTTTGCAAACTCAGTGAAGAAGAACCATATTATGATGGTAAAAGTAAAGAAAGAAGTCAACAAGCATTCAGATGGGAGATTTTGTTCCATAAAAGACAAAAAGTGGGCAATCCTAGAAACTGTCAAAAATATTCAGTTCTAAAAGATACATGAAGCAGCAATAATGGAACTCTGAAAAATATATAATCCCCAAGTTCTTCCCCTAACCAAGGTGTTGTCATGTAAAAGCCACAGTTTGTGGGTGGGTCAGATATAACATAGGTACAAAGTTACCCTTTTCTGATAAACTTGAAGATACAGATATTTAATAATGATAAAAGATGAGTCAAAGTTAGAACTCAACAGCAAAAAAATCACGTTTTGAAAGGTCTTATGATGAGCTACTAAACAAAATAGACACTTGGAAGAAGTCTAAATCATAAATCTAAATGCAGTGAGAGCCAAACTATATTAAAGAACTGCTTTCCCTTTGAAATTAATGATGGCTTTTATTGAAAATTGACTGAAATGAATTATAGATTAGATGTAGTAAAATGGGATGGGGGAAATGAGGAAAAATAAAAGTGCCAAATTTCTCATTTACATTCAGAAAAGTGGAGTGAAAAATAAAAGAACCAAATTTCTCATTTATATTCAATAAAGGAGAGTGAAAATAAATGTTGTGATATTGTGTGATATTTTAAGAGTTCAACAGAATTAAAATGTCTGGTAAGAGTCAAGCTCAACATTGTAGACCTCAGGAAAACAGAAACGGAAGGAAATATTACCTATCATAAACCAACGAAAATACATAACATCATCTTATGTTCAGTGTAACAGTTGGCCAGTATTAGAACAAAGTTTCAGAAGAAAATTTTGTAAATTTTTATAAATTTTTTTCTGAAAAATTTATAGAAGTTTTCAGAAAACTGTGGAACTTCTATAAAACCCCTATAGACAGCTGCACTGAAGATACTAGTTCTTAATTTTGAACCATTCTATTCTTTTTCATGTATTATGCTACACCTCCCTTCCATAGATGTCAGGGAAAATGAAATACATGAAAGAGCTAAGCATAAAAGGAAAACCACAGACTTGTTATTAATTCAGATTATAAAAGATAATATATGAGAGTATCCATATAATTGAAAGACAATATGAATCATAAAATCAATTTGTAAAAGGTGATATATCATAAGGGAGACGAAAGTTTGAAAACTACAAAACACTGCTGAAAGAAATGAAAGAATACATCAATAAGTATAAAGACATCCTGTGCTCATGGATTGAAAGACTTAATACAGTTAAGATGACAACCTAGCCAAAGGAATTTACAGATTCAATGCACTCCCTATTAAAAGATTTCAGTAACATTTTAACAGAAAAACATATCCTAAAATTCAGATGGAATCTCATGAGACTCAAAAATGACCTTGAAAAGAACAAATTTGGAGGCTTTATAGATCTTAATTTCAAAACTTACTACAAAGTTACAGTAATCAAAATAGTATAGTCCTTACATAAAGGCATAGATCAAATGGAACAGACTCGAGTCCAGAAATAAACTCACATGTGTATGGTCAAGTGATCTTTCATCAAAGTGCCAGGACTGCACAATGAGGAAAAGATATTCTCTTCAACAAACAGTGCTGAGAAAATTAGGTATTCAAATGCAAAAGAAGGAAGTTGGGCCCTTAACTTACAACAAGTACAAAAATTAACTAAATCTGGATTGAAATCTAAATGTAAGGCCTAAAGTGATAAAATTCCAAGAAAACACAGCAGGTAAGCCTCATGACATTAGCTTTGGGAATGATTTCTCAGATATGACACCAAAAGTACAGGCAATCAAAGAAAACATAGGTAATTGCAGTCCATTAGAGCTTAAAACTTTAAGGCATCAAAGGAGAGTTAAAAGATAACCCATGGGATGGAAGAAAATGTTTGCAAGGCACCTATGTGATAAGTGTAATATTCAGAATACATGAAGAACTCCTACAACTCAGCAATGAACAACCAACCAATTCAAAAGTGAACAGAAGACTCGAATAGACATTTCTGCCAAGAAGATATACCAAAAAGCACATGAAAAAATGCTAGACTGCCAGTAACCTGTAGGAAAATGCAAATCGAAACTACAATGAGAATTCACTTCAAATTGATTAGGATGGTTCTTATAAAACAAACAAACAGGAAAAAAACCCAGAAAATAGTGAGTGCTGGTGAGGATGCAAAGGAACTGGAACCCTCATGAAATGTTGGTGAAAATATCAAGTTGTCTGGCCTCTGTGGAAAATAGTTCCAACCCCTGGTGTGGACTGTAACACACCAGGCTCCTCTGTCCTCCACTATCTACTGGAGTTTGCTCAAATTCATGTCCATTGAGTCAATGATGCTAACTAACCATCTCATCCTCTGCTGCCCCCTTCTCCTTTTGCCCTCAATCTTTCCCAGCATCAGGGTGTTTCCGAATATTACTCATCAGTGAAAAGAAATGAGCACCAGGTGGCTCAGTCAGTAAAGAATCTGCCTGCAATGCAGGAGATGTGGGTTCAATCCCTGGGTCAGGGAAGATCCCCTGGAGAAAGAAATGGCAACCCACTCCAGTATTCTTGACTGGAAAATTCCATGGACAGAGGAGCCTGGTGGGCTACAGTCGATGGGGTCACAAGAGTCGGACATGACTTAGCAACTGAACCACCAAAAGAAATGAAGTTCTGATACACGCTACAACATAGATAAATATGGTAGGTGATATAAGCCAAATACAAAAAGACCAATGGTGTAAAAGTCCACTTATATGAGGTACTTTGAAAAGACATTTATAGAGACAGAAAGTAGAACAAAGGTTACCAGGGATTAGGAGAACAGGGAGTTTTTTAATGGTTACAGAGTTTGGTTTGGGATGATGCAAAGGTTCTGGAAGTGAATAGTGGTGATGACTGCACAGTGATGTAAATGTATTTAATGCCACTTAATTGTACAGTTAAAGATGGTAAATTTTATGTTATGTGTATTTTACAATAAAAAATAATATAGCTCTCCTTTTCTCACCAAAATAGGCATTAGAACATCATAATTAGCCTAGCAGAAATTCAGCCACAATCTGCATTAAAACATCTAATTTTCCAAACCAAAAATGAGCACTTATAAAATCACTTGTCAATTAATTTCTAATTTAAAAAAAGAAATTATTACAGGACTGGAAGGGAAAATATAAACTGTAGTATGTTCCCTTTAAAAAATGACTATCACTATTTTTTCCAAACCACTGAGCTCAAACAAAACATGTTAAAATAGTACTAAGAATAAATCAAGCAAAACATTATTTTCAGAAGTGGAATAAGCTGTTGTACCTTCCGGTATACCTTCTTTCTTAGAAATTTTCACTCAAAAATAAATTGTACTAACACTTCACATTATTAAGCTGTAAGAAGCTATGCTCTCTCTTCAGAATAGCTAATAGGAAAAGATGTGACTTGTCATAATATTTGGTAATAAAAGAAAAGATAATTTCTAAATATTTAATATTCAGGATATTTAAAATACTATGTTAAAAATTGCCACTGCTTTAGAAGAACTTGCTGAGCTCAAAATCACTCACAGTTTATTGACAGATTTATTCTTTAACCCAGAACAAATGCATGTAATTATTTCCTTAAATGTTTGTCCACAGAAATTTAATTTATTCTGTGGTATTGTATCATCAGCCTCAACCAAAAACATAGCAGAATCTAGTTTGTGTTTAAAATGATACAATGTTAAATAACCTTTGACCAATGATTGCTGGTACCTACCAACTATAGAATTGATATGTTAGGCATGAGCAAACCTCATTGAACTTAAGATACTCATAACGAGACTAAATAATCTAGTTTTAGAGCCTGCACACTTATACGTGAAAAGCAATAAATATCACAAAGCTTTCTATACACACAAAAAAATTAATGCGATGTTGGGAACTGGCTAAAGATATTCTTCAAGAAGCCAAAGAGATGATATAAAAAGATCTTTTGAGGTTTTTGAGCTTCAGGCTAAACAGGGAGAAACATTCTGCAGAAGAAATTGTTATAACAAAGTTTCATATTTTCAATTCCTGTTTCTCCTGAGAAGCTAAGGAATATAACTTTCATACTCTAGTCATATTATAGAAAGACTTCGGCTTAATAGAGAAGCAATTAGGATTTGGAACAATTCTATTTGCCTAAGATGAGGTTGGTTCATAGTAAAAAGGAAGATCATAACCAGGGTACCTGGGTTTACCTTGGCTTTGCGAAAACGGTAGACCACCAGCATGCTCACGAAGTCCAGCAGCATACACAGGGCTTGAAAGGAGATGATAGCCAGTCGCAAGTACTTATCTTCCTGGACAAAGCAGGGGCTGTCATCAGCACAGTAGGGGCAGCCCTCGCTGCATGGCAGGCAGATGTGGACTTCTTCTGACACATCCTTGGCACTTTCTATAAAATGGTGATCCGGACCCCTTCCTGAAAATTCCAAATAAAACCAGTGTCACTGCACCTTGGAGGTAGGTGAGACAGAGTCAAAACACATCCTCACTTCTTCATTCATTTTCCCTCTAACTAAAAACCTTTCTTCAACCTTCTTGCTCAGAGAGAGAGTTACTTTGCCTTTAGACTCAAACAGAATTCTTTTCATCCTTTTGATTAAAAAAAGAAATGTCATTTAGAGCAATTGAGGAAAATTAGCAAAAATGGAATTAAACTCCTCAGAGGGAGGGAACAGTTTTCTGTCTTTTATTTCACTATCTTCCACTCCCTAATGGAAATTCCCTACGGTCACAAAGCATATTCTATAAATATTTGCTAAAAAAAAAAGGATGAGAAAGTTGTGTCATTCCTGTACCAAGTAAATATACACAACACTTTTGGAACCTCTTGACCTAGATGGCACAGAATCTGAAATGAGGCTTTGATTGCTCTTTAATCCAGCAGGGATTTCATCCACCAAGTTCATTAGGTCTAAATTGGATAAAATGGTACTTAATCAACAGTTGTTCAGTGTGCAATTGCCTAATGATGGTGCATCCTCTGCCCAGAGGACAATCCATACTTACAGGCTATCATGTAATTTCCCACTCTGCATACCCATAGGACATTTCCACACTATTAACTAACTGCTGTTACTGATCTGCCTTTAATTTTGGATTCTTGTGTCTTGGTTATCAAACTTAACTTAGCCCTGAAGCCCCAAAGTAAGAATTCTCTTTAAATGTTGAGTTTGCATGCTCCATCACTTCAGTCATGGCCAACTCTTTGTGACCCCATAGACTATAGTCCTCCAGGTTCCTCTGTCCATGGGATTCTCCAGGCAAGAATACTGAAATGGATTTCCATGCCCTCCTCCAGGGGGTCTTCCCAACTCAGGGAATGAACCCATGTCTCTTGGGTCTCCTGTGCTGCAGGTGGATTCTTTACCCACTGAGCCACCATTTAGCACTGACAAATATGCAGTTAATAATATAGACTTAAAAATTCTCAAACCTGTTTCCAATCTTGACTTCAACATGAAAGACATGAATATGTATTCAGTTTAGTATATAACACAACCACACAGCTCAGTATCTAACACGACTTTGACTGATGGAGGAATTTGCAAAATTTGTTCTGGTTAACAGTATTTAAAAAACACAAAGTTTAACAGAAAATCTTTATTACTTTCAACTCCTGTTCAGTTCAGATCAGTCACTCAGTTGTGTCTCTTTGCAACCCCATGGACTGAAGCAGACCAGGCTTCCCTGTCCATTACCAACTCCTGGAGCTTGCTCAAACTCATGTCCATCAAGTCAGTGATGCCATCCAACCATCTCATCCTCTGTTGTCCTCTTCTCCTCCTGCCATCAATCATTCCCACAATCAAGGTCTTTTCAAATGAATCAGTTCTTCACGTAGGGTGGTCAAAGTATTAGAGCTTTAGCATCAGTCCTTCCAATGAATATTCAGGACTGATTTCCTTTAGGATGGACTGGTTTGATCTCCTTGTAGTCCAAGGGACTCTCAAGAGTCTTCTCCAATAACACAGTTCAAAAGGATCAATTTTTCGGGGCTTAGCTTTCTTTATGGTCCAACTCTCACATCCATACATGACCACTGGACTCCTGCTGAAGGTTCACATTCTTTATAAAATATATTTTTATCTTCATTTCTTCCTTAATAAACACAATAGCAGACATAAGTGAATATTTTTTTTTGTTGGTGCAGGATATATTACTGCTTAAAACTCTTCATTCTGTTACACAGTGAAAAGTGTATGAATTTCAGTGTCCAGCAGATAAGGCTCCCGTTCCTAGACAGCTCTGAGACATTAGGCAACTCAGCTGACCACTTTGGGTCTTAACTTATTTCTGTATGAAATATGAATTGCTCAGTGGGATTAAATGCAATAATGTATGTAAATCACAATGCCTGGCTTTCTCTTCTTCTCCAAATCTGGGAGATGCAAAGAGAAATTAGGAATCCATTGGTATTTTAAAGAAAG
Organism: Oryx dammah; assembly: GCF_014754425.2. Classification (NCBI taxonomy): domain Eukaryota; kingdom Metazoa; phylum Chordata; class Mammalia; order Artiodactyla; family Bovidae; genus Oryx; species Oryx dammah. The sequence continues at coordinate 57,186,972 of NW_024070194.1, forward strand.
GCATTACTGCTCAAAAACAAGCAGGTTACAAGAAAGAACTGAGATATGGAGGGAGTCAGTGGGAATAAGTCCCATTGCAGAAAAGTTAAATTTGATGCCCAACTCATTGTTCAGGAGAAATATACAACAAGAAGTGAGAAATAATGCAAGACTAGAGTCTGGGAGAAGAATCAATATCAGTGAAAGAACCCACAGAGAGCTCTGGGAGTAGACAAACTATTTATTAAGGATTTCAAAGAGGAAGAATCTAAACATCTAGAAGTTTTCACAATGTCATAGAAGAAAATGGACTTACTGGAAAATGCTGGAATGTGATCAGAGAGGACACCTGAGGAAAGACTATGAAGTTTAATGATTACTGCATCCTTCACTGACCTTTAAGACAGTAGTTTCCAGACAGTGGCAGAGATTGAAATTAGGTTGTCAGAGCCGAAAGGATAAATATATGATAAAAATAGAATATAGTTTCAATAAATGTTCCATTGAATAAAAAATAATAACTTGGTCTTGCAGAGCAAACAGACACAAGCAATCAACAAAACAAGTAAGTAATTTAGTCTGTTAAAACTGAGTGGTGCCGATAGAGCCAATATTTTATAATAACTATAAACAGAACATAATCTTAAAAAATTGCAAATCACTATTTTATACACCTGTAATATATAATATTGGACAGCAACTATACTTCTATTTAAATAAATAAATACAGTTTGAATAATATTAAAACACACACACCCACACCAAGTGAGAAGTACAGAAAGAAAAAATGAGTAGAACAAGGTCAGGGCAATCAGACATGCCAGAGTGAGAATTACAATTTTAAATTAAGTGGTTAGGATAGACCTCATTCTATTGGTGATATCTGAGCAAAGATGTGAAAGAGGTAAGGGAGTTAGCTACTCTGACCTGTAGCTAGTACAAAGATCCTGAGGGGGTACATACTTGGCACATAGAAGGAAGTACAAACAGTCTAGTGTCACTGAAGTAGATTGAGTGCAGGGCAGAGTTGTGGAAGGCAAAGTCAGAGAAGTAGCAGGTCCAGATCATACATGGCTCCCTGGGCCACTGTAAAGGCCCGGATTCTTCCCTCAGTAAAAGAGAGAGCCACGGCAGGGTTCTGAGTGGGTAAGTGACATGATATGCCTTGTATTATTAAAGGATTACTTTGATTAAGAAGAATATACTGCAGCAGGTAAGGGTAGAAGTAGGGAGATTTGTAAGAAGCTGTTGAGAATAATCCCAGAGAAGGCAATGGCAACTCACTCCAGTACTCTTGCCTGGCAAATCCCATGGATGGAGGAGCCTGGTAGGCTGCAGTCCATGGGGTCGCTAAGAGTCAGACACGAATGAGTGACTTCACTTTCACTTTTCACTTTTATAGCGACTTAGCAGCAGCAGTTGAGAATAATCCAGGTGAAATTTGACAGCTGCTGGGGCCACAGTGCAACAGTAAAAGCTGCTGCTGCTGCTGCTAAGTCGCTTCAGTCATGTCCGACTCTGTGCGACCCCACAGACGGCAGCCCACCAGGCTCCCCCGTCTCTGGGATTCTCCAGGCAAGAACACTGGAGTGGGTTGGCATTTCCTTCTCCAATGCATAAAAGTGAAAAGTGAAAGTGAAGTCGCTCATTAGTGTCCAACTCTTAGCGACCCCATGGACTGCAGCTAGCTGGATTCAAATGCATTTTGAAGGTGGAATCAACAAAATTTTCTGATGAGCTGGCTATGGAATGAAGGGGAAAGAAAAGAATCTGGAGTGATTCCCAGGGGTCTGGTATGAACCAGTGGATGGAGGAAGTTGCTACCAACCAACATGGAGAAGAATGGTTGTGGGCCAGTCTTTGGAGAAGACTGCAAATTCAAACTTGACATTTCAGCATGAAAATATCTACTAGAGACCCAAGTGATAATGGTAAGTACATATCTTGCTATATTGGGTTTGGAATTTGGAAGAAAGGTCTAGAAGGAAGATAAAGATACAAAGGTCATGGGAATTTAGACAGTGTTTAGAGCCAAGAGAAGGAATGCAGACAGGGAAGTCTCCCAGGACATGCCAGTGTTATTGCCACACAAAATCCTTAATCACAGAAAACTGTCCTGGGTTGTGACTCATATTTTTAAAGGGCACTGTATTATTTCTCTCCACAACTGCAAACATAAAAAGCTTCAACAGAAAAGCAAGCAACCAACCAACCAATAAATATTTTCTCTGGATTTAAATATGACCTTCCACTGCCAAAAGAGCTAAAGCTGCGGTCCTGGTTTGGGTCTTCCTAAAGCTGAGCCTGAAACAATGATCTGGATACAGATAACTTATTTGGGAGGTGATTTACCATATGACCCTGCAATCCCACTCCTGGGCATATACCCTGAAGAAAACATGGTCCAAAAGGATACATGCACCCCAATGTTCATAGCAGCACTGTTTACAATAGCCAAGACATGGAAGCAACCTAAGTGTCCATTAACAAATAAAGATGTGGTATATATATACAATAGAATGTTACTCAGCCATTAAAAATAATGAAATAATGCCGTTTGCAGCAACATAGATGGACCCAGATATTGTCATACTGAGTGAAGTAAGTCAGACAGAGAAATACAAATATTGTATGATATCACTCATAAGCACAATCTAAACAATGATACAAATGAACTTATTTACAAGACAGAAAACGGACTCACAGACTTAGAAAACAAACTTATGGCTACTTGCTTATGGAGGGGAGGGTGGAGGAAGGCATAGTTAGAGAATTTGGGACTGACATGTACATACTTGGAGAAGGCAATGGCACCCCACTCCAGCACTCTTGCCTGGAAAATCCCATGGATGAGGAGCCTGGTAGGCTGCAGTCCATGGGGCTGCAAAGAGTTGGACAGGACTGAGTGACTTCACTTTCACTTTTCACTTTCATGCATTGGAGAAGGAAACGGCAACCCACTCCAGTGTTCTTGCCTGGAGAATCCCAGGGATGGGGGAGCCCGGTGGGCTGCCGTCTATGGGGTCGCACAGAGTCGGACACGACTGAAGCGACTTGGGAGCAGCGGCGGCGGCGGCAGCAGCAGCAGGAGCAGCAGCAGCAGCATGTACACACTGCCATATTTAAAATGGATAACCGACAAGGACCAACTGTAGAGCACAGGGAACTCTGCTCAGTATATTGCAATAACCTAAAAGGGAAAATAATTTGAAAAAGAACAGAAACATGGATATGTATAACTGAATCACTTTGCTGTACGCATGAAACCAGACACTGTTAATCACCTATACTCCAACAAAAAATAAAAAGTTTTTAAAAATTGATTTTTTAAAAAGTCATTATTAAGTTGGATGTCAGTGTAGGTATTGTGGGCTCCATCTTTGCAGGAGTGCTCTAAAAAGTGCATATAATGCTCCTCAGATTTGTCTCTGCAAAGGATGGAGGCGGGAGCATTTAGGCAGCAACTACCAATCCCAGTCCCACTGGTTGACAGCTGTTCCCAGAGGACTTCAGTATGCACACACTCTTAGACAAGTGCTGGGCAAGCTTAGAGGGCTTCAGTGGAAGCCCTGAGGCAGAAAAGAAATTCTGGACACACTTGGCAGTGAGATCCTGGCAGCACGCCCCCTAATTATCATAGTAGCTAACATCTGAGGTACATCAAGGGTATGTAATACAGGGTTGTAAGGGTGTGTACACGTGTCTGCATGCACGCACACACAAAATGGCTTCTAAGTTACAAACTCAAATAGAATACAATTTGAATGGTGTCCCCTCTATTTGAAGACCATGCTGACCAGAAGCTGGACTGAGAGAGAAAAGCAAGCCTAGGACTGGTAGGCCTCACAGACAACTCTAATTACGTTGTTAAACACGTTCCTAGATGTTTACAACGTGAATTACTTTGCAGAAGCAGTTTATTCTTGCCTGTGGTCTTTTCCTTTATAATACTGCATCTCAATCCATTTATTAAAGATAATACAATGAATTTCTCCCAGTTTAAACTATAGCATTTAAAGAGTGGAACCCTCTCCAGCTCGCATTTGATTATGCAGACTGAAGCCGAATCACACTATAGCGAGACACTCTAATAATCTGGGTTGATCAAACTACCCAAATCGGAGGCTCAATGAGCTTAAACCATCACCAAAGGGAAAAAACCTTAATTTCATGTTAAGGAAAAATAAAAGGCAGAACAGTTTTTCTTTTCACATTTTCCTAAATTCAACCACTGATATTTTTAGTGTATTGTCAAAAGACACATAAGGCATTCTGCAACACTCTAAACTTTTGGGTTTAAATCAGTTATTTGTTTCCTTTTGGTAAGACATACCCAAAGGTTAAGAAAAAATATTTTTCCAGCAATTAAAAATGGAGTATGTTCTCTGTGAAATTTATTTTTGTGTGTCTTAGATGCCAGGATTCCCTGGTACTTCAGCTGGTGAAGAATCCGCCTGCAATACAGAAGACCCTGGTTCAATTCCTGAGTCGGGAAGATCCCCTGGAGAAGGGATAGGCTACCCACTCCACTACTTTTGGGGTTCCCTAGTGATTCAGACAGTTAAGAATCCACACGCAATGAGGGAGACCTGGGTTCGATCCCCAGGTTGGGAAGATCCCCTGGAGAAGGGAAAGGCTACCCACTCCAATATTCTGGCCTGGAGAATTCCATGGACAGAGGAGCCTGGCAGGCTACAGCCCATGGGATCACAAAGAGTTGAACACAACTGAGCAACTTTCACTTTCATTAGATGCCATGACCAACTCAATGGACATAAGTTTGAGCAAGCTCCAGGAGATGGTGAAGGACAGGGAAGCCTGGCATGCTGCAGTCCGTGCGGTCACAAAGAGTCGGAGATGACTGAGAAACTGAACCACCACAACAAAAATGCTCATAATTAAATTATATTATATCTATGTATATAAAGTAGGCTTTCTTCTTTCATTCTTTCTTTTACTAGAAAATCTTATTTCTAAATCAGACTTACATACCATCTGCATATGAGAGAAAGACAGACATTTCTTTCACTGACCCAATTTTGTTGCACATCTTTTTCCTAATTATGGTCCCCTTTACATTCATCTATTTTGTTGCTCATAAATCAAGGTTCTTTCACAGTGATCACAATGTCCTCCACTCCTAGTTTACCAGAGAGACTGCTACTTGTTTAGATTCACCGTGTTGAAACAGAGAACATGAGGGAGAATTCAGGAAAACAAGAATCTCAGATGGTCCTATCACAAAGTCCATTTCTGGTGTCCAAATGTCAATTACCCTGCCCCATTATTGTCTTTACCAACCTATTACCTCGAGACCCATAGGAACACAGAGAATGGTTCATCCAGACCCACCCTGCCTCTGTTTGCGTCTCTCCCTCATGCCCCAAGCCCTTATGACTCTCTTTAATTGCCTGTGTTCCTCTGCCGTGTTCACTGCTAGAGTTTTGGAGATCCATATGCTCCCAAATAAACTGAAAACTCTGTAAAATAAGACTATGGTTTTATATTATTTTCAAACCTAGATTAAAATGACAAAACACCCAGTGTATACTGGGCTATAAAATATCATCATGAGTACAGGAAACATCACAGAGAAGCCCATACAATCCATTAAGTAGGATTCTTTCCTCAAGTAGGATTCTTTCCTCAAGTAGGACTAAAATAATCAAAGTGAAAGTTAAGTTGCTCAGTTGTGTCTGATTCTTTGTGATCCCATGGACTGTAGCCTGCCCAGCTCCTCTGTCCATGGGATTCTGCAGGCCAGAATACTGGAGTGGGTTGCCATTTCCTTCTCCGGGAGATCTCCCCTACCCACAGATCAAATCAGACACTCCTGCATTGCAGGCAGATTCTTTACCAACTGAACCACTAGGGAAGCCAAGTAGGACTAAAATAATAGCTAGCAGGTATTATGCCTACTAAAATAATAGCAGTTAGATACAGGGTTGGAAATTGACATAACTCCAAATAATTCTATATTTCCTGATATAAGGTAATACTACATTGGTTAAATGAGTGTTTCAGTATTCATGGAGAAAAAGAAATTTCTTTGAAGATAAATTATGATATCATTTTATTATTTGTACTCAAAATAATCACAAGATCAACTCACAAATGCCAAACGGTGAAGTGCTGTCATGAGAAACTTCTTTTTAATAATTGCCTTCACTTTACATATGGACTATGAAATCATGACATGCCATAAGGGGCACAAAGTGTTAAAATGGAGAGAAAGCAAAATTGAAAGTAAGATCCTTGATTTCTGAAGCTCAAAAAAAACTAAAATTAAGAATACAGCTTTTTACTTTTAAGTGTTTCTTGTAGGATGCAAAGCATGATTAAGTAACCTGGTTCCAAAAATATTTCATTAATTTATGTTGAAGTTCTCTATCTAGGACAAGAGAATATATGCAGCTAGTAGAAATCATACTACTATAGATAATAATAATGGGCTTATTGTTCATCTACTGAATGGCACCTTAAGTTTATGATGGTTTAAAATGTTAAGTTCCTAGAGAACAGGAACATGAATTATATACCTCTTTATATACTCAGCACCAAACACAGTAATTTACACATACTGGATAGTTAGGAAATAAATGGCAATGATCAAAGTGATCTCTCAAAAGAATAAATTAACTGATCTGTAATACAAATGTTTAGTTGAAAATACATTCAACTCAATAAATCTTCGTGTTCTCAACTCATTTATGCATAAAAATGTATTCAAAATTATATTTTTCAAGATGCTAGACATAAACTCGGAGAAGGCAATGGCACCCTACTCCAGTACTCTTGCCTGGAAAGTCCCATGGACGGAGGAGCCTGGTGGGCTGCAGTCCATGCGGTTGCAAAGAGTCAGACACGAATGAGCGACTTCATTTTCACTTTTCATTTTCATGCATTGGAGAAGGCAATGGCAACCTCCTCCAGTGTTTTTGCCAGGAGAATCCCAGGGACAGGGGAGCCTGGTAGGCTGCCCTCTATGGGGTCGCACAGAGTTGGACATGACTGAAGCGACTTAGCAGCAGCAGCAGACATAAACTAGAAAGATATGTTAAGAATATAAGCTATTACTTATTGACTTTTAGAAATCCACTTGGATGATAACTTGATTCTGAGCAACTTGAAATATTCTCCATGCATAGAATCTCAATGATGACGACGTCAGTCCTTCAGTCCTGTCCAACATTTGCGACCCCATGGACTGCAGTACATTAGGCTTCCCTGTCCGTTACCAACTCCTGGAGTTTACTCAAACTCATGTCCATTGAGTTGGTGATGCCATCCAACCATCTAATCCTCTGTCGTCCCCTTCTCCTCCCGCCTTCAATCTTTCCCAGCATTAGGGTCTTTTCCAAGGAGTCAGTGCTTTGCATCAGGTGGCCGAAGGACTGGAGTTTCAGCTTCAGCATCAGTCCTTCCAATGCATATTCAGGACTGATTTCCTTTAGGATGGACTAGTTTGATCCCCTTGCTGTCCAAGGAACTCTCAAGAGTCTTCTCCAACACCACAGTTCATACGCATCAATTCTTCATTCAGCACTCAGCTTTCTTTATAGTCCAACTCTCACATTCATACATGACTACTGGAAAAACCATAGCTTTGACTAGATGGACTTTTGTTGGCAAAGTAATGTCTCTGCTTTTTAATATGTTGTCTAGGTTGATCATAACTTTTCTTCCAAGAAGCAAGCGTCTTTTAATTTCATGGCTGCAATCACCATCTGCAGTGATTTTGGAGCCCAGAGAAATAAAGTCTGTCACTGTTTCCACTGTTTCCCCATCTATTTCCCATGAAGTGATGGGACCAGATGCCATGATCTTCATTTTCTGAATGTTGAGTTTTAAGCCAACTTTTTCCACTCTCCTCTTTCACTTTCATTAAGAGGCTCTTTAGTTCTTCTTTGTTTTCTGTCCTAAGGTTGGTGTCATCTGCATATCTGAGGTTACTGGTATTTCCCTCAGCAATCTTGATTTCAGCTTATGCTTCATCCAGCCCAGCGTTTCTCATGATGTACTCTGCATATAAGCTAAATAAGCATGGTGACTATATACAACCTTTACATATTCCTTTCTTGATTTGGAACCAGTCTGTTGTTCCATGTCCAGTTCTAACTGCTGCTTCTTGACCTGCATACAGATTTCTCAGGAGGGAGGTCAGGTGGTCTGGTATTTCTATCTCTTTAAGAATTTTCCACAGTTTGATGTGATCCACACAGTCAAAAGCTTTGGCATAGTCATTAAGCAGAAATAGATGTTTTTCTGGAACTCTCTTGCTTTTTCGATGATCCAACGGATGTTGGCAATTTGATCTCTGGTTCCTCTGTCTTTCCTAAAACCAGCTTGAACATCTGGAATTTCACAGTTCACGTACTGTTGAAACCTGGCTTGGAGAATTTTGAGCATTACTTTACTAGCGTATGCTGCTGCTGCTGCTGCTGCTGCTAAGTCGCTTCAGTCATGTCCGACTCTGTGCAACCCCATAGACAGCAGCCTACCAGGCTCCCCCGTCCCTGGGATTCTCCAGGCAAGAACACTGGAGTGGGTTGCCATTTCCTTCTCCAATGTATGAAAGTGAAAAGTGAAAGTGAAGTCGCTCAGTCCTGTCTGACTCTTTGTGACCCCATGGACTGCAGCCTACCAGGCTCCTCTACCATGGGATATTCCAGGCGAGAGTAGTGGAGTGGGGTGCCATTGCCTTCTCCGTACTAGTGTGTGAGATGAGTGCAATTGTGCAGTAGCTTGAGCATTCTTTGGCATTGCCGTTCTTTGGGATTGGAATAAAAACTGACCTTTTCCAGTTCTGTGGTGACTGCTGAGCTTTCCAAATTTGCTGGCATATTGAGTGAGGCACTTTCATGCATCACGTTTGAGGATTTGAAATAGCTCAACTGGAATTCCATCACCTCCACTAGCTTTGTTCGTAGTGATGCTTCTTAAGGCCCACTTGACTTCATATTCCAAGATGTCTGCTCTAGGTGAGTGATCACACCATCGTGGTTCTCTGCGTTGTGAAGATCTTTTTTGTATAGTTCTTCTGTGTATTCTTGCCACCTCTTCTTAATATCTTCTGCTTCTGTTAGGTCCATACCATTTCCATCCTTTATTGAGCCCATCTTTGCATGAAATGTTCCCTTGGTATCTCTAATTTTCTTGAAGAGATCTTTAGTCTTTCCCATTCTATTGTTTTCCTCTGCTTCTTTGCACTGGTCACTGAGGAAGCCTTTCTTACCTCTCCTTGCTAAACTTTGGAACTCTTCGTTCAAATGGGTATATCTTTCCTTTTTTCCTTTGCCTTTCGCTTGTCTTCTTTTCACAGCTATTTGTAAGGCCTCCTTGGACAACCAATTTGCCTTTTTGCATTTCTTTTTCTTGCGGATATCTTCAGGAAAGCAGAATCCCATTCTGCTTTGCTAAAGCTTAAAAACAAAGATGATACTCAGAACTTTCAGATGAAAGAAATACTAACTGAAGACAAACAGCAATTATGAAGAGCTTTGGCAATAGCGGCTTTTCAATTCATTAGATGTGTGATCGCACCCCACTCCAGTACTCTTGCCTGGAAAATCCCATGGATGGAGGAGCCTGGAAGGCTGCAGTCTATGGGGTCACTAGGAGTTGGACATGACTGAGCAACTTCACTTTCACTTTTCACTTTCATGCATTGGAGAAGGAAATGGCAACCCACTCCAGTGTTCTTGCCTGGTGAGCTGCCGTCTCTGGGGTCGCACAGAGTTGGACACGACTGAATCAACTTAGCAGCAGCAGCAGTAGCAGCAGCAGCAGCAGCAGCAGCAGTAGCAGCAGCAGCAGCAGCAGCAGCAGCAGATGGGTGATCAAATAGGCTGCCTTGAGCAAAAGTACAGAGGATACTAAGATAAGGTTACAGTAGCACCAAGGAACACTGGTGAGTCTAAAATATTCACCTGTAAACATGGGCCCATTTAGAGAAATTGTGACAATTGGCAAACACTGTGTTAATCTATCTGCTTACTTAATTCTTTTACACTGACATCAGAACAACACAAAACGGTAGACATTTTTGTTTATATCAGTAAAATTTATATTTACATAAACTAGTAAAAATATAAACTTCAGATGGGTAAGTAAACCATAGTACATTTACTCAATGGAATTCTCTGTAACAAACTGTGTTCAAGAAAACTGTATATACTATTTCAAATGAATATAATATACCAAGTTTTTAAAAGATCATATATAGAGAGACATTTGTATAAAAACTATAAACTTAAAGAATTAACAATAGATTTTCAAACAACTTTTTAAATTCTACTTTTCCATACATTCCAAAGCTTCTTTTTACTGTGTGTGCAATACTGGTGATAAAACATAAATATTCAAAACAAGGATCCTCTGGATAGCAATGAGCAACAAAGAGGATTTTTGCTCCAAATCCCAAAGAACTAATTAGCCCGCCAATGCTACAATTACTGAAAACTTCTAAACTTCTGAAATTCTGAAGGTATTCTATTTTCATAGCTTTTAATTTTGATATATTTCAAAATATACCCCAGGGCATCCCTTGTAGTTAAGAGAGTAAAGCATCTGCCTCCAATGCAGGAGATCCAACTTTGATCCCTGGGTTGGGAAGATCCCCTTGAGAAGGCAACTGCTACCCACTCCAGTATTTTGCCTGGAGAATTCCATGGATAGAGGAGCCAGGCAGGCTACAGTCCATGGGGTCACAAAGAGTCAGACATGACTGAGTGACTAACACATACACAAAATGTACCCCAGAAAGTTTTCTTCCTATAAAAGAAAAGCACTTAGTTTCTGATTTAGAAAAGAATGAGGCATGAGTTCAAGGGAGGAGGGTGGATTGAAGCAGCAGTTAAAAATTTCAGGTTTTCACAGTATAAACACTAAAAAGAAACGTCACTAAGGTTCTGCTGATTAGGACTCTTAAGTGCCAGTAGTATAAAACTGTGTTTTCTCAAGAGCAAAAACACAACTTTCGGACATTTGATTATCTGGATAGAAATCATGCCTACCCACGAAGTCCTGTTAAATCTTAAAGCTCTTACCTTTGACCTTAGTTTACCAATACTGGGGAGCTCCCCTAGGTTGGGAAGATCCCCTCAGGGAAGGGAATGGCTACCCACTCCAGTATTCTTGCCTGGAGAATTCCATGGATAGAGAAGCTTGGCGGGCTTCAGTCCATGGGGTCGCAAAGAGCTGGACACGACTGAGCAACTAACACTTTGAATTGTTTCTCTAATACTGGACAGTGAGCGTATGCTATTCAAGATGGCCCTCATTTGTTGCTTGTGGGTACTGCAATATGTTCTGGGAAGATGTGGGTCTATCCTAAAAACTTAGATACCTCACTTTTTCACTCATTTCTTCTTTTGTCCAGTTCTAAACAATATCTGGCACAGGGTCAGTGTCCAGTAATATTTTTTGACAGATGGATTTTCAGACACTTAAATCAATCAACAAATGAATTGATCAGACCTCACTTCTCAGAGGTGTTGTGGTCCTCAGTGCTAGGAACTGGTCATAGCAGAAGATTATAGTTGGGACCTTTGCAAGACCAGCTACATGTGCTATATGTCACAGACCCCTTCTTCTTTCCATTCCACAGGCACCAGTTAAAAAGATGAGTCACAGATAATGAACAGAACCCAGCTGGTAGTAACAAAGAATCAAGCTAGACATTAAGGGTTCAGCATTAGCTCTCCTACAAATAATGCTCATCTGAAATCATTATTAGGGTAAACATCTTCCTTTCCATACACATATTTGATTTTTCATTAGAACTGGAGGGAACATATTCATCAATCAATGTTTGGAGTTAACATGCTGCCATGAGCTCACATGGGAAGATATATTTGTTGTTCGTTATTTCATATGTTTAGGATGATGCAGTAATCTGCCTCTAGTCTCCAGCTTGATAAAATCAAAAAATTAAGTGGAAATAGGTACATGCACATGAGTAGCAAATTCAGAAGTTGTCTGTGTATATTTGGTTCAATATTTATAACATTCACAAGGAGAGAACAGTTGCCCAACCGTCGTGATGCTTACACTGCCATCCATAAAGACTGCTACTGTTGGGACATGAATACATATTTGCATATCCTAAAATCAGGATTAGGTACTATATATTCATGTACTTATATCAAGAATGGCTAGCTGTAACAATAAGCTCAAAATGAAGCCCAGTGCAAAAATTTATTATTTCCTCACTATGAATATAGTCACATCTGTCCCTATAAGGTTACATATATATCTTATATTCACTTTTCTATTGTCTCCTGGATTTTTATTTCTTGTAAATGACTTTAGTGATCTTTTTCTTTGGATAAAAACACCACCTTAGATAGATCTTGGAATAATTCTGATCTGAATTATAAAATCATTAAACATGAGTGGATTATTTTGCCTCTAGACAATTTATTCATTCAATCCCCAGAACACCTAATACATAATAAAAAGATTAAATTCTTCATATTCATTTTAATATAATAATAACTATAATCAGAGGATATCATGTTATCCCAATTATTCCTCATAACTGCCAAGAATAGACTTTACTATTCCTGATATATGTATGAATAAGAGGAGAATCTCAGAATATATGAGAAACTTCCCAAGTCTCCTGTGAGTAAATAGAGATAAAAGTCAAATCCATCTGCCTGACTCAAAGGGTATCCTCATACAAAGATCCCACTAGATTATGAATTGCCTAAATTGGCAATTATTTGGAATTGTGAACAGTTTCCTCTAGAAAGAACACCATGGGGTACCATGAATACTGGGATGAATGCTCAATGGGAAACACACAAAGTGTGCATGCATGCTCAGTCATTCAGTCGTGTCTGACTCTGGGACCACATGGACTGGAGCCTGTCAAGCTCCTCTGTCCATGGAATTTTCCAGGCAAGAATACTGGAGTGGGTTGCCACTTCCTACTCCAGGGAATCTTCCCAATCCAGGGATTGAACCTGTGTCTCCTGCATTGGCAGGCGGATTCTTTACCACTGAGCCCTTAAGAAACCTGTTTACTAAGTGTACTAGCTTTCTATAACTGCTATAACAAATCATCAAAAACTTGGTATCTTAAAACAACAAATTTACATTGCCTATCATATGAAATATACAGTTGACCCTTGAACAACACAGGTTTGAACTGTGCAGGTTCACGTACATGTGGATTTTTCCACACAGAAACTCTGGGAAATGCCCGATAGTACTGCATGACCAATAGTTGGCTAAATCCATGTGTGAGAAGGAGGGCTGACTGTACAATTATACATGGATTTTTCAGCTTCACAGGGGCCAGTGCCCCTAACTCTTTGTAGTTAAAGAGTCACCTATAGTTATATCAATTCTTTTATTTCTGTAGCTTGGAAGTCTGATATGGATCTCACAGGGCTATATAATTGATCGGTGAGCAGGGCTACATTTTCTTCTGGAGGGTCCAGGAGACATTCCATTTCCTTGCCTCTTCCTCTTCCTGAAGCCACTCCATTCCTTGGCTTGCAGACCCCTTTTTTCCATCATCAACAACGGCAATGTATCATTCCTCCGCCACTTTCTGTGTTCTCACTTCTCTTTCTGACCATACCTGGGAACGGTTCTCTGCTTTTCAGGACTCATGTGATTAGACTGGATCTACCTGGATAATCTCCCATCTCAATATCTGCAATTTAATCACATCTGAAAAGTCCCTTTTTTGCCATGTGAAGCAGCATTTTCACAGATTGTGAAAGCTTGAACATGCACATCTTTGGAGGTTTGGGGGGTGCTATTCTACTCACGACAATGAGCTAATGTATGAATGACTGACCAGAGGTTTTTTTTTTTTTAATTTGAGGGTAGCTGATTGTTAACATAAGTGAATTTCCATTAGCAGTCTAAAAATGTAAAATCATATAAACAAAAATAGTAAAATAAATTAAGACATGTAATAAAAATTTTATCTAGTAGGGGAGAAGGAAGTTTTCTGGAGGACTGAGTATTATATATCTTAGCAGGGCCCATTTTAAGGATAAAAACTGAAAAATATCTGGGACATGAAAATATGTTATTCTGCTGGGAAGTAAAGCAGATATCAGTTGGAAGGGATGAAAATGGGCAAAATGTCTGAGGAAAGGGGTAAGTAGAATAAACCCAAGCTTTCAAATAATAATCATAAACAGAGTAACATTTTTAGCATTTAATATGTGTCAACTGCTATCATCAGAATTTTACATTCATTACATCATTTAATTCCTTATTTAATCTATAAAGCAGATAGCACTATCACAAGTTTATATATGGCATAGGTGAAGTTTAGGCTACTTAAATAATTAAGCACAGTACAAATAAGTAATAGAACTAGGATTCACACCTAAATTAGACTTATCCCAAAGACCATGCTCTTAATTACTGTATTAAACTATGATAGAAATTCAGCTCTGAAATGAGGGAAATCCAACACGGTATGCTCTAATAATTGAGAAGAATCAAAGACCAACAAGGTAAATGTGACAGTTAATAGTCTAAGAAGATTGGTGGCACTGGAACTCTCCCACTAACAAATAACCTTATCTGCCAGACATTTAGTGACTAGATTTCAATCCCTATAAAGAGGATTGATTCATGAAAGAAGATATTAAAAACTGAAAATTCGGCAAATGACTGACAAAAGCATAAGCCAAGGCAGTTAGAGAATTTTGCCACTACGACTGGAGTAAAGTGATTAGAACCAGATCACAAGGTTAAGTAAGACCAACAGCGAAAGTAACGATGCTGATTGTGAGAATACGATGTTCAGGCTCTCTTCAACTGTTTCACGTTTGGGACTGGACTAGAGACTGCTGCTGGACTTAGTCTGCGAAAAGCCAAATATCTCCAGCTTCCCCAGTCATGAAACAGAAGACGGACAGGGAATGTGAGACCCAAGTGCAGCAAAAAGATTCACACCCCACAGACAGCTTAGCCTTGCTTAGCAGTTTGCTGAGAGCTCAGCATCTCTATATTGTACCTGCTTTCAAAGAGTTTCCCATGTTTTTTCTTCCAAGACTATGTATTTTTAAAATCTCTGATTTGGGGGAGTCAACAGCCATCAGCCGCCAGCATGTGCAAAGAAGGGGCTGTCACTTTCAGATGTGGGTCATTTGTAAGTTGGGTTTATCTGGAAATGTATGTGAGCTGAAGTCAATCCAAAAGGCAAGAGAAGTTAAAACTGAGAGGCTAGTAATGTGTCCACAAGAAAGAGAAATGAGATTGTACTGAAGACAGTTCATACTGTGACAGATGGATTTCAGGAAGATGAGCTTGTCATAAGCTTGTATCTCATCAACCTGGAAGTGAACAGCCTGGATTTGAAGAGACAGTTACACATCAGTATTTGTCGATTCTGAAATCCTGCTACTATCCAGATGTCAGACCATATTAGCTCTCCTATGACCACCAATCTAAACAGAGATGCTAGGAACACAGTCTCTGGGCTGTCAGCACAGTTTTAAATCAAGTCATCTGAACATACCTTTGTTGGTCTTTATAAGCCCTTTGTTTACTGTGGCCCTATGTCTAAATGAAGATTTTTAAATCACTTCATATTTTAACAGGATTTTTAACAGCCACACTGACATTTTCTCACAGATCAAAACCACATCTTAGTTCCGCTCTCTAAATGGGATACAAGACTATAGGTGGGAATTTCAGATCTTTTCCCTAGATTCACAGCTATAAATTAAATCAATTTTATCTTTCAGGGGCCTCTCTGTTTCCTACATCCCATTTCCCCTATCAAGCAACTGATTTCCTCCTGTTACCTTTAATTTCTAAATCTCCTTCCTATTGCCCTTCTCAATGGAGCACTGGGTGTTACAGATTTTTGCTGTGCCATCTTCCTTCTGATCCATGTAGAATTCATTTTCCAAGAATTCTAGATTTTAAAATTGGTTATCCAAATAACCAACTCAATGGACATGAGTTTGAGTGAACTCTGGGAGTTGGTGATGGACAGGGAGGCCTGGTGTGCAGTGATTCATGGAGTAGCAAAGAGTCGGACACGACTGAGCGACTGAACTGAACTTGAACTGAACTATTGAAATATAAAGAGACAAAGTACTAAATACCAAGGATACTTAAGGATTCTCTATTTACATGGATCACTGATGTGTGTTTATATATGTCCGTATATTTGTTTGTTTGCTTATTCACTTATTTAACTACATTTATGAACATCTAAAATTCCATGGACAGAGGGGCCTAGTGGGCTACAGTCCATGGGGTTGCAAAGAGTCAGACAAGACTGAACAACTGAGCATGCACACTTATTATATGCCACGTACTTATTAAGAACCCTTATTATATGTCATGTCCTGTGCTAGCTGTTTTACATACATTATCTCATTTTGAGGGTCTTCAATATCTTCTTTACCTTTGGCCCAAGGGATTCATCTGGTCATTCCTTACTTCATTGTAACCTCCTTAAGACTATATGAAAACTAACCATACGAACTGCTTGGATGTTATACTTAAAAACTTAACATATTAAAATAAAGAGATGTAGTAGAATTATAATAAAAAATCAAAAATATTTTTTAGAAGTTTGGATAGTCCTTGGTAGATACCTTAGTGAGTTATAACTTGCATTCCTTGGGCCAAGGAATGAATAATGTTAGATTTTCATGCAACTTGATGGCAAGGCCATCAGGAAAGATATTTTTGGTCAAAGAGCACTTTACTGACCTCAAATTATAACTTGTAGATATCTTTCTGTTCTGTCACTGAGGCAGGCCAGTTCTAGTTAAATATGTGCTGAGGTCAAAGCTGAATCACAGCTATACCCAAATATAGCTCATCTTTCTGAAAACTGTGGCCTCTTTTCCTGGCTGTTGTGTGTACAACATTGGAGTTATTTAGGCTTATGAAGAGAAGCAGCCTCCTCTTAGAGTAGGTCAGTAAAAAACACTGGCTTTTAAAATAAGGAAGAAAGTAGGAGTGTGCAAATTAAATAAAGATAAGTTGTTAAAGGTTAACTAGTTTCTCCTGGTGGTGTTATAAGCAAATGGCACAGTCATTTCTCTAGTTCTACAATATTTAGATGTTTTATTTCAGTCACATAGTGGGAGCTGAGAACAAATGTGGGTAAACCAGATACAAAATACCTTCACAGAACATAAGCTAAAACCTATTCCCTTAATCCTTCAGTGTTGAATCATATGTTCTGTCTGGACCATAAATGTGAAGAATGCCAAAGTATCTGGGCTATTGCCATGGTCTTGTACACACACATGCGCGCGCACACACACACACACGAGGAAAAGCACATTCATGCTGAAAATATATTATCATCACTATTACTGTATTAGTTTTCTATTGTTGTGTAATGACTTACTGGAAATCTACAGCTGAGAACACCTATTCAATCACTTACCCGTTTCCGTTGATCAGAAGTCTGACCCAGTGAAGCTGGGCTCTCTGCTTGGGGTCTCACTAGACTGAAATCAAGGTTTGAGCCAGGCTATATTCTCATGTGTAGCTCCAGGTCCTCTTTTCAAAAGTATCCAGGCTGTTGGAAGAATTTACAGATCCTTGCATTTATAGAACTGATGTCCTTGTATTCTTGCTGGCTGCCTGAGCTCTTAGCAGTCACCCTAGGGTGCTAGCCACATGGTCCTCTCACAAGCCAGTTTACTTCTTCAAAGCTGGCACTAGACTCTCTCTCTAGTCTGCTCCTATGGGAAGGAGTCTTATTTAATGCAATGTAGACACCTGAGCCGGAGAAGGCAATGGCACCCCACTCCAGTACTCTTGCCTGGAAAATTCCATGGGTGGAGGTGCCTGATAGGCTGCAGTCCATGGGGTCGCTAAGAGTCAGATACAACTTCACTTTCACTTTCACTTTTCCCTTTCATGCATTGGATAAGGAAATGGCAACCCACTCCAGTGTTCTTGCCTGGAGAATCTCAGGGACAGTGGAGCCTGTTGGGCTGCTGTCTATGGGGTCACACAGAGTTGGACACAACTGAAGTGACTTAGCAGCAGCAGCAGCAGACACTTGAGCAACTGTACCATGACTTTTACTACATAACACTGCCTAGCAAGGGGGTGAGTCCATTTTATATTCACAGGTGCCACCCACACTTAAGGGGAGGGGACTGTACAACACGTGTGGGAACAGAATTTTGGAGGCCATCTTAGAATTATGCCTACAGCAACCATTACTCAGAACACAGGCTGAACCATGTAAATCATATGAATTAGGAGAGAGCAAAATGTTACTCACTTCCAGAACCTAGAAGTTTAGTGGAAGCTGTCTCAAGATGAAGAACAATACTTTCCAAGAGAAAAACCAAGAAAAAAAAAATCTATAAACGTCTGCCAAGTTTCAGAGAGGAAGACACTCAGGTTTGAATCTCATGTATCCTTTGAACTATGCCCAGTAGAGATACAAATTCCTATTCAGACCAATAATGAGGCTGACAAAGATTTATGGATGACTATCTAAACTATTCCTATATCTCGGTTCTAGTAACTCCAAATCCTAACTTCCCATAAAACCACCTCATTTTTCCATACACTCTTTGTTAATTATTATACCCAATAGCTGGCTACATGCCAATGTAAAAAAAAAAAAATCAATGTTCAAATAGCAACTTTGACATCTTCTAGAGTAAGATGAAAACAACCAGGTAAGCGAATTTTGATTCTAAAGTACCTGCATACCTCAAAGATATTATGAGTTTGGTTCTAGACCACTGCAACACAGTAAAATCACAACAAAGGGGGTTGCACCAATCTTTTTGGTTTCCCAGTACATGTAAAAGTCATGTTTAGACCATTTTGCAGTCTATTAAGTATACAATAGCATTATGCCTACAAATACACCCTTTAATTAAAAAAAAAATGCTTTATTGCTTAAAAAGTGCTAACCATCACCTGACAACACAGGGTTGCCACAAATCTTAACTGGTAAAAAAAAAAAAAAAAAGGCACAGTATCCTAGATGTGTGATACAGCAAAGCACAATAAAATGAGGTCTGCCTGTATATGCCCTGTATCATCACCTCCCCTTGAATGCAGGTGGACCTGTAAATATGATGGGATAGTCTTTCCTTTGATCAGGTTTACATTACATGGCAGATAGACAGGATAACACTCCCAGGACTTACAGAATGATTACACTGTATGAGATTCCATATGAACAGGACTAGGAACTGGGGAGGTTTTCTTAGTAGCTTTGAAAAGTAAGGGCCACATGATGACCTTGAGGAGGCTTCTAGAAGCTGAGAGTAAGCCCAGACTGGCATTTAGCAATGAAATAGGGACCTCATACACACAGGTGCTAGGAACCGAATTCTGCCAGTGAACTGAATGAAACTGGAAGAAGTCTCTGAGCCTCAGATCAGATCACATTACAGGTGACACCTTGATTTTGGCTCAGTGATTCCCTGGGCAGAGGAACCACTTAATCCCTGAATGAAAAGCTACCCAATTAAAACTGTGTGATAATAAGATTGTGTTGCCTTAAGTTATTAACTCTGTGGTAATTCTTCATGTGGCAGAGAGACCTAACATATAAACAAATTGATAAATAAATTAAGCAAACTAGCAAAATTAGTTTTAGGAACTTTCTGCAGCAACAGCTCACAATAACTGAATTCTAACTGGTCTCACCGAGCAGCAACAGTGTTTTCAGGCATTTAAAATGTATTGAAAATACACCTAAAACAAACACATTTTTGGTGATATGCCAGAGGATTAGAGATGACAAACTAAAGCAAAAACTCCTTAAGTGATGAAAGAAGGCCAAACAAGTGGGAATTTAATCATCTAACTTCAACAAGGTTAAAAGAAAATTAGAGTAATTAATAATGACAGATATTATGTGTATGTACATATATGAATAGGACCAAAGAGCACTTACTCTGAAAGTTGTTGAATGAGAAGTCTCGAGGATGATAGAATCCTGCTTTGCAAATACACTGATAAGCTCCAAGCACGAATCCTAGGCCTTTAATCGGCATACACTATGAAGAAGAAAAGACAGCAGTACCGTTGATCATAGGTTATTTAACTGTATAAAGACCCACAGATATCCATCATTGCAAATGGTAACAAAATGATCACATTTTCCTGAAATAAAATCTCACTTTTGAACTTTTATTTTAGGTTTGTTTGCCAACAGGCATTTTTTTAGAAGTAGCAAACTGAGTTTTCTTTCTGAATATATGCCATTACAGCTGCAGTTGCCATATATCTTTAACTCATTCGGTTGCCAGAGGAAGTAATATACACATAATTTTTTTAATACCTCACATCTCATTTTATTGCTTTAAGAGATATTTCCTAAGCCTGTAAGAATATTTTTTAAGCGATTCCATGCCACATATTTCCACCAACGCAAAGGTAGGTAGATGGACAGACAGATATACAGAATTTAAGATGTGGAAGCTGCCTTTATGAATTAAATATTCATCAAACTTCTTCCTTGGGAAAAAAAGTACAAACTGATGGACTAACAAATCAATAAACTTTAAAGTGCAATTTAGAAGAGGAAAAAAGGATAAATTAATAATCTGAAGCACTCTTTACCTAAAATCTATTTCACAGACAAACGTTCAACGTGTACTAAACGTGACAAAAAATAATGATTGGCTTTCCAAATATGTCACACCAGGGGACATAACAGATATCTCCCAAAAGCTTAATATTGGCTTCTTTCAAAGGCATCACTGAACCCTACCAAAATTCAGTTTAATACATTTCACTTATGCTACATTCAAGTACATAAGGAGAGAATCGCCTCTATTAAAATACAATTTACCAGTAAAACAGGTGTTTCTAGAATTTTATCAACACTGAAATTTCTTCTCTGGTATCTCTCTACCTATATCCCAACCCTTTGCCTTCCTGCCAATCATAATCTATTAGAGGAGCTCAGAATTTAGTAAATTTTAAAATTATAAAGTGTCCCTCTAATACAGAGGTCCTTGAGAGAAAATTTCAAATTATCAAAATTATAATCCCTCAGTCTAAGCCCTAATAGTTAGTAACAAAATCAATACTGCATATCTTGAAAACTCTTAACGAACAGTCAGTAAGGTAGCAAGAGCTAATATATGCTCTAAATTCACAGGTTATAGCAAGAAAAATCTTTGGGAAAACAGCTTTCTAAAATAACTTGACTGTTTTATCTCATTATTACCCTTTCTTTTTCATCCAACACATACTTAGATCCAATTATAGCTTATAACTGAAAACACAGTTCTTAACCCAGAGCAAAATACAAGGACAGGTAAGCATCAGTCAATTCAACTGTTTTGGCAAGTATTTATGAAAGAACTATCCTGTGTGTAGAGGATTCCTCCAGGACCTAAGTGAAATAATACATCTTACTTATACAGATCCAGTGATAGAGCAGATCAGACCCTAGTTTTGAATTTTATTATAACATTTACTTAGGAGAAGTACAGTAGAAGAAGAGAATCTATTATTTGTGGTCAGCCAGAAAATATATATTTGAATTCTGACTTACTAGTTATGTGAATTTGGAGCTGTTCTCTTAATTTCTCTGAGCCTTATTTTTTTAACTTGTAAGAACAATCACTGAGTCAAATTCAGGTACAGTTTTAAGAAGGCAGAACTACCAAGATGTCTTAATAGCTGAAATATGGGGAAAGAGGAAGAGAACAATGAATGACTCCCAGGTTTGGGTCTTGAGCAACCTGAAGAATGGGGCTGTCATCAAGGAGCTAGGAAAGGCTACAGGTAGAATCAATATGGAGAAGAGAGCACAAAGCTCACTTTTGCAAATGTCAAGTGTGAAATGTCTACTTGAAATTTAATTCTCCGTATCAAATAAGCAGTCTGATGAAGTAGTATGGAGTTTAAGAGAGATGTCTGGGCTGTATAATTTATGATCATTTGCATAAAGATGATAGACAAAGCCATGAGGTCCTATGGGCAGTGAAGGAAGTGGATTCAAAGAAATGAGACTCAGGACATTCTAAGGTTACAATGTTAGGCAGAAAGGAAAAAGCAAAGGACACCAAGAAAACCAATTTGGTGAGGTATCATTATTTAGCTAAGTAGATTGTGAAACTAAGTGTGTAACTAACATGGAATTTGTGAGTTACATTTATTAAACATTCATCCAACCAAGATATATCCAGGTAAACAAAGCCTTAGATACCAAGAATATAGTGGTGCATATATATATTCTTTGCCAACAAAGGTCTGTATAGTCAAAGCTATGGCTTTTCCAGTATTCATGTATAGATGTGAGAGTTGGACCATAAAGAAGGCTGAGTGCTGAAAAATTGATGCTTTTGAACTGTGGTTTCGGAGAAGACTTTTGAGAGTCCCTTGGACTGCAAGGAGGTCAAACCCGTCAATCCTAAAGGAAATCAACCTTGAATATTCATTGAAAGGACTGATGCTGAAGCTGAAGCTCCAATACTTTGGCCACCTGATGCGAAGAGCCGACTCATTGGAAAAGACCCTGATGCTGGGAAAGATTGAGGGCAGGAGGAGAAGCGGGCAACAGAGGACAAGATGATGGAATGGCATCACCAACTCAGTGGACCTGAGTTTGAGCAAACTCCAGGAGTTGGTAAAAGACAGAGAAGCCTGGCATGCTACAGTCTATGGGGTAGCAAAGAATAGGGAACAATTGAGCAACTGAAAAACAACAAAATAACTGAATATATTTAGTGTACTTTAAATGCACTTTAAATAACCAAAGAGGTAAAAAATCTATAAACTGAAAAATACTGCTGAAAGAAATAGAAAAAGACAAAAAAAAAACAAAAAGGAAATGATATCCAGTGGAAAGGGGGTCTAAGATGGTGGCACACACTTACTACCAGCAAGGACACTTAATCAATAATCAAAAACCTCCCCACAAGCAAAAGTATAGGACAAGACAGCTTCACTGGTGAATTCTACCAAAGTTTTAAAGAAGATCTAATAATCTATGCAAAAAACTGGAGAGAAAGGAACACTCCAAAACTCTTTTTATGAAGCCAGAATTACACTGATACCAAAACCAGACAGGGATAATACAACAAAAGAAAATATAGGCCAATATCTCATGAATACATATCCAAAAATTCTCAAAAAAAATATTAGCAAACTAAATTCAATAATACATTAAAAGGATCACACATCATGATCAGTGGAACTGATTCCACAAATGCAAGAGTGATTCAACATCTGCAAATCAATCAGCATGATTCACATTAACAAAAAAAATAAAATCATATGATCATCTCAATAAATGCAGAAAATGCATTTGACAAAATTCAACATCCACTTATGATAAAAAAAGACTCAACAAAATAGGTGTAGAAGGAATATATCTCAACATAATAAAGGTCACATATGACAAACAACAAATACACAGCTAATATCACACTCAATGGTGAATAGGAAAAATTTCCTTTCAGATCATGAACAAGGCAGGATATCCACTCTCCCCACTTTAATCAACATAGTATTAGAATTTCCAGCCACAGCAATTAGCTGAGAAAAATAAATAAGATGCATCAAAATTGTAAGGGAAATTATAAAACTACCTGCAGATAACATGATACTATACCACAAAACTATAGTAATCAAAATAGTATGGTATTGACATAAAAACAGACACAAAAATCAATGAAACAAAATAGAAAGCACAGACATAAACCCACACATATTTTGGTCAACTAATTTATGACAAAGAAATCAGAAGATACAATGAGTAAATGGTATCAGGAAAGCTAGACTGCTACCACACAAAAGAATGAAACTAGACCACTATCCTACACCACTTTTACAAAAATTAATTCAAATGGTTTAAAGAATTGAATGTAATATCTGAAATCAGAAACTCATAAAACAAAACATATGTGGCAATCTCCTGGACATCTATAACATTTTTGTGGATCTGACTCCAAAAGCAAGGGAAAAAAAAGTAAAAATAAACAAATGAATCTACATCAAATTAAAAGGTTTCTGTACAGAAAAGGAAACTCATCAAAATTAAAATGCAACCTACTAAATGGGAGATGATATCTATAAATCATTTATCCAATGAGGGGTTGATATAGAAAACTCAATAACCAAAAAAGAAAAAAAACAACAAATTGCCATATGACTCAATAATCCCACTTCTTGGTATATATCTAAAAGACTGAAAGCAGAGTCTTGAAAAGATATTCAAACACCTATATTCACTGGAGCATTATTCACTGCTGTCAAGAGGTGGAAGCAACTCAAATGTTCATTAATGGATAAGTAAATAAAATGTGGGTATACAGGCAACGGAATTATTATTTAGTCTTTAAAATAAAGAAAATCCTGTCACGTGCTACAACATGAATGAAACTTGAGTACTTTATTCCAGTCACAGAAAACACAAATACTATATGCTTCTATGTGGTACCTAAAGTAATTAAATTAACAGAAAAATAAAGTGGAACGGTGGTTTCCAGGGACTAAAGGAAGAGAAAAATAAGAAGCTATTGAATGGGCATTGCAGGTGGCTTCTTTACCATCTGAGCCTCCAGGGAAGCCCAGGAATACTGGAGTGGGTAGTCTATCCCTTCTCTAGGAGATCTGCCAGATTCAGGAATCGAACTGGGGTCTCCTGCACTGCAGGCAGATTCTTTACCAGCTGAGATACCAGGGAAGCCCCTATGTATTTTTACCACAATTAAAAAAAATGTTTTTTAGGCGTTTAGAGCAAAACAGTCTTTTCTCCCTCAACAACAAGTATGTAAAGACTGCAGGGCATACTACAACCCATAATTGCCATGACATATAATCCATCTATGGAGAAAGAAATGGAAACCCACTCCAGAGCCTTGCAGGCCTCAGTCCACAGTGTTTCAAAAGAGGTGGACACAACTTAGCGACCAAACAAACAATATAATTCACCTAAACACCTGGTTAAACATAATTGCAGAGCAAAACCTGGCCAGCTTGACAGTCATGAAGATTTTGTATGGAGGTACCAACGAGCAGGGAAATGGCTAAAATGAAGGCTAAAATTAGATGTATACAGGGGAAGTACTGTTTGGCATTTAATGGAAACAATGCTTGTGCCTAAGGATCCCATTTACATATCATTCTGAAGATTAATTTGGACTGAAAGAAGGAGGCAAAAAATGCAAATACAATAAAATTTATATAATTCAAAATCCTCTAGAAATCTTTAAATACCTTTTAATTTGTTTTGTTTTAGAACCTTCCTAAAATGTGAAACACTTTCTGGCTTCTCTGAACTGAACATCATGAACAGAATTTAACATTTCCTTCATGAGTCAGAATCATAACTTTGAACAATAGGTACTGAACTATGCTGAAATACACTAATGCCCTCTGGAGCTATTAAAGGTTTATGGCTATTTTCTCATATACTAAATAGCCCAGATTGCTGTACTATTTGAGTTCTTTTGCTTAGTTTTTATATTTTCTTTTTCCTTCTTAATTTTGTTATCATATTTTAATTGTAAAATACAGAGATACTTCTAGAAGTGTCTTTTCCCTCCTATATTATGTTTTAATTGCCTGTATACCTGGAAACTAGATCAAACACAGAAAGCCAAGAGTACAGGAGATAACACATAACAAAGTGAGAGTAAATAATAGTAAATACTTTATATTTACTCCAGGTCCTGTTCTAAGCAATGTATAAGTATTAACACATTTAACCCTACATCATTATCTCCATTTTAACAATGAGAAAATTAAGGCAATGACTGCTAAGGTAATGCCCAAAGCTTTAACCGGCACAGCCAGGATTCAACCCCAGAAGCTTGGCTCCAAAGAAAATAATAACTACTCTCCCATGAACAGGAATGGATGCTAGTGTCCAAACACTTTGGAATTCACTTCAATAACTTTATTTTTCCATTCTTCTTGGTTTCAAGCAACATTCAAAATGGATCAGTTTGCTGAATCATTAAGTTTCAAGTCTGTGAAAATTATTAATTTTTAAATGCTTATACTAAATGTATCTTAAGAAATTTGGTTAATTCCTACACCTGTTACCAAAAAAAAAAAAAAATACGCCTTTCCCTTCCCAAAGCAGAGTCCCCAAAGCTCAGATCTTAGAAAACAAATCTTCATCTCAGGGCATATAAGTAGCGTAACTCTTCTCTACTCAAATTCCTGAAAATAGGTCTGGGTCTAAAGAGAATCATCAGATCAGTTCACAGGTGCTTTGTCCCAAACTAAACCCAGCAAGCCAAGCAATGGAAGCCAGGGAGTTTACAAAAGTCCAGATTGTCACTTCTTTCTCTTTAGTGATAAAAACATGGTTCTACTCTGCTTTGACAGAAGACGTCTAATTCCCAAAAGGGTTCCTGCTATAACGAATTTACTGTACTCAGCCATGTCCAGCTCTCTGCAGCCCGATGGATTGTAGCCTTCCATGCTCCATGGGCATAGGCTTTTCTAGGCAAGAATACTGGAGTGGGCTGCATTTCCTACTTCAGTGGCTCTTTCCAACCCAGGGATCAAACCTATGTCTCTTGGACTGGCAGGCAGATTCTTTACCACTAGCTCCACCTGAGCCTTACTGAAAAAGTAGAGGGCAAGACCAGAGAAGCATAAAGAAAGATGAAAGGCTTGACCCTGGCAAGGCGATATAGTAACTGGGTTTTCTATGTATGTGTGCTAAGTTGCTTCAGTCGTGTCCGACTCTGTGTGACCCTGTGGACTGTTGTCCCCCAGGCTCCTCTGTCCGTGGGGATTCTCCAGGCAAGAATACCGGAGTGGGTTGCCATGCCCTCCTCCAGGGGATCTTCCCAACCCAGGGATGGAACCTGAATCTCTTAAATCTCTTTCATTGGCAGGTGGGTTCTTTACCACTAGCGCCACCTGGGTTTTCTAGATTATTTCAAAAAGCCAGCAACATTTATTTGTATTTCACTCCTTCTATGAAACTTGTGAAGAAATACTGTAAAATGTTGAATCTGGTCATTTGCAACTGGGATTGAGGGGACTTGGTACTAAAACACACTAATTATCCTAACATCCAGTGATTCATCTCTACAACTATCAGCAGTTTATTAAAACAAAAGGAAAATACTCAAACGGGAAATCTAAAAGGCCTCCAGGCAATGACAGAGTACATCACCCACCTATTTCATCAAACAATCTTCCAGGAAATCAGGAACTCATGAATAACAAATAATGCAGTATTCCACCAGGGAGGAAAAGAACTACATTTTGTCTCTATTATTCATTAGCTGCCAGAGAACCTAGTTTAAAAAGCTTGATGGACTAGAGGAGGGGGTTGGGGTGAGTGGTGGAGGGATGTTTTCTTTTACGATACAGTTAAAATTTTAAAAGAAACTATTTTCTATTATTAATTTTTGAAACATTCTTGTTATAGTCAGTGGAGCCCACTCCCACTACACGGGGGCTAAAGGTTTCCAATGCAGCGTCTGGAGCAGACACCTTAAAAGTCTACAGACTTCACACTGACACATGGCAAGATGCTTTAGTGGGGGTTGTGGGGGTTGAAAGTGACTCAGAAAAATGTTAGGATTTTATCTCACTGAGTAAGCAAGCCAGTTTTTTTTTTAGATCTTTTTACAGAAAAAAAAGACCCAAAGGCTTGATAAATACAAGCTTCACTAAACCACAAACTCACTACTACTTTTGACTCTCTGTGTTTCCTGTGGTCACAGATCATAAGCAGTGGTAACTTTCTTCTCATTGTTGACTTTATTTACCTCTTGCTTACTGAGCCCCATTGTATGCACTTTGCTACAACAACAAAGAGGGACAAAATCATGGTCTAGTTCACAGAGAAGATACAATCCACAAGCAGAAAAGCAAACTCGAAGTTGCTCTATGGTGCTATGGACAGAGCTAGGGACAGAGGTTCGTAACATTGTACAGAAGGTGGTGATCAAAACCAACCCCAAGAAAAAGAAATGCAGCAAGGCAACATGGTTGTCTGAGGAGAACTTACAAATAGCTGAGGAAAGAAGGGAAGAAAAAGGCAAAGGATAAAATGAAAGATATACCCATCTGAATGCAGAGTTCCAAAGAATAAGAAGGAGAGGTAAGAAAGCCTTCTTAAGTGAACAATGCAAAGAAACAGAGGAAAACCATAGAATGGGAAAGACTAGAGATCTCTTCAAGAAAATTAGAGATACCAAGGGAACATTTCATGCAAAGGTGAGCACAATAAAGGACAGAAACAGTATGGACCTAACAGAAGCAGAAGAGATTAAGAAGAGGTGACAAGAATACACAGCAGAATTGTACAAAAAAGGTCTTAATGATTGGGGTAACCATGATGGTGTGACCTAGAGCTGGACATCCTGCAGAGTGAAGTCAAGTGGGCCTTAGGAAGCATCCTACGAACAAAGTTAGTGGAGATGATGGAATTCCAGCTGAGCTATTTCAAATCTTAAAAGATGATGTGGTTAAAGTGCTGTCCTCAGTATGCCAGCAAATTTGGGGAACTCAGCAATGGCCATAGGACTGGAAAAGGTCAGTTTTCATTTCAATATGAAAGAAAGGCAATGCCAAAGAATGTTCAGACAATTATTAATAGAAATAATAAAAGAGTTCAAATACCAAATATAAAAAACTTTTATACCTCAATAATAAAACGATAAGCATTCCAATTTAAAACTGAGCAAAGGTATGAAAAGAATGTCAGAGCAGTTAATAAATATAAGAAAAGTTTCCAACTTTATTAGTTATCAGAGAAAAGCAAATTTAAGATAACGAATACATACCTATCAAGATGGCTAAAATTTTAACAACTGACAATTTTAGTGTTAGTGAGGATATGGAATAAGTAGAATCCTCATATAGTGCTGACAGACGCACAGATTAATACAATCTCTTTGTAAATGAACTTGGCACTACCTACTAAATTTGAACATAATAAATATATCCTGTTACCTAGATATTTCAATCCTAGGTGTATACTCAATTGAAAAATACGCAAACATGCTCTAATAGACACGCAAAAACAGCTGAACTGTTTGCACTAATCCCAAACTGTTAAGAAGCCAAATGTTTATCTAAAGTGGAATGGAGAAATAAATTGTATTTATCTAATATTATTCTCCAGGCAATTCTACTGGCATGGGTAGCCATTCTGTTCTCCAGGGGATCTTCCCAAACCGGGGATAGAACCCAGGACCCCACATTGCAGGTGAATTCATTACCATCTGAGCCACCAGGGAAGCTCATACAACAGAATACTGTACAACAAAGAAAATAAACCAATGCTCTATATAACAACTGGAGAAGGAAATGGCAACCCACTCCAGTATTCTTGCCTGGAGAATCCCATGGACAGAGGAGCTTGGCAGGCTACAGTCCCCGGGGTCAAAAGAGAGGGACACAACTTAGTGACTGAACCACCATATGTACAACAACATGGATGAATTTCTCAATCTCTCAAACAATAGTGAAAAAATAAGTCATGTGCACTGCATCACTCTACTTTATAATGTTTACAACAAGAAAGTGACATATGAAGTGTTAGAAATCAGGGTATCTGTTAGTTTAGGAGAACAGTTGGGAGAAGGTGATGCGTTGAGGCATGTGAAGACATTCCAGAGTCTGGTGATTCTTGTTCTCTTGACCTGAGTTGTACTTATACAGGTACTTATACGGGTGTGTTCCCTTTGCGATGATTTGTTGTGCTGTATACTTATGATTCTGTACCTCTATGCAATGTTTTTCATTTCAATAAAAATTGTACAGTAAATATTATCCCATTTTCCCCTCCATCTTTTATGTCCCCTTCTCATTCACCTATCATATAAATTCTGTATTTCATTATTCTGATTTATTTGAAAGAATCATAACATTTTATCCATTCCATTTTTGCTGATCGAGAAGGGATCTATGTACTGATATTGAAGGAGGAAGTTTCTGGAAATTAAAAGTAATTATATAAAAAATTATGTAAAACTCTGAATGTGTTTGCATGCACTCAGTTCTTGGCTGCCTCTCAAGTATTTAGAATCTGAATGTACATCTGCATTTCCCCAGTGAAATTTTAGAGGGTTTTTCAATAGTAATTAGCAAATCAGCTAAAGAATAAAGGGCACAGGGCTAAACCAAAAGCCAGGAACTATACCGCCTATTAAATGCTAA
Source organism: Oryx dammah (assembly GCF_014754425.2). Classification (NCBI taxonomy): domain Eukaryota; kingdom Metazoa; phylum Chordata; class Mammalia; order Artiodactyla; family Bovidae; genus Oryx; species Oryx dammah. Next base: position 57,217,044 of record NW_024070194.1, read on the forward strand.
ATCAAAACTAAATGTTATATTCTCAAATGGCACTGAGCTTTTCTTTTATTATGGAGAAAAATAAAATATTATTTATCATTCACAAAGAAAATCATTTTAATTGGTATAATTGCTATCATTCTCAGCTGAAAAAACATGCAAAATATAACAATATATCTAATTCTAGAAAAAAATTCAAGATGCACAAATGTCCTTAGCTCATCACTGAACCACAAAAAAGTTTTTTAAAAACTGGACACATTTTAAGTAAATATTTAACATCAAAAATGTTTCCAAGTATTTTAGGAATATACATTTTTAAATAAACAGTAAAAATACTGGTTATAAACTTTATCATCAAAACAACCCCCTCTAAATAATCTCTATGCCATAACATTAAAAAACTTGCACACGCTCTTTCTAGTCATAGAACTTTAGTATGCTTTGCCTTACCTGAGATTCTAATCTGACCAACAAAAAATTGGGATGAAAATATAAAGTAGCTACGTAATTTTAGCATTCCTGATACCTATGACTAGGAATGTCATCTAAAACTGACATGCATCCTAGATTTTAGGAAAACAGATTTTTTAAAACAGAAGAAAAATTTTTCCAATAAAACATACATAAAAATTCAGAAAAGAAACATATTCAAGAAAGCGACTGAACTGAACTGAATAAGCATTTGCACTAAGCTTAAAAATTTTTTAATACACTCATTTCCTTTTTGAGGGTGTCTGCAATGCCAATAAAATACATGTACATACAAGGCATATACACAGACTTCATCAAAGCATTTCTCATGACTTTTTCTTAAAGTTTCTTATTCTCATGGAGAAATGGATAAAAGATTTGAAAACATTACTGAATAATCATAAAAGGGCTCTGATTAATAGAGGGAAATTTGTGGCCGTGAATTCCCAGGCATCTGCTCTTGACGCTCCTTAACGTGTTTAATGATAGCTTCACTGAAGCATTGAGAGGATGATATTTAAGAGTAAGTGGTCAAGAACATGGACTTTGGAGTGTGACACACTCTAGTTCAAGTTCCAGATTAACCGCTTAATAGCAATGGAAACTTGCAATGGAAGATGGCAAATTATTCAGTCTCATGAAATCCTATCTTCCTTACCTACGAGAGTAACAATACTTCTTATGTTGTAGAGTTGATAATTTTATTTTACAAGTGCTTGTATAGTATTTACTATATGCTAGATGGAGTAAATACTATACAAGCACTTGTAAAATAAATGTTTTTGGAGAGGGCAATGGCAACCCACTCCAGTACTCTTGCTTGGAAAATCCCATGGATGGAGGAGCCTGGTAGGCTGCGGTCCATGGGGTGTCGAAGAGTGGGACACAACTGAGTGACTTCACTTTCACTTTTCACTTTCATGCATTGGAGAAGGAAATGGCAACCTACTCCAGTACTCTTGCTGGGAGAATCCTGGGTCGGCGGAGCCTGGTGGGCTGCTGTCTATAGGAGCGCACAGAGTTGGACACAACTGAAGCGACTCAGCAGCAGCAGTCGATGTTTTTAAAACACTTTAATACATTTCATCCTCATAGCAACTCAGTGAGCTAGATATGAATGATTATCAGCATCCCAATTTTATAGATGAAGAGACTAAGCAACCTCTCTCAGGTCACACATCTAACAAGTGACAAGAGTGGAGTTTATATCAGATAAAGAGGATGCCCAGTCATACTCACTAAATGTTAGCACTTATCCCAATCACTGTCACTGGTATGACATTGAACATATAAGCTGATAAAAGCAGAAACTGAAAGGACAATAGGTTAACTGGAACAAAATAAAATTTAATAAAAAATACAGGGTACTGTAACTGAATTCACAAAAATCAGCCACATAAATTGCCAAATTATGACATGACTGCCCCCAAAACACTAAAACAGTCTTTGCATTAATGGCAATAAAGTAATCTAGAATAAACAACCATTCACAGATAGATTATTGATTTCAACATTTAGAACCTCAGTTTAAAGAGACTATAGCCAAATTGAAGAGCTCTAAACAGGAATGGTCCTCTCCCTACAAAAAACCCATGACTCACTATCTGTGGTATACCAGAGGCACACTTCATATTCAAACACAAATAGACTGAAAGCAAAAGGACAGAAAAAAAGTATACCATGAAATCAGCAAGAAAAGAGAACTGGTATGGCTGTATTAATATCAGATACCATACAATTTAAAATAAAAGTTGATACTAGAGACAAAGAAGGACAATCTTTAAGGATAAACAGGTCAATTCATTAAGAAGACATAACAATTGTCAATATGTATGTACCTAAAAGGGCTTCCCAGGTGGTGCTAGGGGTAAAACAAAAAAACCTGCCTGTCAATGCAAGAGATGTAAGAGATACAGGTTCGATCCTGACCAGAGGAGGGCATGGCAACCCACTCCAGTATTCCTGCCTGGAGAATCCCCATGGACAGAGGAGCCTGGCAGGCTACAGTCCATGGGGTCACAAGCAGTCGGACTCAACTGAGTGACTAGCAGTAGCAGCAGCATGCATCTAAAAACAGATCCCTAAAACACATGAAACAAAAAACTGACAAAACTGAAGGAAGAAATAGAAGTTTCAACAAGAATAGGACACTTCAGTACCCTACCTTCAGTAAAGAATACTAGGTAGAAAATCAATAGGAAAGTAAAGGACTTGAACATTATAAATCAACCAGTTTTAATGGACATCTATCAGGAAACACTCAACCCAACAATAGCAGAATATACACTCTTTTCAAGTACACATGGAACAATGTCCAGCATAACCATATGCTGGACCAAAAACAAGTCTCAGTAAATTTAAGAGGACTTATATTATACAAAACATGTTCTTTGACCAAAATGGAATGAAATTTAAAAATCAATAATACAAGGTAATTTGGAAATTCACAAATATGTGGAAATAACGCAGTTCACTAATGAGTCAAATAAAGTATAACAGATAGACACTTTTAGATGAATAAAAGTGAAAATACAGCACACCAAAATAAATGGATATATCTAGAGCAGTGTAATAAAGGAACATTTATAGTTGTAAATGCCCATGTTAAAAATGAAGATTTTAAGTTAACCTAGACTTCTAACTTAAGAAACTAGAAAAGAAGAAATCCTATGAAAAACAAATGAAACGGATGAAATAAATATCAGACTGAAAAATACATAAAACAATTTTATTTTAATTTTTAAAAATTAAAACTAAAAAGTTCGTTCTTTTGGAAGATCAACAAAGTTGACAAATCATTAGCTAGACAGACCAAGACAAAGAAAAGAGAAGAAACTAGACAAGCTAATCCCCAAATTCACAGGGAAATGAAAGGGACTCAGAATAGCCAAAACAATTTTGGAAAAGAACAAAGCTGGAAGACTCACACTACCTGATTTCAAACTTACTACAAAGCTAAAGTAATCAAGAATAGTATGGTACTTTCTTGCGGTACAAGATGTAGACAAATAGAACAATGGAATAGCACTGAAGAGTCAAAAAATAAAGCATTACATTTGCAGTCAACTGATTTCTTTTTTTTAATATGAGCTTCCCCGGCAGCTCAGAAGGTAAAGCATCTGCCCGCAACGTGGGAGACTGGGGTTTGATCCCTGGGTCAGGAAGATCCCCTGGAGAAGGAAATGGCAACCCACTCCAGTATTCTGGCCTGGAAAATTCCATGGACGGAGGAGCCTGGTGGGCTACAGTCCATGGGATCGCAAAGAGTCTGACACAACTGAGCGACTTCACTTTCTTTTTTTTTCTTTTTTTGATTTTTTATTAGTCTGTCAATATAATTTAATGGTGGAAAAAATAAATAGCTTGGTGATAACTGGATGCTGACATGCAAAAGAATGAAGTTACACCTTACCTGGACACATAAGGCCTCTCTCCAATTCCCTGCTCTCCCAGGAGTTCTTTTGACTTCTTTCCCTTTTAAAAAGAGGACTCTGTCCCACTGACTCTGAGATGTCTGCCACATGGAACTTCCCCTCTCAGGTAACTGTTCAAGATTCACCCTAAAAAGTCATTCTGTGTTCCTGCCACATCACATCATGTTTTCTTCTTTGATCTGTCCCCAAATCCTTCAACTCACCACAAAGGGGTTATTTCTCTTGATTAAAACCATATTTTGGCTCAAATTTTTAAAAAGCTAATAGTAAAAGATGGTCAGATACAAATATGCAGTCAGTTCTCTGTCCCTTAGAAATACACTTTGGAGGGTAAGCATTTACCAAAGACTCTCTAAAAAAAAAAGCCAAACAGAAACTAGATAAATGGTTTGGAACGTTGGTATAGAACATTCCAAACGTTGGAAACGTTCCAAACGTCCATAGAACATTGGTATAGCCTCAATCTGATTTGCAAATTGTAGAAAATAATTCATGACCAAAATATTTTACAAGTATGGATTGGTTATTTCCCTAATACATTCAAGTAATTCAATTTAACTGTAGTCAACATTTTGATTTCTTATTGGAAAATGAGGAAAATTTAATATCTGAAAAATAAGGATTTCCTGAGTCTTATCCCAGAAAAAAATGTATAATTCATCATTTTTTATTACAAGTTGCTATAAATAATGCTAAATTTCAAGAAGAAAATGTATTGGTGATTTCTAACAATATGTTAACACAAAACTAGTATTGGGGTTTCAGTGGTAACAGGTAAGAATTACATTTGGTAACAGTAAAGAAGTTCTGTGAACCTATTAAATAAATGATCACCCACAAATGCTAGTTAAATCATTTTTTTCATAGATAAGAACATTTCTGATTAGGTTTAGGAATAGGAAGCAAAGCTGATCATGATTATCACTTTTTAATAAAATAATTAAGTATTCTCTATATATTTAAGATGGGAATAGCAAGATGAATAAAACAGCTGCTGCTGCTAAGCCACTTCAGTCGTGTCCGACTCTGTGTGACCCCATAGACGGCAGCTCACCAGGCTCCCCTGTCCCTGGGATTCTCCAGGCAAGAACACTGGAGTGGGTTGCCATTTCCTTCTCCAATGCATGAAAGTGAAAGTGAAGTCACTCAGTCGTGTCTGACTCTTAGCGACCCCATGGACTGCAGCCTACCAGGCTCCTCCGTCCATGGGATTTTCCAGGCAAGAGTACTGGAGTGGGGTGCCATTGCCTTCTCCGGAATAAAATAGCTATTTACATGAAAACATATACCATGTTTCCTAGACAGAGCCTAAGTCACCATGGTAACTGAAGCAAGATATTCAAGGATTTCACAAATGAGACCACTTCATTATTGAATTAAAATCTATCTCGTAGACCTGAAAAGATCGACTCAACACTGGTAAACCACCACTGTAATACTTTGGACCCTTCCTGCATAAGAAAAGTCTGTGATTTGGTAGTGAGGGGAAGATCCACTTCCAATCTTACAATAAGATACAGCGAGCATAAATGTGCCCAAGGAGGCAGACATTCAAAGCTCTAAATTTTGCTTCATTTTTTAGGCTATGGGCCCAACTTTTATTATTAAAAAATCAGTAATGGAAACCTTTAATGATTTAAAGCATAAAACTTGGCTTCAGTTTCATACTAGATTCAACAGCTCTAATTAGGTGGAATCTACCTTAGACAAGTGAGGAACAGGTAATAATTAATCACGGTAAAGGACTTTTTAAACAGCAAGCGCTACAAAAGTGTTAAATAATAAATTTAAGTACTACAAAAATTAACTGTTAAGTTAAAAAAAATAGATTTTCCTGAAGAATGATGTAATCAACAGTAGAAATCTATTTCCCCTAAGTTGCAGATAGTTGTAGTCATTAACTGCTCTTGCAGAAGTTTAACAAGGCTGTTTAACTGAAGATGTAATAGATACTATCACAGCAGTATTGTAATACTCAGGACAGGAAGAAATATGAACGAAGCTGCAGAGTATCAGTTTAGAAACGACTAGCCCAGATTTCTTTCTAGCACAGTATATGTCATCTGGTTTATATTTTCATCTATTTCTTTGAGCATATATTGAATTCTCTTACATTCTTATCTGAGGCAGGAGGTAGATAGGCCCTTCCAGGGTGAAGAGATAGGAGGTTCATTTACTATGGACAGACCTCCAAAACAAGAATAGCAGGACAATTAACAGAGGAGGCTGGGCCTAGCCCAAACCATGTATTTCTCATTCTCGAAGTCTGGAGACCTCCCCTAAAACATATGTACAGAAAAGTTCCCTGGAAGTCAAATGAGAGTGATGCTAACTTAAAGCCAGACTACCCCTAGGTCTTTGTGGTAGTATCCATCTTGGCTGAGAGATGCATGTATACAAATGGGAGAATTCTGAGATATTACACCAAATATGGACTTTGATCCAGGCAAATCAAAATGATCGGCCAAAGGAAAACTAGAAGAATTGACCCATAAAAGTAATTCAAATTGCCTTGAGGGTGTGACTCAGTCTTTCTCTCTGTCTTTCTCTCGGAGCCTACCCATGTGTCTATCCACTAGTACGGTATTCCTTTTCTTCCTAATAAATACTTTACTTGTTTCACTACTTTTCATCTTCATGGGAATTGTCTTCTGCAGGGCCAGGGCCTTGTCACTGACCACTGGTCGAGTGGCTAGGATTTGCTGCTCTCACCGCCAGGACCCAACCTCATCTCTGGCTGGATGAAGCCCTGCTTCAAGTTGCACAGGACGAGGCCATCTGAGATCATTACAACGGCCATGTTCAAAACTAAGAAACTTCAGGAAAAATCAGGAAAGTAACATACAAAACAGCCATTCAATGCATATTCTGTTTCCTTAGATATCTAAAACATGTGTCAGATACATCAGATACCAATAAACAAAATTCAGTGGCTTGTAACACACTGTGAAATCATCTCATTAGGCAGCTTTATTCTTTTAGAAATGAAAGCAATCTCTAGAACCGGTGCCATTAACCTGGGACAAACATTTTTTACTTGTCTAAAGGTGGGAAGGATTATAAGGATGTATCATCTGAGGTTTTGATATTCAGGTAGGCTCTGAAAGTTGGAAAGCCAGAAGCAACCAATCAGCAAAGCCATACTTGTCTTTTATTTCTTAATATTATATGCTTCTTAAAATTATATATAAAATTATATTAGCTATTGGCTTCCATGATAGCTCAGTTAGTAAAGAATCTGCCTGCAATGCAGAAGAACTTGGTTCAATTCCTGGGTCGAGAAGATCTGCTGGAGAAGGGATAGGCTACCCACTCCAGTATTCCTGGGCTTCCCTTGTGGCTCAGCTGGTAAAGAATCCGCCTGCAATGTGGGAGACCTGGGTTCTATCCCTGGGTTGGGAAGATTCCCCTAGAGAAGGGAAAGTCTATCCACTCTAGTATTCTGACCTGGAGAATTCCACAGACTGTATAGTCCATGGGGTTGCAAAGAGTCAGACATGACTGAGTGACGTTCACTTATTCGCTCCATTGACTCTAACTCTTTGCAATCCCATGGACTACCACATCCATGGACTACCACGTTCCTCCATCCACAGGATTTTCTAGGCAAGAATACTGGAGTGGGTGCCATTTCCTGTTCCAAGAGATCTTCCCGACCCAGGGATTGAACCAGGGTCTCCTGCATTATAGGCAGACGCTTTACCATCTGAGCCACCAGGGAAGTCCTATATTAACATAAACATATAGAAAAAGTTTATGCACTTTAGAAAGGTTCTAAAAATTGAGATACCATTTTTAAAGCAAAAATGAATGCCAAGAAACAGTCTAAAGTTTTGCAGGAATTTCTGTTTAATTTTAATTGCTATCTCTAATATTCCTTTAAAAAAAAAATCAGACTCAATTCAAGGACTGCCATACACAGTTTTGTAGGATACAGGCTGAGCTTTCTGTGAAGCTGGCAGTGTTTATTTTTCATTTACTAAACTGACAGCCTTAACTTTATCACTGTGGATCTCCCTGTACAGATATGCAAAATATTTAATGACAGGATGGCAGACAAAACAATCAGAACAGTTCCTGGCCATGGGACTAGAGCATGGCTCTGGAGGTCCCTGCAGATCCAGGGCTTCTCTTTTAGTTAGAGACGTCCAGAGGTTTCAGACCAGGGAGCCAGGACTGGGCGTGGGGTGAAGTAGGTATCTGCGTGGTTCGGAAAAACGGCTATTTACCCACTATTTAAATACAACAACAACAAACAAAGCAAAGAAACAAAAAAACTACTGTTACGTCAGCTTTCCTCTCTCAGGCCAGGGTGTCAGCCTAAACTGAAGCAAGTCCCCACCTGATTCAAAAGAAAAATGGAAATTCAAATAAAAGGAGAAGTAGCTACCTTTATTCCTGTGTTCCATGTCCTTTTATTATCTGACACCATTTAATCCAATTCTAGAAGCCTGAACCTACCCCAACTCCTGCCTCTCCCAAGTCTTCATAATCCTATATTGCCTGACATTGAGGTTTTACCATTTGCACCAGGCCAGTCAGGATTTTCAGGCAGTGCTAGTTGTGAAGAATCCACCCACTAATGCAGAAGACTCAAGAGATGTGGGTTTGATCCCTGGGTTGGGTAGAGACCCTGGAGAAGGAAATGGCAACCCACTCCAGTATTCTTGCCTGGGAAATCCCATGGACAGAAGAGCCTGGCAGACTACATTCCATGGGGTCTCAAAAAGTCAGACATGACTGAAGAACTGATCATCCACCAGGACAGTTATTGATACCCTGGAGCCCCGGGATAGTTTAACCTGAAAATAAAGTTGTTTACTTGCTAGCGCTGCCACCCACTGCCTTCTGCTGAAGCTGCACACAGACTGGATTAACCCTCCTTTCCTCACTCGGTCTCAGGGGGAGACTTTTTAAAGGGGTCACATTTTAATTTCAAATGCTAGATACCATACTTGCAACAAAGAAAAGAAAGCTTTAAACAGAATGCCAAGAATACATTCTCTTCACAGAAATATCATTTACCTAGGAGAGATTAAGAGTGAGAACACAGGCAGGATGCCCGCTTTCTCTGCAAGCAAACACCTGCTCAGGCTCCTAGACTCTTCTGTGAAAGAGTGCCCATCTCATCAGGGGGTGACTATTTTCTCTTAGTATTTTGATTGCATTTCTATTATAAATCTTATAACGTTGTTTAGTCACTAAATTGTGTCCACTCTTTGTGACCCCATGGACTGTAGCCTGCCAGGCTCCTCTATCCATGGGATTTCCCAGGTAAGAATACTAGAGTGTGTTGCCATTTCCTTCTCCAGGAAATCTTCTGAACCCAGGGCTCGAACCCACATCTCCTGCATTGGCAGGCAGATTCTTTACCACTGAGCAACCAGGGAAGCCCAGTCCGTAGAATGCTGCTCTTTAAAGCTGATTGAAGATGACTTATGGCTTCCTAGTCAATTTTTGTAAATGTCATGATACTCATTTTAAATCATTTATCTACAGTCTTCTGGCTGGCAGTACCTGGAAATCAAATATTTGTTGTGTGAATTAACGAATGAATGAACAAATGAATAAATAAAAGAAACTGAAGTTCAGGAAACAAAAATACTATGATGAGCATGTGTATATAAAAACATTTATACTTATTTTGTATAGGAGGACAAGGAAAGAAAGGCAGATGAGTCCTAGAAAAGGTGAAGCAAAGGACACTTTTCTAGGAATCATATCACGTGCCTTCCCCCTACACATACCTCCATACTAAGATCTTGCTGCCAAATGCCTTAGCACTGCCAAAATGAATTTTAATACCCAATACCTCATCCGAGGGCTTTCTGGGATACCATGAGTTATCCAGGCTATCTCTGCTTTGATTTCCCTATGCATAGAGTAAGACAAGTTTCTCCTCGTAGCACTGACATATATACATTACCATGTGTAAAACAACTAGTCAGTGGGAACCTGCTGTATAACACCAGGAACTTAGCTCAATGCTCTGTGATGACCTAGAGTGGTGAGACTGGGCGGGGGGCAGGGGGGAGTGGAAGGGAGGATCAAGAGGGAGGTATGATATATGCATACTTAGAGCTGATTCACTTCATTGTGCAGCAGAATCTAACAGAACATTGTAAAACAATTATACTCCAATTAAAACAATTTTTTAAAAAAATTTAAAGCCTCTCAAGACACTTTATGTAATTGAAATACACACTATGGTGAAAAAACCAACATGAGGCAACCAACTTCAACTTTCACAAAAGGAATTTAGATAACGTGAATAAGCAGGCTTATATCATCATTGTATATCTGATTAATGACTATAAATTATAAGGGTTATGAAAATAGAGTTGATATCTCTCCAGGTTTAATAGACAAATCTTTTACTTCCTTTGTAATATTTAAATCTGGCTTATGTTTAAATGCTTTATTTATATTAAAAAAAATACACATCACTACACTGCAGGAGTATTAGAAATAAGGAAGGATATTTTCCAGACAAATCACATGGGGTATTCCTGCTGCCTGATTTCAGAAGAGATCAAAGTACTACAAAGATGTCTTTAACTTTTGTTCTATGACAGAAGTCAGAAATCTTGTCAAGAGCCTTGCCACACAGTAAAATGGGCAAGAGAAAGACCTTCATCTGAAAGAAGCTTAGCAGAACTCCCACTGGTCAGCCAGCAGGAGGGTCCTTTTTATCTCTGTCTGCAAAATATTACTTGATGGGACCACTGAGAGACAGTATGTCATGCTCTGGCAACACAGGACAAATGGGGTCTATCCTCAGTTACCTGTCACATGGGTACCAGCTTCTGTCTCAAGACAAGGTCAAGCATAGCAAATGGCATTCATTTAAGAAAGCAGTTACATTACTCAAATATAATAACTATGCATAAAACCAGCATTCCTATCCTTAATCATGGTATATATGCTTCATGTTTAGACATTTAATTTTTTAATATAAAGCATTTGGAATGTTTTGTCCATGAATGAATCAAACCATAAAGCAGGGTGGGGTCTGAGATTCTGCAACTCTTCTTTAAAAAAATCAAGGTAATTAATCTTAATTTGATCTCCAGCCCCAAACAAAGTAACACAAAAAATACCACCAGTGAATTCTCCACATCTTTATATTTTGAGATCTATTTTGAATTTAATGCTGCACAATATAAAGCATGTTTCTGGCTGGTTGAACCTTTAAGGCAGCGAATCTTGATGAATGTCTCTTCTGAGAAGAATGTCAAGCACAAAGCAATAACAAAATCTCAGATACCAATGATAACAAAGGTGACCCAGTACCTTCAGATGGGTGTAAGATTTCTGAGTTATACTCTAGACACTCTATACCCATTATCTTTGATATGGATAATGATCTTAAGTAAATATCTAATTTAATAGTTACTCCCTCTTGTGAAATGATGGCATTGTTTTTGTTTCTTGGAAATGTACTAACAGTTTTCAAAAACCCAGGATCCACAGTGTGTATCATCTATCAAGATAAATAACTACCTGCTAGGAGTCACACAAGGAGAAGCCGACGGCACCCCACTCCAGTACTCTTGCCTGGAAAATCCCATGGATGGAGGAGCCTGGTGGGCTACAGTCCACAGGGTCATGAAGAGTTGGACACGACTAAGTGACTTCACTTTCACTTTTCACTTTCATGCATTGGAGAAGGAAATGGCAACCCACTCCAGTGTTCTTGCCTGGAGAATCTCAGGGACGGGGGAGCCTGGTGGGCTGCCGTCTATGGAGTCGCGCAGAGTCGGACAGGACTGAAGCGACTTAGCAGCAGCAGTAGCAGGAGTCACATAAGTTATACAAAAAATGATTTCAAAAAATGGTCTATGGACCACCAGCCTAATAATTGTCAGGAGTGCTTATCAAACTTTCTGAGACTCATTTAGATCTAGATGGGTGGGATGGGGGAGGCAGTAGAAGGGAGGTCCAAGAAGGAGGGGGTATATGTATACATATAGCTGATTCATTCTTTGTACAGTAGAAACTAACACAACATTGTAAACCAATTATACTCCAATAAAAAACAGATCTATTTGTTCAAAATATTTTGTGAACCAAATCCAGGAATCTGAACTATTCAAAAACACCACACGTGATCTTTATGTATTCTAAAGTTTAGAAACTACAGAAAAAGATTTTGCTAAATCAAAGATGACTTGTAAACATTCCAACTCTAGGATTTTATGACCAAACTAGACATAGAGCCATACACTAAATGAGTCATGTCATGTGAAATTAGTATTATCTCTGTAAGCAGAATAAGTGGCTTATGCTAGTAGATTCAGGCAATTTAATATCTTCATAAGAACATATAGATAGTAACAGATAAACTTAAAAAACAGGTTTCTTATATTCAATTTTAAGAGGGTTGAACAAAATTATATGAATCAAGAACCTTATCAGGTCTTATTCATCTGCTTACTCTTTTCTCTTCCAATTAAGTCAAAATTTAGAAACATGAGTCATGATTTCTTTTACCTCTTAAGATGCCTGAACATCACATTTCAGAAACTCTAGATATTCAATGATTGCTTAGAGGCAAGCAATGTTCATTTCTAATACCTGAGCAGATTAAAAGGGGCTACCCAGCTCAGTTCAGTCCAGTTCAGTCACTCAGTCGTGTCCGACTCTTTGCGACCCCATGAATCACAGCTCACCAGGCCTCCCTGTCCATCACTGACTCCCGGAATTCACTCAAACTCACATCCATCGAGTCAGTGATGCCATCCAGCCATTTCATCCTCGGTCGTCCCCTTCTCCTCCTGCCCCCAATCCCTCCCAGCATCAGAGTCTTTTCCAATGAGTCAACTCTTCACATGAGGTGGCCAAAGTATTGGAGTTTCAGCTTCAGTATCAGTCCTTCCAATGAACACCCAGGACTGATCTTCTTTAGGATGGACTGGTTGGATCTCCTTGCAGTCCAAGGGACTCTCAAGAGTCTTCTCCAACACCACACTTCAAAAGCATCAATTCTTCAGTGTTCAGCTTTCTTCACAGTCCAACTCTCACATCCATACATGACCACTGGAAAAACCATAGCCTTGACTAGACAGACCTCTGTTGGCAAAGTAATGTCTCTGCTTTTGAATATACTATCTAGGTTGGTCATAACTTTCCTTCCAAGGAGTAAGCGTCTTTAAATTTCATGGCTGCAATCACTCTCTGCAGTGATTTTGGAGCCCCCAAAAATAAAGTCTGACACTGTTTCCACTGTTTCCCCATCTATTTGCCATGAAGTGATGGGACCGGATGCCATGATCTTCGTTTTCTGAATGTTGAGCTTTAAGCCATCTTTTTCACTCTCCTCTTTCACTTTCATCAAGAGGCTTTTTAGTTCCTCTTCATTGCATATCTGAGGTTATTGATGTTTCTCCTGGCAATCTTGATTCCAGCTTGTGCTTCTTCCAGCCCATACTTGGGCCTCCTAAACTTACCTCCACAAGACCAACATCTAAACATCATTCTCCCAGAAATCAGGAAGTTTGCTAGTTGTCTGAACAAATTCCATTTTGCTCAAACAGAGACTTTCATTGATGCTTTACTTGACTTGATGAGTATTTTATCCATCTAGCAGCAGACCTGACAAGATGCAATTCTTTCCTTAGGTGAAGAGAGCTAGAGACTCTCCTATTCCATGAGGTTGAGGCTGGCAATAGAAACTTAACTAGAGATATTGAGTTTCTGTGATCACATTAATACAAGTATGAAAAATCATGAGCCCTGTGGAAGATAATATGTTATTTGAGAAAATTAAGAATGCAGACCTCATTCGTACACTACAATTTATACACAACAAATCTTGGCAGGGCAAAAGGGTAGTAATCTCTATCTGTCCTGGTGACTCAGATGATAAAGAATCTATCTGCAAAGCAAGAGACTGAGGTTCAATCCTTGAGTCTGGAAGATTCCCCTGGAGAAGCGAATGGCTACCCACTCCAGTATTCTTGTCTAGAGAATTCATGGATGAAAGAGCAGGATGGGCTACAGTCTAAGGGGTTGCAAAGAATTGGACACAAATGAGCGACTATCATGAACAACCATCAGTGGGGAAAAAAAAAAAGGATAGATTTCAGAGACAGAATAATTGTCTGAAACAACAGAAAGTATTACACTCTTCCTTGAAGAAGAGATATCCAGATTTTAACAGAGATTCACTTAGGATGGTAAGATTCAGATGCTTTTTGTTTTCTTTGTTGCAATTTTCTAGGCCTTCCAAAATTTTACAACAAAGTTAAATTACTTACAAAAGAAGTTGTAAAATGTAAAACTTGCAAAGATAGTTATTTAGAAAATCACATCTACATCTCTGTGACTGAATAGAGGAAAAGAATATCAGGTATTAGGATCCAGAGAAGACCAGAGACTATAGATCTGAAAAAACAACAATAAGAAACAGGAGTGATGAGGGACTTCCCTGGTGGTCCAGTGGTTAAGACTTTGCCTTCCAAATGAAGGGGTGTGGGTTTGATCCCTGCAAGGGGAGCTAAGATCCCACAGGCCTCATCAAAAAACCAAAACATAAAACAGAAGCAATATTATAACTAATTCAATAAAGACTTTAAAAATGGTCCACATTTTTAAAAAATCTTTGAAAAAAGGAAAAAGAAACAGGAAAGACTAATAACAAACACAGAGGGTCATTGCAGGCCTCTATATTTTTAAATGTTTCTTTAAATAAATACTCTTAAAGTACTCTTAAAGGACCAGAGATGGTACATACCTCAAGGCTTAACAAAGAAAATAAAGTGGAAGAAACACGAACTTCATAAGTAATTTACCACCCTATTTTAGAGGGCTATTATTACCCAAGAAATAAAATAAATTATACTTGGACAGATAGGTATGCTATATTTTATCAATTTTCAATAAGACATGGAGGTATCGTATATTTTTACCATCAAAGATGTGAGGAGAGAAATAATTCAAGAACAACTAAGTATCAGGAACTTTGTTAATACAATTATACCTGGTTATGGAGAGAGAAGTGGAGGCATCTAAGAGGAAGGGGGATCTGAAAGTGGGTCCTTCATATGTTTAGGTTTTAATTTGTTTGGGTGGGACTTTTTCTTTTTCTTTTTTTTTCAGAATATATATTTCATTGGCTGAAAAGTTTGTTGAGGTTTTCCAGCATATCGTATGAAAAAACTCAAATGAACTTTTTGGCCAACCCAATATTAAGTATGGACTGAACTTTAGATAAACACTGCAAAAGATAGGCACAGAGCCTTTTAAAAGATACTGTGGAAATCCTACTTCTAGCCATTAAATTGCAACTTGTTTCAAAAGAACCCTCTTGCTCAGGCCAACTCTAAGACCTAAATAAAAACAAACAAACAAAAATCCTGTCTTACTAAACCTAGGGTGACAAAAATTGGAGTTCCGAGTTCCATGCCACTAAAGCAGGCAGAACTTAAGGACCTAAGACACAGGAGTAGAAGAAATAAAACAAAGTAAGATCACACTTTTCCCAAAGGCACTTCTGATTTTTAAGCTGTACCCATGTGAAGCAAACAGAACACTGAGTTTATTCTAGAGATACAAGATCAGTTAATATTAAGAGTCATTCAGTATAGTTCACCGTGTTAACAGAAGCTACTATAAAACATATATGATAATTCCAGTAGTGCACCAAATCCAGAAAAGTATTTGATAAAATTCAACTACTTTCTGAAAAAAAGCTTAGCAAAGAGAAGGAAACTTCCTTAACATGATAAGTTTATCTGCACAAAACCTTGAGCAAATGTAATATTTAAAGATGAAATATTGAAGGCTTTCCCACTAAAATGAGAACAAGAATGTTTGCTACCTTTAAATGACTACTTTTATTCAATATTGTACTTGAGCTCCTAACCAGTGTAGTGAGGAAGAAAAATAAATTGAAGGGGTGAGAATCAGAAAGGAAGAAATAAACATATTATTCAGAGATCACAAAACTGTTTACATAGGAACTCGAAAGAATCAAAGGAACTCTAAAAGACTGAGGCACTCAACCTCACTATTTATCAGGAAAATGGTAATTAAAATGAAAATTAAAACCATGAGATAGCATGATACAACACCAGACAAGCTAAATTAAAATTTACAATATAATATGCTGGCAAGCATGTAGAGCAAATTTACATTCATATAAGGCTGGTAGAAGTGCATGTTGATATAATCACTTTAGAAAATACCTTTGACAACACCTACTAAAGAAGGACATTTGCCTATCCTATGACTCAGCAAACCCACCCCTAATTATACATACAATAGGAATGTATGGATATACATACAATGAAAAACATGTATTAGAGTATTCATTGCTTCATCATTCGTAGTAGCCAAAAAACCACCGTATATCATAATACAAAATGGATAGATTATGGTATATTCATACAACAGGATACTAAGTAGAAACTAAAATAAACTGCTATTGCTGTGCTTAGTGTAAATAAATCTCATTCCAAATTGTTAAGCAAAAAAAGTCAGGGTTCATATCATCTGACAAATATACCTCTCAAAACAGGCAAATTTTTTCTATGGTGTTAGAAAAGTGGTTACCCCTGGAATGAGGGTCAATGCTGACTTAGGAGAGCACAGGGAAGATTTCTGGGGAGCCAGTAACAGTCTATATCTTGATCTGGGTGATGGTTTACAAGGGTATGTTCACTTTACAAAAACATTTTTAAAAATTTCATAAAAACTGAGTGCCAACTAAGATTTATGCAGTTCACTGTACATATAGCATATATAGTAAAAGAACCTTTAAACTTAAAAAATGAATTTGGGGGTTTCCCTGGTGGCTCAGTGGAAAAGAATCTGCTTGCCAATGCAAGACATAGGGGTTTGATCCCTGGTCTAAGAGGATCCCACGGATCCTCCACAGAGCACCTGGACCCGTACGCCACAATTACTGAGCCTGTGTTCTAGAGCCTGGGAGCTGCAACTACTGAGCCCACGAGCCGCTGCTACTGAAGTCCGTGTACACTAGAGCCCATGCTCTGCAGCCAGAGAAGCCATCTCAATGAGAAGCCCACACATGGCAACTAGAGAAAGCCCATACTCAGCAATGAAAACCTAGAACAGCCAAAAACAAATAAATAACAATTTTAAAAAATAAGAGAATAAAATTTCAAAGTTAAAAAATTTAACATAAATTTTTAAGTTAAAAAATATTGTCAAGCATTGTTACTGATAAGCACTATAGGAAGTGTTTCTACTTATATTTGAGAAAGATGTCATATGCTGCTATATTTTCAGAAAATATTCTGTATGAGAATTTTAGCATCCACAGAATTCCACATAGTTATAAATTACTTATATTTTCCATTTACATAATTTTTACATGGCATTACAAAAAAATAAAAATATACAATGAGTAATATTATTTAGGAAGCTTTTAGCTAATGTTATTTAGGATGCTTTTATTATTTAGGATGCTTTTAGCTTTTATCGGAAAACCCTGAGTCAACTAAATGACACCAAGAGGGAATTTATTACCTTACCAAAGAACTCAAGAGGTTGGCAATTCCAATGTTGGTTAATTCAATACTTTAAAATCATCTTCAAGGACCCAAGTTTAGCTTCATCTTACTGCCTTGCCATCTTCACGTATCAATTTTGTCTTGAAGCTTATGACCTCATGATCACAGGATGCCTACGACAGTTCCAAGCATCACAGTGCCCAGAAACAGGAGAGGAGAGCTTTCTCCTTTTAGAGCAAATAAAACATTTCTCAGAATCCCTCCAGCAGACTTTTTCTCCCTTTCATTAGTTACAGCCTTACAACACTCTGTTGCTTAAATCAATTACCGGCAAGGGGACTAGGAGGGTACACTAAATTGGATAAGTTCTATCAGTATCTAACTCTGAGTCACTCAGAGACAAGCAGATACCTGAAGAGCATTAGAACTGTGCTAACAAGGAAGAGGAAGAGGGGAAGATGGATGGTTGTTGGGGTGGCAACCAAAATCATCTACTATAATAGCTGACTGCGTCACAATTAAGGAAGAACAACATAAACGGTTCTTTGGCGTCATTTGAAGTGTCTGCAGTGCTACTAATTTTAAAATGTTCTCTCTGATTGCATTATCTGTGGATTTTTTTTGTCTTACAAAACAAAGTATACAGAATTATAGAGTTCAAATATAAAAATTCAAGTAGAGATGGCTTATCCACATTTTGAATCTTATTTTTATGAGATGGGTAAACAAGATAAATACAATGATTCACTTTTCAAAACATATGCCCATTCAATATTTGAGGAAATATAAATATAGCTCCAATATCCATATCTTTTATAATAACAGTACCATGATAACTGATCTTCACATATGATAATAGTAACAATGACAGCTAATTTTTATCAAGTGCTTAATCTGTGCTGTGCTCAGCACTTAAATGTAAGGAACTCATTAAATCTTCCCAACAAATCTTTTAGGTAGTACTGTTATTTCCTTTTTTCTTTTTTTTTACCAACAATGGAATAGAATCACAGAAAAGTTCTTTAAACTTCCCAAGGTCACATAACTAGTAAATGGTGGAGTCATTTAGCCTTATTTGTGACTGGAAATTTTAAAATATTAAAGGCACTCAATATAGTAAATTAATTCTTGATGCATATCAAGATTTTTTAAACACTACAATGACTTAGTCTCAGAGAAGCAAACTTGATACAACCAAGGTATTGAGTTATCAGTAGACTTTAAAGAAAATGATAATATGGCTCTAGAAGCTTCAAGAGAAGAGCTTAATAGAATAGCCTTTCTTCAGACTCTGCAACTCCCCAACAGGGAGGCAAAGGATTATCTAGAGAGAAGGTCTTAGCTACTGGACAAAACACCATAACCAGGCTACACTTCTGTGTTTAGAAACATACTCCTGTGTTTAGAAAAATTCCACAGGACCATAAAGCAGTATTAGTGGAACATTTAATATAATATATGGGCTAGGAAATAGTTTAGTTACCATATTGGGATGCTTCAGGTCAGATTCATGAATAAAATTTAAAAGTTAAGCTATTTATAAAAATAATATTCCATCATTTATAACATTAACAAAAGGAACTGTTATTACGTCATCTCATAACACTAGGAACTGCTATTTCTATGCAAAATATCTATTAGTGACTAATGAAATATTAATAGTAAGAATGTAGTTCCTTCTTTGGCATCTAACCAAGTTTCAGCCATTAGTAAATCACATATTTATGCCAAAAAAAAACCAAGTATAGCACTAGTTTCTTCTCTCTGTTAGGTACTAACTCAAAAGTGTATGTTGGATTATTCTAGAAACAAAAGATTGCCAAAATCTGTAGACTGCACTTATATCCTGAATAAGCAAATTACCTGTATTACTTGAACAAATTTCCCAGTATTCCTAGATATTTGTCCAGAATTCCCTCTAAAAATAATATGAAGAAAGATTATTTTAAAAATAAAAGATTTGCCTTTTCTATCTAGCCAGCTGTTCACCACGGGACAGCTCTTCCAAGGCTGGCCTTTCCTCCACTTCACACCAATTCCTGCCCATTCCCCAACTTGCATATCTGGGAAGAAGATACATATGACAGGATTTTAACTTTTTAAATTTTTTGAAAAAAAAAAAAAAGATGCTGAGGATGGAAAAGTCAAATACATAAAAGCAGTGAGTCAAAAATCTCGTTTCATATTACTCTTGTACTTTCCATTTTGTATCCAGTATCCCATGTTATCCTCACAAGAACTTTTTTTTCTGCTTGAATTTATTTTTTTAATTTTAAATTAATGTTGCACTGGTTTTGTTGTTGTTGTTGTTGTTGTTTTGCTTCAGGTGGGCTTTCTCTAGTTGTGGCAAGTGGGGGCTACTCTTCATTTCAGTGCACTGGTTTCTCATTTCAGTGGCTTCTCTTGATGCAGTCGGAGCATGGGATCTAGGTGTGCAGGCTCAGCAGTTGTGACTCAGGGGCTCTTGCTCTTGTGGGATCTTGCTGGGAGCAATACCGTGCCCCCTGCAATGGCAGGTGGATTCTTAACCACTGGACCACCAGGGAAGCCCCCTTGAATTTATTTTTTAATTTTTATTGGAGTATAATTGCTTTACAATATTGTGTTTCTACTGTATAGCAAGGTGAATCAGCTCTGTGTGTGTATGTGTGTCCCCTTTTTGTTGGATTTCTTTCCCATTTAGATCACCACAGTGCACTGAATAGAGTTCTACTGTATAGCACAGGGGAACTCACAAGAGCTTTATGTGGTAGTAAAGAAGGTAATATTCACATCACTTTGGGTTTTTTTAATTTAAATTTATTTATTTTAATTGGAGGCTAATTACTTTACAATATTGTATTGATTCTGCCATATATCAACATGAATCCACCACGGGTGTACACATGTTCTCCATCCTGAACCCCCCTCCCACCTCCCTCCCCATACCATCCCTCTGGGTCATCCCAGTGCACCAGCCCCAGAGATCCTGTATCAAGCCTGGACTGGCAATTCATTCCTTATATGATATTATACATGTTTCCATGACATTCCCCCAAATCATCCCACCCTCTCCCTCTCCCACAGAGTCCAAAAGACTTCTATACATCTGTGTCTCTTTTGCTGTCTTGCATACAGGGTTATCGTTATCATCTTTCTAAATTCCATATATATGCATTAGTATACTGTATTGGTGTTTTTCTTTCTGGCTTACTTCACTCTGTATAATAGGCTCCAGTTTCATCCACCTCATTAGAACTGATTCAAATGTATTCTTTTTAATGGTTGAGTAATACTCCATTGTGTATATGTACCACAGCTTTCTTATCCATTCATCTGCTGATGGACATCTAGGTTGCTTCCATGTCCTGGCTATTATAAACAGTGCTAAGATGAACATTGGGGTACACGTGTCTCTTTCAATTCTGGTTTCCTCAGTGAATATATCTACCTAAAGAAATTAAAGACCTATATATAGAAAACTATAAAACACTGATGAAAGCAATCAAAGAGGACACTAATAGATGGAGAAATATACCATGTGCTTGGATCAGAAGAATCAATATAGTGAAAATGAGTATACTACCCAAAGCAATCTATAGATTCAATGCAATCCCTATCAAGCTACTAACGGTATTTTTCACAGAGCTAGAATAAATAATTTCACAATTTGTATGGAAATACAAAAAACCTCAAATAACCAAAGCAACCTTGAGAAAGAAGAATGGAACTGGAGGAATAAACCTGCCTGACTTCAGGTTCTACTACAAAGCCACAGTCATCAAGACAGTATGGTACTGGCACAAAGACAGAAATATAGATCAATGGAACAAAATAGAAAGCCCAGAGATAAATCCATGCACCTATGGACACCTTATCTTTGACAAAGGAGGCAAGAATACACAATGGAGAAAAGACAATCTCTTTAACAAGTGGTGCTGGGAAAACTGGTCAACCACTTGTAAAAGAATGAAACTAAAACACTTTCTAACACCATACACAAAAATAAACTCAAAATGGATGAAAGATCTAAACCTAAGACCAGAAACTATAAAACTCTTAGAGGAGAACATAGGCAAAACACTCTCATAAATAAATATAAATCACAGCAGGATCCTCTATGACCCACCTCCCAGAATTCTGGAAATAAAAGCAAAAATAAACAAATGGGATCTAATTAAAATTAAAAGCTTCTGCACAACAAAGGAAACTATAAGCAAGGTGAAAAGACAGCCTTCAGAATGGAAGAAAATAATAGCAAATGAAGCAACTGACAAAGAACTAATCTCAAAAATATACAAGCAACTCCTGTAGCTCAATTCCAGAAAAATAAACGACCCAATCAAAAAATGGGCCAAAGAACTAAACAGACATTTCTCCAAAGAAGACATACAGATGGCTAACAAACACATGAAAAGATGCTCAACATCACTCATTATCAGAGAAATGCAAATCAAAACCACAATGAGGTACCATTTCACGCCAGTCAGAATGGCTGCTATCCAAAAGTCTACAAGCAAGAAATGCTGGAGAGGGTGTGGAGAAAAGGGAACCCTCTTACACTGTTGGTGGGAATGCAAACTAGTACAGCCACTATGGAGAACAGTGTGGAGATTCCTTAAAAAACTGGAAATAGAACTGCCTTATGACCCAGCAATTGCACTGCTGGACATACACACCGAGGAAACTAGAATTGAAAGAGTCACATCACTTTGTAAGAAGAACTGGTCTCACAGAAGCCAAAGGCCTGAGGTAACCCAGCTCTACAGAACTGGAACCCAGGCCTGACTCAAGGCTCAAGTTCTTCTCATACAGATCTTGCTTCTTTCAGATACTGTACATTCTGGCTCTGGTTACACAGTACAAAAGAAACCGCACTGTTTATCTAAAACTGAAACTGACCTGTTATGGCAGTTTTTGTATATCCAGCTGCCAATTCTTTTGTCAGATGCACTGGAGCTTCACCATGATAGGAGACAGAACAAAGTAGAAGAGGCTGTGTTTCTAGTAGGTGAAAATTGATCATTATAGATTTGGGGTAAATGGCAATAACAGAACAAGTTCACAGTGAATTTAATTTTTGGTTCTTATTCTAATTCTTCTTCCAAATTCTACTCATAATATACTCTGTTTAAATTTATAGAAACATTTAGCTAGCTACAAAGTGACTAGTTGAATACCTAAACTTCAGGGGTATTATTTTTATTTGCCAAAACTTGACATAAATCCACTGTCACTTCTAGTTGTCATTTTATACAAGTTGCCTACCGTCCTTTCAGTAATTGCCATTTTAGCTTTTTAGAGGTAAATTACTCCCTTGGATTTCTAGTAGGAAATCACTCTCTTGAAATGTTTTTATAAGTGAAACTAACACATTTCCTCCATAGGAATCATATTGTATTTGAACTGTAATGTAGAGGTTTAAAAAGTAAAGCAACACCTGAGCAACACTGTCAGGCATACAGGGAGGAGGCTGTGTATGGGCTGTCTGCACTTGGATCAGGGTAACACTAAACCCAAATGATGTCAAGTAAGAAGCTCTGTCCCAGAGAAGGCAATGGCAACCCACTCCAGTACTCTTGCCTGGAAAATCCCTACGGAGGAGCCTGGTAGGCTGCAGTCCATGGGGTCATGAAGAGTTGGACACAGCTGAGCGACTTCCCTTTCACTTTTCACTTTCATGCATTGGAGAAGGAAATGGCAACCCACTCCAGTGTTCTTGCCTGGAGAATCCCAGGGATGGGGGAGCCTGGTGGGCTGCCATCTCTGGAGTCGTACAGAGTCGGACACGACTGAAGCGATGCAGCAGCAGCAGCAGCAGAAGCAGCAGCTCTGTCCAGTCATTTTCTTTCTGTCAAAGTTCCAGGAAACTGCCCTACAATTAGATGGTTAGCACTACCCTCTCTTAGCAAAATAGAACCACCACCATGTCCTTTGAGAGCAAAATATATAACTTCTGCTTCTATGCTGAGTTAATATGTCTTTGGACTCTTTTCATTTTAGAAGGAATTTAGAAACTAGGAAGTAATTATCCTTTTCTTCTTGAAGGACTATTAATTTTCAGTTACTCTCCTTACCCCACTGTATCATGACCAATCTCTTAATTATAGTGTTATTGTTTAATTGGTAAGCCACGTCCGACTCTTTTGTGACCCCATGGACTGCAGCCCATCAAGTTCCTTCCACCTGTAGGATTTCCTAGACAAGAATACTGGAGTGGGTTGCCATTTCCTTCTCCAGATGAGCCTCCCAACCTAGGGATCAAACCTACATCTCCTACCTTGACAGGTGGGTTCTTTAATACTGAGCCACCTGGGAAGCCCTAGTTATATTGAGACAGGTATTTTTCTATAGCACTCACATCTTACAGAGAGCTTGGGGATGAGCTCTATAATGACCTGTAGTCAAATGTTACATAATTAAAATTAAGAAAACTCTTTAAATCTGCCTTAAATACATTATATAGGTATGTATATATTACTTTGTATAATAATTCTTTTTATTCTTTTTTTAATTTTAATTTTTAATTTATTTTGCTTTACAATACTGTATTGGTTTTGCCATACATTGACATGAATCATCCACGGGTGTACATGAGTTTTACATATTAAACTTGAGAAACACTGATACACCTGAAAAAACCAACCTAGAGAAAGACTATATACACAAGTTTGAGCATTCAAACCATTCTGCATTAAGACAATGACTAAATCCCTAATAAGGAAAGGTAAAAATTCTAATGTGTTCCTTCTTGCCCACACTGTTTACTCATAAAAAAAAAATAAAATGAACTGAATGACAATAATTTTGGTCTATAAAGTAAAGAGACTGGACAAGAGATATCTAAGTAAGATTTCAGCTCTAATGTTCTATGAATTCTCACTAGATCTCATTCCAAAGAAACCAGCACCAGAGACTGTCAACTCTGAAAAAGTGCTGTGTCAACTTCACCAATGTTACCATTTTCTATATTTTTTATATCTTCATCAAACTCTGTTTTTTTTCCAAATGAGTTTCATGGCATAATCTAGCCAGTTAACAATGGCAGCGGTTCCCAAACACGTCAGCAGATCAGAATCCCAGAAAATTGTTTCCCTTCCCAGGTCTATTGAATCAGAATCTCTAGAGAGGAGCCCCAGATGATTCTGATAGAGGCAATCTATGAATCTCTTTCAGTTTAAAACCACAGAACTATATGTATTAATACATACTTCTTATCCTTGGACACCTATGTTAACAAAGGACTTTTTCGGGGAGTTCCCCGGTGATCCAGTGGTTAGGACTCGGCACTTTCACTACCAAGTGCCTGAGTTTAATCCCTGGTCAGGGAACTAAGATCCCACAAGCCAAGTGACACGGCCAAAAAAGACAAACAAAAGACTTTTTCCTTTTTTTAATAATTTTTTAGATTCTATATTTTGTTTTCATATTACTTTTTTAATAGAGAGTATTTCAACTGAAGCAACGTAGCAGCAGCATGTAACTTTCAAAATTCAATTTATTGCCAGTCATTTTTTCTATTCTGCCACTTCCACACATTATCTTGAACCAAATCCCAGAGAGAGCAAATGATCTTTTTTGAACCTTGATAAAAACGGGTTCTTCTCAAAATCATGTCACATTCTAAACTATGGAGAACACGCAGCCTGTATGACCCACATCTCTAACGTGGAGTGCAGAGCCTGGAATGAAACAGGCTAGAAATACTAACAAAAACCATAGACAGTGATGGCAATTTCTCTTCAATCATTGCTTTTAGTCTTTCTTAAGGTTCATGTTGCTTCCCTGGTGGCTCAGTGGTAAAGAATCCACCTGCCAATGCAGGAGATGAAGGTTAATTCCCTGGGTTGGGAAGATCCCCTGAAGAAAGAAATGGCAACTCACTCAATTAATTTTGCCTGGGAAATCCCCATGGACAGAGGAACCTGATAGGCTATAGTCCATGAGGTCTCAAAAGAGTGGGACACAATTGAGCAACTAATCAACAACAGGGTTCATGCTATTTCCTACATGTTTTAATGTGCTATCGCACCTCTTGTATTACTGTTTAAATCAGTCTGCTTTTCTGCAATGGATTCATAAATGGAATTCTCTTGTTCATCTTCACCTGTAATTAAGATCCAAGCCAGTAGATCACACCAAACAACACTAGTTGGTAGAAATGTGTGATATTTGTCTAATTAATTTGAACAAGAAATAAGTCAGTAAAGAAAAAAAGTTACTGAAAATATAGCTAAATGTGTCATGCTAAACCCTAAGAAAAGAGGGTCTTCTTTTCTGTGGCAGACCTGGAAGCAGTCTTTGCCCAGTAGAGAGAAGGTCCTGTTGTAAAAATTTTTTAAGTTATTATTATATTATTATTTATCATAATTTGGGCATTCAGTAAAGGACCAAACAGGGAATGTGACTGTATGATGTCCTTCCAGTATGATGTAGAATGCTTGACACCATTCTACTCTACTTGATTATCTTTGGTAATTAAAAGAATGATGTTTTCCCAAAAGCTAGGTTAAGGTCTTAACTATTCAGACATCAATTAGTCAAACTCAACAACTTAGCATTGAGTCAACCTGGCTTCATCTATGAAGGAAAGAAGGACATCAGAAAGTAAAACTCAACCCCAACAGCACAGGCCATTAACTGTTTTCTGAACATTCCCAGGATCTAATTTCTAAGCATCATCTTATCAGAGATACAGTAGGATCACTCTCACTAGACTAAAAATCCCGTATGATATCCCTCAGGCAGGCTGGTGCTCTTTGATTTTGATCCATCTCTCTTATATAGCCATCAGTACTGTCCAAGGAGCAGAAAGAAACATTGAGATGCCCTCCCAAACATGACTTGTCTTATGCTAAATTCCAGGATACATAGCTTTGCTTCTGTGCTTTTTTAGCAACCATAAAAACTCTAGTTTTAATAAATGTGAGTCAGTACTATAGGGGACAACTATAAAAAGAGGGGAAGTGTCTGGAATAGAAATGAGAAGTGAAAGAATAGCTCAGCAAGAAGAGAAAGGTTTTTAAAAGTTAAAGGGAATAAACACAGATGCTAGACCATTCTGTATCTGTGAGAAAAGAGCAGGCTGGATGATGCCCGTCCTCTAGGGCTGTACTTTAGAAGAGACACACAGTAAGAGACACAGTGGGACCCAGGAGCTGGATTAACAAGTTCAAATCTTAAAGTTTGAAAACCACTGAATATCTGCACAGCAGGCTGAGTAAAGGAAATAGAATGCACCTTAGTAGCCATATTATTACGACAAAGCAAAACTAATTCATAAGCATTTCCAACCAAGTGCAAAGTAGAATGATCCTAACATTTCCAGTGAGCTAGGGAATAGCAAAGAGAAAGAAGTCATGTATGCAATTATTACTAAATTAAGATGAATGAAATATCATTTACACTTTTCTTTAGTATGCTACATTAATTGCT
The DNA here is from genome assembly GCF_014754425.2 of Oryx dammah. Lineage (NCBI taxonomy): Eukaryota > Metazoa > Chordata > Mammalia > Artiodactyla > Bovidae > Oryx > Oryx dammah. The sequence continues at coordinate 57,243,823 of NW_024070194.1, forward strand.
TCATTTCTGAAAAAATATAATAGCTTTTATTGGTTTACTAGACATACTAGCTTATAAGTCATTAAAGATTATGTAATGCTATCAATATATTTGTCAAGGTTTCCAGAGACTAAGGAAATATTCCAACAAACATTAGGTAGCAAATATTTACAAAGTGGAACATATATTTAATAAGGTACTATTATTGATATATCCCAACAATTTCCTACTAAAATAAATAAAGATTATCAACAGGCCCTAGTCTCTCTAAATCTGAGATTAGAACCATAGTTCCAAATGTTGCCACAGGTTGGTTTTAGAATAAAAATTGTGACGATTCCCTGGTATCCAACATCTGTCTGCATGTATTTCTCTTCCTTTATTATCAAGACAAGAACCAGTGCCTTCTCATTTAGGAACATTTCAAATGAATTAACTCTCAGACCCAATACCCTAACCAAATTATAAGGAAAAATTATATACACTTTAGCATTACCGATACGACACACTACCAACACTGTCATTTTTTAAATCTTTGGTTCAAGAAATTCTGAAAATGCATTCTGAATTACAATCTCTTTTCTTCACCCTTTTCTTTTATTCTCTTCTAGCTTTAGTGTAGTTTTGTCAACTTTTCAGTTTCCAGTTAAGCCCAATAGTTAAAAATGAAGTACACAGGCAATTAACTCCCCAGTCAATAGTAACTTCTAAAAGTCAGTGTGGTAATTTACATTCAGCTAGTGCCTCAGTGCTCCTGTCCTCCACGTCTAAGAATCATAAATCCCCAAATCCCTTCAGAATGCAAGTCTAGCACAGATGGAAAAGAGTTTTTTTCTCGCTTGGGAATGGAGAAGGTGAAGTCATTCCAAAATGAGAGAGAACCAAGCCAGTCCAGTGTGTACCATTTAATTCAACAGTTCCCTCATGAGGCACTTCATTTGTTGGTACACTGCTGACAGCAGAAATGCTGCCTAGCACAGCAATATATTAGCTGTTTGTGTGGCATTATGCTAGCAAATACTTAAGGCTATAGAAAAACTGAAGAAGTCAATAAAATCAGGTTATCTGGGTGACTCTGAATCAAGGCTTCAGGATACTGGGCTTTTGTTGGGGGGGGTGGTTCTTAAGATCTTTTTCTTAAATTGGGGTACAGTTGCATTCTTCTGTACAACGAAGTGAATCAACTCTACTGATACATATAGACCCTCTTTTTTGGATTTCACACAGAACATTAACAGACTTACTTGTGCTGTACAGCAGGCTCTCATTAGTTACCTCTTTTATACATATTGTGTGTATATATGGTATGCACCCACAGACATAAAGTAGAATGGTTCTGCATGTACTTCAGTCAAGGTTTTCTTCTTTCCACACCTTTGAATGAATAATACATGCTGAATTCCAATCACAGGTTTTATTCCCTAATTCTTTCTCCTTTTTCCTATTCTCCTTTCTTTCTGCTTTTTTTCTCTATTGTATGAGCTTATCTATGGAAAATGTAGAGAAGAGTGGAAGAAAATATATAAAAAGTATATAGAAATTAGCCCTATCTTGGTGAAGAAGAATGACTTTGAGGGTAGAGCCACGGATGCAGAGGCCTGGAGTCAATGGTAGACCCAAGGGAATAAGACCCCTACACGGATGGGTCCAGAGCAAGCCTACCATTCCAGCCATCCCAGAGGACAGGGAATCCAGTCACATGTGATTATTTTATGGCCCTGAAACTCAACTTGCCCTACTGAGTTATCCTCTTGCTTGGAACCTGCTATTCTTTTATTCTTTCTAATTGCCCTCTTTTTGGAATAGAAGTGTTTATCTTACGGATGTTCTACCACTGCATTCTGGAAGTAGAAAACTCATTTTCCATAAAAAGGAATTCATACTCTGAGTCTCCTCATAACTGATTCAGATGATTTAGGTGATGATATTTGAGACTCTTTGCATTGATGATACTTAAGATGACATTTTGGACTTCAAGTTAAGGCTAAAATGAGCTATGACTTTGGGGGACAGTGTGATTAGGTGAACATATTATACATATAGAAAGTATATGAATTTAGGGTGGCCATAAGATAAACTGTTAGGGGTTGAACTGTGTCCCCAAGAAAGATATATGGAAATCCTCATCATCAGTACTTATGAATATATCCCTATTTGGAAAAAGGGTCTTTGTGGTGTTATCAAGTTAAGATGAGGTCATACAGAGTCAAGGTAGAACTTATCCAATATAACTGGTATCCTTATAAGAGGAGGAGAGGAAACAGAGACACAGGAAGAAGAACAGTATGTGAAGACAGAGGCAAAGATTGAAGTGTGGTAGCCACCATCCAAGAAACATCAAAGACTGCTATAAAACCATAAGAAACTAGGAAGAGGCAAGGAAGGAAGCATCACTATAGATTTCAGAGGGATCACTGCCTTTCCATCACCTTGATTATGAACTTTCAGCTTCCAGAACTGTGACAGAATAAATTTGTGTTGTTTTAAGCCATGCAGTTTATGACACTTTGTTATAATAGCACTAAGAAATAAACACAAATCCTTTATCTTAAGATTATGTGAAATGATCACGTTTACCATATATGAGTCATACTGAAAGCTTGAGTACATTTCATAAAATAGAAGTATTAAAAACAAATGTTTTCATTTTCTGGGAAAAACACAGTAAAATAGACATTAATAATAAAATATAAAAAGCCCTACCTTCTGAATATTAAGGAGAAAAAAAAATCCTTTACTAAATAACTCTTGGATGGAAGAGAAAAAAATAGCAATTTGAGAATTTCTAAAGATAATGTTAATAAAAATACTATGCATTATCAAATACACTTAAAATACTGAGTGGAAAACTTACAGTTTTAAGCACTTTTGTTAATGAGAACAAAAGAATACAAATAAATGTGCTATAAATGCCAGAAAACAAACAACTAAACCAGAAGCAAAGTGAGGGAAATAATACAGATAAGCACAAAAATCAATGAGGTGGAAAAAAGAAAAACATTGATCTAAATAATAAATCAAAACACTGGTTCCTTGAACAAGTGAAAAAAATACTTTTAAAAAGTGGGAGGAGAAGGCAAACATGAAACACAACAAAGAAGAAGAAGAAAACAGCATTCAAAATTGAAAAATAAAACACATAGATGCAAATTTTTATTATGATAAATTTGAAAACTTACATGAAATGAATAATTTCCAAAGAAAACACAGTTCAAAAGTTTTATCCAATTAGTACTACAATGTTTTAAAAGACAGTTATAACTCATAAATAAAGAAAATTTTAAGAAAATTCCCAACTAAATAGCTCCAGGCCCTGATGGTTTCATTGGAGAATTCTATCAAACTTTAAAAGACCAGATCATCCCCATGCCACATAAGTTATTCCAAAGCACAAAATATGAAATGAATCTTTCAAATTCTTTATGTAAAGCAAGTATAACATTACAATCTAAATCTATAAATACAAGTACAAAAAATTACAGATCAATATCACATCAGTATCATTATAAAAATAAAATACTAACAAACTAAATCCAACAATCTAATGCTACATTAAGATATTACACATCATGATCAAGGGAGATTTATTCCAAGAAATATATTAATGAATTAAAGAGTCCATTAATATAATACTACATAATAAAGCATCTGAGGAGAAAATTACTGACTTACTGCTTTAGATCACAAAAGAAAAAATAAAATATTTTGGCAAAATTTAATGTCTGGTTCTGATTTTAAAAACACCCAGGAAAACAGGAACTGATACATACTTTTCAACATAATAAAACATATAAATCTTGGTCTTAAAACCAGTATCTTAACAGAAAAACACAAAAGATATTTCTCTTAAAGATTAGGAGCAAGATACAGGCACTCACTTTCTCTGCTACTATTTAATACTGTAGTGGAAGCAATAATAAAAGCAATTAGAAAAGAAAAATCTATTAGATCAGTGGTTCTTACAGTGTGGTCTAAAAACCATAGGTGATTCCCAGGACTCTTTCAAGAGGGCTGGCGATGACAAAGCTTTTCCTCCAATAATCGTAAGACGTTACTAGCTTTTTCTACTGTACTGATACTGGAACTGATGGTGCAAAAGCACAGATGTTAAAACTGCTGGCATCTTAGCATGAATCAAGGTAAAGGCACCAAACTTTACTACTAGTTACTGTTTTCTTTACTGTCAGGCACTAGAAGAAAAAAAATTTCAATTTCACTTAAGAATGTCCTTAATCAAGTGATAAGAAATATTAATATTATTAAGTCTCAATCCTTGAGTACACTTCTTTTTAATATTCAGTGTGATGAGGAAAGTATGCATGAAGTATTTATGCTGCACACCAAATTATAACATTTGTCTCAAGTAAAATCAGTTGTACAATTGTTTCAGTTGTGAGCTGAATTAGCACTTATTTCATGGAACACCATTTCCCTTGAAAGAAAAACTGACAGATAAATTATAGTTATTCAGATTGGATATCTGGCTGACATTTTTTAGAAAAGTGCATACAGTGAACTTCAAGGAAAACAACTGGCAAGATTTGCTGCCAATGACAAAATTTAAGTTTTAGAAATCTTATATTTACCACCATGAGTTTAACAGCTTCCCAATAATTAAAGCCTTTTCTGATGAGACAGTTGGTAATTTTAACAAATGTGATACTTTAATATTTTCTAATGAAAAGCATTAACATTTAGAATATTTGCATAAATTAATGAAACAATATCTCTACTACATATGTAACAAGGTCATGCATGGCTATAAAAGTGAAAGTGAAGTTGCTCAGTCATGTCTGACTCTTTGAGATCCCATGGACTGTAGCCTACCAGGCTCCTCCATCCATGGGATTTTCCAGGCAAGAGTACTGGAGTGGGCTGCCATTTCCTTCTCCAGGAGATCTTCCCAACCCAGGGATCAAACCCAGGTCTCCCACATTGTAGGCAGATGTTTTACCATCTGAGCTACCAGGGAAGTTTGCATGGCTATAAGATTCATTCAAACTGCAAGACACAGTAATGGGTTTTTAATGTAATATATCATAAAAGTACACTGAAACGGTTTTAGACTCCATGTTAGAAATAGCATTAAGCAGTTACCACAATCATGTTTTGGAGTATAAAGGAGACTATCTACGATTCTCTGAAAATGTTACTAAGATTTTCTTTGTTTTCCAACTATATACCTGTATGAAGTCAGATAATCTTCATGCAGCTCAACCAGAAAAAACAGTGCAACAGACTGAACACAGAAACAGATATAAATATTCACTCTAACTTCTTCAGTTCTCGTATTATAGACAAGTGTCCTTTTTGTGGCTTATGAAGTGCCATGTTTTTCACATTTTTGAGCTTTCTGTTGGTGATTTTATGTCCCAAGCATAGTGCTGAAGTGCCTTCTAGTGTTCCTAAGCTCAAGAAGGTTATGATATAATGTGCCTTATGGAGGAAATGTGTGTGTCAGATAACCTTAGTTCAGGCATGAGGCATAGTGCTGTTGGCCATGAGTTCAATGTTAGTGAGTTACTACAAATATGCTAAATAAGGTGTCTTTAAACAGAAACACACATAAAACAAGATGAGGTATTGAATGGTTAATGAAAATTTTGTGGGAAAGGATGTAGGTTTAAGGAAATAAAGATAAAAAGGAGAGTTTTATGCTTGATTGGATCTGAAGGATAAAGAAGAAAAACTTGAGGATGGCTCAGTATTCAGGCCTGCATGACCCATGACCAGATGATAAAGGTAGTTCAGGAGAAGCTCCAGTGTTAACATGGGTGTGGAAAATAAAGAGCTAAGTTTTAACTTAAGAGAGTTTGAGATATTCAAACTCTCTGTTAAAAGGAACAGCCTGACACAGAGAAAGAACCAGGAGTCTCTCAAGTTTCAAGGCAGAGCAACAATGCCAGACACCTTAACATAAGACCTGAACCACATCCACTGGAATTGGCAATGATTTTTCAATTTTAATCTTTATTGAGTAAATTAGAAAGTGTAACAGAGGAAGAGTGCAAACTACTCTTTTAAGTTGCCTGGATGGGGGTAGGGATAGGGGACAAATAGGAAGACAGTTAGAAAAGAACTTGCAGGTAGGCAATGATGTTTGGTTGGTTTTAGGACTGGTCATATTTCTAGACTAAGTAGAAGTAGCAGTGGAGAAGCATAAGCTGAAGAGAGGTGATATCCAAAAGAGCAAGGGCTGGTCAGAGATGGGCAGATTTATCCTTTCAGTTCAGTTCAGTTGATCAGTCGTGTCTGACTACTTGCAAGCCCTTCGACTGCAGCACACCAGGCTTCCCTGCCCATCACCAACTCCCAGAGCCTACTCAAACTCATGTCCATTGCATAGGTAATGCCATCCAACCATCTCATCCTCTGTCATCCCCTTCCCCTCCCACCTTCAATCTTTCCCAGCATCAGGGTCTTTTCCAATGAGTCGGTTCTTCACATCAGGTAGCCAAAGTATTGGAGTTTCAGCTTCAGCATCAGTCCTTCCAATGAATATTCAGGACTGATTTCCTTTAGGATGGACTGGTTTGATCTCCTTGCTGTCCAAGGGACTCTCAAGAGTCTTCTCCAACACCACAGTTCAAAAGCATCAATTCTTTGGTGTTCAGCTTTCTTTATAGTCCAACTCTCACATCCATACACAACTAATGGAAAAACTATAGCTTTGACTAGATGGACATTTGTTGGTAAAGTAATGTCTCTGTTTTTTTATATGCTAAGTTTGTCATAGCTTTACTTCCAAGGAGCAAGCGTCTTTTAATTTCATGGCTGCAATCACCATCTGCAGTGATTTCGGAGCCCAAAAAAATAGTCTGTCACTGTTTCCATTGTTTCCACATCTATTTGCCATGAAGTGATGGGACCAGATGCTATGATCTTCGTTTTCTGAATGTTGAGCTTTAAGCCAACTTTTTCACTCTCCTCTTTCACTTTCATCAAGAGGCTTTTTAGTTCCTCTTCACTTTCTGCCATGAGGGTGGTGTCATCTGCATATCTGAGGTTATTGATATTTCTCCTGGCAATCTTGATTCCAGCTTGTGCTTCATCCAGCCCAGCATTTCTCATGATGTACTCTGCATATAAATTAAATAAACAGGGTGACAATATACAAATATACTCCTTTCTCTATTTGGAACCAGTCTATTGTTCCATGTCCAGTTCCATCTGTTGCTTCTTGACCTGCATACAGATTTCTCAGGAAGTAGGTCAGGTGGTCTGGTATTCCCATCTCTTGAAGAATTTTCCACAGTTTGTTGTGATCCACACACTCAAAGGCTTTGGTGTAGTCAATAAAGCAGAAGTAGATTTATCCTTTACTAAGCAAAATATCTGATCCTGTGCAATTTCCTATGGAAAGATGACAAGCATGTATATCTATATAAATGGCTTACATTTGAGAACATGGATAGAAGATAAGTCACCCTCTGAGAGTGAGGAAAGTGGAGGCTGGGTTAATGGTTGGAGAAGAAAGGAAAAAGTTTGAAATGGATGTTTGAGACTTCAGAGATATCATAAATGGACATTTCTATTATTAGATTAGCTGCTCTAGCAGCATGAAACTTCCATTGTGTGGAGGCTGAAGTACTTCTGTGACTGGTGTAAGGAAGTTCTGTGGGTTCACTCAAAGGTCCACAGGGTAAGAAAGATGAAGGTACTCATGAAAATAAAGTTCGTATCAGTTCTATAGATCAATCAGTCTGTGTAGGGGAGTAAGAGCATAGAAAAGTTAAATAATAATAGGAGAAAACAGAAGTTTCCAGAAAATGGATCCAGGAACTAAGGCCAAGAGGAACCTAGACAGAAAATGGTGATTACCTAGACAGAAAAGTGGTGAGTAGACTAACATAAGCATGCAAGAGGATGGCGGAGGGAATGAAGGAGAGAAGGAAGAGTTTTACATATATTTCAGACATGCACTGGTTGCTCATTTCCACTATAAAATGAAAAATAGCTAACCACCATTTTAAATGCCATGGGATTCATCCTAAATGCCACTTCAAGAAAAACAATGCTCCAACTTCCCATTGCTTCCTCTGATATCGGCCACCCTGGATTAGATACACATTCTTCACATTATTTTTTTTTCAAATACTGTCTTCTTCAAATGACAAAATGCCTTCCTGTGGTTTCAAAGTGAAACTGTCAAAAAGAGTATAAATCCTTTTTGTTCAACTTCAACTGGTACCATTCCAAAATACATAATTGAAACCTTTCCCAAGTAGGCAGTGATGAAAATTTTATATAATGTGCCTCCATGTTACTTTCATAAATAAAAGATGGTCCAGAGTGCCTCTAACTTGCCCATCATTATCAGAGGTGGTTGTGTTCATGGAGCACTGCTATTTGAGAGTCAATTTAAAGTCTTAAATTTCAGCTTTTTGGAAAGTATTGATAAGTCTAAATCCCTAGTGAACAGTTTTTCAAAACTGGATTTTGCAGACCAATGCAGTACCTTCAACTCAACATGAACTTAACTATGGATGTACAATTTAGTATAGTTCTAAAAGACTTACAGTATATGTACAAATGCAGGAAACGAAGAAAATAATTCTGGGTGCTAACAGATACAGCAAACAGTAAAGATAGGATATAAAAACAAAAGTGTGTGTGTGTGTATGTGTGTGCACATGCATGCGTGCATACTTACTGCAAAAAAGTAGGAAAAGACTAATTTATGTTTTCATATTTTTTAATTTCTATCAATACTTGTCTTTTCCTCTGGACTCTCTGCATCATGACAACAGATACCACATCTCTTTTGCTTTCAGTTGTATCCCTGTGGCCTCAACAAGCATTTAGGGAACAATGAATGATAATATAATAATAAAAATAATAGTAAAAGCCAATCTGACTACAGCTGAAACTCAATAAGCAATATGTAGTACCAAGCAAAAAATAAGCTTTGAGGAGTCCAATAGAACCAAATTATGGAGGTTCTTAAAAGCCAACTAAGAAATCAAATGGAAGTAATATATGGAGTGGACAATAGGATTCATTGTACATCCTTGATCAGGGAAATGACCTCCTAAAAATGGCATTTTAGGGAAATGGTAGGGATATTACAGACTAACAAGAAGAAAAACAGAGAATGATAAAATCTGGAAGGCAAAACTGTAGTCCAAGTGTCAAGTGATCAGTCCAATTTCATGCCCAATACAGTGTTACAATAATAGGAACAGGGAACAAGTTCCAGTGAACAGGTTCTCCCTTCCAGCTTCCACAAAGGGGTTGGAACCTTGATTTTAGCCCAGTGAGACTAAATCACTGGGCCAAAATCTACTAAAAGTGTAAAAAGTGTAGAATAATATATTTATGTTATTATTTTTAAGCCAATGAATGTGGGTACACTGTTACAGAAGTTTTCTATTGAAAACTGATACAAAATGCTTATAACATGTCATAATATGAATTAAACTCTTCATTCAAAATTTGCACTGAAAACATGTTCAAACTATTCCCAAGTGAAGGATATAGCTCTTTTACAAACTAAATCTGAAAGAAACCATTTTAATTATGCTAACCACAATCTCAAATCATTGCTGACTGAACAGTTTAGAAAATAAACAAGTACTCTATATACATCAAGTTATATTTAGCTTCAGCTAAAGAAACTAAGTTGAAAAATGAACCATAAAGGTAAAGTGAAAACCTTCTTCTTCTTCTGATTTAAATAAATAAACAAACATGGAGATTTTATCTTGCTGGCAATCTTACTAAGCTCTCTAAAAGCAGAGCAATGGAAACAAACTAAAATATTTTTTAAATTAGCTCAAAAGTCCAGGCAGGAAAAAATGGAAGACTTGTTACTAAGAAAGAAAAAAAAAATTTTTCTCTTTCTTTTATTTTTTCTTTTTAAAAAACTTTTTTTAAGAAAAAATAAAAAGAAGCAAAACTGCTGTGAAATACACAGGCAAGGATGTTTGAGATTATGATTCATTCAAAGATTTCAACAACCCACCTTTTAAGTCAAAGCCAAGATTCTGGCTAAGCTGATAAAGGAAAAAGTAAAAAATTAATGAGAAAGATAAAAATGTACCTTACACGGCTTAAAATTGAGAACAAACTTGTATTGCACCCTTAAGAGAATTAGACGGTACATTGTTAAACTTAAAATACATATTGATATATTAATTTGCAATTATCCTCTTTTAATGAAACAGATTTAAAAACAGGCATTTCATTAATTTAATGGCAAAATCCATTGTTTATAGAATAATAATATCAATTCAAAGATTTTTAACAAAGAATAACCTGTTTCAAAATCATGCTCTGAGAATTATTTATTTTGTTGGGTAATACTTTATAAGGTCAAAAGTTTGCTAAGTTAAACAAATATTTATAATAAAACAAGATAGGAAAATTAGAATTAAAGCAGCTAAATTCTATTATGTGGAACCTTGGAGTTAGCCTTACTATAGAGCATAGCCAAAGTATAAGAACAGTGTACAAGAAGAAGGAACCTATTAATATTACAGAACATAATCTAAATAATGTGCTGTAGTTCATGGGGTCGCAAAGAGTCGGACATGACTAAGTGACTAAACTGAACTGAATCTAAATAATAATTGTCCAGTCGCTCAGTCGTGTCTGACTCTTTGCGACACAGGCACTACAGCATGCCAGGCCTCCCTGTCCTTCACTATCTTCTGAAGTTTGCTCAAACTCATGTCCATTGAGTCAGTGATGCTTTACAACCATCTCATCCTCTGTTGACCTCAATCCTTCCCAGCATCAGCGTATTTTCCAATGAGTCAGCTCTTCACATCAGGTGGCCAAAGTACTGGAGTTTCAGCTTTACATCAGTCCTTCCAGTGAACACTGAATATTCAGGGTTGATTTCCTTTAGGAATGACTGGTTTGATCTCCTTGCTGTTCAAGGGACTCTCAAGAGTCTTCTCCAGCAACACAGTTTGAAAGCATCAATTCTTTGGCACTCAACCTTCTTTATAACAATAATAAAAATAAAGTTTTCATAACAATGATAATTAAAGCTTGAATTTATGGAGTATCCATGAATCTCAACAGGCAACTCTGCTAGCCATAATCCTTACCCTCATTAACTTATTTTCTACAGATGGAACCTGAGATTCAGGAATGGCCAAGATGCTTGGCTATTAAGGAACAGACTTGGAATTTTAACCTCACAAGACTGGTTCCCAAGTCTATGCGTGCTCTTCCCAATGTACAACACAGCAAATATTATATTAAAACCTCAGATTTCTTTGTTCTTACAGTTCACATTCCAGCTCAACAGGAAGGGTCACAAATACACAGCTACTGACAGAAACAGAAATTTAAATCTACGTCTCTTGCCCCTGAATCTAGTATTCTTGCTAAGATTATGGTCTATACACCACTGATACCTATGTTGTCTGATCATTATATTGACAGACGCTGAGAATTTTGTACCTTCGTCTGAGATTTGATAATATTAATCTAAAGGAAGGTGGGAGTTAAGAGGTAAAACAGAATATATTTCCTGTTTTCTGAAATGATGATACCCAGGTGATAGGACTGAAATAGGTAGCATGTGCTAAGGAGAACAGATGAGAAATGCTTGTGCTTCTGGTGAAGTCCGTATCTTCCTATGCCTTCTGGCCTAATCAGTTAAAACAACACAAAACAATTCTCTGGAATCTCAAATGATGCTTACCATGTTCATTTACTCATCTACTTATTCATTCAAACAATACCCACTGAAGACCAGTATGAAGCTTTACTATGCCTCAGATAAATGGATTTATCTGGCAAAAAACATATCACTTTGGTATTTTGATGATCAATGCACTGGATTTCTCTTTTCCCCCTGATATTGTTAAAGTGGTGAAGTTAAGAGTCAGACAGGACTCATTTTTCACAGTTTATTGTATCTGAAATGCCAACACAGACTCCAATAAAAATTTTAGAAATTAAAAAAAAAGATATCACTTTACAAACAGAAACAGGCCACAGAGATTGACAAAGCTGCCCCGGTTCACAAAGATAGCAATGTCAGATCTAGAAGTAGAATCCTATTTTTAAACTTCTGGCAAAGTTCTTACACTATGGAGTACAACATACAATAAGCAAGTTGAGTCACAAAGAGTTAATTAAAACACAGGCCATCAGCAATGAGTAGAGTGGGTCAAGTGCCAGCCTTTTGCTATCTGAGTGTGTGCTCAGGTAGAAAGATAGAAACTACCTAGAAAATGTTCAATGATTTGAACTCAACTGTTTTAATACTCAACAAATATTTATAGAAAATAGCATGGAGTTGAATCCTAAACACAGCACTTCCTAAATATGTAACTGTGAGCAAGTCACTCTGTCTCTGTGTCACCTTCCTCACCTGTAAAATGGAGACAGTAATAGTAAATTTCTTACAAGATTGTTATGATAATTAAATTAATACCTAGCATGCTGTAAGTACTCAATACATGTTCGTCATGATTATTTTATTTTATATTTCTAATGTACTGGGTGGGCTTCCCTGGTGACTCAGTGGTAAAGAATCTACCTGCCAAGCAGTAGACACGGGTTCAATCTCTGGGTCAGGAAGATCCTTTGGAGGAGGAAATGGCAACCCACTCCAGTATCCTTGCCTGGGAAATCCCATGGACAGAGGAGCCTGGTGGGCTACAGTCCACAGGTTCAAAAGAGCCCGACACAACTTAGTGACTAAACAACAATGAATTGAGTACTTATTTCGGTAATAGAAATACAGCAGCAAGACAAAATCCCTTTCCTCATGAATCTTTCATTTTAATTCTCAAAAAAAAAAAAAAGATTGATAGACAGCAGACACACACACACATATTTAGATAATATAAAATTAAGCGGGGTACATAATTGGGGAGGTTACCCGGAGGGCATGCTGTTGGTGACTCACTCAGATCCCCTCTCAGCAGGGGATGTACCCATCCTCAGCTTCAGTCGGTTCTGGATGCTAAGGGTTCATGGCTTCCTCCTTCCCTGGAGAACTGCCCTCCACTGAATGGGAGTTGCCTCATCCAGGCAACAGCATCCCAACACCATCATCCCAGGAGCAGCCAATGACTGACTGACAAGTTTGACAACTGGCCAGCCTCTTTGCCTCCAGCTGGGACTGAGGCTTTGATAAGATTTGTGCTCCAATACTCCCAATGCAACCAAACTAAAGCAAGTCCCCATCATGTTTGTTTAGCTTTTTCCCTGCCCTATAATATTCCTCTCATGCCCTCTCTCCTGAGGGCATTCCGTCAACAAATGACTTTCTCAAGAATCCCTATTATAGGCTCTGCTTCTAACATCACTGACCTTAAAAAATATGTTATTCTTTAAAACAGGGTCAGGGAAGGCTCTTCTGATATTGGAGCAGAGACCAAAAGAGCAGAGCTTTGAAAAGAGTATATTACAAGGAAGATGAGTTTGCTTGGCAAAGCAAGCACCTCAGTCTGGAAGGAACCAAGCAAGGTCAGGCTCATGGGTACAGTAAGATCGTGAGGAGTATTTCCAAGTTTTATTTGAAGGCTGAACGGCAAAGGGAAGGAAAGCAAAACCATTGGGAGATTTTACGCTGAAAGAGAAGAGCTGTTTTGTTTTTTAAATTAGTTATTGGCTGCTGGGTGAATAGACTTTAGAGAGGGCAAGAGTGTAAGTAGGTCTTTCAGTCAGGAAACCACTAGAGAAGACCTACATTATATATCACAAGGTTTGGACTATGGACTTAACAGTGAAAATAATGAAAGGTACACAGATTTAGGATGTATTTTGAAGACAGAGAAGTTGATAAAAGAACTGATTAAGGTAATCAGAAGCAAGAGTTGAGCATGATTCTTAGGATTTTGACCACAGGTGGGTGACCTCGGGAGGTACTGACATGGGGAAGATGGGAAAGAAGTAGATTGAAAAAAAGATAGTAAAAAAAAAAAAATCTCCAAATGAAATACTGACAAACAGTCAACGTCTATTCCCTCTTTTTAAAATATTAAATCAACAGAGGTTATAATTTTATCAGAAGTTAATGTCTTCTCATTTTTACTTTCAACTTCTATGCATTTTATACACCTAGAGGCTCACCTGACAAGCTAGACATTCTATGACTCTCAGGGCATCTTGCCCCAGTGCAAACTTATGTTTTAAAAAGGCAGGGACTGCATCTTTTTCAGGTAATTACCTATTTCCTCTTCATTTATTTGGTCTTATGCAATTTCACTTTGCTCCTGCAGTGACCTGAATGGGATGGAAGTCTAAAAAAGGAGGGGATATATATATATATGTACGACTGATTCATTTTGCTGTACAAGGGAAACTAACAACACTGTAGATCAACTCTACTCCAAGAAAAATTAATTTGAAAAAATAAATTAAAATCAAAAGGCAGGAAGAATGTTGTTGCCTATGAAAAATTTTGCTTCCATGTTCCTAGTTAGGATGCAAAGAGGAAAATTCTTGGCCATATTAGATAACCTGCTGGCTTAGACTCTCTTTTAATACACAAATCACTGGTCCTTTAGCTGATAGATGAGATTATACCCAAATCACAGGGGCTGGCTTTTCTTTCCATATTCCTCTTTTTATCTCCTCTGTCACCTGTGATGGGGCACTTTCTCAACTCATTGCAAACCAAAGATAAAGCAATGATAGTCAGGTAGCCTTATTACAGAAAATCTGAAATGACTCACCATCCTCAAAGCTAGCCCAGTGACTCACAAGCACAGCTCAGAAAATTCAGCAAGAACATTAACTGAGATTATCTTGCTGAGCAAACTAAGCTGCTTGAAAGAGGGATTTCCACTCCTGTTTTTAATTATGAGAGTATTAAGATTAAAACACGATTTTAATATTGATTAAAAATTTCATTAAAGTCTAATAACTCACAAAGTTTCTCCCACAGTCCTCCCACTAAAGATGTTTTGTTTGCTTACTTATAGTCAGCTATCCTCCCCTTGGTTCATATAACTAGAATTCCATTCATTTTTCATTAGCTGATTGATCACACAACAGCAATATAAACGTAGTCAATGCAAAGAAGACAGGATAAAAGAAAATTAATTGATCTGTTAGTAAACCTACATATTTAAAATATGAGAAGTTATAAGTTTAAAGAAAATTTTTAATCCCCAAACCAGAACCAAGGAAACCAGATGATCCATAGAAGCAAGAAGAAATTATACTATGAAGAACTTATGTCTAATATTCTCCCTCTAAACCTAAACACTTATCTAGAGAAGCATGGTGCCTACAGGGACCTTGCAAGAAATTTGGTCACTACTCTTGCCAATCTGCATCAAAAAAATTATACCAGTGGCAATAATAATATGGCTACCAACTTTTTGAGAGACTAGTATTTACTAGTTACTGTGCTGGGTATACAGTGTCTTATTGTGACTTCTAAATAAGCACTAAGACATTCTGAAGATTATCCCCCTTTATTTAAAATTTACTCTCCAATAAAAAAGTAAAAATAAATTTACTCATCCTTGGAAGATTTTACATACTACTTAAAGTGGGAGGCTTAGTTTCATGGTCAGATATCTTCCCTGACTTCATACAGAAGCCCATGTTATAATATAGATTTTTCTTCATTAAAAAAAAGATAAAAGTAGAGAATGAATAACTGAGCAAATCCCATGGTTCTCTATTAGAAAAAGAACACTCATGAAGCTGTAGTGTAACTATGAAGGATGCATCTTTCATAGTTGAACCTCAAAGGGTCATTTAGAAATCAGTGAGCTTATATCCTTTGTCAGAAATGGTAAAAGACATTATTTTCCACTAATAGCAAAAGATAACTTTTGCATACTGTCTTTCGAATTTATCATATCTCTCAAACATTTCCTAATGGGAAAATCACATACAACTCACTGTGACTGATTTCTCCTTAAAACTCTTTTGTTATTTTTCATCATTCATCATTGTTTACTTTCTTAATGAACCACATAATTCTAGACAGAGAAGTGTCTTATATAGCAAAAGACAGTAATTTTTGGAGAAAATAAATCAGTATAACCAGGAAAACACTGAATTTTGTACAGAAAATAAATTTCTTCTTCTTGCCATACATATGTGTGGCAAGAGGGAGAAAAACAACTCTGTAGAATTTGGCTCAAATTTGCATGCATTAGGTTAACATCTTGCGAATCCATTATTTCATTTACTGGCCTCAAATTTTGTTCTCATTTTTATAGGTCATTATACTGAACTCACTCTATTTCTCATTGTTGAATCTTTTACTCCCTCATTCAATGATGCTGTTATATAGTGCTAATAAACTAGCCATGAAAAGGAAATGTAGGAAGGTTACACTGAAAAGCACAAATAGATCATAAGTCAAGGAAATGCTTTAAATTGTAGGCTTATCATGGGAGAGATTATCCAAAAGAAAACAAAATGTCCATTCAAAGTAACCTTGAAAGATTTTTTAAGAGAAAAGCAACAGCCAGGTTATTCCAAACATACTTTTTAAATTCTCAAAGCAAACAGAATCATTAATTTAAATGGCTCCTTAAAATGCCTTATTGTATGGTAACTTTGGTTCTATAGTATTTCCGAACTCTAAAATGTATTATTATAAACAGCCCCGTGCAACATATGAGTTGCATATTTGATACCAGAGTGATACTGAAGTCACTGTATCATTTTTATGACAAACAAAAATATTTCTATATGGCTTCAGGATTAAGAATATGTCTTACTTCTCCTAAACAACCTGTCTTTTTAAATCTTCAGTTCACTCAGTTCAGTTCAGTTCAGTCGCTCAGTCACGTCCGACTCTTTGTGACCCCATGAATCTCAGCACACCAGGCCTCCCTGTCTATCACCAACTCCTGGAGTTTACCCAAACTCATGTCCATTGAGTCAGTGATGCCATCCAGCCATCTCATCTTCTGTCGTCCCCTTCTCCTCCTGCCCCCAATCCCTCCCAGCATCAGGATCTTTTCCAATGAGTCAACTTTTCGCATGAGGTGGCTGAAGTATTGGAGTTTCAGCTTCAGCATCAGTCCATCCAACGAACATCCAGGACTGATCTCTTTTAGAATGGACTGGTTGGATCTCCTTGCAGTCCAAGGGACTCTCAAGAGTCTTCTCCAACACCACAGTTCAAAAGCATCAATTCTTTGGCACTCAGCTTTCTTCACAGTCCAACTCTCACATACATACATGACCACTGGAAAAAACACAACCTTGACTAGATGGACATTTGTTGGCAAAGTAATGTCTCTGCTTTTGAATATGCTATCTAGGTTAGTCATAACTTTCCTTCCAAGGAGTAAGCATCTTTTAATTTCATGGCTGCAATCACCATCTGCAGTCATTTTGGAGCCCAGAAAAATAAAGTCTGACATTGTTTCCACTGTTTCCCCATGTATTTCCCATGAAGTAATGGGACCAGATGCCATGATCTTCATTTTCTGAATGTTGAACCTTAAGCCAACTTTTTAACTCTCCTCTTTCACTTTCATCAAGAGGTTTTTTAGTTCCTCTTCACTTTCTGCCATGAGGGTGGTGTCATATGCATATCTGAGGTTATTGATATTTCTCCTGGCAATCTTGATTCCAGCTTGTGCTTCTTCCGCCCCAGCGTTTCTCATGATGTACTCTGCACAGAAGTTAAATAAGCAGGGTGACAATATACAGCCTTAATGTACTCCTTGTCCTATTTGGAACCACTTTGTCCAGTTCCAACTGTTGCTTCCTGACCTGCATATAGGTTTCTCAAGAGGCAGGTCAGGTGGTCTGATATTCCCATCTCTTTCAGAATTATCCACAGTTTATTGTGATCCACACAGTCAAAGGCTTTGGGATAGTCAATAAAACAGACATAGATGTTGTTCTGGAACTCTCTTGCTTTTTCAATGATCCATGTTGACAATTTGATCTCTGGTTCCTCTGCCTTTTCTAAAACCAGCTTGAACATCTGGAAGTTCCCTCTCGGCCACTCCTGCACCGTCGTAGCCTGACCTTCAGTTCACTATAAATCAGGAATTGATCCCACTTCCCTCTCTGTGTTAGAGAGGCTGCTCAAAGATAAATTTGTGGCCTAAACTTAAAATCTAATGGCATATGTTTTGTACTCTACTTCGCACATTTCTTATTTCTCCCACCTTTCTCTGTAATTCTCTTGAATTTTTCTTTGCCTACTGTTTTATATTTAATGTTATCTTGTTCTGCTGTGCATATCTTCGTAAGCTAACTTGAACTTTTTTTACACAAAGTGAGAGAGGTGGCAATTCACAATACAAAAATTATAATATAATGATACATATTATGACTGCAATTATATTAAAGACATGGCCACATGGAGAAGACAATGCACAAATAGTGAGATAACTGTGTGATGGTGTTAGTATTGCAAGCATTTTTATTTTTTCTAATTATGACATAATCTGTTAAATTTTCACATATTTTGGTTAAATTTTTATTACAGTAGAATTTTATCTGTAATATGCAGTACTTTGGTGCCCCTAAAGAACCAAAGAAATGTAGTATTTTTGTTCAATTAAGACTGAGCTTTATTTAAACATTTCAAAAGGAAATTTTATTTGTATAATAGTTATATTGAAGAACTAAATAAAAATTATCCTACTTAGGTTCAAAGTGAGAGACATACATAGTAAGACAAATAGAAGAAAATACTCCATGAATTGCCTTGCCTTATACAAATGAACACCTCTCTGCTACGAAGTCATTGCCAGTTGATTATCTAGCATATTTCTGTTGCTATAGACAAAAAAATTCTCTATCATTTTATCTATTGATCTATTTCTCCCTTGAATGCTTTCTACTGTCTTTCCCTTTTCTTTTGAAATCACGTTTTCTTTTTCCCTGCACTGACAATTTAAGGTTTTATCATCATATGAATTATCCTCTTTTGCTTTTAAGCTTTACCAAGGGATTTTGTAGACTGTTACTAAATCTTTAAAAACTGGACTATATACATTATTAACTATCTTGCCTTGTACTTTTCTTCTTAAATTCTAACCTCTGAAGACAAAATTTGCCCAGAGTATGACAAATTATATTATTCAAGAGGGTAGTAGTAATAGGAATTCAGTTATGTTAGAAAATCTGAGAGGTAGTATATGGAATATTCTCTAGAAGTCAATGTTATGAAATGTCTTTGACATATTGGATAAAAAGAGCCATACTGAATCTGAGTTAGGTTTTCTATTTCTTGCTCTTTTCTGCGTTGTGTGGGTTTTGACCTTAATGCCAGCCAATCCCAAAATTCAGTTACTTAACCTTGACATTCTAAGAATGTACCTTGTGTTTGCTATGTTTTATGAGCTCACAGGGTCTCTAGTTGTGTGATTATTTCATTGTCAGGGTAATTAATGAAATGTTAATTAACATGGCTTATGATGATGAAGACTTAGAGGATCCAATTTCTTATAACTAATTACAGTCTTGATTTGTCATTTCATCTCCATATCCTATTCATGAATTTAAAACTAGCATTTCTCTAAGCTTACTATAAACACCATAAAAGGATGGTTTTCAAAATTCAAATTACAATTTTCCTAATTCTTTGACATATAGCTCTTTAAAATAATGACATTTGTGGGCCTGTACCTTTTCCTGATGCACAGTTAGAAAACATTTAGAGCTTCCCTGGTGGCTCGGTGGCAAAGGATCCACCTGCCAATGCAGGAGACACAGGTTTGATCTCTAGGTGGAGAAGATCCCACATGGTGCAGAGCAACCAACTCCATGCACCACAACTACTGAGCCTGTGCTCTAGAGCCTGGGAGTCGCAACTACTGAGCCCATATGTCACAACTATAAGGCTGCGCACCCTAGAACCTGTGCTCCACCACAAGTGAGAAACCCACACAGCGCAACTAGAGAAGAGCCCTCGACTTGCTGCAACTGACTCAGTAAACCAAAAATAAATAAATAAATAATACTTTTTTTTAAAAAAAAGAAACACTTAATTGTTCTTCCCTTTGCCTGGAACGCTCTCTCCTCATCTGGTTGGTGGACTTTTATTCACATTTTAAATTCAACCCCTGTGAATCTTTTGACTCTCATACATGACTTTTCTATATTAAACTCATATATCTGGTTTCATTTCATAATTATTTGCATGTCAGTCGCCAGATTGGAACATAAACTCACTAGGAAGCAGCAGCTACGTCCTATAAAGCTTTGTGGCCCCAGTGCCCATCACTGTATCTTGCATATAACAGAAGTTCACTAAGTGCTTATGGGTGAATAAACACAGGTGTCTAATTTGATCCTCATGTACCATGAGGTGAAGGTGAGAAAACAGAAGCTCAAAAATACTAAGATTCATTCATTCAGAAGACTAATAAGAGATAGTTACTATGAAAAAAGCTTGAGTGGAATAAATGGCTTCTATGCATCAAATATATTAGTTAACAAACATCAAGAGGGAAAGAACTTCTGACAGAAGACACCCATCTATGAGTATTTACTTTTTCCTGTCTGAACAAGATGGCTATTTTAACTTTGTATGTGTTCTGTTCTTGGCACATATAAGTGGATGTGATATAATTAAAAGACAATCTGAAAATTACCTTCACCTCCATCTTTTGTGCTGAACCTATAAATAAATGAATCTAAATGAAAAATAACTAAAAAAAAAACAATCTGTAAGTCTAGAAAATCTAGAAGGGTTAAGTTTCTATATTTGAGTACATTTCCTCCCAGCAAAATAAAAGAAAATCAAATGACTGCATTTCTTCCCAATAAAATAAATTGAAAGGAAATCAAATTGGTATATTTAAATAAGTTCCAGGAACACTGGAACTGTATTGCCATTTGTATTTAAATGTTATTAAATAAAAATAGGATGAGAAATGGAAGATCCTGACTCTATATTAAATCAGCCACAAACTGTGTATCTAGCCCTTGATAAGTTCTTTAATTCATCTGTTTATGATTTCATTTGTAAAATGAAAGAGCAGGACTAAATGCTCTTCAAAATTCTAAATTACCCTGATCTGTCATCCATAATTTTATACTTTTTTCTTGAGAAGAAATAGAGCTTAATGATTGAAAACATAGGTACAAACCCCAAATTTACTACTAAGAAGGCATGCTATCTTAAGCAAGTAACTTAATTTCACTGTGCCTCAATTTATCAGCAAAATAAAAGCTGTTGTGAAGATTAAGTAAATAAATATGTGGAACATGATTAAAATAGTGTTTGGCATATAGTATGCACTATGTATGTATTTCAGCAATATGTGAATCGTGAACTTCCAGATGTTCAAGCTGGTTTTAGGAAAGGCAGAGGACAGTGAAAGTGAAAGAAAGTGAAATCGCTCAGTCGTGTCCAACTGTTTGCAACCCATGGACTGTAGCCCACCAAGCCTCTCCATCCATGGGATTCTCTAGGCAAGAATACTGCAGTGGGTTGCCAGAGGAACCAGAGATCAAATTGCCAACATCCAATGGATCATCAAAAAAGCAAGAGAGTTCCAGAAAAAACATCTATGTCTGCTTTATTCACTATGCCAAAGCCTTTGACTATGTGGATCAGAATAAACTGTGGAAATTCTGAAAGAGATGCGAATACCAGACCACCTGACCTGTCTCTTGAGAAACCTGTATACAGGTCAGGAAGCAACAGTTAGAACTGGACATGGAACAACAAACTGGTTCCAAATAGGACAAGGAGTACATCAAGGCTGTATATTGTCATCCTGCTTATTTAACTTATATGCAGGGTACATCATGAGAAATGCTGGGCTGGAAGAAGCACAAGTTGGAATCAAGATTGCCAGGAGAAATATCAATAACCTCAGATATGCAGATGACACCACCCTTATGGCAGAAAGTGAAGAGGAACTAAAAAGCCTCTTGATGAAAGTGAAAGAGGAGAGTGAAAGAGTTGGCTTAAGGCTCAACATTCAGAAGACTAAGATCATGGCATCCGGTCCCATCACTTCATGGCAAATAGATGTGGAAACAGTAGAAACAGTGGCTGACTTTATTTTTCTGGGCTCCAAAATTACTACAGATGGTGACTGCAGCCATGAAATTAAAAGACACTTACTCCTTGGAAGAAAAGTTATGACCAACCTAGACAGCATATTGAAAAGCAGAGACATTACTATGTCAATAAAGGTCCATTTAGTCAAGGCTATGGTTTTTCCTGTGGTCATGTATGGATGTGAGAGTTGGACTATAAAGAAAGCTGAGTGCCCAAGAATTAATGCTTTTGAACTGTGGTGTTGGAGAAGACTCTTGAGAGTCCCTTGGACTGCAAGGAGATCCAACCAGTCCATCCTAAAGGAGATCAGTCCTGGGTGTCCATTGGTAGGACTGATGTTGAAGCTGAAACTCCAATATTTTGGCCACCTGATGTGAAGAACTGACTCATTTGAAAAGACCCTGACGCTGGGAAAGATTGAGGGCAGGAGGAAAAGGGGACAACAGAAGATGAGATGGTTGGATGGCATCACCGGCTCAGTGGACATGGGTTTGGGTGGACTCTGGGAGTTGGTGATGGACAAGGAGGCCTGGTGTGCTGCGGTTCATGCAGTCACAAAAACTCGAACATGATTGAGCGACTGAAATGAACTGAGCTGATGTATACTTTAGCCATTATTATATTATCATGCCAACTTTTATCAATGGTGAAAAGGTAAATATAAGAATGCACAAAGTATGTTATAATGGGTTTTATACTTGATCTATCTAAACACAAGGCCTTGGTAATTTGCGAATACATTCCATGAATATATATCAATAAACTCCATATTTTCATATTTTCTCATTAAAACATAATGGATGGGTACTGCCAGATTTTGAGACATAAAACGTTGGAAAGAACATTGTTCCCACCTTAACACAATAAAAATAACCAAGAAAACTCTGGATAATTTGAAAACTCTCAACTTTTTGTCAACTCATTAGAAAGCTGAAGTGGTAGGGCAGCAGACTCTAACCTAAAACCTAGGGGAAAACAGGTACCCGCAAGAAGAAACAGGAATGTGAGCACTTGCTTAGCTGGCACACACATTATCAGAGGCAAGTAAGAATTCAGTCAAAATATCTAATAAATCGGTAAACGTGGACTAGCACATAAGTAAAAGTCTTGGGGAAACATACACGTAAGAGGAAGCCAGAGAATTTCAGGCTCTTCTCCACTGCCCTGACCTACTGCTTAATTAAAAAATGATTAGTGAGAGTCTTGAGAAAGCATTCTTCGTGATGTAGGCATGGAGGAAGGTAACAACAGCCACTTCAAAAAAAAGAAAGAACACACACAAAAAAAGAACACACAAGCGCCCACTCAGATCTCTACTTTTCCCCCCTATGTAACAAACGCCTTCCAATATGGGGAGAAGGCACTAATCAAAATCCACTAAAACTAGGGGGAAGCAAGAGGGGACAGCTTAGACAAGAGACACAAACCATTCAAGAAGAAATAAATAACCTGAAGAATGCTGTATCTACTAAAGAAATTCAATTTTAGATAAGTCTTCCAAAAGAAAACCACTCTTCAACAAATGGTGTTGGAAAAGCTATATAAGCACATGCACAATAATGAAATGGGACCCCAATGTCTTACAAAAATTAACTCTAAATAGATGAATCCTTAAAACTAAGCCCCAATACCATAAGTCACAGCAGTCAGCTTAACGAAGAGCTCCTCAACACTGCTCTTAGCAATGATATTCTAGATATAACACCAAACACACAAGCAAGAAAAGCCAAAACTCAATAAACAGAACCAAACCGAGCTTAAAGCTTCCACACGGCAAAAGAAACAACCATCAAAGTGAAAAGGAAACCCACAGAATGGGAAAAAAATTTTACAAACCATGTACTGGATAAGGGATTAACATCTAAAGTATATAAAATTCATACAACTCAATAACAAGAAAACAATCAGATTTTTTAATGGGCAGACAAACTGAATAGACATTTTTTCCAAAGAAAACACCCAAAAGACCAGCATATACATGAAGAGATACCCAATATCACTAATCATCAGAGAAATGCAAATCAAAACCACAATTAGATATCACCTCACACTTATTAGAACAGCTATCATCAAGAATACAAGATATCAAAAACACGTGTCAGTGAGAACGTGGAGAAAAGGGAACTCTTACATACTGTTGGTGAAATTTTAAATTGGTACAACCACTATGGAAAATAATATGGAGGTTCCTTCAGAAATTAAAGAATAAAAATATATAAATGTATCAAGGTAACACACTGCACACTTTAAATATGCATGATGTCATACATTAAAAATATATTAATTTTTACCAAAAATCATTGCAAAGAAAGAGAGGAAGTTAGGGAGAGAGGCAGACTTTAGATAAAGATGCCTTTACTGGTGAATTCTATGAAACATTTAAGGAAGAAAACAATATCAACTCTACAGTAACTCTCCCAGAAAACACAAGATAATGAAATACATCCCAGATCATACTAAGAAGCCAGTACTGCTCTGATGCTAAAACCAAACATAACAACAAAACTAGAGATGGATACCTCTTGTTATCATAGACAGAAAAATTCTCAACAGAGTATTAGAAAATAAAATTTTGCAATATAAAAGAAGGATAATACATCACAAACAAGGATATCCAGAATATATAATATTAAGAACTCTGAAAATTCAAATGAAGAAAATAAACCACCCAATTAGAAAATGAGCCAACAACAAAAAATAATCAGAAACTTCATCAAGAAGACATATGTTAATAGATGGTAAATAAGTTCAACATCATTAGTCATTCAGTTCAGTTCAGTTCAGTCGCTCAGTTGTGTTCAACTCCTTTCAACCCCATGAATCACAGTACTCCAGGCCTCCCTGTCCATTACCAACTGCCAGAGTTCACTCAAACCCATGTCCATCAAGTTGGTGATGCCATCCAGCCATCTCATCCTCTGTCATCCCCTTCTCTTCCTACCCTCAATCCCTGCCAGCTTCAGAGTCCTTTCCAATGAGTCAACTGGTCACATGAGGTGGCCAAAGTACTGGAGCTGCAGCTTTAGCATCAGTCCTTCCAAAGAACACCCAGGACTGATCTCCTTTAGAATGGACTGGTTGGATCTCCTTGCAGTCCAAGGGACTCTCAAGAGTCTTCTCCAACACCACAGTTCAAAAGCATCAGTTTTGGCCCTCAGCTTTCTTCACAGTCCAACTCTCACATCCATACATGACAACTGGAAAAAACCACAGCCTTGAATAGATGGACCTTTGTTGGCAAAGTAATGTCTCTGCTTTTGAATATGCTATCTAGGTAGGTCATAACTTTCCTTCCAAGTAGGGAAACGCAAATTAAAACCACAAGTATACACCAATATATACTTATTAAGACTACCAAACATTTTTTAAAAAACTGCAAATTGCAAGTGCTGGTGAAGAAGCAAAACAAATGGAATCCTCAGATATTCCTGGTGTGAAAGCAAAATGATAGAGCTACTTTAGAAAACAATATGTCTTTTTTGAAAAATAAGGCTTGAAATGCATTTACCATATGCCAATCTCACTCCTAGGACTTACCAAGAGAAGTAAAAACTTCTGTGAATAAAAAAAACCTGTACATGAATATTTATAGCAGCTTTATACATAATTGTTAAAAACTGGAAACTTCTCAAACGTTTTTCAACTAGTGAATGGGCTGAAAACTAAAGCATTCAACCAAGAATGCACAAACTGTGGTATAATCATACAAGGGAACATTCCTTAAAAAAAAAAAAAAACTACTGACACTTATGAACGTCTTGAGAAATCTGTATGCAGGTCAGGAAGCAACAGTTAGAACTGGACATGGAACAACAGACTGGCTCCAAATAGGACAAGGAGTACATCAAGGCTGTATATTGTCACCCTGCTTATTTAACTTCTATGCAGAGTACATCATGAGAAACGCTGGGCTAGAAGAAGCACAAGCTGGAATCAAGATTGCCAGGAGAAATATCAATAACTTCAGATATGCAGATGACACCACCCTTATGGCAGAAAGTGAAGAGGAACTAAAAAGCCTCTTGATGAAAGTGAAAGTGGAGAACGAAAAAGTTGGCTTAAAGCTCAACATTCAGAAAACGAAAACCATGGCATCTGGTCCCATCATTTCATAGGAAATACATGGGGAAACAGTGGAAACAGTGTCAGACTTTCTTTTGGGGAGCTCCAAAACCACTGCAGATGGTGACTGCAGCCATGAAATTAAAAGACGCTTACTCCTTGGAAGGAAAGTTATGACCAACCTAGATAGCATATTCAAAAGCAGAGACATTACTTTGCCAACAAAGGTCCATCTAGTCAAGGCTACATTTTTTTCCAGTAGTCATGTATGGATATGAGAGTTGGACTGTGAAGAAAGCTGAGCACTGAAGAATTGATGCTTTTGAACTGTGGTATTGGAGAAGACTCTTGAGAGTCCCTTGGACTGCAAGGAGATCCAACCAGTCCATTCCGAAGGAGATCAGCCCTGGGATTTCTTTGGAAAGAATGATGCTAAAGCTGAAACTCTAGTACTTTGGCCACATGTGAAGAGTTGACTCACTGGAAAAGACTCAGATGCTGGGAGGGATTGGGGGCAGGAGGAGAAGGGGATGACAGAGGATGAGATGGCTGGATGGCATCACGGACTCGATGGACGTGAGTCTGAGTGAACTCCAGGAGTTGGTGATGGACAGGGAGGCCTGGAATGCTGCGATTCATGGGGTCGCAAAGAGTCTGACATGACTGAGCGACTGAACTGACTAATGAACATTTATCAAATATGTTGAATGAGAGAAACCAAACACAAAGGGTTAAATACTGCACAATTCCATTTACATGACTTTCTGGCAGAAACAAAATTTTAGGGACAGGTATCAGAATCACCTAAAGGAAATCAATCCTAAAGGAAATCAACTCTGAATATTCATTGGAAGGACTGATGCTGAAGCTGGAGCTCCAATATGTTGGTCACCTGATGTAGATAGCCAACTCACTGGAAAAGACCCTGATGTTGGGAAAGACTGAGGGCAGGAGGAGAAGGGGGCAACAGAGGATGAGATGGTTGGATGGCATCACTGACTCGATGGACATGAGTTTGAGCAAAGTCTGGGAGATAATCAAAGACAAGGAAGCCTGGCATTTTGCAGTCCATAGGGTTGCAGAGTTGGACACAACTTAGCAACTGAACAATAACAGAATCACCAATTGCCAGAAGTTTTGGGTGACTGAGTAGTTGTCGAAAAAGACACAAGAGAAAGAAATTTGGGGAGAGTGATCTGTTCTATAACTTGATTATGATAGTAGATATTCTATAAATTTATCAAACTCATATATACTAAAAAATAATTGTCATTTATGTAAATTTAAAAATAAAGTTTAAATTTATAGAAGAAAAAAAGTAAAGTTGTTCTTATCTGGACTGTATTTCTATATCTACACTGGTATCCTTGTGATGGGTCTCTTCACATTTTAAATTTAGTTGAGAAATGTCACCAGAAATTTGGCAATTTTATTCATTTAACTTTTGAGCTTTCTTGATGGCTCAGTTGGTAAAGAATCTGCCTGCAATGCAGGAGTTCAGTTCAGTTCAGTTACTCAGTCGTGTCCGACTCTTTGCGACCCCATGAATCTCAGCACGGCAGGCCTCCCTGTCCATCACCAACTCCTGGAGTTCACCCAAACTCACGTCCATCGAGTCAGTGATGCCATCCAGCCATCTCATCCTCTGTCGTCCCCTTTTCCTCCTGCCCTCAATCCCTCCCAGCATCAGGGTCTTTTCCAGTGAGTCAGCTCTTCACATCAAGTGGCCAAAGTATTGGAGTTTCAGCCTCAGCACCAGTCCTTCCAACGAACACCCAGGACTGGTTTCCTTTAGGATGGACTGGTTGAAACACCTTTCAGTCCAAGGGACTCTCAAGAGTCTTCTCCAACACCACAGTTCAAAAACATCAATTCTTTGGCACTCAGCTTTCTTCACAGTCCAACTCTCACATCCATACATGACCACTGGAAAAACCATAGCCTTGACTAGACTTTGTTGGCAAAGTAATGTCTCTGCTTTTGAATATGCTATCTAGGTTGGTCATAACTTTCTTTCCACAGAGTAAGTGTCTTTTAATTTCATGGCTGCAATCACCATCTGCAGTCATTTTGGAGCCCCCAAAAATAAAGTCTGACACTGTTTCTACTGTTTCCCCATCTATTTCCCATGAAGTGATGGGAACAGATGCCATGATCTTCGTTTTCTGAATGTTGAGCTTTAAGCCAACTTTTTTGCTCCCCTCTTTCACTTTCATCAAGAGGCTTTTTAGCTCCTCTTCACTTTCTGCCATAAGGGTGATGTCATCTGCATATCTGAGGTTATTGATATTTCTCCTGGCAATCTTGATTCCAGCTTGTGCTTCTTCCAGCCCAGCATTTCTCATGATGTACTCTGCATATGTTAAATAAGCAGGGTAACAATATACAGCCTTGATGTACTCCTTGTCCTATTTGGAACCAGTCTGTTGTTCCATGTCTAGTTCTAACTGTTGCTTCCTGACCTGCATACAGGTTTCTCAAGAGGCAGTCAGGTGGTCTGGTATTCCCATTTCTTGCAGAATTTTCCACAGTTTATTGTGATCCACACAGTCAAAGGCTTTGGCATAGTCAATAAAGTAGAAACAGATGTTTTTCTGGAACTCTCTTGCTTTTTCCATGATCCAGTGGATATTGGCAATTTGATCTCTGGTTCCTCTGCCTTTTCTAAAACCAGTTGAAGATCTAGAAGTTCACAGTTCACATATTGTTGAAGCCTGGCTTGGAGAATTTTGAGCATTAGTTTACTAGCGTGTGAGATGAGTGCAATTGTGCAGTCGTTTGAGCATTCTTTGGCAATGCAGGTGACCCCGGTTCAATTCCTGGGTCGGGAAGATCCCCTGGAGAAGGGATAGACTACCCACTCCAGTACTCTATGGCGTCCCTTGTGGCTCAGCTTGCAAAGAATCTGCCTACAATGTAGGAGACCTAGGTTCAATCCCTAGGTTGGGAAGATTCCCTGGAGAAGGGAAAGGCTACCCCCTCCAGTATTCTGGCCTGGAGAATTCCATGGACTACAGCTCATGGGGTCCCAAAGAGTTGGACAGGACTGTCCAACTGTTTATGTCTATTCATTTAACTTTAGGTAGTACTGATCCTCTATATTGCCTTCTATTTCATTAATTTCTGCTCTTTATTTTCTTCCTTCTACTTTCTTTGAGATTATTATTCTTTTTCCTAACTTCTTGTGTTAGACACTTACCTCGTTAATATTGTCTTTTTTTTTTCTCTTCTACAAGCACTTAAGACTATACAGTCATTTCCAAGTGCCACTTTTACTTAATCCCCCAATTTTGATATATATTATTTTCACTATTGTTCAATTTTAAGTATTTTTTATTTCCATTTTAATTTCTTTTATCCATGAGTTATTTTAAACAATTTAAATAAAAAGACAGAGAGGGGATTGGCTTTATTTTTTAACTGATGACTAATTTTACCATAGGGCAATGCATGTGATATGGTCAGTATAATACTGCTCTTTAAAGTTGATGAAGGTGACTTATGGTTTCCTAGTCAATTTTTGTAAATGTTTTCTTTTTGTAAATGACTGAGAAAAATAATACAGTCCTTAGTTTGGAAGTTAAAAGTCTGGTGTATGTGCATTAAATGAAAGTTTCTGACTGTGTGGTTAACCTTCTATTTCCTTACTAACTGCTTCACCCAGAAGTTTCTGATATCTCCCACCCTTACAGTAGCTTTGTCAATTTCTCCAAGCAGTTCTATCAATTTTAAATACAATTTAAAACTATTTTATTATGGGCATATAATTTTAAAATGTTCTTTATCTCTTTCTTGGTGTGGTGAATCTTTGCTTACTATATAGTGACTATCTTTATAACCAAATGTTTTTTGCTTTCAAGTCTATTTTACCCGACATTAAGACAGCTAGCTCACCTTTCTTTCAGTTAGTATTTGTCTGGCATATCTTTTTTCATCCTTATTCTGTCAAACTATTTGCATCCTTGTGTTCTGACTGTTTTGTCTAAACAGAATATAGCTGGATTTTCTATTTTTAATTCCATCTCAACCTCCTTTAATAAGAAACTTCTGTGTACATTTATGTATTACTGAAATCTTTTGATTTGATTATACCATGTTATTTTGTGCTTTTTTATCTGGCCTGATTTTTCTAAGCTTATGTGGGATTGCTAACAATTTTTCCCACTTATTCCATTTTTGTTCTCTAGTGCATAAGTAACTGTACACTAGTTTTTCTTTTAGTGGCTTAACTTTAAATTGTTACCATTCATAAAAGTTTCAAATTAATCAGTAGTAGGAAAACCTGGTGGTTAGGACCATGGACTCAAGTCAGATCATCTGGATTTCAAATCCTGTCTCACTTCTGTGGCTTCAGGTTGTCAATTTTACCATCCATAAAATGCAAATAATAATCACTAACCCCATAGGGTTATTGTGCACCCTAAGATGGGTAAATATACATATAGCAATCAGAAGATGGCTGGTATATCACAAGCCCTAAATTCACAGAAGCTAGTAGGGGTATTCTATTACCAATCACTCTCTTCCAAAGCACAATGAGCTTAGACATAACTCCCTCCTAGCTTACATATTTGTGTTCAGCATTTTAATTATATAATACTTCCTAATATCATGCATTATTATTTTCAACATAAAGTTTATTTCCCACATATATACTATTTTGTTTGCTTACCATTCTTCTTTTTTTAATCTTTCTGGGATTTTTTTCCTTAAGTACACACTTTAGACACTCCTTTGGCCTGCTAATGGTAAGTGCTCTCAGCTGGATATTCAGTTAGTCCTCATTCTTGAAATATAGACTTGGTGGGCATTCAGTTTTAGATAGACTGTTTTTTCTTTAGCATTTTGAAGATATTAAATTTCTATTATTCCTTTGTACTAGCTACTTTTCACTAATACTTTTTTTTTTTTTTTACTTTACAATACTGTATTGGTTTTGCCATACATTGACATGAATCCACCACAGGTGTACATGAGTTCCCAACCCTGAACCCCCCTCCACCACCCTCCCCATATCATCTCTCTGGGTCATCCCAGTGCAGCAGCCCCCAAGCATCCTGTATCCTGTATCGAACCTAGACTAGTGATTCGTTTCTTACATGTTTTGAAATTATTTTACAGTTCTACTATGATATGTCTCAATATGGCTTTCCTTTTTATTTACTGTTGCTGAGAGATACTGGGCTTTTCCAAATCTAAGAATTTTTATCTTTCATCAGTTCTGGAAACTTCTAAGGCATTATTTCTTCCTTATTCTACTTTTCTAAATCTATTCATCTGGATAGCCATATATTAGTACTCATTTAATTCTCCATTTAACTTTCATATTTTCCACGTGTTTCTCTATATTTTGCTTTCTGGCTAATTTTATATCAAACTTTCAGTTCACCAATTCTCTCTTCACCTAAGTCTAATAAGTTTAAGTTATTAACTTCAAAGTTATTAAATATATTTTTATTTCTAGAAGAATGTCTTTAAATCTGTATGCCACATTTGATACTCTCTCATGTACAGCTCTTTTTTTGGTATCTTTCTATTTTATGTGTTAAATATATTACTTTGCTGATAATGCCAATATCTCAAGTATTTAGAAATCTAAATCTGCAGTCTGTCATTTTCATTAAATTTTTCATGGTTTCCTAATGTGGCTATCCCTTTTTAATCACATAAGATTTGACTAAATGCCATATCTGGTAATTCTGAGTCTACGGTGGCAGGTGGATCTTCAGGGAAGCTTTGTATTTGCTTCTGCTGGGTATCACTGGAAAGATTCCAAACAAGGATTACTTTAAAATAACATCTTGGCTAAGATTTGTCCTACTATGCATATAACTTAAATTCAAGCTTCAGATCCAGATGAGGATAGGCTTGAGATCTATAGTTGTAAATTCTCAGGAAAGCAATTCCACATCTCCAAACCAGAGTCATCAAGGTATCAGATCATTTTGTTCAATGTGCCAGCCAAATAGGCTTCTTGTAGGCTCCTTTCCCTGAAGACTGCTATCCCTTTGAGGGCCCAGGTTTAGCCACTTTTTGATGGCCTCAATTCAGGTTTCCATACAAGTCTCCACCAGAAGCTATTAATTCCCAAGACAAGTTTCTTCATACCAGCATTTGTTTCCTCTGCAACCCAAGTTCCCAAACTTGCTTATCTGTCTGGTTTCAACTCCATAATTGCTTGAGGTTTGAATTTTACTTTGATTTTGCTTCTAAAATTTCATTTTTGGCATTTGGAGATTTCCCCTTACTTTTTTACTAAGTTAGATATTCAGTTAAAATTACATTTACTTTATTTTATCCAGATGTTTTAAATATCGTATTTATCACTCTGTCAGAAGTAGTAGTCTTTTATTGACTTTTCTCTCTGTCAGAGCTGACAGTAAAATCCTACTTATTATAACTCTGCTCAGAAACCACTGTTACTTTTAGTTTTCTTTGAGAAGCTTCAATTAAAATCAAATTAATAGATGGATGCTTTTAATACCCTGGGTGTGGGGGCAAAAGCTCTAGGATATAGATTTTGATGCTTTTACTGCTTCTGTTCCCTAATCACTCAACTTGCCTTCACCTTTCTTGATTCAAAATCTGAAATTAATTCAGGCGAGTTTCCTGCTTATGTTTGTAATAGGAAAAAACATTTTTCTTGACTCAAAATGGCCTTTGGGCTCAGCAGATTCTATTCCTCAGAACTACCATTTCTCATGCAAAAAAAAAGCGACTCTTCTCTCACTCAAGTTAAAGTATTCCTCTTGCCTTATCTTTACAGACAAGGTCCAATTACAAGAATTCCTACTGATAGGTTTGGACTAATGTTCTGTTTCTTAGCTCTTTGTCTAGATTTTCAGAGCAGAATAATTTTATCACTATAATAAGTAAAATGCCCCATATCCAAATTTAAATAATAACCCAATTGAGTTGTCACATAATCAGAAAGTGCAAAAGACCTCGTTACTGTGTCCCTGCCAACTAGATACTTTGAATATATCCAACAACCATCAATTAAATGATGAAACAGAAGCTATTTTATTTTTTGATTTCTTGTGTGTTCGGGTTTTGTTTTGTTTTGTTTTTTCTAAATTAAAACAGAGCAAGAGAGAGAAGAGTCCAGTGAATATAACAGCATGTGGGTGGATTCTGCTCAAAGTACTGTAATACAACCATCCAGGTTTTAATCAACAGAATTCACACTGATCAGTGTTATTACAGTGAATGCTAATTAAACATATCATGCCTTGACACCAAAAATAAAGTGTTAACAAATTCAACCTCAAGCAAAAGGAATCTAATTCCTTTGAAAGCCACAATTTGCACCAAAGCTCACTCAATAAGAAATGTGTTTTTAGCTGTTTTCCCACAACATACAATAAATAGAAACAGACCTGGGGAAGCAGTGAGACTATTAAAAACAGTAAGTGTAAAAAAAAAAAAAAAACAAACAGTAAGTAATGATTGTTCTAGCCACAAAACAAGCTCCTCTTCAAGTAAACAAGGGCAATATACAATATTTTTTAACTTAAAAAAAATACAATATTTAAGTAAACAAGGGCAATATACAATATTTTTTAACTTAAAAAAAAATACAATATTTATTTGG
The DNA here is from genome assembly GCF_014754425.2 of Oryx dammah. Taxonomy (NCBI): domain Eukaryota; kingdom Metazoa; phylum Chordata; class Mammalia; order Artiodactyla; family Bovidae; genus Oryx; species Oryx dammah. The sequence continues at coordinate 57,277,386 of NW_024070194.1, forward strand.
TTGCACTGGGTCTTGGTTGCAGCACATGGGATCTAGTTCCCTTACCAGGGATCAAACACACACCCCCTGCATTAGCAGCAAGAAGTCTTAACCACTGGATGACCAGAGAAGTCCCTACAGTATTTTTATAAAAACATGCCCTAAAAATATCAATGGTCTGGGAGTCAAGATACCTAGATCTCTATGCTAGTTCTGCCAACAATTAGGAGTATGACCTTGAAAAAAAATCACACAACTTCTCTGGATATCATTTTCTTCACCAGTAAAATGACAGAACTGAGCAAAATGATCTAAGTTTCCTTCTAGATGCAAGCCATATGAATTTTTTAATGTGTACCTTCTTTTTCACAAGAAGAAGGTCTATATAAATGAAGGTCACTGTCATGACAGTTCTTTGGTAGCAAGTCTGAACTGGGGCAATAAAAGATGGATAAAGAGGCCTGGAAGCATTTAAGTAGCAAGCATCGACTTCTTAGTTTTCCTTTTGAAAACTGCCCTAGTTTCTCTCTTTCTGGAAACATGTGAAGGAAGGGTGTTAAACAGTATTATTGGAATGAAAGTCATTTATCTCTTCTGATATTGTTTTAGTTGTTACTGAGGGTGTAAGATAGAGGACCAGAGATGTTTCAAGAGTTCAGGGTGGTGACTTCCCTAGTAGTCCAGTGGTTGACTCCACTTCCAATGCAGGGGATGCAGGTTCGATCCCTTGGTGAGGACCTAAGAGATCCCACATGCAGTGTAGCGTGGCAAAAAAGAAAAAAGAGACAGAGGGAATTCAGGGTGAGGAGGTCTATAAAAGGCTTACTACTTAATAAAGTGATGGTTCTCAATGTTTAGTATATAATAAAATCACCTGGGATTCTTAAGTCAAGAATATGGTGAGCTTGAGAAGGGCCTCAAAAATCTGTGTTTCTGACAGGCAGCCCTGATGATTCCAAAGAAGACAGTCTTGGGCTATATTTTAAAAACACTTCTCTCAACAAAGCTCAAATTGTAAAATTTGTTACGGAACTGTGAAACAGTGCCTAACTTTATGTGTGAAACAGAGCTTAACTTTATGGAAACTTTAAGATGATTTAAACAAAATCCAAATACATAATCCTTTAATACCAAGAGGCTATAAGCAGGATTCTAGAACAACACTGTGATTAAATTAGCATATTCTAATATAATTTTTCCTAAACAAATGGTTCCCAACCATTTTTTCAAACAAGAATAAATTTCTATAATTCTAGCAATATTGTTTTCCTGATAATTTAATTCCTTTTTCTTTGTCAGCATAACTCTGCTTTTATAAAGTTTCACTTAGCATAACAAACATCAGAATTTAGGATACAGAAAATGAAGACTCTATATTTACAATGAGGAATTTATTTAATTGATTATATTACACTGAAAAACATAATAAAGGTAATTTATTTCATTTCTTTAACACCTGGTAGATTAAAAATACTTCATAATCTCTCTGCAGTGCCTATCTAAATGGTAATATGACTTTGACGGTTTCGTGGCACAGAGCAAAATTAATTTTTAAAACATCTGCATTAATGGGCTTTTAGATATATCAGAAGAGTGGGTTACATTCTGACCCCAGAAATATATATTCATCTAGCCTGGAATTTGATAATTTGCTTTTCAGCTGTCACCAATTTCTTATGCTGGTCTATATGCAGTAAACACTGAGGAGTAAGTCGTTTTACAAAGTCAGAGACAATCACCGGCGTTGTTAACTGGTGCATACCTATTGTGGGATGACAGAATGTGGTCTACTGGAGAAGGGAATGGCAAGCCACTTCAGTATTCCTGCCTTGAGAACCCCATGAACAGTATGAAAAGGCAAAATGATAGGATACCAAAAGAGGAACTCCCCAAGTCATTAGGTGCACAATATGCTACTGGAGATCAGTGGAGAAATAACTCCAGAAAGAATGAAGGGATGGAGCCAAAGCAAAAACAATACCCAGTTGTGGATGTCACTGGTGACAGAAGCAAAATCTGATGCTGTAAAAAGCAACATTGCATAGGAACCTGGAATGTCAGGTCCATGAATCAAGGAAAATTGGAAGTGGTCAAACAAGAGATGGCAAGGGTGAACGTCGACATTCTAGGAATCAGTGAACTAAAATGGACTGGAATGGGTGAATTTAACTCAGATGACCATTATATCTACTACTGCAGACAGGAATCCCTTAGAAGAAATGGAGTAGCCATCATGGTCAATAAAAGAGTCCAAAATGCAGTACTTGGATGCAATCTCAAAAATGACAGAATGATCTCTGTTCGTTTTCAAGGCAAACCATTCAATGTCACAGTTATCCAAGTCTATGCCCCAACCAGTAACACTGAAGAAGCTGAATTTGAACGGATTTATGAAGACCTACAAGACCTTTTAGAACTAACACCCAAAAAAGATGTCCTTTTCATTACAGGGGACTGGAATGCAAAAGTAGGAAGGCAAGAAACATCTGAAGTAACAGGCAAATTTGGCCGTGGAATGCGGAATGAAGCAGGGCAAAGACTAATAGAGTTTTGCCAAGAAAATGCACTGGCCATAGCAAACACCCTCTTCCAAAAACACAAGAGAAGACTCTACACATGAACATCACCAGATGGTCAACACCAAAATCAGACTGATTATATTCTTTGCAGCCAAAGATGGAGAAGCTCTATACAGTCAGCAAAAACAAGACCAGGAGCTGACTGTGGCTCAGATCATGAACTCCTTATTACCAAATTCAGACTCAAATTGAAGAAAGTAGGGAAAACCGCTAGACCATTCAGGTATGACCTAAATCAAATCCCTTATGATTATACAGTGGAAGTGAGAAATAGATTTAAGGGCCTAGATCTGATAGATAGAGTGCCTGATGAACTATGGAATGAGGTTCGTGACATTGTATAGAAGACAGGGATCAAGACCATCCCCATGGAAAAGAAATGCAAAAAAGCAAAATGGTTGTCTGGGGAGGCCTTCCAAATAGCTGTGAAAAGAAAAGAGGCAAAAAGCAAAGGAGAAAAGGAAAGATATAAGCATCTGAATGCAGAGTTCCAAAGAATAGCAAGAAGAGATAAGAAAGCCTTCTTCGGCGATCAATGCAAAGAAATAGAGGAAAAGAATAGAATGGGAAAGACTAGAGATCTCTTCAAGAAAATTAGAGATACCAAGGAACATTTCATGCAAAGATGGGCTCGATAAAGGACAGAAATGGTCTGGACCTAACAGAAGCAGAAGATATTAAGAAGAGATGGCAAGAATACACAGAAGAACTGTACAAAAAAGATCTTCACAACCCAGATAATCATGATGATGTGATCACTAATCTAGAGCCAGACACCTTGGAATGTGAAGTCAAGTGGGCCTTAGGAAGCATCACTACGAACAAAGCTAGTGGAGGTGATGGCATTCCAGTTGAGCTCTTTCAAATCCTGAAAGATGATGCTGTCAAACTGCTGCACTCAATATGCCAGCAAATTTGGAAAACTCAGCAGTGGCCACAGGACTGGAAAAGGTCAGTTTTCATTCTAATTACAAAGAAAGGCAATGCAAAAGAATGCTCAAACTACTGCACAACTGCACTCATCTCACATGCTGGTAAAGTAATCCTCAAAATTCTCCAAGCCAGGCTTCAGCAATACATGAACCGTGAACTCCCTGATGTTCAAGATGTTTTTTAGAAAAGGCAGAGGAACCAGAGATCAAATTGCCAACATCTGCTGGATCATGGAAAAAGCAAGAGAGTTCCAGAAAAACATCTATTTCTGCTTTATTGACTATGCCAAAGCCTTTGACTGTGTGGATCACAATAAACTGTGGAAAATTCTGAAAGAGATGGGAATACCAGACCACCTAATCTACCTCTTGAGAAATCTGTATGCAGGTCAGGAAGCAACAGTTAGAACTGGACATGGAACAACAGACTGGTTCCAAATAGGACAAGGAGTACGTCAAGGCTGTATATTGTCACCCTGCTTATTTAACTTCTATGCAGAGTACATCATGAGAAACGCTGGACTGGGAGAAACACAGGCTGGAATCAAGATTGCCGGGAGAAATATCAATAACCTCAGATATGCAGATGACACCACCCTTATGGCAGAAAGTGAAGAGGAGCTAAAAAGCCTCTTGATGAAAGTGGAAGTGGAGAGTTAAAAAGTTGGCTTAAAGCTCAACATTCAGAAAACGAAGCTCATGGCATCCGGTCCCATCACTTCATGGGAAATAGATGGGGAAACAGTAGAAACAGTGTCAGACTTTATTTTGGGGGGCTCCAAAATCACTGCAGATGGTGACTGCAGCCATGAAATTAAAAGACACTTACTCCTTGGAAGAAAAGTTATGACCAACCTAGATAGCATATTCAAAAGCAGAGACATTACTTTGCCAACTAAGGTCCATCTAGTCAAGGCTATGGTTTTTCCTGTGGTCATGTATGGATGTGAGAGTTGGACTGTGAAGAAGGCTGAGCACCGAAGAATTGATGCTTTTGAACTGTGGTGTTGGAGAAGACTCTTGAGAGTCCCTTGGACTGAAAGGAGATCCAACCAGTCCATCCTAAAGGAGATCAGTCCTGGGTGTTCATTGGAAGGACTGATGCAGAGGCTGAAACTCCAGTACTTTGGCCATCTTATGCAAAGAGTTGACTCATTGGAAAAGACCCTGATGCTGGGAGGGATTGGGGGCAGGAGGAGAAGGGGACGACAGAGGATGAGATGGCTGGATGGCATCACCGAGTTGATGGACATGAATTTAGGTAAACTCCGGGAGTTGGTGATGGACAGGGAGGCCTGGTGCGCTGTGATTCATGGGGTCCCAAAGAATCGGACACAACTGAGTGACTGACCTGAACTGAACTGATGCTGGGATAAACCCATGGAGAGAGGAGACTGGCAGGCTACAGTCCATGAGGTTGCAAAAGTCAGACACGACTGAGCATACACGCATGCACGTGACCACATGAAGTGTGAACATGTACATATGTTTTTTTGAAGACAGGAGGAAAATAAGTATCTCCTAAAGAAAAAAAAGGTTTAGAAATAGTTCAATAATGAAATCAAAACAATCTTGAATGTTGTGTAAATAACTTTCATAAAAATGTTGACTTCAAAGGCAGAATAATAAATGGGCTCAGTGGAGAGAAAAATACGCCAACTGTAAAAGGACACTTACAGAGGAAGGGGTGCACTACCAACTTGCATCTTTTTCTAAACCACATAAACCAGAGAAGACTCATGTTGAGGAAAAAACCACTTTCTCCGACGCATAAAGAAGGTACAGAAGAGAGAATTAATTGGAAGCTAAGAAATGCTTTCCCTCTAATTAGCTAAAGCCCATGCTAGACTGCTTCCCTTGTGGCTCAGCTGGTAAAGAATCTGCCTGCAATGTGGAAGACCTGGGTTCGATCCCTGGTTTGGGAAGATCCCCTGGAGAAGGGAAAGGCTATCCACTCCAGTATTCTGGTGTGGAGAATTCCATGGACACAGTCCATGGGGCCACAAAGAGTCAGACACGACTGAACGACTTTCACTTTCACTTTCATGCTAGACTTGCCAAGCTAGACTTCTTCAAATACTTTAGTCATAGTAGGAATGAATAACTCACCTTTTTACCTGCAAAATATGTTTCAAGCAAAGGGAGTGCTATTTTCTACACATAATGGAAATCTTTATGTTAGTACCAAAAAAGTTAAGATTCCCTTAAGAAAGTCCTTGAATATGAAACTGGGTCATTTGTAGAGATGTGGATGGACCTAAAGACTACCACACTGAGTGAAAGAGAAAAATACATATCATATACTAACATATATGTGGAATCTAGAAAAACAGTACAGATTAACTTATTTGCAAAACAGAAAGAGAGACACAGATGTAGAGAACAAACGTATGGACACCAAGGTGGGTGGGATGGCCTTGGAGATTGGGATTGACACATATACAACATGACGTATAAAACAGATACCTAATAAGGACCTACTGTTAGTACAAGGAACTCTACTTAATAATCTGTAATAGCCTATATGGGAAAACAATATAAAAAGAGTGGATATATGTATAACAGATTCACTTTGCTGTACACCTGAAACTAACACAACCTTGTAAATCAACTATACCCCAATAAAAAATTTTTTAATAGACTTTGAATAGTCATAGAACAGATTCTCAACCATAGCCCATTTGTCAAACTACTTCTCTCTGTGTGAAAGGGAGGATTCTCTAGCTGGACTGTCACTTCCCTTGAAGTTAAGAGATACTGCTATTGACAATATCCTGCCAGTGTAGGAAGTGTGTTTGAAATGGTGCCTGATGATTACATCACATAGAGCAAACCAGAGAGGATACAGAAGAAGCCAGGTGATGTAAGGAGTATATCTCCAGGAACCAAAAAACAGTAACAGTGCTTATAAGCAGTGAAATTTTAAAATGACCTGGAAATCAGAATATGTGAATCTCAGTCCCAGTTATGACCTGTTGTGTGACTTTGGCTAAGACACACCTTTCTTGTCTTACAGAGTCCTCCAGCTTTTCTGTCCTAGAATCCTATGAAATTATGATATTGACATATGCGTTGATCTTACCCATAATTCTAGGAGCTCAGCCTTGGTTCAAAACAGTCCTGGATAAAATTTTTAGTCTAGTACATCCCTGGATAACCTTCCTCTCATGCTGCAATTTGAAGGAACATTTGCTGTTCTATTTCTCAGCCTCACAAGCAGCCAACATTTTTCCTCCAAATGAGGCTTCCCCTCCTCATCCTATCTCTGATTGCTGTGTTTATCCTAGTGTATTTTGACTGTTTCTATTTCCACTCCATTTTGTACAGGAGGACCAACTTCAGTCTTGATGAATGAATCTCCTGAGGGAAGTAATCCATTTTTATAAACATTCTGGGAAGGTGATTTCCACTCAAGACAGAAAGCTGACATTTGTACATATTTCTGTCTGTATTTATGGACTGATTTGAGTATGAAAACACGTAAATAAGAGATTGGGTCTTGAAACAGGATAAAGAGAAAAGGGTTAGAGAGAGGAGAGTGAAGGAGGAAAGAAAAGCAAAAGAAAGGAAGCAGAAAATTGGGAAATAAATCACCTGCCACAGCAGTGACACATTAATGCCATCTGTATTATCTGAGTAAGCACCAATTCAAAATTTTCCTGTTAAGAAAATGTGACAAGAGAATCAAAAAATCAAATAATATTAATATATTAATAAAAATACTACTTCAGAAGTTTAGCAAGAATTTAGAAAAGTCAAGCATATTTAACAAATTGTTTAGCAATAACACTAAATTAATTAGTATCATTGAACTAAGTGGCTGTATTATTCTGTAGTTCAGAAATGCTTCTTTTGCCCTCTGAGTGTCAGAAGCCCTCACTCATTACTGTTCATATAAATTTCAGTCAGCTACCCTCCAAGTTCTTTGATGACAAGAAGTATGTGAGCTGGGCTGCTCACCTTCCCCCAATTCCCCCTCCCCTTCCCACCTCCAGCCTCTGGTAACCACAGTGTGCTCTGTTTATCTGAGTTTGGAGTCTGCCCTTTTCTTCTTTTTAGATTACACACAATTGAAATCATAAAGTGTTTGTCTTTCTGCCTGACTTATTTCACTTAGCAGTAAAGCACTCAAGGTCCATCCATGTTGCCTCCAATAGCAGGATATCCTCATTTTTAAGGCTGAATAACACAAAATCACTGCAGGTGGTGATTGCAGCCATGAAATTAAAAGATACTTACTCCTTGGAAGAAAAGTTATGACCAACCTAGATAGTATATTCAAAAGCAGAGACATTACTTTGCCAACTAAGGTCCGTCTAGTCAAGGCTATGGTTTTTCCTGTGGTCGTGTATGGATGTGAGAGTTGGACTGTGAAGAAGGCTGAGCACCAAAGAACTGATGCTTTTGAAGTGTGGTGTTGGAGAAGACTCCTGAGAGTCCCTTGGACTGCAAGGAGATCCAACCAGTCCATTTTGAAGGAGATCAGCCCTGGAATTTCTTTGGAAGGAATGATGCTAAAGCTGAAACTCCAGTACTTTGGCCACCTCATGTGAAGAGTTGACTCACTGGAAAAGACTCTGATGCTGGGAGGGATTGGGGGCAGGAGGAGAAGGGGACGACAAAGGATGAGATGGCTGGATGGCATCACGGACTCGATGGACGTGAGTCTGAGTGAACTCCAGGAGTTGGTGATGGACAGGGAGGCCTGGAATGCTGCGATTCATGGGGTCGCAAAGAGTCGGACACGACTGAGTGACTGAATGAACTGAACATTCCGTTGTGTATGCACACACACAAACTCATATACAGAAAGACACATACACACACCACATATTCTTGATCCATTCATCTGTTGATGGACACACAGGTTGCTTCCATGTCTTGGCTACTGTAAATAATGCTGCCGCAAGTAAGAGGGGCACAGATCTCTCTTCAACACAGTGTCTTCATTTCCTTTGGATATACACCCAGGAGTGAAATCTGGATCATATGGTAGTTCTATGTTTAATTTTTTGAGGATTCTCCATATTGCTTTTCACAGTAGTTTTATCAATTTACAATCCCACCAACACATATGGTTCCCTTTCTTCCACATCTTCACCTGCATTTGTTATCGCTTATCTTTTTGATGATGGTCATTAAGACAGGTATGAGGTGATATCTCTTGGGATTTTAATTTGCATTCCCTAATGATCACTGATGTTGAACAACTTTTCATGTACCGGCTGGCTATTCATATTCTTCTTTGAAAAAGTGTCTGTTCAGATCATTTGCCCATTTCTAATTTGGATTATTTCTCTCTTTCTTTTTTTTTTTTTTTTTTTGGCTATTGCAGCTGCAATCGATGACAACTGATCCTATAGTCATATGAAGGCTGGTCTGGACACCTAAAATACTTTTACAGTCACATATCTGGCATTTCAAATAGGATGGATACAATAGCTGTGGAATGGCCAAATGTGCATATATATATATATAATACACACACGTATATATATATATTTCCACATGACCTTTTCAAATGCTTCACTTGAGTAACCTTGTAGCATGGAAATCTCAAAGTTAATTGCAATTCTTCCATGGCAGCTGGCTTCCCCTACAGCATGCATTCCAGGAAATCCAGGTGGAAGCTACAGGGCTTTTTGTGACCTGTCTTTGGAATACATGCAGCATCAATTTGGTTACAAAGAGCCAGCTCAGTTTCAGTGTGTGAACGATAGACAAAGACATAGACACAAGGGGTGTTTACTGGGGGTCAGGGAACTTTGGAAACTAGCTGCCACAATACTGGCTTGAGAAATAAGAGCCAGAGTCAAAAATACCTAACAGGTGACACTTAGGACTGACTTTCTTTTTTTTATATACTAATTTATTTATTTTAATTAGAAGCTAATTCCATTACAATATTGTGGTGGTTTTTGCCATACATTGACATGAATCAGCCATGGGTGTACATGTGTCCCCCATCCCAAACCCCCCTCCCACGTCCCTCCCCATCCCATCCCTCTAGTGGTCCCAGTGCACTGGCTTTGGGTGCCCTGTTTCATGCATCAAACTCGGACTGGTCATCTATTTCACATATGGTAGTATATATATTTCAATGCTATTCTCTCAAATCATCCCATCCTTGCCTTCTTCCACAGAGTCCAAAAGTCTGATATTTATATCTGTGTCCCTTTTGCTGTCTTGCATATAGGGTCATTGCTTCCATCTTTCTAAATTCCATATATATGGGGGCTTCCCCAATAGCTCAGTTGGTAAAGAATCTGCCTGCAATGCAGGAGACCCCATTTTGATTCCTGGGTCAGGAAGACCCCCTGAAGAAGGAACAGGCTACCCACTCCAGTATTCTTGGTCTTCCTTTGTGGTTCAGCTGGTAAAGAATCCACCTGCAATGTGGGAGACCTGGGTTCTATCCCTAGGTTGGGAAGATCCCCTGGAAAAGGGAACAGCTATACACTCCAGTATTCTGACCCTATACAGTCCATGGGGTTGCAAAGAGTCGGATACCACTGAGCAACTTTCACTTTCACTTTCATACTGTATTGATGTTTTTCTTTCTGACTTACTTCACTCTGTATAATAGGCTCCAGTTTCATCCACCTCATTAGAATTGATTCAAATGTGTTCTTTTTAATAGCTAAGTAATATTCTATTTCTTGAAAACAAACCTGTGATATATCCAATAAGGTGAAAATTCAGGTCTCCATATACTAAAAGATGGCATTAACTAACAGAATACATTGTATAAAATTTCTTGTGTATTGGACCTTACAGCCACTTCTAGGCACATACAAATATCACACAGCACCAGAATCTTTAAAAACACTAACAAGTAGCATCTTTAAACATGAAATAAAGGAGTTCTCTGGTGGCCTAGTGATTAGGATTTCATGTTTTCAATACCATGGCCCAAGTTTAATCCCTGGTGAGGGAACTGAAATCCCACAAGTTTGTATGCCCCTCCCCACCCAAAAAAAGCTGTAGAATGAAACAAAATTATAACAGCATTTTTGAAAAGAAATTGAAACTATTAACATAGTAAAATGTCAGAAAAAGCATTTCACAATCTAGAAATAAAACCTTACTTCCAGGTTTTCTTTGTTCATGCTCGTTTTCTCCTGATACTCAAATGCAAAATACTTTAAAAGTTACTCAGAATGTCTTCCAAAGTGCATTGCAATCATTAATTAGTTATTCCACACAATGTTCCCCCGAGGAAAATAATGATAATTATCCAGTATTATGGAAAGCAATAGCAGGCTTCTAAAGACCAACTTGCCCAAGTGCATACCCAAAGAATGTGATTTTTCTCTAAAGCTTTCCAGACCTCAGCTCTCACCATTAAATCGTAAGAAGTCTGCCATTCCTGGTGAAGCCATCTGTTCACTTGGGAAGATATCTTTTATCTTGCAGATGCTAAAATTAATGTGCTAAACTAATCATTTGCTAATACTGTTGCTGAATCTCTATTTACTCTACTTGGTCCCAAGCCCTAACTCTAAAGATATGTAAATAAAGCTATATAAGAAAGCTCCAACTTGCTTGACTTGCAGGAAACGTCATTATTACTTCTCCAGAAGAAATAATTATAAACTTATACCTGTATCACATTTTTACATGTCCTAGTATTATATTAAAGACAGCCATAAAACACAGCATTTTAATAACAAGCTATGGTCAATTAACATACTTTGACCTAGAACAAAGTATAGTGACAACACTACTTCTCTGTTTGGCTACATCTGGCCTTGCTATTCCTGTCATTTATCGTCTCCATTTTTTTTTTTTATTAGCTTCAAAGGGAAAAGGACTATGGCAGTCAAAATGGTTAAAAGCATGGATCATTTTACAAATAAAGCAGAGTGCTTTTCTGAACAAATCTGCATTATTAAAAAAGATAACTGAGTCTGTCTTGTTAATTGACTCTAATTTATTCCATTGAAATTACATCATTTTCTGTGCTAAGCTATTCATAATCCAAGCATATCACACACCGATTTGCTGAGGCTGTGAAACTAGTCTATCAGAATTAATTAGCAAATTAAGAGACTTTGCACTAAAAATTTCTCAGCAGAGGAAAACAAAATGGCATCAGCATCTTGTGAAAGAGGTTAAAAAAAAATAGAATGTTGTAAAGAAAAATAAAACAAGCTGAACAGCTTCCTATTCAGTTGACCACAGGTAGAGTAGATTTAGTTATACCAAAAACATATTGATTTGAAGAGGATTAGGAGTGTTAGAAAGCTGGTGTTTTATGTGAATGTGGTCACCTGGCCTCCAAAGTAAACTATTTGCCTGAGGAAAGGAAAAAGGCAGGTGAAGAGGAAGAGACAGACATGAATCAAAATGAGCAGCTAGATTTTCAAGAGCTGTTCTTAACCTTGACTACACCATGGAACCCTGTGGGAGATTTAAAAGTCACTAATGTCTCAGGTATTCTAATGTAATTTATCTGGAGTGTGGCCTGATCATCAGGATTTTCACAAGCTTCTCAATGTGCAGCACTGAGACTGGAGGACCACTGATTTAGATGTCAGTCATGGTCAGAAGGGATATGGTTCAGGACAGAAGGCTGCCATCATAGGTCGGGGCTAAGAGCAAATCCTGGCTTTGGCAATATAGTAGAAGACATTTTCACAGAACCCTCTCATGGTATAGCACTACGAAAATCCTAGATAAAATGTTTTAAGACATTTTTTCTAACGTATTGTCCACCTGACAAGAAATTAAGAGAAATTTTCAAAGGCCAGAATGAAAAGAACGCATAAATCCTCACAAATCAGTAGGACAGGGACTGGCAGCTGTTTTGGAGACTATGGCAATTCTTGTTAATCGAGATCCTGAGATTTAATAAGCTATATGTGGATAACAGAAGACCAAGCCAAGGGCCCTTTTAGAGTGGTCCGATTACAGATGCTCCCTTAAACCTGATGCCTTCAAAGGGTGACATCCTCAGAACATGAAAGATGGGGGACAAAGCCAAAAACACCAATCCCACCAAAATAATAATACAAGTGATTCTTAGCCTTAATTCTAGATTCTTCAGAAGAAAAGGAAGAAGTCTGCCCTGCATAGGAATTCATGTTAATTGTGTGGCCTAAAAAGTCACAAGCCAAAAATTTAGTTAAATAGGTCCTGAGATAGTGGTGACCACACTAGCAGAAACAGACTTCATGTCTGTCTGGAAGAACACACTTCAATCCTGGCCTGCAAAATGTCTTCACATGATGTCCTGAGAAATAAGGCCTTGCAATATGTGAAAATATAAGTCCCTCTGAGAGCCATAAGGAAGAGGAGCCATAAGGAAGAAAAAAAAGGTCAAGAATCAAATCCAAAACTGTAATGATCAGGTATAAACGGGAAAATAAAGCAAATTCCTTCATCTAATAAAATATGTCTTGCAAATAAACAAAAACTCTACCACAGGGGCTTCCCTGGTGGCTCAGTGATAAAGAACCTGGCTGCTAACACAGGAGACGTGGGTTCTGACCCTGGTCTCAGAAGAGCCCACAGGCCTCAGGGCCACTAAGCCCATCTGTAGAGTCTGTGCCTGTGCTGTAGAGTCTGGGAGCTGCAGCTACTGAACCCACGTGCTGCAACCACAGAAGCCGTAGAGTCCTAGAGCCCAAGCTCCACAACACTGGCAGCCACTGCAACGAGAAGCCTGTGCACTGCACCAGAGAAAAGCCCACACGGCAGTGAGGACCTAGCACAGCCAAAAATTAACTGAACTTAAGAAATCTGTCAGAAGGTATCACTATGTAGTTAAACAATTCTTAAAAAGCAGGGAAAACACAAGGATTCACACTCTCGTTACTTCTATTCAACATTTTACTAGAGGTTGCAGTCAGTGGAATAAAACAAGATAAAAAAATATGAGCAGTGGAAAAGGGCGGCGGGGGGGGACTATTATTGTATATAGACAATAAATCCCAAAGAAAATACTAAAATTATTAAGAAAGTTTAGCCAGGTAAATGTATGTAAGATAAGCATATAACTTTTTACTTAAATTCTACACATCAACAATAAGGAATTGGAAAATGCAATTTTTAAAGAGAGGCCATTTACTACAGTGACACAAAAACAAGGAAGCTAGGAATAAATCTAAAAAGTCCTATGCAAGAAAGGCTTAGAGAATATTACAAAATTTACTTTAAGACATTAAAGGTGACTCAAATAAAAAGAGAGAGATAATGTGCTCAAAAACAGGCATACAATATTCTAATCTCAGTTCTCCCCAAATGGATGTAATATGATTCAATCAAATTCTAAATAGAGATTTTGTGGAACTTGACAAGTTGATTTTTAAGATTTACGGAAAAGAGGGAAAGCCAAGAAAGGTCAAAGCACATCTAGAAAAGAATCAGGAGAGATTTCTCCTACCAAATACCAAACCTTACAATAAAGCTGTAGCAATTAGAAAGTGGGATATAAGCACAGGGATGGCCTAGTAAAATGATTTTTTTAAGTACTTTTTCTATTTTTTAAAAATGGAAAGCCCAGAAACAGACTCACACATATATGGAAACATGATACAACAGAGAAGACACTGGACATCAGTGGAAAAAGGAAGACAAAAAATTTTCTCAGACAATTAGTTATCCATATCAGGTGGTGGCAACTACAGTTCACAGGCCAAATCCAACAAGCCTCCTGCTTTTTGTAAATAAAAATTTATGGGGACACAAGCATGCTCATCCATTTACAACTTGTCTTTGGCTGCTTCTGTGATACAATGACAAAGTTATGTATTACAATAGGGACCATATAGATGAGAAGCCTAAAATATCTACTCTTCTGTCCTTTACAGGAAAGTGTGCTGATCAGTGATTGCTAGTATTAAAAAATTAGAATGAATTCCTACCTTCTACCAAACAGAAATCAAGTCCAACTACAAAAAGAATGTAAATGGGAAAGGAAAAACTTTAAGACTCATAGTAAAAATTATAGAAAAATATTTCTATGATTAAGGGATAAGGGAAGATTTTAAAATATATGAAAAGCAAAAATTTTAAAGGATTTTTAAAAATTAACTTTGGTTTCTCAAAGAGGCAACAAAAACCCACAACCAGAGATAAGATACTGAATCACATTAAGTCACAAAAGGATTAATATATACAATACATAATCAAATCCTACAATTCTGTAATATTAGCAATGTAAAAGTCAGATAGAAATATTAAGAAAACAAGAGTCATTTCACTAGGTAGTTGACACATGAAGGACTGATTAACATAATCTATTATTATAATTGGGCTTCCCTAGGAGAAGGCAGTGGCAACCCACTCCAGTACTCTTGCCTGGAAAATCCCATGGACAGAGGAGCCTGGTAGGCTGCAGTCCATGGGGTCGCTGAGAGTCAGATACGACTGAGCAACTTCACTTTCACTTTTCACTTTCATGCATTGGAGAAGGAAATGGCAACCCACTCCAGTGTTCTTGCCTGGAGAATCCCAAGGACGGGGGAGCCTGGTGGGCTGCCGTCTATGGGGTCGCACAGAGTTGGACACGACTGAAGCAACTTAGCAGCAGCAGCAGTAGCTCAGATGGTAAAGAATCTGCCTGCAATGCAGAAGACCCAGGTTTGATCCCTGAGTAGGGAAGATCTCCTGGAGAAGGAAATGGCAACCCACTTCATTATTCTTGCCTATAGAATTCCATGGACAGAGGAGTCTGGCAGGCTACAGTCCATGAGGTTGCAAACAGTTGGACACAGTAGAGAGACTGACACATACACACACATTAATATAATTAACATAACAAAATAAAAAGTTTACTTCAACAGTAGGCAGAGAAATGAAAACTGAAACTACAATGAGATGTCATGTCAAATCCTCCAGATAAACCAAAATTAAAGAATCAGACAATACCAAGGGCCAGGGATCTGGCAGAACAATGGAACGCTTTAGTGATACTGATGGAATACAAACCAGCAACAGCCACTTCAGGAAACAATTCAGCATTACAGATAAGGTGCAATTATATACATGGTCACATGTCTGTGACCCAGCAATTCCATTCCTTAGAGGAATTCTTGAATGCATGCACCAGGAGATGTGACTAAGAATGCTAACTTAAGCACTGTTCTGTTAGAAAAAGAAACAACTGAAAACATAAATGTTCACTGAACCACAGAATGGATGAATAAAGTATGGTATATTCATACAGTAGCAATAGTACAAAATATTAAAACTGAATGAAGGAACAGAGCTACACACATCTGTAAGAATAATATCAAAAACTTTTTATTGGAACTTCCCTGGTAGTCCAGTGGTTAAGACTGTGCTTCCAATGCAGGGAGTATGGCGTCAATCCCTAGGTGGGGAAGTAAGATCCCACATGCTGTGCAGTAGGGCAAAAAAACCCCATACAACAAGAAAAAACTTTATATGATGCAAAATAAGGATAAATTGCATTTATAAATTATTTCAAATATCAAAAATAAAAATGTTACTGTGGAACATTCTCTAGGATAGACCACATCTTGGGTCACAAATCAAACCTCAGTAAATTTAAGAAAACTGAAATTGCATCAAACATCATCTTCGACCACAATGAGATTAGATATCAATTACAAGGAAAAAACTGTAAGAAACACAAACACATGGAGACTAAACAATATGTTTCTAAATAACCAACAGGTTACTGAAGAAATCAAAAGGGAAATCAAAAAATTTCTAGAAAAAAATGACAATGAACACACAACAACTCAAAACCTATGGGATGTGGCAAAAGCAGTTCTAAGAGGGAAGTTTATAGCAATAAAATCCTACCTCAAGAAAAAAGAAAAACATCGAATAGACAACCTAACTTTACAGCTAAAACAACTGGGAAAAGAACAACAACAACAAAAAAAAATTAGTAGAAGGAAAGAAATCATAAAGATCCAAGCAGAAATGAAAAAGAAATGAAAGAAATAACAGTAAAGATTAATAAAACTAAAAGCTAGTTCTTTCAGAAGATAAACAAAATTGACAAACCTTTAGCCAGACTCATCAAGGAAAAAAAGAGAAGAATCAAATCAATACAATTAGAAATGAAAAAGGACAGGTTACATCAGACAATGCAGAAATACAAAGTATTATAAGAGACAATTATGAACAACTATAAGGCAATAAACTGGATAACCTGGAAGAAATGGACAGATTCTTAGAAAAGCTCAATCTTCCAAGACTGAACCAGGAAGAAGTAGAAATTATGAACAACCCAATTACAAGCACTGAAACTGAAGCTGTGATCAAAAATCTCCCAAAAAACAAAAGCTCAGGAGCAGATGACTTCACAGGAGAATTTTATCAAACATTTAGAGAGGAGCTAATGCCTATCTTTCTAAAACTCTTTCAAAAAATTGCAGAGGAAGGAACACTTCCAAACTCATTCTATGAGGCCACCATCACCCTGATACCAAAACCAGACAAAGGCAATACAAAAAAACAAAACTACAGGCCAATCAGTATCACTGATGAACATAGATGGAAAAGTTCTCAACAAAATTTTAGCAAGCAGAATTCAGCAACACATCAAAAAGCACATATACCATGATCAAGTTGGGTTTATTCCAGGGATGCAAGGAGTCTTCAATATATACAAATCAATCAGTGTCATATACCATACTAACAAACTGAAAGATAAAAAACATGCGATCATCTCAATAGATGCAAAAAAAAAAAGGCTTTCACAAAATTCAGCACCAATTTATGATTAAAACTTTTCAAAAAATGGGCATAGAAGGAACCTACCTCAACATAGTAAAGGCCACATATGATAAGCCTACAGCAAACATTATTCTCAATGGTGAAAAACTGAAAGCATTCTCCCTAAGATCAGGAACAAGACAAGGGTGTCCACTTTCACCACTATTTTTCAACATACTTCTGGAAGTCCTAGCTACAGCAATCAGAGAAGAAGAATAAATAAAAGGAATCCAGATTGGAAAAGAAGTTAAGCTCTCATTGTTTGTAGATGACATGATACTGTACACAGAAAACCCTAAAGATAGTATCAGAAAATTACTAGAGCTAAGTAGTGAATTTAGCAAAGTTTCAGGATATAAAATCAATACAAAGAAATCATTTGCATTTCTATAATCAGAAAGAGAAATTAAGGAATCAATCCCATTCACCATCACAACAAAAAGAATTAAATATCTATGAATAAACTTACCTAAGAGGACAGAAGAACTGTACACAGAAAATTATAAGGCACTAATGAAAGAAATCGAAGATAACATAAACAGATGGAAGAGATATTCCATGTTCCTGGGTAGGAAAAATCAATATTATGAAAATGGCTATCCTACCAAATGCAATCTACAGATTCAATGTGATCCCTATCAAATCACCAATGACATTTTTCACAGAACTAGGACAAAAAAGTTCACAATTCATATGGAAACACAAAAGACCCCAAATTAGCCAAAGCAGTCTTGAGAAAGAAGAATCAACCTTCCTGATTTCAGATTATACTACAAAGCTACAATCATCAAGACAGTATGGTACTGGCACAAAAACAGAAATATAGACCAATGGAACAAGATAGAAAGCCCAGAAATAAACCCATGCACCTATGAGTACCTTATTTTTGACAAAAGAGTCAAGAATACATAATGGGGCAAAGATAGCCTCTTTAATAAATGGTGCTGGGAAAACTGGATAGCTACATGGCAAAGAATGAAATTAGAACACTTCCTAACACCGTGGACAAAGACAAACTCAAAATGAAAAGGAATGTAAGAAAATGTAAAATGTAAATTTAAGACCAGAAACTGTAAAATCCTTAGAGGAAAACATAGGTAGAACACTTGATGACATTAATCAAAGCAAGATCCTCTGTGACCCACCTCCTAGAGTAATGGAAAGAAAAACAAAAGTAAACAAGTGGGACCTGATTAAACTTAAAAAGCTTCTGCACAGCTAAGGAAACTATAAGCAAGGTGGAAAGATAACCCTTAGAATGGGAGAAAATAATAGCAAATGAAACAACTGACAAAGGATTAATTTCCAAAATATACAAGCAGTTCATACAATTCAATACCAGAAAAACAAACCCAATCAAAAAAAGTGGGAAAAAAGAGCTAAGCAGACATTTCTCCAAAGAAGACATACAGATGGCTAACAAACACATGAAAAGATGCTCAACATCACTCATTATTAGAGAAATGCAAATCAAAACCACAGTGAGATATCACTTTACATTGGTCAGAATGGCCATCATCAAAAGGTCTACAAACTATAAATGCTGGAAAGGGTATAGAGGAAAAGGAACACTCTTGCACTGTTGGTGGGGAGGTAAATTGATACAGCCACTATGGAAGACAGTATGGAGATTCCGTAAAAAACTAGGAATAAAACCACCATATGACCCAGCAATCCCACTCCTAAGCATATACCCTGAGGAAACCAAAAGTGAAAGAGACACATGTATCCCATTGTTCATTGCAGCACTATTTACAATAGCTAGAACATGGAAGCCACTTAGATGTCCATTGACAGATGAATGGATGAAGAAGTTGTGGTACACATACATAATGGAATATTACTCAGCCATAAAAAGGAATGCCTTTGAGTCAGTTCTGATGAGGTGGATGAACCTAGAACCTATTATACAGAGTGAAGTGAGTCAGAAAGAGAAAGATAAAATATATTTTAATGCATATGTACAGAATTTAGAAAAATGGTACTGAAGAATTTTACTTACAAGGCAGCAATGGATAAACAGATATACAGAATAGACTTACGGACATGGGGAGGGAGAGGAGAGGGTGAGATGCATGGTAAGAGTAACATGGAAACTTACATTACCATATATAAAATAGATAGCCAATGGGAATTTGCTGTATGGCTCAGGAAACTCAAACAGGGGCTGTATAAGCCTGGAGGGGTGATACAAAGGGAGGTGGCAGGGAAGTTCAGAAGGGAGGGGCTATGTATGTACCTATGGTTGATTCATGTTGAGGTTTGACAGAAAACAATAGAATCCTTAAATCCTTCAATAAAAAATAAATAAATTTTTAAAAAACTAAAAAGTAAAAATAAAAATGTTACTGTTTGGAGATACATATGTATAAAGTAAAACTATGAAAAATAGCAAAGAAAGGTATTTTTTAAAATTTTTAAACTCTCGAAAAAAAAAAAGAGTTCTTTCATTGGTAGATAGCAGCAGGAAGATGCATTTGGAGAGAAACTCCCAGGAGGCTTCCAACATTTATTTTAGAAACGGAACAGTATTTACATGAATCCTAGTATAATTATTACTGTTATTAACAACCCTATCAATATGCATTATATACATTCATTTGTATGCATGGTATTGTTGTTGTTTAGTCCTGAAGTCATGTCCGACTCATGAGAGTCAACATCCAACTTTCAGATCCCATGGACTGTAGTCTGTCAGGCTCTTCTGTCCATGGGATTTTGCAGGCCAAAACACTGGAATTGGTTGCCATTTCTTTCTCCAAGGGATATCTTCCCACCGAGCCATCAAGGAAGCCTTGTACGCCTCATATATTTCATAATAAAACAAGAAGAAAGGCAAGAAAGGAGAGAAAAAGAGAGGGAAGCAGGGAAGGAGTCAGCCAGTCTAGCAGCCATTTTTAAAGGCTAAAAGAAGCCTCTGGTTCAATGGACACAAACTCTACTAAAGCATTTTAAAGATAGAAAAATTAAGATACAGGAATTATTACAGTACCTATAATGCAATTAAGTCTATTTTGAATGCATAAAGGAATAAAATGAATAAGCACATGTATGCATGCCTACTTTATGTGAAAGTTCGAGTCACTCAGTTGTGTCCAACTCTTTGCAACCCCATAGACTATAGCCCACCAGGCTCCTCTGTCCATGGAATTCTCCAAGCAAGAATACGGGAGTGGGTTGCCATTCTCTTCTCCAGGGGATCTTCCCAACCCAGGGATCTAACCCAGGTCTCCTGAATTACAAGCAGACTCTTTACTGTCTGAGACACCAGGGATGCCTGCTTTATGCAGGGGTGATCTAGAACCCTGAATGAGCAGTTCCTTACGCCTAGTTTAAAAACCTACTTGAAGTCTTTTATCTTAAATGCCTTAGAACATTTAAGCTAGGCATTTGGCTCCAGGCACCAGGTGAAATTCTCTAGTAGTTAAAAATATCTCACAGAAACACTTTCCAAGGGGCTATTTTTATTTCTTAATAATACATAGCCTTGGAATCAGCTGGTAAAGCTACATTTTATTCTTATTTTGTAGAAGAAAAGCGTTAACATACCAAAGAATAAGAAAGCATATAAGAAAGGAAATGATGCTGATCCAAGGACAAGAAACTTGTAGAACAAGCTTAACTGTGTAAGAAGATATACTCTTGTCAAAGTGGACCTAAATAACTTCCATATTTTGCCAAAAATCAAAGGTCATTCAAAAATAACCATTAATACAAATGATACAATATGAATACAAAGTAATTTATATTTAATAAGCAGAATAAACAAAATGAGAATATACAAATAGGTGTCAAAATGTTTTTAAACCTTGAGAAATTATTTTGGATAAATAAACAGGAAAAAAGAAGGCAGCAGATGTAGTTTACTTACTCTGTTGACTAGAAGATAGAGCATTATTATTACCTCCCTTATTTCGAAATAGAATTATCGGCTTTCTCTGGCAGCCATATATTACTATTGGCTCACATGGAATGCCAGTGTTAACCAAAATCCACAAGTTTTCTTCACACTTAAGAGGTAGGCTAAGCCATCTATTCACCATCATACCTGAGACAATGTTTTTTTATTTAGAGAAAACAGCAATACAGGGCTTTATATTTATCTCTTTCAAAATTTATCTTGCTAATTTCAGCCAATTGTTTTTATTCTGTTAGAATATTTTTGGATCTCAGTTCTGTAACTGTAAGACATTTACTAATGCTATTAGCTTTGTTTCATCTGCAGATTTGCTGAGCATATCTCTATGTTTAACTGGGGCATGAAATAGGACAACCGAGGATGACAATTAAAGCACACTACTTTTAAAGATCAGATTCTTCATGTGGAACACATAAGGTACACTGAATTCCGACAGATTCTTGAATGTCATCTCTAAATAAAAACCCATCTTCTTCTTCTAAACAACTTCGTAATATTTTCAGGTTACAATGGTAATTAAAGAAGGTATTTAACACTTAGCTGCTAAAAATAGGGTATTAAAAAAAAACCTAAGGTACTCATTAGGCTCCCATGAAGGCTCAGCAGTAAAGAATCTGCCTGCAATGCAGGAGACACAGGACACACAGATTCGATCCCTAGGTTAGAAAGATCCCCCGGAGGAGGGCATGCTAATCCACTCCAGTATTCTTGCCTGGAGAATTCCATGGACAGAGGAGCCTGGTGGCCTACAGTCTGCAGGGTTGAAAACAGTCGGAGATGACTGAAGTGACGGAGCACACACAAGAGGTACTCAAAGTAAGGGCTACTGGTAATGAACGCAGATGGTAAACACAAGGCTATTGCAGCTGTGGACTCAAAAGGCCGTTAGTCACAGCACTTACTGATATCCTAAGACCTCAGCACACTTTGATCCTGAACCAATGGCATATGCAGTAGTCATTGTACTAAGATGGTCCTCAAAATTCCCATCCCCTTTTGCTCACATTATTTATAATCCAATGCCCTTGAGAATGGATAGGTCTGTAAATATGACAGATTTTATTTCTATAATTAAGTTACTTTACATGACAGAAACAAAAGAATTTTGCTGACACAGAATGAGAGAGTCAAAAGGGAGACTCTCCTGGAAGAGCCTGACTTAATCAAGCAAGAGTTACCAAAAGGGACTGAGGTTTGAAGTAAAAGAGATTATCCTGCTGGGTTTGGAGAAGTAAGCCTTTGTGTTGTGAGAGAGCCACTCCACTCCTCTAAGAGCTGAGAGTGACCTCCGGCTTACAACCAGCAAGAAAATAGGAATATCAGTCCTACAACACATGCAAGTAAATTCTGCTAACTTGAGTGAGCTTAGAAGATCCCATGCTCTCAATAAGAACAGTCCCAGATGACACCTAGAGACCTGGCGAAACCCTGAGCAGAGGACCCAGTAAGACTGTACCTAGAGTTTTAACCTATAAAATCTGTGAGATAACAGATTTTTGTTTTAACTTTGTTCAGTAATCTGTTATACAGCAATAAAAAATTAATACAGAATATAGGAAATAAGACAGTCATTCTAGTACTGCCATCAAACAAGGTACCTGGTGACTTGATGTATAAAGCTGAACTGAAATATATTGAAAGCTGTAATGAACTCAGAGAAAAACAAAACTCAACTATCATTGCTAAAATTATCTACTGGGAGCAGTACTGTTAGTTTTGCTCTCAATAAAAGAGCTATTTGCAGAAAGAGACAGAAACAAGAGAAAGACACTGAGAGAGGGACAGAAAGAGACTGGGGGCAGGGGACAGAATGAATACAAATAATTTATATAACTAGACAAGCTGACAAAAACAGTATCCAGGAAAAGCAGGGATTCCAGATCGATCGAACACTTGATGTCATTATAAAGCAAGAATTTCCAGGAAGTATCAGACACAGCAGTCTTCCCAGGTGGCTCAGTTGTAAAAATCTCACTATAATGCAGGAGAGACAGGTTCAATTCCCAGGTCAGGAAGATCCCCTGGAGAAGGAAATGGCAATCCACTCCAGTATTCTCACCTAGGAAATCCCATGGACAGAGGAGCCTAGAAGGCTACAATCCATGGGGTCACAAAAGAGTTGGACATGACTTAGCCACTAAACAACAACAACCACCCAGTCAAAACCCAGCCTTCCATCTTGACCCCTCTCTCTCTTGCTCCCTCCTGTCAAAGTTCTATTGCATCTACATTCTAGGTCCCGCTGCTACTCCCTGAGCTCAGGTGAGTGGCACTGTGGTGATGAATCACAGACCAGGCTTCCTAACCAGTGTCCCAGGCTCCCTGCCTGCCCGCTTCCAGCTCTGACCTGCCTCCATAGCAGAGGGATCCTACTGAAATAGAAAGCTGATTGCTGCATTCCCTGACCTAAAACAGTTTTCTGGCTTCCCACTGCCTTTGGAAGAAGGCTCAGACTCCTGAGAACAGTCTTAGAGGACTTCTAGCCCACCTTCTCCTACTCATCTGTGACCTCTCTGTGCTTCCTGTGCTGAATGATTTCCAGTTCCCTCCAAGGCTGGTGGCTCCGTGGTAAAGAACCTGCCTGCCAATGCAGGAGATGTGGGTTTGATTCCTGGGTCAGGAAGATCCCCTGGAGAAGGGAATAGGAACTCACTCCAATATTCTTGCCTGTAAAATCCCACAGACAGAGGAGCCTGACTGGCTATAGTCCATAGAGTCACAAACGTGTCAGACACAACTGAGCAACTAAACAGCAACAATCAGATGCAACAGGACTAGACCTAAGACCTTCTATGTTGATTCCAAGGCTAAGTATTCAAGTAGCTGAGTGTCCAGATTAGCCAGTTCTCTTGAAAAAGCTGTTTTCAATGTATCTAGTAGATGGATATTTTTAAAGGGAGAAAGTTAATTTGCCAACAGCTTTAGAAACAACCAGTAAACAAACACATTATACCAATAACCTTTCAAATCCATTTTTAGTCCCCAAACAATCACATACTCAACTTTGCTCTAACAAGAATACCAAGGTATTCTGAAACAGAATCTTTAAAATCTGTTTCCCTTTCTGTAACCATTCTTTACATTCTTTGTTTTCTCGTATATAATTCAACATGATTATATCAATGCAGTAAGAGTACTGGAAGCAGAATTTATTTTTTCACTTCTGAATTATTTATTATTTTATAATTTAGTGAATTCCTTCTTTTACGAGCTTTTCAGAACCTCCTGATTCAGTGACTTTGCTAAAAAATTTAAAGAAAATCTTAAGCCATTTTTTAAATAGGCAAACCAGAATTCTTCAATAACAATATAATTTTAAACTAAAGCAGTTAAGAAGCTTATCTTCAGGATCTGCTACATCGTACAGTGTTTTGTTATAAATCCATTTTTAGAAGCCATATAGGCTCAGATGGTTTTGTAAATCAATTTGTCTTGTTTTACCATGAAGAAAAACACATTTTTCAAGGCATCTCTGTGGATGGTTCTATGGAAAAAAGAAAAAAAAAATGGATAGGCAGCTTTGGTTTCATTAAATATTTTATAAATACTACAAACAAAAAGCCCAAAGGACAGTTGGTAATATAAACTTTTCAAAAACCCTTTGTTCCTTAGTTCTTAGCCACCAAAGTTCTTTATAATGATCTGTAAGTGAATGACACATGATAGCCAAAGCTCTTAAATTCAGGCATACATTATCCTTCCATTGGAAAGCAAACTAAGTGCTAATTAAGTTAGCTTGAGACAACTATTTGGAAATATCAAGAATGGAATCTTTATGCTTTCTACAATCTTATCGTGCAAATGTATGGTTTTATAACTACTAAACTCAACAGTTTTCTTGGGTTTCCCTGGTGGCTCAGACCGTAAAGAACCTGCCCGGAGGAGGAACTGACCACCCACTCCAGTATTCTTGCCTGGAAAAACCCACGGACAGAAGAGCCTGGCGGGCTGCAGTCCAAACAGCAGCAAAGAGTTGGACACGACTGAGGATGCACATAGAACTAAACTCCACTTTCCTCTCTTGCTGTTTTTCTTATAAACTGATGACTTTTTTGTATTGATATGCTTTAATTCTTCTTTATCATTTGTTTATCTGTTTTAGACCTTTACTTTGTGATTACCATGAGACTTTGTATTATCTTACAGAAGCTATAATAGTCTGTTTTAGGCTTATAACAAGTTAAATTCAACTGCATAAAAAAGTTGTAGTTACCTGATTCCACATTTTTTTTGTTGATGTTTCAATTTACTCATTTCATACTGTTTACTAGTTAACAAAATATTATAGCTATAGTTATTTTTAAAACTCTTTTGTCTTCTAATTTATGCCAGAATTTAGTGATTTATACCATTAGAGTACTTTGAATCTGACTATATATTTGCCTTTACTAGTAACTTTTCTACTTTCATGTTTTCATGTTACTAATGAGCACCCTTTCACTTCAGCTTGAAAAATCCCTCTAGCATCTCTTGTAAGGCAAGTCTAGTGGTAATAAATTTCCTCAGCTTTTGTTTGTTTGGAAAAATCTCTCTCTCCTTAATTTCTGAGGGACAACTTTTCTGGGTTAAGTATTCTTGTTTGGCAGGTTGGTTTTTTTCTTTGACCATTTTGAATATATCATCCCCTCTCTCCTGGCCTACAACGTTTCTGCTGAGAAATCTGCTGAGTTCCCTTTTATGTAATGGCTCATTTTTCTCTTGCTGCTTTCAAAATTCTGTCTTTAGTTTTGAAGAGTTGGATTGTGATGTGTCTCAGTGAAGATATCCTTGGGTCGAAACTGTCTGGTCACATTTGAGCTTCATATCCTTGGACAGCCATCCTCCCCAGATTTGGGATGTTTTCAGCCACTGTTTCGTTAAATAACTTTTCAATCCCTTTCTCTCTCTTCTCTTTCTGGGATATCAGTAATGCGAACATTGCTTTGCTTTATGGTATCCCACAATTCACACAGGTTTTCTTCATGCCTTTTCTTCCTTTTCCTTTTTCTCTTATGACTGGAGATTATCCAGAGATTTGTCTTCAAGTTCACAGCTTCTTTGTTCTGCATGATTGAGCCCAATGTTGAAGCTCTCTATTGCATTCTTCTTTAATTTGTTGTATTTATCAGCTCCAGAACTTCTGTTTAGTCCTTTTATTATGATTCCTACCCCTCTGATGAACTTCTCTCTTTGTTCACACATTGTTTTCCTGAGCTCATCAAATTATCTGTATTCCCTTGAATCTCACTGAACTTCCTTAAAATAATTATTATGAATTCTTTTTCAAGTAACTTGTAGCTCTCCATTTCTTTGGAGTTTCTCACTGAAAGTGACTGTGTTTCTTTAGTGTTGTCATGTTTCTTCGTTTTTTTGTGTGTTTCTGGCGACCTTGCATGGATATCTACACACTTGAGGGAGCAAGTCCCTCTGGCTGCCTGTAGTACCATTAAAACTCACAGGAGAACATGCATGTGACCCTGGGTACCTTGCATGCCACTGGCTGCAGCTCACCATGAGAGCAGGGAAAAAGCATCTGGAACCAGAAAGTGTCTTCACACAGTGTCTCTCCAACACCAACTACTGAAAAGCTTAATATTATCCCAGATGGCCAAAGGGAAATGGTTATAGGGCTAAGATTCAGTATCACAAAAGTGGGGCAAAAAAGGATGGATTTGGAGTGAGAAAATAAATTGATAACTGGTACAAAGAATATATAAAACATTTAAATCTCTTGACTTCCACCTCTGACAGAAAAGAGTCAACTTGGGGGGCTCACCAATAAAAAACACAAGTCTCTCTTAGCTTCAGATAAAAGGACAATGAAAATATGACTAATGAACAGAAGCACAACTCAGTTAATATTTTACTAGTGAAATGTCACATTTTTAACTCTCCTTTTCCAGATTAATTTTTAGTCTTATAGCATAATTGGGAAATATTCAAAAAATATTTATTATGGCCCAACTCCCCAGATATGATATGATATATGATATATATGAAATATACATATGTTGTAATATTTTCATTATATTCACATAATTGCTTCTTTAAATGTATGTATATACACATACATACATTTAACCTTATTAGTTACTAAGGAAATATAAATGAAGCAACAATAAGTACATATTTTTTACTTAATTGACAAAAAACTATTGTCTAATAATAGAAAGGGTATGTAAAAGGGTGAAATTCGAAACTGGTGAAAGGAAGAAATGCAGGAGGTAATTGTTTTCTTTTTTTGAGCCTTTGTATTGTTTGCATGATTATAACAAATAGGTATTTTGTTTTATAATTTTGGAAGAATTTTATAAAAATAAAATATTCAATTATGCAATCAAGTGTGGCAATACTATTAATAGGCTGATTTTCAAATCAAAGTACTATAGAATCTGCAACTCATATACCTCTGTGGAGTCATAAAATCATCTCAAGAGGCTCAAAAACTCAAGAGACCATAACAAGTAGTCATTCTAATTTAAATTAAAAACATAGTTTAACCATCTGTATCTTATTTTTCAAATGTATACAAGGCTATTTTAATAAGTGATTAGAATATCTTATTTATGTTTATCTGAATTGTTTGTGCTTTTCTCAATTAACAGACACTAAAAGTATGAGCGTATTTTGAAAGATATGTGGTCATGGTTCTAGGAATGCTTCAGACAAAGTTGTGCTATTTCTTAGCCCAACGTTTACTGGAAATTAAAACTTCTAGCTTTAATTTCTCTTTCTAGGAGTTAAGGTGTGTTGTTTTTTTTAAAGAAAAAGAAAGACAAGATATAGGAAAGGGGGAAAGGAAGACAGTATAGGACAGGAAAAAGGAAAGCACAGAAGAGATAAAGAAACTAAGGAAAGCCAGGCAAATAAAAGACAGAAACGGTGGGAGAGATAAGAAGGAAGGCTAAAATTTGACAGAGTTCCAATTATACATTTACACAGACTGAAAAACCTACCAAGAAAACAATCTAACTTTTATTGTGAAGGAGGATTTATATGGATTTAGTCGGAGAAGGCAATGGCACCCCACTCCAGTACTCTTGCCTGGAAAATCCCATGGACAGAGGAGCCTGGTAGGCTACAGTCCATGGGGTCACAAAGAGTCGGACACGACTGAGAGACTTCACTTTCACTTTTTCCTTTCATGCATTGGAGAAGGAAATGGCAACCCACTCCAGTGTTCTTGCCTGGAGAATCCCAGGGACGGCGGAGCCTGGTGGGCTGCCATCTATGGGGCTGCATAGAGTCGGACACGACTGAAGCGACTTAGCAGCAGCAGCAGCAGCTGAATAGTATTTGTAGAGCTCTCTATTTTTATGTCAAAAAGAAAGCAATGTAGTTTTTAAAAGCATCATGTATTCATTCATTCTGTCAAATCTAGATAAGCTACAAAAATACTTGACAATGGTGAATTGAGAATAATCACTAGTCAATTTGTTGAACCACCTACTCTGAATTCTGTATACCCTTTTTATAAAATGCATCTATCATAAATGAAAAACAATAGAAACTAAAGCACATAACTAAGTCATTGTGACATGTACAGAGTCTTTGATTCTAAAAATAATAGTAGCTAATTATAGTATTTGTGAAAATAGATGTTCTCTATTAAGAACTAAAACCATCCATTTTAATTGAACCCTTATTCATTTTTAATTAGAACTGCTTGCAATGAGTAAATGAAATAAATGAAGTAAAATGTAAAACAAATTAAAGTTAGACCTACAATCTAAATACCCAAAAAGGTTTTCAGATACCAGGAAGAATATCCTGAGTAATCAGGCTGTACATAGAATCTTCCATTCCTAAAGAAGATGGACTACCTGCCAAGTCATGATAGAATTAATGTAAATCTTATGGGTGTAACACAGTGATGAAAACAGTTACCGTAAGAGATACTCTAAAAAAATAAATATCCCTGGTGGCTCAAATGGTAAATAATATTATACATGAACTTAAACTACAGGAGCAGCCATACCAATAAGATGTATGAGAAGGCCACAGCCGTTGTCTCAAAGGCTCATAAATTTCATCAGCAACTGATTAGTTCAAATTCTTAATTAAGATGTAATCTATATTGTTTTTTAAGTAGCTAAGCCTCAGTTTCCTCATCTGTAAAACTGCAATAATAGGTATTTTCTAAGACTGTTTTGAGGATTACATTCACCTTTATATATACATATATATACACATATATACAGGACACAATAATAGGGCAGGCATCTGATAAAAGTAGCAATTTTAATTCAAGAGTAACCAAGTCATTTTAACATAGCATTGTAGGTATTAAAACAATATGTACAATATACTATCAATGTTAGTTGCTCAATCTTGTCTGACTGCTTGTGACCCATGGTGACCCCATAGCCAGGAACCTGCCAGGCTCTTCAGTCCATGGAATCCTCCAGACAAGAATACGGGAATGCGTTGCCATTCCCTTCTCCAGGGAATCTTCCCAACTCAGGGATCAAACTAAGATCTCCCACATTGCAGGCAGATTCTTTACTATCTGAGCCACCAAGGAAACCTTATAGTGACATACAGAAGACAACTTGCTCTGCCTGAAGTGGGAACAAGTTCCCAAGGGGGCACAAAGGAGCAAAACCTAGGACTCCGAGAATATGCAGAAACTGTCCCGTGGCCAAAGTGAGAAATAGTAGGTAGAATCATCGAAGGAAGTAAGAGAAGGTCAAGGTCAGAATCATGCAGGAGCTGAAAAATGTGCTAAATTAGATCCTTCAAACTTTTCGATCTTGGGACCCTTTTCACTCCTGAAAATTGTTGAGAATATCAAAAAGCTTTTATTTATACTGGTTTTATTAACTGATATTTACCATCTTGAATATTAAATGAAGAAAAAATTTAAATATGTATAAATTCATTTTTAAAATAATTTCATAACATGCTAACATAATGTGTTTATGAAAAAAGCAGTCTTCCAAAAATTAAAAAAAGAACTTAGCAAGAAGAGTATCATTGTTTTGTATTTCTGCAAATCTCCTTGAAAGTCTCCTTAAAAGGCTTATTAGAAGACAACTAGATTGTCATATTTCTTTCTGCATTTAATCTGTTTCTATATCATACCTTATGAATCCTCTGTACACCCACAACACAAATAAGAGTTCAAAAGGCAAATCATGTTATTATGAAAATTATTATGTAAAGGTTTAACTTCACAGACTTCCTTAACAGGGTCTTCAGGATCCCAACGGCTCCCCACTTTGAGGGGTTCCAGAACCACACTTTGAAAATGATGATATTACACAAACATATTTTAAAAGGTGGCAAATGAAGGTGATTTGCAGACAACCATAAAAACAAAGTCCATAAACCAAGTGGTTTAGCTTCTAAGTCTATGAAATCTGGGCTTCAATAGAATTAGAATTAAAATGGGCTTCCCTGGTGGCTCAGACAGTAAAGAATCTGCCTGCAGTGAAGGAGACCTGAGTTCTATTCCTGGGTGGGGAAGATCCCCTGGAGAAGGGAATGGCTACCCACTCCAGTATTCTTGCCTGGAAAATTCCATGGACAGAGGAGTCTGGCGGGCTACAGTCAATGGGATTGCAAAGAGTCAGATATGACTGAGCAACTAGCACTTTCACTTTCAAGACTTACAGAGACAATTAACCAACATCCTATTATTGAATGTAAATACAGAATCAACTCTATTTAGACTTTTCTCCAGGGATCATGGAACTATAA
The DNA here is from genome assembly GCF_014754425.2 of Oryx dammah. NCBI lineage: Eukaryota > Metazoa > Chordata > Mammalia > Artiodactyla > Bovidae > Oryx > Oryx dammah. The sequence continues at coordinate 57,308,174 of NW_024070194.1, forward strand.
GGATGGAAACAAGTACCTCTGCAACTGTAAAACAGATTATACAGACAAGTCAATAGTAAAATCTGTTGAATAGTTACATAATTGAAATTAGGACACAGCTCTACTTCATTACAATAATTATGGTAAGATGCTAGAAAGCATTGCTAAGGGTCAGCTCTCTTTCCTGAAGAGCTATAAAAATAAAGTGGATATCTACATATTTAGGACAGTATAAAAAAATATTCCTTTCTAGACTTAAGAGTCCTTGAGTATTTTTATCCCATTGAAATGGTCTCTGACACATCTGACATTTCCCCCTTTACACACTTTTCTACTTCATGAACAAATAACTGATGTAAACCTCTCCACTGACAGTTCTTCTTTGTTTTTTCCTTAATCCTTCTGTTTTCACAGTGTTTTGGTTCCAATTCCAGCCCCTACACCTATTGCTTCATCAGTTTCATTCACTGTTCCCTGTATTTTTCCATACACCTGTAAGTCAGTTTACATTTTGAAATTCAAAAATATAATTAAATGTTGTACATTATTGTGCATTATAAAGATAACTGAACTCAAACTATGAATAAACTGAAAAAGAAGGGAAACACAATAGTTTCAAATGACCCAAAAAAAAAAAAAAAACTGAAATAGACACTTGCACATTACTTTGCCGGAAAAAGCATTTAAGCTATTTCAATACTTTATGTTCTGCTTGTATCATCAACCACCCACTTGTTCTCTTGCAATCTATAAACCCTGGGTTTGGGAAAACAATGCTAAATCGAAACTCGTCCTGGGTGAATAAATATAAGTGACTTGGTAAAGACACCCCAAAATAAAAAGATGATAAAGAGGGTTTTCTCTTTTAGAAAAAAAATCAAGGAAGAGAGTTTAACTCTTGTATAATAATATAGTCAGTTAAAGCTTTCTAAATCAACCAAGGATTGTAGCTAAGCAACATGATTCTTCACTGTGCTCAAAAAAGGGGGCTGCCAAGCATCAGTAGCCTCATTTCTCACTGAAAGCTTTGACAAGTTTCCACCATATTTTATATAATTGTAGCACAGGGAGTGCCAGATTAGATCTGATTTGCTGTCATGATGGGATTTTTTTCCTCATAAGCTAATGATGCAAAGCTATATTTAACCCCTAAAAAGTCACACACACACCCCCCAGGCACTCACTGTATATTCTGATTGCCTCTCATATCTAGAATTGGACAAGTAGCAATTTTTCTGCTACTGGAAATGACAAAAGCAAAGGTTTAATAGGTTGAGATATTTTTTTCTCTGATTGACTCATTATAAATTTAGCTACATACTCCAAATCTGTTCATATTTCATCAGATGTTCTCTCACCACATTGAAAAGATCAAGAAATCTAGTCCTTTGAGCTCATATCTATTGCTGTATGTAAGACAATCTCCTTGCCCCAGCCTATTCTAGCCAAGTTGCATATGCTGCATATATATGTGCCTACCTTTAAGTTCAGTCCCACTCTAACCTCTGATCACAGAGAACTCTGGGAGTATTTTAAGTGTTTATCTTCAGCAATAGAGTTTACTTATATATAATGATCTCTTTGGCATCCCAGTACCCAGTGAGTTGCAATCCTTCATATTCACACTTGTTTCATTTCTACATTCTGATTGGTATTCTGATTCCCTGCTAGGAAGAAGAGGGTCCCTTTCCTTCACATCTGCCCTCTTAATTGATGTCCAGACAATGTGTACAGTCTTTACCAACTTAATATCAAAGGAAAGAAGAAAATGAAGTCACTCAGTCATGTCCAACTCTTTACAACCCCATGGACTGTAGCCTGCCAGGCTCCTCTGTCCATGGAATTTTCCAGGTTAGAATACTGGAGTCGGTTGCCATTTCCTTTTCCAGGGGATCTTCCCAACCCAGGGATTGAACCCAGGTCTCCCACATTGCAGGCAGACTCTTTACCATCTGAGCCACCAGGTAAACCCTTTATATCTATATCTATGGAGATGGATCTTATCCCTTGAGTTCAATTTCAAATTGGACATTCCTACCACTGCAAGTCACTGCCATACACTGAAACAATACCACCCCGGAAAGAAACTTATGCTACTGCCACTCACAAGATGGAAAGCCTTGTGTATGGATCCCAATCCAAATTTCCATGTGAGCCTGCCATACCCTCTCAGAAATCTGTTTTGGCTACCTGAGAGCTAGATCACTTCCTCTTGATTGAAATACTTCTAACCAATTAGTTATGCAAATTCTATCATGCCTCTTGGCTGAACCCCCATGGGTAACACCACAAGACTAACAGTATCAGCCCATGGGCCATTACCACTCAGTGATTCTCTTTCCAAACAACCATATGTCACCCACAGTACCTTCCTAGAGTTTAACTTTCTAAAATAACACTTACTAGTTTTATGACCCTAGTCAAGTTACTTAACCCACTCTAAGTCTTAATTTTCTCATCTAGAAAACAGGAATTAAAAAAAAAGAAAACAGAAATAACAGTAATAGGCAACTCACATAAAAAGTAAGTATGAAATGGATGTCTTATTTTTTATTTTTAAATAATTATCTTCTTACACAGAGATTGAAAAACAAACTTGTATCAAAGGAATGCTTCACTTCTGGTGTCTAATAAACTCTTCAGACTTGAGCTGAAGAAAATTTAATTACCAGCAAATATTATGAAAAGTGCCTTTACCTACACTATTACTCATAAGAGATCTTACGAATAAGATCTTGTTAACAGTTTTTTTTTAATTTTAGGTAGTCCATAAAGTTGATAAAGTAGAAAGCTATAGATCAAGATTTAATGTTTTTATAGCTCAAGTAGACAGATAAAGAGATATATCGAGAGAAAGAGTCTGTTCACCTTAAAACAGACAGGATGTGCTCCCTCTTTGTAAATTCTAAAGCAGATACTTCAAAGGTCCCAACATTAGATCAAGTTCAAAAAGATTGGTAATGCAATCCAGTGACACGGAATATATAAAAAGAGCGTTATTCAGAAGCAGATATTGAATATCATGACCTTATCATTGTGGAAAAATGGATTTATCTTCTAGTCTATGGTATCTAGTATCTGATTCCTTCATAAGAAAAAGAAGCAATTTAGAGGAAAAAATAATACTCCTCTTATGCCTCCTTTCTGGCTCACATTATGCCAGATTCACAATCTAAAGTCAACTAAACATGATTTGGCTTTTCCGTCTCACTTCAATCAGAATGTATTAGTCGGGCATAACCATTACCAAAGTGCTTAATGAGTAAGTAGAAATCAAATCCCATAAGCTAGCTTGAATGAAGGTGACAATAATGAACAACCATTTGCTTTATTATTATCACAGAGCAAAATAAGAAAATCTGGAGTTTGGCATGCACGATCACATGTGGTGTGAGAATTCAAGGTATTTCCAATGCAAGGGTAGGCAGAGCTTTGCTTTTGGATGGAAATATCTTTTAGTGGTTTCCTTTACAGTATAAAATCTTAGGGCTGCAAGGATACTTAAGAGGCACCTACTTCTACTATATAGCTAATGGTGCATGAAATTTTTATGAGCCCTGCAAAATTCCTCCCTCCTTCCCTCTCTCTACCCCCTCTTCCCACTAGCCACAAGATGGCAACAGCCACTGGTGACCCCTTGCTCTGTTGTTGGAAACATCTTTCTCTGAACAAGAGAACCAGCTCTGAACAAGAATTTGAAAAAGGATAGATACATGTATATGTATAACTGAATCACTGTACTGTACACCTGAAACTAGCACAATATTGTTAATCAACTATACTCCAAGATAAAGTAAAAAGTTAAAAAATAAAATAAAAAAAGACAGACCCGGTTTTCCTTTAACTGACTTGTTAAGCATCTCAGTACAGATATTTTGAAATAATATTTCCTACCCCTAGTTTTGGAACAATACAGAATATCTAGTCCAAATAACTCTCAGGAACATAGTGAAAACTCTGAAAATATAATCAGTTTCCTATTAATTTTAGAAAAGACTATATAACGAAATCAAACAAGTTAGGTCTTCAAACAACTTCAAAAAAGAAATGGAGTGTTATACAGTAGTGGTATGGCCTCTTTTGATTAAACCTAGTAAAACAACCATACTTGCCTGAATCAGAAGACATCTAGCCTAAAAGAAAGACTTAGAAGCACACTGACAGCAGTCTTCAAATATTTGTGTGTTTGTTATGAAGAAAAAAAAGTTTAACTTTATTTTGAGCAATTCCATGGGGAGAAACCAAAAGCAGTAACTCTATAAGGAGGCCATCTACACACAGAGTGGGCAGCCTCTATTAACTCAATAAATGTGCCAGGCACTGTGCTGGGCACCAGTGAGCAGCTGATCACTACCCTACATCCAAGGAGAAGAGTAGGATTTCACGTCATCACATTTTGTATTGGTAATCAAAAAAAACAGAATTGGTATTACAAACACAATGGAAATATAAATATCTAGAAGATTATCAGCATTTACTTTTTTCCATTTCCTGGAAGACTTTTTACAGTTTTCAGTGTAAAATAATGGCATTAAAAATAGTTGGCTGATTTCTCATTATTAATTTTCAATTAAGTTAATACAGCAGATTATATGGCTGATTACATTGGCCAAAATTCATTTCAAATTTGTCCTTAAATGTCCCTTAGTGAATTTAAGGAAAATGATTCACCCACATAATGAAATTCAGGGATTTGAAAGGTTTCAACGATTTGTGTGGTTTGACTACACTGTAAGCTAGGCCATAGTCAAAAGCCTGGCTTGTCCACTACACTGTCCAGTGTCCAGTAGTTGCATGTGGCTATTTTATCTTTCAAATCAGGATAATGAGGCCAAGCACCTGAATTCTTAATTTTATTTAGTGATTTTCAATATAGGCATATGAAGCTCGTGGCTATCATATTGAACAGGACAATTCTAGAGACAGGTGAATGATAATGAGTGTCATTATAACTCATAACACAGAACTTTTCTAAAGAAAGTATTACCTTTTGTATTTGACCATCCAGGGGGATTTACAGAGTATATTATTTTAAATTGCAAAATATTTACAATTCTTCATAATATCAGTAAGATGGTGTGCGACCTGGAAAAACTTTTCCCTCACAAAGATTTTCTGATTGTCTCAAAGTGAACTACTTATTTCTGAACTCAAAGATTAGTTATTCATCACTCTTCACAAAAAAAGGCAAGTGTTCTAAATTTGCTGTCCTGCTCAATGATGACAAGTGGATGTCAGTAGTGTGTTATGCAGCAGGTATTTTTTAAATATATAAGCTCTTCCTTCAAAGTAAATGTGACATTTTAATAATCCGTGAGAAAGCCTTTTGAAGTGAGCATTTTGAAAATGGATTTGGAAATGTTTTCAGTGTTATGTGGTTTTTGTTGTCAAAAACTATAAATACTCACATAGCCATACAGTTTAAACTTGGAAATAAAATTTCCTAATCTGTTTGAAAATATTCCCCATGAAAGTCTGAGTGGATCCTTAACCTATTCTTTTAAAATACTTAAAATGCCCAGATTTCCAATTAGTTTCTCAGGAACTGATTGACATCAGGTAAAATGAAAAACTGCTAGCTTGGAAACTGAAAAATGAACACTGTTATTTAGCAAATACAGTCAACAATTTACTTCTTCAATGTGGACTGACATATCCTTCTGAGGCATATTTTCAACTATGACAGACATTAAAACTAAGTATAAAAATAAACTGAACTTAGAGACCTCTGAATCATTGCACTGCTAAGTATTAAACTAAGACTTTTTAAAATTTTAAATGGTGAAGCATAATAAATCACAACACTATCACTGAAAATTTTTCAAAAATTGTAACCAGATATATTTGGAGAAGGAAATGGTAACCCACTCCAGTCTTCTTGCCCAGAGAATCCCCATGGACAGAGGAGCCTGGTGGGCTACAGTTCATGGGGTCACAAAGAGTTGGACACAACTGTGACTAACAACAATATTTATTATTATAAAATATAATCTACATTAAAACAATGTTTCATTTTTATCTCAACCCAATTAAGTTTTCTTATACAAAATATATTACAAAAGATGCATATACTTTACAGATTAAAAAACATACAAATACTATTTGTGAATGCTTAAAGCATTTTTACTAATAGAATATAATCAAAAAGTTTCAAGGTCACTGTTCCATACTTCAAATAATCCTCTAAAGGAAACAAGCAAAAGAAAACCTTTAAAACAAAAATAGCAATTTATGTGAATGTTTTTAATAAACTATTCTGTAAGAGAGGATTCTGTGTACCCAAATAAAACAATGATATGAAATAGGTCAAGAATTATTTAAATGGCCATGGGAAACATGATCGAGTCCAGGTAGCAGTGATCTGGATGAGTTATAAAAATGGCCAAAATAATCCTGGAATCTGGTTTAACTCCCAGTGTCAACTGAGATCTCATTTTACTATGCCCTTCAAAAAGCACTTATTGGCCTCCTAAACTCAGTAACAACCCAAACTTGTTGAGAAATTATTTTCCTCACAAACCATCCCATGCCTTTCTAAAATGCTCTTGAAGCTTCTGTCACTGGTTACTTACTACTTATTTGTTTCCAATATCAGACTCTGTATTTAGTTTAAGATACCTCAGAGGCTGAAAAGTCAACACAGTGGAAAAAAAAATTTTTTTTAAGTGAAAAGCTTGCCTCCATTAAAACTTAGAAGTTTGTTACTCCCTGTGGTATTTACAAGAGAAGAATGTTAAACATTGGTAAAAATAAAACCCACAGTAAACATGAGGCAAGTCTCTGTTTCTAATGATGTGGATTTTCATAAACAGGCCCCTGTTTTGTTGTTTAGTCATTAAAATCACGTCCAACTCTTTGTGACCCCATGACTGTAGCCCACCAGGCTCCTCTGTCCATGGGATTTCCCAGGCAAAAATACTGGAATGGTTACCATTTCCTTCTGCAGGGGATCCTCCTGACCCAGGAATCAAACCCACATCTCTTATGTCTCCTGCACTGCAGGCAAGTTCTTTACCACTGAGTCATCTGGGCAGCCCAGATGGACCCATACCTCTTACAAATACCAATCATGTCAAGTACGTCCCAAAACAAGTCAGTTTACACAATGCTCCTTGGGGTCTGTAACAGATTTGTGACATGGAACGAAAGAGAGCCAGTGCAGATGAAAAACACCCTGAACACGAGCTTTGTTTCGGTTTTACCAAGCAGTAAAAACATCAGTAGAAGCCAGTTCCTAGTCTCCAATTCACATCACTACAGAGAAGGACCTAAAAGACTATCGTTACTCCTGAGTCCGAGAATGCGGTGTAGACCAGCAGCAGTGCCTACAGTGACCAGCACCAACTCCAGAACCTGACAGAAGCCCCACAGAAAGACGTGAAGAGTTCCAGTCCAGCCCTGTGTCCATCAGACTATGCACCAGAGGCTGCAAACCTAGGACACCAAGATCTCCTACTCCCAACACCAGGACCTCGGCAAGTGAGGGGCTCAAGGGATCCGGAGTTTAAGTCAAACAGGCACTTTGTAGATTTAGTGTTTGTTGATGTTATTTTTTGATCACTGAACCTTTGTACAACATTGTCAAATGAGATTCACTGAACTGTTGGTTGTCTTACAGGGTGAGTTTTTCATTTTTTTTCCTATAGGAATTGAATAAATACAATGCTGCCATATATAAAGCCAAAAGTTACACATTTCACCCTAATCTCTGTTTACCAGAACAGAGGATAATATTTTATCTTGAAGTAGTTTAGTTTATTTGACAGCTTTAAAAAGACACAACCCACAGAAAATTGATAAGCCTGATGTAATGAAAATAAATCAATCTTCTAAAAAGCCATCCAATAAGACCACCTAGTCAAATAAACAGATGTGCTATAAGGAAAAAGAAAACTACACCAAGATTATTAGAGGCAAGCAACAACTATAACAGACTGATAAGCAAATATCTCCTTGTTTCTGGACAGACTGCTGATTGAACCACCCAGGAACACCACTGAAACAAGGCTATACAGAAGTGAGCACACACAGATCAATATCCACAATCTGACGCTCATGCAGAAAAAAATTCCACCCTGGCTAAAAGACAAAGCTAGGAAGCTCTATGCCACTGGCATGGAGACAATAATCAGGCTAAAGATATTTACCAAATCACTGACTGAAATTCATATGTTTAGAAATGCCAGAACCATCCAAAGGAAGTGGGAACTCAGAAAAGTTCAAATCCATAAGAAAAATAGTGAGCGGAGGTGAAAAGAGCATCTTGATCTCTGTGACTTGACAAGACAGAAATACTTCATTTACATAATAAGGTCCCAATTGGGAAGAAGGGAACAACGAAGGCAATGAGGGTGGGGTGGAGGGTGGGCTATTCGGAAGTATATTGAGATGTGGGAGTCAGGGTGTGTGGGTTACTGATGAAGTGGGGGTCGTGGGGACATGGTGGGACTATGTGATGGGCTTAGAGAGATATAAGGGACTATTCGGGTTCCTAGGGAGATTAGGGGGTGAGAGGGTTGAGGGATATTGCGGCGGGAAGAACGGAGGGCAGATGAAGGTGTGTGGAATGTAGGGGGGATGTGGGGATGGAACTGTGGAAGATTATTTGGGTCATGGTGGGCTACAGGGAAATGTGGCAAAAATTCAAATTGAAGATGTAGATTACTACATTTATAGGAATATCCCCTATTTTCAATAAATCATGCTGACTTTCCTCATAAATTCATGGACTCAAAATAGAGACAGCTGAAGTATTTAAGGTCAGGAGTTTTAGTGTACATTTGTTTTAGAGCATTTGGGGACTTGAGAAATAATATTACTAAAAATAAAATGAGGATGTTATCACGTCACCTCTGAAATTACAGAATATCAGTTGATGCTAACTAAAAAGGACACAAGCACCCAAATACTCATAGCAGCATTATTTACAATAGCCAAGATATGGAAACAACCTAAGTGTCCATCCACAAATGAATGGACAAAGAAGGCGTGGCATATATTATATACATGTATATACAGGCTTCCTCGATGGTTCAAACAGTAAAGAATCCCCTGGAGGAGGGCACAGCATCCCACTCCAGTATTCCCGCCTGGAGGATCCCATGGACAGAGGAGCCTGGTGGGCTATAGTCCACAGGGTTGCAAAAAGTAGGAAATAACTGAAGTGACTGAGCACACCCAAGCACACAATGGACTACTCAGCCATAAAAAGAATGAACCGTTGCCATCTGCAGCAACATGGATGGACTTGGAGGGCATTATGCTAAGTGTAGTAAGTCAGAGAAAGACAAATACTCTATATTATTTAAATGTAGAATCTAAAAAATGCAACAAACTAGTGATTATAGTAAAAATAAAAAAAAAAGAAGCAAACTCACAGATTCAGAGAACAAACTAGTGATTATCAGTGAGGAGAGGGAATGAGGGAAGAGGCATATATGGGGGCAGAGGATAAAAGGGTTATTATGGGATTATATGAAATCATCTGTGTTATTTGACCATTGTAATGCACTACAGAATTTAAAGACTCTTTCAAATTAAAAAAAAATTTTTTTTAAAGACAAGTGACAGTCTTATTTCCAGACGTATGATTTCTCTGCCTGTCCCTTGCCAACTGGAATTCCATGAAATTAAGTATGGACAGGAATTGAACATTGCAAAAAACACACCAAATACACACATCTCCTTTCCAGTTTCCTGTGAACAGTTTTCTCCTTCTTCTCAGTATCTCCTGGCTATACTTTCTCTATTGCTTTTCTGACAGATGGCAGGGTGTCTGAACAAATAACATCAATGTTTCAAAAACCATCATATTCCATAAAATGTGCATAATTTGGTTGACCCCTATTGGGATAGTTTCTCACTTCATGGCTATTTTAATTTCCAGCTCATTTTGAACAATAGGGTGACTTTGGCTAAAGCCAAACTTCAGACATAATTTTAGTTTCAGCCTTCTCTTAGTCCCCAAGTGAATAGTTATTCTGCACAAATTTCATTGTCTACTACTTTTTCAGTTCATTTGGCAACAGTCAGGCCTGCATAACAGATTTTTTTTTCCCCAGTAAGATATTTCTTGTTCACTTACACACACAAATACAATCTACTCAGAAGTAATATGTTTCTTAGCTTCTGATTTGAGAACTGTATCTCCATTTTCTTACCTCTGAATTATTAAGGTGACATTTGTGAGTTCCTGAAAACCAGCCGTCACTTGAACATTGGTCAATGTCCACCTTCTGAAGATTTATGTCTACTTTCATGACACCCCTTAAAACAGAGAAAGACAAGAAGAACAAATTAATCTGAGTCTTTACAATTTCTAATTCTGTGTTCTAACCTAAAAATCAGACAAATCAGCACAAGAATGCACTAAAATTCTCCAAATTGCCCACTCATACTCATCTAAAGTGTGCCAGTGTAGGTAGAGACAATAGAACAGAAACAGCAAGTTATTAGTTCTGTGTAAGCACCAAAGGCGGGCTCTGTACTGTTCTCTGTTTCAGCTCTCTGTATAATGCCTGGCACACAGTAGCTGTTCAATAAGTATTTGTTGATTGGCTGACCTCCAGACAGAATTACTCTGGAGCAAAGTTGACTCTGAAATAATACTTGCTCCCAATACCTCTTTTGGCAAAATAAAATTTTTGTAAAGCCCTTATCTCATTTCTTTCTACCCCTACTCCCCAGTGCAGGGCCAGGAATGGGAAGTTTGGGGCAAGGGAGCAGGAGGGAATAAGTTAAGAGGGGAAGATAGGGTCAGAAAAAAAAGCATCTCTTTCCTCAAATTCCTTGTATTATAGTTCTTCTAGCTACAAAACACACACACATAAAATAACAAAACAAATGTAAAAGCTATACAGCCAACAATTTTTACATCTAAAATATTAATTCAAAAACATCAGTGATTACATTATGCCAAACTAAATCACCTCTCAGAAAAGGAATATGGTACAACAGCTAATTCAGGAAGCCTAATACCACGTTACGACTCATTTTTCTCATCTGTTTTCTCCTTTTAAACTACTGTGAAATTTTCCGACAGAGTTGGTTAATGTCTTTTGGGCTTCATCTAGAGTGAAGAAATCATTTACTTTTTAAGGCTGTTTCCATTCTTTTCATATTAACCTGTGACAAAGTATATACTACACTACCTAGTACTACCATGCTTAAAAACAGAGGCACAGCAAAACCTGATATCAACATTTAGTTATCCAGACAACCCAGAATATGTGTAAGTTCAGTTTTCAGAGGATCACTCAAAGGAAGATGCAAAAATTTATCATAAAAAACTTAAGAGCAATAGCTCCAGTTTGCAAAATACTACCGCTGTGGACTATAATCCCATAAAACAAATACTATTCATGCAATAAAAAGCTAAATTTCCAAGTAGTAAAAGTGAGTCACTCAGTTGTGTCCGACTCCTTGAGACCCATGGACTGTACAGTCCATGGAATTCTCCAGGCCAGAATACTGGAGTGGGTAGACTTTCTCTTCTCCTAACACCTTAAAACCATTTGCTCTTTCAACACATATTTATTGTCTGGTATATATACATATCAAGATAAGAGAAGCCACGGTATCTCCCAAGAAACCCCAAAGGTTTAAAATGTCTTTAAAACTATTGGAATATTTCATAGAGAATGGATGCTAAATTCTGGGGAATGTGGAAAGTTAACACTTGGGGTACAACAGGCATTCTATAAACACTGGTTGACTTGCTGTCTTCACCAATCAGGACTTCACATAAAATTGTATTCCACATATTCATGCCAATCAGGCAAGCCCACTCCAGGCTCTACTTAGGTCTTTTGAAAATAATATATTCAGCTTTTCATTCATTTAATAAATTACTTATCAAGCATCTACTATGGGCCAAAATTATTCTTGGCCTCTGACATTACTAAACTGAAAAAAAAAAGTTCCTGCCTTCACAAAGTTTAACTCTAGTCAGACAAATAATAAACCATGGCTATAATAAATAAGTATTCTTCCTCAGAAAATTTCATGAATAGAGGAGCCGGATGGGCTGCAGTACATGGGGTGGCAAAGAGCATAAATGAGCACACACATAATAAACAAGTAAATTACACTTAGTAATACAAACTAAAAAGTGAGATGGAGGGAAAAAACCACCTTCAAGTAGGTAAGGGGGATGAATGGGAGTACAGAGAAGGTTAAGATTTTTTCAAAGGGTGGTCAGGATAGGCCTCACTGAAGTAAGATTTCTAATTCGCTGGTTAAGGTACAATTACGGGCAGTTTTGAATCCACATACTAAGTTACCAGTCATCTTCTTCTATGACATAAAATTTCCCACTGAACTGTGTCCGCTACATTTTTATATTCTTGAACAGCTTAGGAATGTAAGTAGCAAACCAATAAAAATATACATTTCTACTCCACAAGTTTTCTTCCACTAACCGCTACACTTTAGTCGCAAGATAGTGAAGATCTCAAAACCCTCCAGAGCTGGCTTAGGAACAAGGGCTAATTAGGGATTCCAGAAGGATGCAATTACCTCTGGTCCCTTCCCTGAGAAATCTGGTTTAAGAAACTGGTATCTTAAGGGCTAGAGTTTTCCGCCTTTTCTTTTTTTTAATTCCACATTCCTACACGACAACCAAAAAGTCACCGCAGACTTGGAACCAAGTTCACAATGCTCCCAGGGCTCAGTGCAAAACCACCAAAGGTAATGAGCCATGCGCTTACCAGCTGGGAAATCAATGCTGACTCATCTTCATTAGTACCTGGGCCTTGGCGCCTGGGGAGCTACAAAGCCCTGGGGAAGGCACCGACACTTCCTGCAGGGGAAGTGGAAGTCTGCGAGACTGAGTTGGAAGAGAAAGCTCTCCAAGTGGCGAAAATCGTGCAGCCAAGTGCAAAGCAGACGCTCAAAAACTAAAAGCCTCACGCATGCACACTGGCAGGGCTTGGGCCTGGGAAGACCCACACCAAGCCCACGCCGCTCTCCTGAGCACTCTCTCCTGAGGTGGAAGTGCCGCTACCACATCCGGTGAGCCGGCACCACTGGGAGGCGCTGAGGGCCCGGAAGTGGCTGGTGTTTGGTGGGTTGAAGACTGGAAGACGAGGGCCAAAAAGAGACTGGTAAGTGGTCTCCAGAGAATGGAAAATATAGCAGATAACGTTCCCAAATCTTTGGGTGCTTAGCTGACCTGCAGACTAGCATTTTTCTCTCCTTGTTTCTTTGACTTCTAAAAGGCCTCAAGGCTAAAACAAGATTCATCCGCCAACCAGGTTTGGAATTTGCCTAACGTTCTCTATCTGTGTATGGGCTTCCGTCCTTACAGTTACCTGGTAGATAACTTGTTTGTTATGAAACTCGTCCCCCAAATCAAAACAATTTGTCAAGTTCCTTAAATTCTACTCCCTTCAGGTACCTTGACCCTTCCCCTCCATTTCTGCTAATCCTGCCTCATTCAGACCTTCTTCATCTCTCATGGAGCTAAAAAATTTATGTAATAGTTTACTTATTTGGTCCTGAGTGGCATTGCTCCAATGAAGGTCTCGATTTGTAGGCCCTTCTTTAAGAAAGGTTTAGCGTCCTTCTTTAAGAACCAAGTACAAAATCATTAATATTTACTTTTATCACAATATGACCCTTTGGCCTTACCTGTTTGTGTGACTACTGCTGAATGGGTAGTAATTTCATTACTAGAAGGCTTTTCTATACCAGGATGGCTAGCGATAACTTAGACGTGACTACAAACTAATTTAGTATGTATTGTTAAATAATTCAGAACTTCTGCTTAACCAATTTCCAAAAATGCCCACAGCCCAGGGAAAATGTAATGGAGGGAAAATTATAGTAGAAAGAGACCATTTAGTTATATCTTCCTTTTGCAAATTTTACAAAAAAAAAAAAGTTGACCACAAAATTCATTGTTAGTGCTTGATCCAAGACCTTAGAAAGTTCCCCATGCAAGCAGGGGGCCCTAAAGCTTAAGCATCAAATGCTGCTATTTAATCTTTAAAATATGTAAATATGATCCTCACAGTTACCTGCTTAAAATCAGTATTTCCCACTCTCCTGAAGAATGAAATCCAAGTTCCTTGGTATAACATTATATCCAGGCCCCTCTTGTTTCTGACTTCTCCATTCACTCACTCACATACATTCTTTGTTCTAGACAATTCAGAATTAGTCTGAGAGGTCCTAAATAATTCATGTTATCTCAGAAAATCATTCTTTTATAGATACCTTTATACCTGAAGTCCTTTTGCCTAAGCTGTGCTCTTATTGTAGCCTCTATCTGGCTCTTTTCTAAAACCTTTCATAAACTACAAGTCTCATTTAGAAACTACTTCTCTATTCTCCGCATGATATACTATGCTTACCTTTTTCATACCATTAGTACTCTCTATTATAATATTTGGTTTTTAATGATTGTTTTTCCCATGGGCAAAATTTCCATTGTCTGTGTCTTTTTAATATTTTCCCTCAGCCCCTAAATCAGCCCACCCCAAAACTTAACCCTGGAAAATGGCAGATGCTAGAGAGATGCAACTAGTAGCTTAAAAAACCATGACCAAAAAGGGAGAGAGAGAGTGAAAACCCAAGCAAACAGAAAACCATCATGTACTGCTATGGGCTAATGAATGGAAAGAAAAACTGGAGAGGTTGACAGAAAGTTTTGAAATTCTGCTTTTGTTTCTTCACCATGTCACCTTGGGCAATATTTTTCCTTTTCCATCACTACAAAAATTGACAGTAACATCCCATTAGTCAACATTGAAGGGGAATCAGGGCAGAAGTTCAGTCAAAATTAAAGAGTTGATTAAAAAAAAAACAGATGCTGGTAGACCAGCTGCCTCAGTGGTTTTCTCCAAACAATAGATGATCAGAATAAGGGTTGACAAAAACTTAAAACTTATGGCACTGGCTTTGGGTCCAGGCAGAGGCAGAAGCTGGAAAGGCCTTAAAAGAAATGGTTAATAAAAGCCAGAACATGGTGAGTCTTAAAGGACAATGTAGAAGTGATACTGGAGACAGGGGAAAAAAAAGCAACCTTTGTTGTATAACAGTTGGCAGTTTGGCAAAGCTGTTACCTGTGAGCAAATGAACTTGTAGATATGGCCAAGGAATGTTATAAGTAAAATGCAGAGAGTACTATCTGGCTTTTTCCAGCTGACTGTGATGGAATGCAAGGAGAAACGCATGAGCTAAAGAAGGGCTGCTTGTTTTTTGTTTTTGTTTTTTGCTTTTTAATTTTTTTTAATTGTGGTGAAATAAATATAATAAAACATACCATCATAACCATGTATAAATGTAGTTTAGTAGTGAAACTGTCAGTCACTCAGTCATGTCCAATTCTTTGTGACCCCATGGACTGCAGCCTACCAGGCTTCTCTGTTCGTGGAATTCTCCAGGCAAGAATACTGGACTGGGTAACTGTTCCCTCCTCCAGAGGATCTTCCCAAACCAGGAATCAAACCCAGGCTTCCCACATTGTAGACAGATTCTTTACCAGTAAAGATTCATTTGCCACAGATTCTGAGCCACCAGGGAAGCCCACAGTTTAGAAGTATTAAGTATGTCATATTGTTCTGCAGACAATCTCCAGAACTCTTTTCATCTTGCAGAACTGCAATTCTGAATCCATTAAACAAGGGAATTCACCTCCCCTTCAGTGTGAGCTTAACTTAGTGATTCATTTAGAATAAAGTATGCAAAACAAAAAATAGTAACTTTAGAATGGACAAACCTGAGAAACACCACACTATCTAAGTGACCAAGGTTAACATCACCAGTAAAAAGACATATTGATACTATGTACTCTGTGGTATAATGCAGTGAGAAGGGCATTTTCCCTCTGTAGTTTTCTTCCCAAATGCCCCTAACCTCAGTCTTAAGAGAAACCATTAGACAAGTTCAAATTAAGGGATATTCAACAAAATACTTTACCAGCACACTTCAGAAGTGTCAATTGGTAGTTGATAACGTAAGAGAATATGGTTTAAAGGCAAGAAATGACTGAGAAATTCACAGATTGGAGAAGATTAAGGAAATATGAAAAGCAAGTGATACATTAGTTTGCAAGGGCTGCCATAACAAAGTACCCAGACTGGATGGCTTAAACAACAGAAATTTATTTTTTATAATTCTGGAATCTAAAAGTCCAGGAGCAAGGGGTCAGTTGGTTTCTTTTGAGGCCTCTCTCCTTGACTTGTAGATGGCTGTCATCTCTCTGTGTCTTCATATGATCTTTGTGTGTTCTTGTGTCCTAATTTCTTCTTATGAAGACACAGACACCTTGGATTAGGGCCCATCCTAACAAGCTCATTTTAACCTAATTATCTCTTTTAAGATCTTGTCTCAAAATACAGTCACATTCTGAGGTGCTGAGGGTTAGGATTTCCATGTGTGAATTTTGGGGAAACATAATTCAGTTTATAAGATATGATAACCTATTTGGATCCTGGAAGAGAAATAGAACATTAGTGGAAAAACTGAGGAAATCAAATAGAATCTGTAACTTAGGTAATAGTGTTGTACTAATATGAGTTTCTTAATTTTGATCATTTCATGGAAGATGTTAATGTTATAAGAAGTTTGGTGAAGCGTATTCACCTAGGTAAGGTAGTGGAAACTTTATTATCTTTGCTAATCTTCTGAAAGTCTAAAAATATTTCAAAATAGTAAAAAATTTTAGTTATAAAAAACTAAATTTCTTTGAGAAAATAAATGAAGACTCAAGAATTAAAGAAAAAATATGCAAACAGGAAATATGCAAATAAATGCAGAATGGATACAAAGGAATTAAAAAAAAAAAAAAAAACTACCTTAAAGACTTTGTGTGGATCACAACAAACTGAGAAAAATTCTTTAATAGATGGAAATACCAGACCACCTTACTTGCCTCCTGAGAAACCAGTATGCAGATCAAGAAGCAACAGTTAGAACTGGACATGGAACAATGGACTGGTTCAAAATTGGGAAAGGAATACATCAAAGCTGTACATTATCACCCTGCTTATTTAACTTATATGCAGAGAACATCATGCAAAATGCCAGCCTGGATGAAATACAAGCTGGAATCAAGATTGGCGGAAGAAATATCAATAACCTTAGATATGCAGATGAAACCACCTTTATGGCTGAAAGCGAAGAGGAACTAATGAGCCTCTTGATGAAGGTAAAAGAGGAGAGTAGAAAAGCTGGCTTAAAACTCAACATTCAAAAAACAAAGATCATGGCATCTGGTCCCATCACTTCATGGCAAATAGGAAAACAATGGAAACACTGACAGACTTTGGGGGGCTCCAAAATCACTGCAGATGGTGACTGCAGCCATGAAATTAAAAGACGCTTGCTCCTTGGAAGAAAAGCTATGACAAACGTAGCCAACATATTGAAAAGCAAAGACATTTCTTTGCCAACAGAGGTCCATCTAGTCAAAACTATGGTTTTTCCAGTAGTCACGTATGGATGTGAGAGTTGGATCTTAAAGAAGTGCTAAAGAACTGATGCTTTCAAACTGTGGTGTTGGGGAAAACTCTTGCATCCCTTGGATTGCAAGACCAAACCAGTCAATCCTAAAGAAAATCAACCTAGAATATTCACTGGACGGACTGATGCTGAAGCTGAAGTTCAGTACTTTGGCCATCTGATGCAAAAAGCCTACTCATTGGAAAATACCTTGATGCTGGGAAAGAACGAAGGCAGGAGAAGGGGACGACAGAGAATGAGATAATTGGATGGCATCACCAACTCAGTGGACATAAGTTTGAGCAAACTCCAGGAGATGGTGAAGGACAGGGAAGCCTGGTGTGCTGCAGTCCATGGGGCCACAAAGAGTCGGACACAACTGAGTGACTAAACAACAACATTAATTATTTTCTAAAAGTTACCTGAAAGATGACAGTTAAAAGTTCTAACACCCTATATTTTTTTAGTGGTATACTAGAAATTGAAGGAAATGCTTAACTTAGTAAAATTTACTTCAATCAACTCTATACTTTGAAGGAAAAACTTTTTCTTTTAAGATGTTCTCTTGAAATCAAAAATGTTTGTTATCACTGATGCTGTTTAACATAGTTAGTGAAAGTCACAACCAATTCAAGAATTCTAGGCAAAAAATGAGATGTAAAGATCTGAAGAGGAAAGAGTAAACTGTCATTATTTGTAGATAATATGATCCTTTAGTTAGCAGTAAAATCAACAGACAAATATGAGAACAATAAGAAAGTTCAGTAAAGTTGGTAGATACCAGATCAGTGTTCAAAAATCTGTATATACACCAACAATTTCCAGCAAAAAGTTATAACTAAAGATATTCCATTTAAAATAGGACAGAACCCATTATGTTAGTAGTTAACTTAATCAAGAATACACAAAACTTTTATGGAGAAAATTTGAAACTCTAATGAAGGACAAAATAGATGATCTGAGTAATGGAAAGATATCACATGCTCTCAGGGAATAAGTTACTGTATTAAAAATGTCAATTCCCATCAAATGGAGCTATAAATTTTATGCAGAACCAATCAAAATTCCATATAGATTTTTTTTTTTAGAAACTTGACAGCTTTCTTTAAGTAGAAAAATAGAAGCTGTGAAAAGGGGAAAGAGGGAGGCTTTAGGCTTTGCCAAAGCAAATATTGAGACGTACTACCTAACCATGGAAATAAAACATAATAGTACTGACTAGGGACAGACAAAACACAGGGGAAGCAGTGAAAAAACAAAATAGAGAACTCAGAGACATACATATGCACATAAGACACTTGTATGTATGATAAAGGCTGATAGGAGTAGAAACCTGGATCACTAAATAGATAAAAATAACTGGATCCCTAGCAAATACCATGTGCAAAGGTGAACTCCCAGTGTTAAAGATCCAGTTGTAAAAGGTAAAACTTTAGCGTATTAGTTGATTATAAGAGAATAATTTTGAGGCAAGGCTTTGAAAGACCTCATAAATAAAACCAAGAACTATAAACTGTAAGGTAAAATTTTGATTAAGTAAATAACATCAAAAATGTTAAAAAATTCCCCTCAAGGGGAAATATTATGGTCAAAGTTACCTGAAAGATAACAGATTGGGCTATATTGAACTGTCTAAAGTTGGCAAGGAAATAATATCTAGAACCTCTTGAAATACAACAAAAATATAGAAATCACAGTAGGAAACAGGCAAAGGCTATAAGCAAGCAGTTCAATAAAGAGCAAGCCCAGCAAGTTTACAAGTACATGAAATGATACTTAAGCTAATCAGTAATCAGAGAAATGCAAACTAAAACAATAGTAAGCTGTCACTTTACATTCATTAAACTAACAAAAACTTAGAAAGCTGTATAATGCCAAATATTGGCAGGAATATTAGGCTATAGGAGCCCTTATGCCTTGCTATTGGATATGTAGACTGATGCAGCTTGTCTAGTGAGCAATCTTGCAATATTTTGTAAAATTACATTTACCCCTCCTTGTGACCCAGAAATCCTGCACTTCAGTTTATCTCTCAAGGAAATTCTCACACAGGTCCCTAATGGGGCATATAAGCTTACCACAATGTCACTGTAATGGCAAGGAACCGAAGACAATCTGTCCATCCCTGGAACTGGACAATTTCTACATACTATACAGCAATATACCAGTTCCCTGGTGGCTCAGACGGTAAAGCGTCTGTCTACAATGGGAGACCCAGGTTCGATCCCTGGGTTGGGAAGATCCCCTGGAGAAGGAAATAGCAATCCACTCCAGGAGTATTGCCTGGAAAATCCCATGGACAGAGGAGTCTGGTAGGCTACAGCCCATGGGGTTGCAAAGAGTTGGACACGACTGAGCGACTTCACTGTCACTATGCAGCAATAGAGTACTAGGCAGCAGTAGGGAAATAAACTGGTTGTATACATAGCAGCAGGAAGAGATTTTTAAAACAGAATTGTATAAATAAAAAGCAAAATAATGAGAAATATAGAAATCATTTAACTAAAATGACTTATGCATAAATAGTACATGAAAGGAAGAGCACATGTCACAGGTTCATTGCTAATGGGGTAGGATCAAGGAAAAGAGACTTTTAAAGGGGACAAAGAGCAATTTCCTTTCTGTTTCCATATAACTGTAGAAGACTTTAGATTCATCTTTCAATCATCTTTGGGTAACTTCCTCATCTGGGGCTTCTTGTCCTCAGAAATGCCCACCCAATGATCTCTAATCCTTTAGCTCAAACCCACCATTACAAGAAGTACAAGAGAATCAAGAACACAGTCTGATCACCTCTAGAGTATCTTGAAGAACTTGACGACAGTCTGTCTCAAAGCAAGAAAATGTTCTCCTCCCCCACACTACTTTGCAGCTGACATGTCCAGAGAAGCTTGCCAAAACTTATATAGTGACAAATGTCTTCCATCTGTCTGGCTTCTTGTTCTTGGAAGGCTTTTTGGTAATCAGGTCACACCTTCCTTGAGAAGATCTGTATATTTTTTGTGGAGAAAATAAGTTTTGTTTTAAAAAAAAGAGAAAGAACCAATAAATATAAAATGAAGTAAGGTCAATCAGAATGTGAGTTCTTCACCCACAAGTATACAGTCTTTGTATTTTGGGGCTCTTGAAGATGATCCTTTTTCAAAGTTAAGTCCAGCACACATCTTAAAAGTGCTAGGGTTTAAGAGTTTGATAATAGATGATTGTCCTCCTGAAAAATATATTTTGAGTTTGCTGCTTTCCCAAAAGTAGCTGACTAATGTCTTCTTTTACAGTTTTCCTTTACTGGAATAATTTTGAGATACATTGTTTCAATTTTAAATGACAAGAGGACAGTTTATTTTTCAAACACATCCAGTCTTCCTTATATGACCTCTTTGAATATGGCCATTCTAAATGGGGAAGAAACTCCCTTGTCAAGAAAACCAGTACAAAGAGATCACCTGTATTGACCCATTATTCAAATAACAATTCTATAAAAGAACAAATATTTTTATTCATTTATAGATGAGGAAAATAGAGTTCAGAAAAGTTATATAATATGTCCAAAGACACTTTTTTTAATTGCTAGGGAGGAAAAATTAAGAACAAAGTGTATTCTGTCAGAGAAAATAAATGTGAACACTAATCTACCTTAAAATATATAATAATAATGTTATACCTTGAGTTTCCTGGTGCCTTCATTAAACAAGTCATTTATGTTAGTGCTTGGCTACACTATCTAAGTGAAAATGTTCTTTTCTGTTAGTAATTTTTTAAGTCATTAAATTTCTTTTTTCTCTTAGTTCTTACTCATATAGCTCAAGTCAAATTGTCCATCTAATAATGTGCAGTTTTTTATTCTGAATGACTTTTTTCAAGATCCTACTATTTTATAATTTATAATGTTATACAAAAGGTACAAGCCAGTCATTGATAGTAATTTTTCAGAAAAAGATAGCATGTGCCAATTCGTTTGATTTAGAAATAATAACTAAGTAAGCCTATAAAGTACATTTAAAATATTCCCGTTGGAATTTAAATAAAGTACTTTGGTGGTTAGATGCCCAACTATGAACTAAATATAGGACTTACTTATATGCTTTGAATCATGTGTTTTTAGTTATTATTTATTGGGTGCTTATTGTGTATTATATATTATCTATACACACTCAAAACATCCTCATTGAACTTGTTATATGACTGATACTATTCTCCCTAATTTTATTACAACTATATATGGTCACTATCATTCTCCCTAAATAATGGTTGAGAAATTTGGGACACAAAGAGGTGAAATAGTATATCTAAGACACAAACCAAATAAGCAAAAGAACTGAATATGATGTCCATATCTTTAGGTATAAAGGTAATAAAACCAATCAGAAGACCTAAGTTTGAGTTCTCATTCAAGTTGGTGAATTGAGCATGTTTCTCTACCTCATCCCTCCACATCCAACTGTAATGGCAGTAAATAAATACAAGATGGAATGAGAAGTAGTAAACCAAAGATTTGACAATATTCTCTGGGATCCTACTGATGATCAGCTGGAGTGGTGGCAGCCAAGCCCAGGATATGCTCAGGAGAAGGCTGGAACAGAGGCGGAAACTGCTCTTTAAGTGGAACTTCCAGAAAGGTTTTAAGCTCAAAGTCAATAGGTTTCAAGAGTGAAAGTAGAAAATGAAGCAGATATCAAGGTGATGAAGGATTTCAAGTTGGCATATCCTCTCCTTATGTGCGGTAATGACACTTATTCTCAAGCTAAAAACAAAGATCTGTTCTATAAAGAGCTTGAAAGAAATGCCTAGAAAGAACTAAAACTTCTAAATGGTTATTAGTTCTCCCAGAGTAAAGATCTGCAGTGACCCAGAGACTGTGCGCTTCCTTCTCAGGCATCCAAAAGTAAATGTTGAAAGACTGACAGTCAAGGGGAGGTATACTGAGGAACCTGTCCTATACACCTGCCACAGGAATCCATGCCATATACCTATGTATGTTAACCTAGTCCCTTGGTCATAAAACTATGACTGACAAGGATCATATTTGAGATGAATTGGTAGTATAAAGGAGAAGAACTGGTATGAACAAGCAAAATAACTGAACCTATAACAAATATCAATAGTTCACAGAACAGAATATAATCAATAGATATTTTAATTAATATTCTCAAAGAGAGTTAAGAAAATAAACATACAATTATGAAAAAAGAAACAATCAGAGCAAGAAAGAGTTCATAGAAAGTAAGAGACTGCCAAATGAAAACTAATTTTTCCAAAAGGTTAAAAAAAAAATCTTCTAGACTATAAAGTTAAAAAGAGATGGAAGATGAGAGAAAAGTAAAGAAATACAGGGATCAATCCAGAAAGATGAATGAAAGTGAAAGTAAAAGAAAGATGAATACCTAACTATAGAAGTTCCAGAAAGAGAAAATGGATAGCAAAAAGTAGTTTTAAGCCATTATAAAAGAAAATTACTGAGTGGAAAAGTCTAGAATGGCCAACTAAGTGGTGAGGTTGATGAATAAAAAGAATCACATCTAAACACATCATCATGAATATTCAGAACCCCAAGAAAAAAGAGAAGATCTTAAAAGTTTCCATGAAGAGAAAAAAAGATTACTTACAAAGATATAATAAATCAGGTTAACATCAAGTTTTTCACCAGCAACAATGAATGCTAAAAAAATATAACCAGATCTTTAAAATTCTGAGAGCAAAATGACTTTGAACCTATAATTCTGTATTCAGACTATCAATCATGCATGAAGACAAAGACACTTTCAGACATGGGAAGGCTTAGAAATTTTATCTTACACAGATTCTTTCTGAAAAAGTATTTGAAATTGGGCATTAAGGGGTGGGAAGAAAAGAATTATTGAAATAAGAGGACTAGCATCCAACACATAGTTGAATCCAAAATTTCAATAATTTGAAAATATTTCCATGATAGTTATTCTGTAGAAGGCCTAGAACAATTGGTACAAATTCTTACTCCTTGGAAGAAAAGTTATGACCAACCTAGATACCATATTCAAAAGCAGAGACATTACTTTGCCGACGAAGGTCTGTCTAGTCAAGGCTATGGTTTTTCCAGTAGTCATGTATGGATGTGAGGGTTGGACTGTGAAGAAGGCTGAGTGCCGAAGAATTGATGCATTTGAACTGTGGTGTTGGAGAAGACTCTTGAGAGTCCCTTGGACTGCAAGGAGATCCAACCAGTCCATTCCGAAGGAGATCAGCCCTGGGATTTCTTTGGAAGGAATGATGCTAAAGCTGAAACTCCAGTACTTTGGCCACCTCATGCAAAGAGTTGACTCATTGGAAAAGACTCTGATGCTGGGAGGGATTGGGGGCAGGAGGAGAAGGGGACGACAGAGGATGAGATGGCTGGATGGCATCAGTGACTCAATGGACGTGAATCTGAGTGAACTCCGGGAGTTGGTGATGGACAGGGAGGCCTGGCGTGCTGCGATTCATGGGGTCGCAAAGAGTCAGACACGACTGAGCGACTGAACTGAACTGAACTGAATGGGTCTCCAAGAAGAATGTCTTCAACATTGTAACAAAAGCAATGTAAATTTTCTTTAACAAACAATGATTGATTAAGAAGTTGGATGATTTTAGAAGCAGAAAGCATAGGACTCCTTTTTGTTTCTTTAACATGAAAAGGAGAGCATTGGCAACTGCATGGAAAGAAAATAGATGAAAAGTTTCCATGCATATGTGCCCAAACTAAAGATAACATGATTTTGCACAACTGATCTAAAAAAGGGAGAGAAAATCCATTGTTCCTTGAAATTGGAACATTCTAAAAATGGCATAGATTCGTATATTCACATTTCAACTCTTAGAAGCCATTAATGGACAAAGCATGTTTTGTTTTTTTGTTTGTTTGTTTTTACTGCTGTGACAGACTGAAAATGTGATCATCTTGAATTATCTAAAAATGTTGCAATAGGATCAAGAGGGTAAAAAAGAAAACAATAGAAAATACTATTTAAAATTTATGGATAGAAAAATCAAAATAACCAAGGGAAAATTTTTAAATATAATTAATAATACAATAGAGTACAGTAAGAAGAAAATGCAATACAAAGAAGCTGAATCCCACATTTGTCATATCAGAAAAGCTAATGATGATTTTATTTCCCAAAATTCATAACCCCAGTTTTCCACTGATAGTGCTCTTCATTAGAGATGCACTTCTACCTCTACGTCCTTACCTATGATGCAAATCCTTCCTCCTTCAAATTTGTGTCCAAATGTTTATGCTGTCTCCTCTGGCTTTTCCAATCCTACTTCTGTATGTTGTGCCTCTCACTGGCAGTTTCTGAGGCAGCCCCTGACCTGACATCTTAACCCTCACCATGAAAGGCAGTACTGACGTAAAAGACAATATTGTCACCCTGCTTTTTTAACTTATATGCAGAGTGCATCATGTGAAATGCCAGGCTTGATGAATCACAAGCTGGAATCAAGATTGCCAGGAGAAGTAGCAACAGCCTCAGATATACAGATGATAACTACTCAAATGGCAGAAAGTGCAGAGGAACTAAAGAGCCTCTTGATGATGGTGAAAGAAGAGTGAAAAAACTGGCTTAAAAGCTCAACATTAAAAAAATGAAGGTCATGGCATCTGGTCCCATCACTTCATGGCAAATAGAAGGGGAAAAGTGGAAGAAGTGACAAATTTTATTTTCTTGGGCTCCAAAATCACTGTGGATGGTTACTGCAGTGATGAAATTAAAAGTCACCTGCTCCTTAGAAGGAAAACTATGACAAACCTAGACAGTGTATTAAAAAGCAGAGACATCACTTTGCTGACAAAGGTCCATATAATCAAAGCTATGGTTTTTCCAGTAGTCATGTACGAATATGAAAGTTGGACCATAAAGAAGGCTAAGCACAGAAGAATTGATGCTTTCAAGTCGTGTTTCTGGAGAAGACTTTTGAGAGCTCCTTGGACTGCAAGGAGATAAACCCAGTCAATCCTAAAGGAAATCAACCCTGAATATTCATTGGAAGGACTGATAGAGAAGCTCCATTACTTTGGCCACCTGATGCAAAGAGCCAGCTCATTGGAAAAGACCCTGATGCTGAAAAAGATTGAAGGCAAAAGGAGAAGGCGGGTAGCAGAGGGTGAAATGGTTAGATAGCAACACCGACTCAATGGACATGAATCCGAGCAAACTCTAGGAGATAATGAAGGACAGAAGAGCCTGACATGCTGCAGTCCATGGGGTTGCAAGGAGTTGGACACAACTTAGGGACTAAACACAACAAAAAAAAATAAAAGATAACAAAGTAAGTCAGGAAACACCAAATGACAAGACCTGCCAGCCACGAGCTTGAGAGAGGGGGAGACCCACAGGATATCTTCCCAGGCATGCTGTTGAAGGAAAAAAAAAAATGCTTTGCCCCTGAGTTCTTCTGCTGTCTGTGTTTACAGAGGGTCTCACTGTACAATTTTAAGCCAGGGAGCAAGAAAAGCACCCAGCTGGTTTTTACAAGAAGTTCTAGATTTTCATTCTTCAGCCTCCATTACTGGTCAGTTATTTCAGTTTATTCATTCACAGCCAAGAATGGAACAACTATAGATAGCTTATTCTTTGGTTGAAATCCTATCAGAGAAGTTGGAAAGCCCAACTATTCCATACTTCCTGAAATATGCAAGGCACTTTCAAATGGTAGTGAATATGGGAAGTTATGAATTATGGTCCTTACATTTGAAAGACCAGTAGAACTGTTTGAGGAAATAGAATGTTTACATAAAGAGACCAATTACAACAAAAGGCAGCTGCTCTCATGATAGTCCCTGTTTTAAAGGTGAGAAAACAAAGAATAACTCACAATAAAGGGACAGAGAACCAGGATACAGCCTAGTGCTCAGTACCTGTAATTTCCCTGCCTTCATGACCTGCTAGTCATCCTACCCCTCCCAGGAGGGTCATCCACAATATTGGAAAGCTTCAGGTACCCAGCATAGCCAGCAGCCAGGTTTTGTGAACCACTAAAACTAAAGTTGCCAAGCATTTACAACTTTCAGTTCTTATTCTTAAAATCTTATAAAAGGAATTATATGCTTCAACCTTATCAAATTCTGTTTACGTTTTCCCAAGTTTGTGTTTAAGTACCATCTGATTCTGAATTGTGAGGATTTTGTTTTTGATATAGATTTATCTCCTGCACAGGGTTTGGGGAGGGCCTGGAGAAGGCAATGGCACCCCACTCCAGTACTCTTGCCTGGAAAATCCCATGGGTGGAGGAGCCTGGTAGGCTGCAGCCCATGGGGTTGCTAAGAGTCAGACACCACCGAGTGACTTCACTTTCACTTTTCACTTTCATGCATTGGAGAATGAAATGACAACCCACTCCAGTGTTCTTGCCTGGAGAATCCCAGGGACAGGGGAGCCTGGTGGGCTGCTGTCTATGGGGTCGAACAGAGTCGGACACGACTGAAGTGACTTAGCAGTAGCAGTGGGAAGGTATTATCAGTCTTTTCAAGTGATCATGATACCCAGCCAAGTTTGGAATCAGTGAATAATGGATGGAAGTTAGCATTTACTTGAGGACTCAGGGCCTTTTTGTCTGTGCCTGTTATCTAAACTACAAGTTTACTGTAGCCACAGCTAACACAAGTGATTGTCACCACTTTCTTGGGTTTCAATATCCTCATGTGTAAAAGTAAAAATAAGTCAGATTACGTGATCTCTAAAATCCTTTTTGGGACTTTTCAGATGACTCAGTGGTAAAGAATCCGCCTGCAATGCAGGAGACACTGGTTCCATCCCTGAGTCAGGAATATCCCTTGGAGAAGGGAATGGCAACCCACTCCAGTATTCTTGCCTGGGAAATCCCATGGACAGAGGAGTCTGGTGGGCTCCAGTCCATAGGGTCTCAAAAGAGTTAGACACGACTTAACAACTAAACAACAAAATCCTTTTTACTTCTACAAGTCTAATTATTCAAAAAGGAGCTTTCCCAAGATATTTACTAAAACATTGTTTCCTTAAAGAATGCTCCAATTGTTATTTGCCTCTTTCTCAAAAAAGTGGAAAGACAGATTTCTAAATAACTTTCAGAGGGCAGCATTATGAGAGCCTTCCCACAAAACTAATTATTAAGTCAGTGCCTGAAACAGCTTTCTCAAAAGTTTGCCTCATCCAGAAAAATAATAATATTCGTCTTTCTTTTCATGAGCCTTGGACTCATCTCTGAACATTCACATCATTCATTGTCATTTCTCTGTAATCAGCATGATATACAGCTGCCATCTGCTCATTCCTTGCCCTTGCAGCTCACATGTATTACATGTTTATTGATAGCACAGGAGGAAGTAGTCAGGCATCAGTTTGTGCTACGGTACTTTGCACGGTAAAGCCTCAACATTCTTTTCTATCATGTGGTCGTTGTTATTTTTTAAGGTCTCTTTTGATAAGATTCTAGGTCGTGGTGGTGTTCAGTCACTAAGTTGTGTCCGATTCTTTGCGACCCCATGGACTGCAGCAGGTCAGACTTCCCTGTCCTTCGCTATCTCTCGGAGTTTGCTCAAACACATGTCCTTTGAATCATGGATGTGATGTCATCCACACTTCATCCTCTGTCACCCTTTCTCCTGTCCTCAGTGTTTCCCAGCATCAGGTCTAGACATTAATAATGTTAAAAACTGCATCTTTAAACATGTTACCATCTTATATAATGTCTATATGTCACTTATTATTCTAGGAAATTTCATTTATAATAATTTCAAATTCAACTCTAGTTGAATCAATAAAGTTAAAGCAGAAAAGAGCATTTTAGAGAATTCCTTGGGGATCCAGTTTTAGGGCTCCAAGCTTCCACTGCAGAGTGCCTGGGTTCACTCCCTGATCGGAGCACTAAGATTCTGCAAACCATGCAATGTAGCCAAAAACCAAACCAAAAAATCATTAAAAAAGAAAAAACAGAGCATTTAAAATATATATATTGTAAGCTATTCATATTCCTTTAATGGGATAAGCTCTGCATCAGCCCAATTATAGCTTTGACTTCTTGAGATAAAGCTCTAAAATGCAATCACAATCAACCTTTTTTATAATGATTAAATCTTCTGGTATTTGATTTCTCACTACTTGCTAGAAAAGAATAATTCAGTTTTATCAGAACTGTGAAAGTGCTCCGTAATAAACAGCTTCATGATAAAGTAAAACACTTCCACAGCATCATAGATTGTTAATTGTTTTTCATCATTTCTTTCATCTCCATTTGTTCCATGTCCCCACTCCTCTCCATCCCCTACTTTTTCTCTCTCTCTTCTCTTGGTCCCCCCAGATTCATACACATACACACACACACACATATTTTCTTTTCAAAATGCATCCTTTAATGAGAGATCTCAAACATAAGACATTTAACTATATAAGTAGCAAAACTATGCGTAGCAACAAAATCTGCAGATAATTTGGCCAGACGTTCTTTTTGAGCCTTAATGACATTTAAATATAAATTAATATTCCATTGATTCATCAAAATTTTCCATTTCTTAGTCATACCATTTTCTATATATGCAATGATCTTATGTTCCAAACAAATAGAAATGTGATCTGACAAACTCATACATGCACGCACACACACAAATACATATAGAACTCCTGAAATAAGGATAGCCACAAAATAGCATTTTTATATGTGTTCTCTCTACACCAGCAACTTTCAGCCAGAGGCATTTTTACCCCTTAATGTAATACTTGGCAATGTTTGTAGGCATTTTTGATTGTCACACTGGGCAGGGAGGTTGCTACTGGCATCTTGTGGGTAGAGTCAGGATACTGCTGAACAAGACAGCCCCTACAATGAAGGATTATCTGGCCCCAGGTGTCAATAGTTCTGAGGCTGAGAAACCCTGCTCTATATAGTGGTCTAATGCTTCAAAGAAGGGGAAAGCCAAATTCTTCATTCCATTCTATGCAACTGATTAGAACAGGAAGAGAAAAAACACAGCTCCATAATTCCATTTAAATCTCTTTAACCAAACTGGTTATATGGCTACACCACAAAGTTTTTCTTTCCACCCTGAAACCTCTAAGCACTTTAGAATGGAAAGACAGATCTATTCTCAGTTTATAAGTGGCTTTTTATTCTCGCTGTCCTAGGCATTTCCCCACAGTATGAGTGAAATACTTTGCCAGATGGTGTAGGAAAGATTTTGATAATCCTTACCACACCTATTCTGAAAATAAAAGTTTCTGCAGCTTCTGGCCCCTTGTTTTGTATATTTCACATATATTACATGTTTTAGTATAGCTTGTCTTGTTTAACAAAATTATTATGAAGACAAATAGCAATCTAATTGATATGCAGAAGTAAGGTTTAGATTTTTTTTGTTTCTTCATAGGCATATTTTGCTGCATCTTGATAACTTATAGATGATAATAGAACTTTGTAGTTGGAGAGACAATGGAGTTTCATTTCCCATTTTCTAATATCCCAGTTCATCAAATATAAGATGCCATTGATCATAAGATGCATTATTAAATTCTGTACCACTAAAAAGAAAGTTTCTGTCAATGGAAAATAACATGCCCATGCCCTCAATCATAAGACACATCACAATTTGTGTGACATCAGAATGTAGAAAAGGTACATCTTAGACTTGACGAAAATACATTATGCTACAGTACCTTTTCCTCTTTCTGAGAGAAAAGCCATGTGTTGTGTTAGCTTAAGAAATCTTTCCACAGTAATGCAATAAGGCATATACACAATGGATAAAACACATAAATGGTGAGAAAACTAGGGTAAGAAAGTAAAATCTTACATAATTCTAAGTTCCCTTTTAGGTTATAAGCAAACTGGGAACTTTGCTAATTGAATAAGATTTCTAGATATAAATGGGGTAAAGTTATAACATTTTACAATAAAAATTAACTGGATGTCAGTTAATTGTAACTATCAATTAACTGTAATAGAGACTGCCTTCT
The DNA here is from genome assembly GCF_014754425.2 of Oryx dammah. Taxonomy (NCBI): domain Eukaryota; kingdom Metazoa; phylum Chordata; class Mammalia; order Artiodactyla; family Bovidae; genus Oryx; species Oryx dammah. Next base: position 57,338,536 of record NW_024070194.1, read on the forward strand.
TTAATTAAAAGGAAATAGGGATTTTTGGGAAAAATGATCTTGGGGTCAGATCACATTTAAGCTAATCTCTGTTTTCTCTAAATTCTACCTATAATGAAGGTAATAAAACTAAATGAACCCTGTGATTGCTTTGAGGCAGTGTAACCTTCTTTGGTCAGTCATGGTTCCTATATTAAGTTTAGTGTTGTAGAAAATGGGGTGGGCTGAGCAAGGGGGTGCCTGAGAAAGACTTTTGGTCAAGAACATTAATTTTTCCTAAACTAAGGAAGTATTTTATAGAACAGCCTATCCACCTAAATCTTTTCATAGGTCAAGTGTTAGGAAGAATGACTGACCAGATGAGTAACTGCCCAGTCAAAATAGAAATACCTAGAAAAGGATCCTTGCTAAAAGCTGAAAAATAAGATTTAAGGCTAAAAGACCAGCAAAACAAGCCAATGTATATGCCATAGCTGTGCTGGGCAAGGGCCTAATGATGCTATTAGCTGCACAGTCTCCCAAGAATAGCCCCAAGACCGGTGAACTACCTGTTTGCATGTAGTGGCCATCAAGCTGCCAAAGCTATCAAAATTCCAATGTATTATTTTAGTAATTGCAATTACTTAAGATGGCGGAGGAATAGGACCACAGCCTTGCCTAGTTCAGTGAAACTATGAGCCATGCCGTGTAGAGCCTCCCAAGATGGATGGTCATGGTGGAGATTTCTGACAAAATGTGGTCCACTGGAGAAGGGAATGGCAAACCACCCCAATATTCTTGCCTTGAGAACCCCATGAACATGAACAGTATGAAAAGGCAAAAAAGTATGACACTTAAAGATGAACTCCCCAGGACAGTAGGTGCCCAATATGCTACTGGAGACCAGTGGAGAAATAACTCCAGAAAGAATGAAGAGATGGAGCCAAAGCAAAACCAACACCCAGTTGTGGATGTGACAGGTGATGGAAGTAAAGTCCAATGCTATAAAGAGCAATTTGCATAGGAACCTGGAATGTTAGGTCCATGAATCAAGGCAGGTCAAACAGGAGATAGCAAGAGTGAACATCAACATCTTAGGAATCAGTGAACTAAAATGGACTACAATAGGTGAATTTAACTCAGATGACCATTATTTCTACTATTGTGGGCAGGAATCCCTTAGAAGAAATGGAGTAACTATCATAATTAACAAAAGAGTCCGAAATGCAGTACTTGGATGCAATCTCAAAAACAATAGAATGATCTCTGTTCGTTTCCAAGGCAAACCATTCAATGTCACAGTAATCCAAGTCTATGTCCTGACCAGTAATGCTAAAGAAGCTGAAGTTGAATAGTTCTATGAAGACCTACAAGACCTTCTAGAACTAACACCCAAAAAAAAAGATGCCCTCTTCATTATAAGGGACTGGGATGCAAAAGTAGGAAGGAAGACAAGACATACCTGTAGTACCAGGCAAATTTGGCCTTGGAGTACAAAACGAAGCAGGTCAAAGGCTAACAGAGTTTTGACAAGGGAATGCACTGGTCATAGCAAACACCCGCTTCCAAAAACACAAGAGAAGACTGTACAGAGGGACATCACCAGATGGCCAACATTGAAATCAGATTGGTTATATTCTCTGCAGCCAAAGACGGAGAAGCTCTATACAGTCAACAAAAACAAGACCAGGAGCTGACTGTGGCTCAGATCATGAACTCCTTATTGCCAAATTCAGACTTAAAATGAAGAAAGTAGGGAAAACCACTAGACCATTCAGGTATGACCTAAATCAAATCCCTTATGATTATACAGTGGCAGTGACAAATAGATTGAAGGGATTAGATCTGATAGATAGAGTGCCTGAAGAACTATGGCGGAGGTCCGTGACATCGTACAGGTGGCAGTGATCAAGACCATCCCCAAGAAAAAGAAATGCAAAAAGGAAAAATGGTTGTTTGACAAAGCTTTACAAATAGCTGAGAAAAGAAGAGAAGCAAAAGGCAAAGGAGAAAAGGAAAGATATACCTCTTTGAATGCAGAGTTCCAAAGAACACAGGGAGAGGTAAGAAAACCTTTGTCAGTGATCAATGCAGAGAAATAGAGGAAAACAATAGAATGGGAAAGACTAGAGATCTCTTCAAGAAAATTAGAGATACCAAGGGAACACTTCATACAAAGAGGAGCACAATAAAGGGCAGAAATGGTATGGACCTAACAGAAGCAGAAGATGTTAAGATGAGATGGCAAGAATACACAGAAGAACTATACAAAAAAGATCTTCATGACCCAGATAACCATGATTGTGTGATCACTCACCTAGAGCCAGACATCCTGGAATGCAAACTCAAGTGGGCCTTAGGAAGCATCACTACAAACAAAGCTAGTGGAGGTAATGGAATTCCAGTTGAGCTGTTTCAAACCCTAAAAGATGATGCTGTGAAAGTGCTGCACTCAATATGTCAGCAAATCTGGAAAACTCAGCACTGGCCACAGGACTGGAAAAGGTCAGTTTTCATTCCAATCCCAAAGAAAGGCAATGCTAAACAATGTTCAAACTACCACACAATTGCACTCGTCTCACGCTAGCAAAGTAATGCTCAAAATTCTCCAAGCCAGACTTCAACAGTATGTAAACCGCGAACTTCCAGATGTTCAAGATGGATTTAGAAAAGGCAGAGGAACCAGATATCACATTGCCAACATCTGCTGGATCATTGAAAAAGCAAGAGAGGTCCAGAAAAACATCTACTTTTGCTTTATGGACTACACCAAAGCCTTTCACTGTTTGGATCACAACAAACTGTGGAAAATTCTTCAAGAGATGGGAATACCAGATCACCTGACCTACCTTCTGAGAAATCTGTATGCCAGCCAAGAAGTAACAGTTAGAACTGGACATGGAACAACAGACTGGTTCCAAATCAGGAAAGGAGTACATCAAGGCTGTATATTGTCACCTTGCTTATTTAACGTATATGCAGAGTACATCATGAGAAATGCTGGGCTGGATAAAGCACAAGCTGGAATCAAGATTGTCATGAGAAATACCAATAAGCTCAGATACGTAGAGGACACCACCCTTATGGCAGAAAGCAAAGAACTAAAGAGCCTCTTGATGAAAGTAAAAGTTCAGTTCAGTTCAGTCACTCAGTCGTGTCTGACTCTTTGCGACCCCATGAATTGGAGCACACCAGGCCTCCCTGTCCATCACCAACTCCCAGACTTCACTCATACTCACGTCCATCGAGTTGGTGATGCCATCCAGCCATCTCATCCTCTGTCATCCCCTTCTCCTCCTGCCCCCAACCCCTCCCAGCATCAGAGTCTTTTCCAATGAGTCACCTCTTCACATGAGGTGGCCAAAGTATTGGAGTTTTAGCTTTAGCATCAGTCCTTCCAATGAACGCCCAGGACTGATCTCCTTTAGAATGGATTGGTTGGATCTCCTTGCGGTCCAAGGGACTCTCAAGAGTCTTCTCCAACACCACAGTTCAAAGAGGAGAGTGGAAAAAGTTGGCTTAATACTCAGCATTCAGAAAACTAAAATCATGGCATCTGGTCCCATCACTTCATGGCAGATAAATGGGGAAACAATGGAAACAGTGAGAGACTTTATTTTGGGGGGCTCCAAAATCACTGCAGATGGTGAATGCAGCCATGAAATTAAAAGATGCTTGCTCGTTGGAAGAAAAGCCATGACCAACCTAGACAGCATATTAAAAAGCAGAGATATCACTTTGCCAACAAAGGTCCGTCTAGTCAAGGCTATGGTTTTTCCAGTAGTCATGTATGGATGTGAGAGTTGGACTATAAAGAAAGCTGACCACCGAAGAATTGATGCTTTTGAACTGTGGTGTTGAAGAAGACTCTTGAGAGTCCCTTGGTCTGCAAGGAGATCCAACCATTCCATCCTAAAGGAAATCAGTCCTGAATATTCATTAGAAGGACTGATGCTGCAGCAGAAACTCCAGTACTTTGGAGTTTCTCCAATACTACCTGATGCAAAGAACTGACTCATTGGAAAAGGCCCTGGTGCTGGGAAAGATTGAAGGAGAGGGGAGAAGGGGATGACAGAGGATGAGATGGTTGGATGGCATCACCAACCTGATGGACATGAGTTTGAACAAGATCTGGGAGTTGGTGATGGACAGGGAAGCCTGGTATGCTACAGTCCATGGGGTCAAAAAGAGTCAGACACGACTGAGCAACTGTACTGAACTGAACTGATTTTAGTAATTCTGTTTAAATAACTCTGAACATCAATCCAGAACTGAATAGAGAAAACAAACAAGGCCCTAGTGCTTCTGTACCAACCAAGTACGAAATAACACCAACAATATACTTCTTGACATCCCAGTGCATTACAGTATAATCATAAAACAGTGTGTGTCAGAAAAGGGTAGGCTTAAAACCCTGAATGGTGATCAACAAACTGATGCTTTCATGAAGTTGAAAGTAAAATTTGACCTATCTAGCATTTGAGGCCATAAAATCAGTCTTGTGAGAGCATTAGTTCTCTCCCCAGAAGGTAGGCCTAAACTCTTGTCATTTATTTAAGTCTTGGAAATCCCACTTCTGCTACCAAATGCTGAAGGCATTATAATGGCACGATAATGCTGAACAAATCTAAATAGCCTTCTTTGAAGTTTTAACACCAACTACAAAGGGAAAATCAAAGACAGGTTGTTTTTTAAAGTAAGTAAGGAGCTTCAGGATGCCTCAACATTGATTACTTGGAGAGAAATTACCCACGTATACTGAGCCCCTTGGTTTAGAAATCTGTGCAACAGCTTCTTGTTGACTTTAAGTAAATTTCAGGGGATCTTTCAACATCTAGAAACTCAGATCATATTTATTCTTATTTTGAATGGAATTTTCATTTCCCTTAACATATATATATATTTAATTCAGTGTACAATGAGAGGGCTTTCTTTAAATATCCTATTAGCAAATCACCATGATAAAGTCAAACACTGAACATATTTGAACATGATCTGCATTTAAATGAGCATACAATAACTGGTTTCAGTATTACAATCAAAACTTCAAGAGTTAAAGTGACATATTTAATCTATATACAGTCGCAGATCTCTAGATTATAAGGAACCCAACAAGTCAGCTAGTACAGCCCCGTTTAATTTACAGAAGAAGAATCAATTAGAAAGGCAACTGCTGATAACTAATAAGGACCTACAGTATAGCACAGGGAGCTCACTCAGTACTCAGTAATGGTATATATGGGAAGGGAATCGAAGAGAGACTGGATGTATGTATATGTATAACTGGTTCACTTTGCTGTACACCTGAAACTAACATAACATTGTAAATCCACTACAATAAAATTTTTAAAAAGAAAAGACAACCCCTGCCCATAGTAATACAATAGTCAGGGATGTGGTCCTTTCCTAGGGCCAATATCTCCTGTCTCCAAGGTCAGTATTTCCACCATGATCCACTGTAATTACAAGCCTTCACAATAATTAGGAATAAAACTAAACCATTATATAATTATATATTACTGTAAATCATGTGAGTTTAATACACCTAAAATAAGAAAGTGTTCAGCTGAGGACAGTATTTAGGAATACAGAAGCTATGATACAAAATGTTTACTGAACTTCCTGTGGGATAACAGTTCTTCATTTAGTCTTTACAGAATCCCAAAGGAGATACACTTCACTATTCACAGTTTAAAGATTGAAACACAAAAGCCTCAATAACAGAAGTCCATCTAAAAACTCTTTGATCTACTGCTGAGGTAGACAGCTCTATGCTGTTCCTGTAGGTTATTCTTTTCACCACTATCAGGACCCAGAAAGGAGACAGGATATGTGTGGCCTAGAGCAAGATGGTCATTTCTCTTGCTCTCTTTTGTTCCAAGCAGAGATCTGTACCCAAATCTCTCATGGAGCTGTGTGGGCATATGTTTGTGAAGGAGAGAAAGTAAAGTAACCCCTCAGGAGTCAGTGACTCAGTGACAACAATGTTCAAATGGCATTTCCACACTACTGTGGAAAAATTCAGATCTAACATTCACTTGGTGTCCTCTTCTGCATACCACTCCCCCCATCAGTCATCATTTCCACAGGGTACTGCATTTACATGTATGAACCCTGTTTCCAAAGCCTCATTACGCGTTGGATAGGTGGTTTCAGAATTCACAGGACAAGGAGTTACAAAGGTATACGGATGTTATCAAGTCTGTTTCCGCATTTAGCTGTGCAGAAACTGACTTCCAGACAGGTAATACAGCCAGTCTGAGACAAAGCTGGGACTTGAGGCAAAGTTCTCACTCAAGTCTAATCCTCTTCTCCCTATGCAACATACTTGACTATACAGTTGGCCAAAAGAACAAGTGTCTGTCGTGTCTTTGACCAAATATATTAATTATTTCAAGCCAATATCATATTATTAACAGCAAGTTGAAAGCAAAATTGGTGATCAAGAGCCTAGGGTAGTAGAAAGACAATACAAGCCTCATAGCTAGATAGATCCAAGTTTGACTTAACCTCTTTAATTTACTAACTGGCTGCCTTGGTAAGTTGCTCAGCTTTTCTGAAGTTGTAACTACAAGAATATTGTTGTTTAGTCACTAAGTCATGTCCAGCTCTGTAATTCCATGGACTGTAGCCCAGCAGGGTGGCTCTCTCCATGGGATTTCCCAGGCAAGAATACCATCTCCTTCTCCAGGGGATCTTCCCGAGCCAGAGACTGAACCTGCATCTCCTGCATTGGTAGGCAGGCTCTTTACCTCTGAGCCATCAGAGAAGCCTACCTGAGAATATTAAGAATTAAGTGCAGTAGGATATTTATAAAGCATCTGATCCATAGTAGATGCTCGATATATTGGTTCCCAGTCATTCTAACTCACCCTAAAAGAGCTGTACCACTCTTAACAAATTCCTTTATCCCTTTGGGTCTCAGTTTCCTCCATTGTACAATGAGAAGAGGGGGGAAAAAGCAAATGAATTCCAAAATCCCTTACAACTCATCAAGTATGAATTAATTCCCAAAGCTTCCTTTACCTTAATTTAAATTCAGCCAACACTAGGTACCTTATATTCATCCTTGGCAATGTTTCTGTGATCTCAAAGATTTGGGATCCAACTCCATAGTACTTTTAAGTTCCATATGGAAAAATTACTACACAGAACCAAAGGACTTATCTTTAAAGAAAATTCTACAAGGACATCACAAACCTATGTGATAAATAAATACAATTTAGGGTATATCTTAAGTTGTTACTCTTTTTTTTTCTTTTTTTTCTTTGCTGGGATAGAAGATGAGAACTTAAGCGTTGATACTATAAGCCTATAATGATAGACTCAGGACCCATTTAGGTAAAGCAACTAATGTCATTTTGGGGGCAAGAGAAAAGGAAGAGCAATAAAATTCTCTTCCCATGTGAGTCTTATGCTAGACCTTAAAATTTAAGAAATTTGTGTCATTCTGAAGCAGAGGGGAATAAAATTTATTCTGAGAGGTGTTTTACAGTGATAGGCATTAATATAAGAAGATAGTTGACCATGTTCTCCACAGTGCTTTTGAATTTCATGTTTCAGATTTACATTCTCTATAAATAATGTATAATTTAAATGCTTGAGTCTTAAAAGCAAGACCTGGGGAAATATTAACTGAAATTAAATGAAAACCTTAACTGCAAAGTTTCTCCTCTTCTCTTCCATGAGGAAAGCGTTATCAGTAGATCTTTTTGTTGTGGTGGTTATAGAGAAGGCATTTTGCACATATTGGGTTGGCCAAAAAGTTCATTAACATTGTATGGAAAACCCCAAACAAACAGTTTGGCCAACCCAATAACACTCTATAGGTTCAAAATATATTTAAAATAATGATTAGAGCTCCCAGTCATGGTTTCCCAAAAATTCATTTGGTGTTTATCCTGTTACCATACCTGTACAATATTATTCACTTATAAAATTTTAGAATACACATCTTAGATGATAAAACATCAATAGCATCAAAAACTTTTGCCTTTTATTAGTAAGAAGAGACAGAAAAGGCCCATTGAAATTTTCTGAAATGTGCAAAATACTGTGATTTTTTTTTTAATCAAGAGCTGTGTTATATGGGCTAAATTTTTGGTTCTAAAAGGTGACAGAGAATAAACTATGTTCCTCAATATAAGTTGTGTGCAGAAGTCCAGAGAGGTCCATATACTTTAGGCATGCTGCTGCTGCTGCTGCTAAGTCACTTCAGTCGTGTCCGACTCTGTGCAACCCCATAGATGGCAGCCCACCAGGCTCCCCCATCCCTGGGATTCTCCAGGCAAAAACACTGGAGTGGCTTGTACATTAGGCATACATATACATATGTAGCAAGCATAGTGTGAACCAGAGGCAAGAAGGCCTAGATCCTGTTTCTGCTGTTGTAAAAAACTTGATGTGTGATTTTTGGACAAGTTACTTCACCTTTCTTATCTGTTTCTTTATGAAACAGGAGGGACCATCTGATCTCTCCAAGATTTCTTCCAGTTTCTATAAGCTGTGTGAATCCTCGATATGGTACCTGAGTGGCACAGGACATGTGGCAAAAGTACTCACAGGAGAGCACTTACTCTGTTCTTCATGCATGCTGCTAGGAGGAGCCAGATTCTGTAGAGAGCCAGACACTAAATGGCCTGGCTTTGTGCCTTGGCTGAAGAACACCATCAGTGACTATGAAGGCACTTAAAGAGACTCAGCCAGAGGAAACAAACTATTTTCTGAACATAGTCCAAAAACTCGGTAGGGTCATGTGAACCCTGACGACCTCAGACCCCTTGTGTCCTCAGCCTTTTATCTTGACTGGCAGAAAGGCCTGAGTTCATTTAGACAATGTATGCTTTCTGAGCCTTATGAGAAACAGTTCTGAGAATAAATGGACTCATCCCCAGTCCCACATCTGATCCTTGAAAATACATGTATTTTTCTGCATCAGCTACAATATACATGGCACTCCTAGGACACCTTCATGAGACAGAGTTTAGCATAGTGATTAAAAGTATGAAATGAGCTCACATCCTGCCTCTGCTACTATTTAACTGCTGCATGATCTTGGGAAAGAAGCTTCAGGTTCTGTTTTTGTAAAATTGGGAAACTAATAAAACCTAACTCTTAGGGTTGTTGTGAGGATTAATCAAGATAATACAAAGCAGAGCACAGAGCCTAGTATAAAGTATATATTAGTAAGATAGGTGGATAGATGGATAATATAGATAGATACATGAATACATAGATGGATCTTTCAATCCTGGGAGCTAGAACTCCCTGAAAAGGCTTATGTGAAGGCCAAAAGCAATTTTTTGGCAGTGAATGGCATCTACTGATCTTTCCTCTTCTGAGCAAGCAATATAGCAAATACTCAAACCTGGTATCAGCTCTGACTAATAGGATCCTGCAGAAATTAGGAGGAAATAAGATTATCCTTAAAGTAGGAAAGAGTTATGCTGGTTTAAGACAAGATCCTTGAAAGAGAGAAACACAAAAAAACATTTAATGTGGTCATACAATGTCAGAGAAAAAGGGGTTATTTTTCATCCATGTCATCTCAAGTGTTGCCAGCATTAACAGCTACAGAATTTTATAACTGGGTGTCTCCCTAGAGACTATCTATCGCTAGTTTACCTCCCTTACTTAATCAATAAGTAGCTGAGGGCCAAAGAGATCAAGCAGATTTCTTGAGGTCATTCAGCAGTAAATGACAATGCCAAGACAAGTAAGTGTTCTGACTCCTCCCATTCACCCACCCAGTACTTCCCCTGGTATCTTTCACCAGGTTATCATTCTTTTATGTGCCAGCAGGGCATTAAAATACATACAAGTGCCTCACTTTTGCCCAGTTTCCCAAAAAGTACAGAAGCAACCTTTACCCCCAAAACCTTCTTCCCATTGGGAATGGGGAAGGGTCCCAGTTAATCTATGGCCCTCTCCCAGCCCCTCTTTGGAATCCTCACGTTCACTCTTAAGGGCTACTTCTAAAAGTTCTTCACCCCAAAGATCAGGCACATCCCAGGGCACAAATTACCCCCTGCTAATTTGCACATTCTCATTTTCCCACAAATGCAGAACTACAGAACTATTAAGTCTCCTCTGAGTTCCCTGACTGAATTCAATGAGAACTGATCCCTCCCTTCCTAGGCTAATTCAATCAGGTTCATTTATAAAGGGTGAGCACCTGAAGAGCCAGAGAACCCTTGAAGTTGCTCAGTCGTGTCCGACTCTTTGCGATCCCATGGACTGTAGCCTACCAGGCTTCTCCGTCCATGGGATTTTCCAGGCAAGAATACTGGAGTGGGTTGCCATTTCCTTCTCCAAGAGAACCCTTAGTTGTGCCTAAACAAGAGGAAGAGCGGACCAGGGAATCGGAGATGGATTGGGGGAAGGAGGGAGATGAGTAGAAGGAGCACACAGAGCAAATCGCAAAGTCTGGATCTGGGAGACAGCTATGCTGCTGAAACTGACTCACTGCTGAGGGTACAGAACTGCCGGCGGGATTGACTGTTTTCATCATGCGCTCTGGTAACTGACTAACAACAGACTGACGCCCCAAACTGCACACGTAGGAGGAAGCAGGCGGAGGCTATCCCGAAGTTGCAGAAAAAACGAACTCTCTTCCTGCTCCCTTCTCTAGTCTCATTAGACGTTCACCAGTCTGTGCCTGGCTAGCATGCCCTGAGCTCGCCAGGTTTCTGTGCATCACCCCTAAAGGGGAGCCCCCCTCCCTGCTCTCCCGGGGGTTAGAGAGAAACAGGGCATCTCTCCTTGCAGGGAAACTGATTTGAGAGAAAAGCTTTCGTTGAGCGTCTGAAGCTGACAAACGCGGGGCGCTTCTTGTCCCTAAGCATTTGCGGCTGCTGGGGTGTCCCTCAGCCCAGGTCTGGGCTTTGAGGGTGGGAGGCGTAAGGCTCACAGCCAAGTGTTCCTTCTCCACACTCACAGCCACCCGCGAAACCGGAAGGAAGGTTTTGCCTTTTATCTTTTTACCCCGCCCTACCTGAATTCCGGGACCAGGTTAGGCTGCAACCCGTAGAAAGCAGCGGAGAGAGTGACCAACCACCCAGGCTTGTAACTGCCATTCTCGCACTCCAGATAAGGCGGAGACCACTTGACATGGCTCTTGTCCCCGCTCAGCCCGTCCCTGCGCCGCCAGCTATGGCCCAGGCCCCGTAGCCCCTGATTGGAGCCGCGACGGTGTAAGGGAGTCCTCCACTTGCGCCGGAGGCCGTGGAACCACTCGGTCTCCAGCGTGGCGTTGGCCAGGTGGTGTGCTGAGGAGGACAGATCCTGGAGCAGGATGCGGCTCTCCTCGCGCGTGGCCTGGAGGAAGACCTGCGGGGCCGGGGCGGACAGCGACTCGGTGCTGAAGGTGATGGCCGCCCGGGAGATGCTGGGTTCACCCTCCAGGAGGCTCCGCACTAGCGCTTGATACCACTCCAAGTCGTCCTGCAAGTTCTGCTCCCGCGACTTATTGCTCTGCAGCATCATGTTGAGGAAGTTGGTGGCGTGTGTCAGCGTGTCCAGCGCCCCGTGCAGTGAGGGATGGGAACTGGCTAGGGCAGGCGACTTCCCCGGCAGGCCCGCCAACTCGTAGCGGCTGGAGCAGTTGGCTCGCTTCAGCTTGTGGGAGTCCCCGGTGTAGAGGTAAGAGGCCACGTCCATGGGCACCTCCTCGGCGAGTTTCTGCGCCAAGATGGTGCCGTCGGTGGAGCGGCTCCAGGGAGCAGAGGGGTCTGAGGCAGAGGCTCGAGCCGGCTGCTGGGCGTGCTGCTTCGCCCTCAGGGTCCTCTCTCGAGGGGAATCCGGCCGACTTGGAGCTTCGCGGCTGGCGCCAATAGCTCCCAATCCGAAATGAACAAGCAGAAGGCAGAAAAGGAAGGGGTAAGCCATGACTCCCATCTGCCTCGCAGAGCGGAGAGGAGGTAACGGGAGGAGTCACTTTTTAAATTGTAGTCGTCAGTCTGTCAGCAGTAAGACTTTTGCTGGGGGTCTTCCCCCTTCTCCAGCAGGCGTCCAGTCCAAAATGACTTTAAAATAGGGATGTTCCGAAATATGCCCGGCTGACTAAGCTACCGTCACAGGAAATCAAATCACCTGTGGCAACGCCGGCTGCTCCCGCTCCACAATGGGTCGGCTCAGGATTACGCACCTCGCAGCCTTGAACCGAACAGGTTACATCCCCTTTTGCAGCCGGCAGCTATAGTTAGCCTGCTTACGTCTTTCCTTCCACCGCCGCTCTCATTGAGGTGTGTTCAAGAGCTGCTGCTGCTGCCGCGGCGGCCGCCGAAGACGCTGCTCCATCATCTCACCCGTGGCAGGTCGTTCCCGCCTCCTGGCTCTGGCTCCTCCTCGTTCGCTTCGCCCGGAGACGCGGAGCGCGCGCGCACAGACCGGCACCGCGAGCGCAGGGGCGAGTCCCAGAGAGCTAGGGTTTAAGACGTTTGTCTCTCCAGACGCAAGAGGGTTAGGCAGCTGGTTAATTGGAGTCTTTAGGTTTGGCCACAAACCACACTCCTGCCTCTCCCTGCTCTCGGGAGGAAAGCCGGTTTAAAGAGGCAGCTTGGCTGCAACCAGCTCTTGTAGGGCGGCTTCAATTCGTCTTGTTCTCTGTTTGGTCGGCTCCTCTGTCAATCAGCCGAGTACCATTTGTTCGGCTGGGGCGGGAGCTGTCCAGTGCTGAACCCGAGGCGGCACGGAGGAGGCAGCGGCGCGGGATGCAGCAGTCCTTTCACCCACTCGCGTTCCCTGATGATGACTCGAGAGCGTGAAGGGTTGGGGGTGGGTGGCCTGGAGTAAAGGGAGAAGCAGAGCTTGGGTGGCTCAGAGAGAAGGAAACTTGGACGTACTGAGGAGGAGGGTGTTGGCGTCTTGCATGCTTCGTTAAATCAGTCTTTTCTTTTGCCTGGAAAAGAGGGGAAAAGTTTTCATTTGTGACATATATCGGAGGGAGGGATGTAGGATGAAGACGTGTCCTCCCGAGCATCTGCTCATTTTAGGCAAATGATCAAATCCGCCTCCTTGTTGTCGGTTAAAGAAATTATTAAACCCTACTTGCCAAGGTCTTGGCTATAAGGGAGTAATGGAGACATCTACTGGCTGAACTTTAAGGGAAAAAATGCCATCTAAGGAACGTTTGCTTGAAAGGGATGAAGGGGAACCTGTGGAAATGTAAACAGAGAATGTGCCAAAGGGCGAAGATAGGGGCAGGACGCAGACTGTGAGAGAATGAGGATGAGTCAGTCTGTGGTGAGTGGGAAGGAGAGCCATTCTGACTGGGAGTTCTTGAAATTAATGAAGGGAAGAACTAAGACATCTGATTCACCGTAGATTGGGATGTCCCAGCTGAAGAAAGAAGAGCAGAATAACTATGCTAGGACCCCACCCCCACCCCCCCAAAATATACATATTGGAAATTCCCTTAACACAGTCGAATGGTTTTATTTACAGCTTTAACCAGGTCTTCTGACATTTTCATTCAAAAATACTATTTAGTACTGGATGTGTAGTGTCTTATGGCACCTCCATCTTCCATATACACCTCCATTTTCAAATTTCCCAAGAAAGACACAATATAGAAAGTCTCAAAATTATTTCAATTCCCAACTTTTAAAAAAGCAACCTATGGCATTCTAAGATAGCATGGCTTAGACTTCCTTTATCATTTCATTCTCCTTATTGAGAAAATATTGAAGGATGCAAATTTAAGTTCCAAAGAGCAAAAGTTTGCCTGCATTGGTCACTGTAGTATCTTGACCACCTAGAATACACAGATACCTGGTGCTAATTGGTAAACTAATGAATGAACCATAAGATCATGATGAGGAAGCTAATTATTTTTAAATCTGTCTCCTTCTCTAAGAAGAGATGTGTGCCTGATATGTCAGTGCTGGTGGCTTTTGGAATAAGACATAGCAACCAGTTTTTGAAACTGCAGTGTTGGGTCTCCAAGAGAGCTTTTGTAGCTTTGCAGAGAATGGTTATGAGATTTGTGTTCATTCACAAGTAGAGTTCATGTTCATATCTGACTTGTTTTGATTTTGCTTTGCAAAGTATATTCCTTTGCTAAATAAAGGTCATCCAGCTTAATCCTCTGATATAGGGCATATGGCAATAATAATGTGATTTTCTGTTTAATTTATTAGAATATACAATATGATTTTCTATTTGAAGACTGCAGTGTCATTTCCTCATTAATTGATTTTTTATAGAACCTATATAATTTATTAACAATTCTTTAAAATTTGCTAGTATTACATTTGAAAAGGAAGGTATAATTTTATTAATAGGTCCCTCTATAAGTAATTCAGTGACTCGGTGTAATCGAAAGAGCTGGGTTCTGATCCCAGTATTATTTTAAGCAATATATATGGCAACTAGCAAGATATTTAAAGTTCCTGTGTCTTGGAACATAAGTTGTATGTGAGCCTCATGCTTGGACATTGAAAGAGTACCAAAATTGCACCTGAGCCCCTCTCCAGGAGTGCTAGTCCTTCTCTCAGTGCATGTCTAACAAGATTGGAGCAAGCTATGAGAGGTGCCTGCAATTTTGTCATAACCTTTAGGGGATCACTTTCCATCTACACTGCCAAACAACAGAGGTGAACTAGTTAGGTTTAGAATAGCACCGTCCAATAGAAATATAATGCCTGTCACAGATCAACATATATCATCTGAAATGTTCCAATAGCACATTTTAAAAGAAAAGGGTGAAATAACATGTAATAATATATTTTGTTTATTCCAGTATATCCAAATTTTATTTCAATAAGTAAACAATATAGCAGTTATTAATGAGGTAGTCTACATTTTTGTACTAAATCCTCAAAATACAATGTGTATTTTATACTCTCAGCATATGGCCCTTCATACTAGCTACATGTCAAGTGCTCAATAGCCACGTGTGGCCAGAGGCTACCACAGAATGCAGGCTCTGGAAGATAGCACATTATGGTCTAGAATGATCTAGAAAACCTAGGTTCACTCACAATAAGGTGCTATGGTCCAAATGGTCTAGGAGATCTGGTCCATTTACAAGTCTAGAGTGAAAGTGGCTAACTAACTAGGTAGACCACCCTATGTCTGTGTTATTATCCATCACTGAAGGAGATCAGCCAAAAGAAGTTTTTTATAAGGACCAAGGGCTTCCCTGGTGGCTCAGAGGTTAAGCGTTTGCCTGGAATGTGGGAGATCCGGGTTCAACCCCTGGGTCAGGAAGATGCCCTGGAGAAGGAAATGGCAACCCACTCCAGTACTCTTGCCTGGAAAATCCCATGGAGGGAGAATCCCTTGAAGGGAGGAGCCTGGTAGCCTACAGTCCATGGGGTCGCAAAGAGTCAGACACGACTGAGCGAGTTCACTTCACTTCAGTAAGCTACAACACAAGCTCGTAGGCCCTCTAAGCAGACTATGGAATGCCACACCAACTCAAAGACATACTCATTCAACAAATGTTGATTGAGTCTCCACTATGTATCAGACATTGTGCTTAGTACTGGGGCAAACATCTGCATGAGAGACACATGGACCTCACAGTCAGGTGTGTTTAAAGAGAGATAATAAGCAAAATTTTAAATTACATACTGTCGTTAAGTGCCATGAAGAAATAAATACTGTAAATTTATAAAGAGTGAAGGATATGGGGTTAAGGATATTCTTATATAAAGAGATAAAGGAAAAAAAGACTTCTATGAGGAGGTAACAATTGAGCTGAGATATAACAAATGAGGAGTAATTAACTAGGTAGTAGATAGTAGTGAACCAGCTGAGGGTATGATGAAAAGAAACTTAGCAGGAAAGAGAAATGGGAAAAGATGACTACATTAAGATGAAGTTCATATATAATATAAAAAGTTCAAATAATGGAGACAAAGAGAAAGTTGTTTGGTAAGTTAATCAAGTGATCCTGGCATGAATAGCACTTCTGTCCTACCACCAATTACATGAACATGATTTGTAGAGAAGATAAATATCCATGCATGGCCTCAAATTAAGAGCTAAGTTATCTAAATACATATTAATACTGTGTGGGAACTTGACTATAAACAGAGAATGTATGCATGACCTGTATGCCCTGTGTGAAAAAGCCATTTCATCACAGTTTGAAAAGTCAATCTAATTGCTTTAGAACAGTCCATTTCGAACTGATGAAAAAGCAATATACAATGGAGCTTTGAGTTATTAGTTGTCAGGATATTATCAATTTATCACTGTAATTAAAAGGAAGATGTGATATTAGCGTATGTTTAAATGAAATAAAAGTAAAAAAAAAAAACCTGCTGAGACCATATTTTATGTGAGCAGTCTTAAAATTTTAAGTGCTGCTTTAAATCATTTAAATCAGCAAGAACTAGGACAGTGTGATTTGGTGAGAGGACACTGGACTGGCAGTTGGCTCTACTTTCCACTTTGCTGATATCTGGTCATATGATTTTTGACAATTTTTCTCAACCTCTTTGAGCCCTTTTGCTTCATCTGTAACACAAGAGCGATGTATTAGATACAGCCACAACTGAAACAGTTTTAGCTGAGTCATGGATAATAGTCCAGGTATATTTTCCAGGAACTCATCATCCTTGATAGTTCTAGCTTTATAAGGTAAATGTTATTTTTAGGTTCAATAATGCTAGGTCTCAGTAAACAAAATTACATAACCCAAATAAAATTCTTAATAAAGCAAATAAAGCCACAAAGAAGCAGCATAATATGTCAATATAACACAAAATCAGAAATCCAGTTCTTATTCCCAGTCTTCCTGAGGTTCTGGATTTCCCTGAGCATATGCTACCCCTGTGCCTCCTGTGCCCATTTGCAAAATGAAGATCATAGTCTTTGTTATCCAAGAGCAGTGGTTTTGAAATTTCTGGATGCAGAATTGTCACTAGAGAATTCTGATCATCGCTCTAAGTTTGGGGAGAAGTTAAAAATCTGCATTTTAATAAGCACCATAGGTGATCTTGATGCAAATGGTCCATGGAGCACATGCTGAGAAATACTGCCTTGAGCCATGGAAAATAACTCTAATATATTAGAAGACATCTCCTGATAAACACAAAGCCATGGTATAAATTGTGAAACATAGCCTGTGGGTGGAAAAAATGAAAATAATACCTATAAAGAGGATCATCATCATCGTCATGATCAACTAAATGTTTACACAGCACTTAGAGTGGCCAAGCATTATTCTAAGGTTTTAGCTCATGTAGTCTTCATTACCACACTGGGAGTCTGGTACAGCTACCATTTTACAGATGTGAAACAAGCAAATGAATTGCCCTAAGAAATACAGCCATCTGGCTCCAGATGTCATACCCTTAATCACTATACCAGTGGTTCTCAAATGTTGATACCCACTAGGTTTACCTGGAGAGCTTTCATCAAAGCACAAATTAGTGCCCTAAGCCCCCAAACTGCTGACTCAGTAGGTCTAGAATAGGGCCTGAGAAAAAATTCGCAGGTGCTGCTGATACTGCTGGTTCAAGTGATCCCAGGTAGCCTTGGCCTACAGTGGCTTGAAGCAGTACTTCAGCTCCCAGTCAGAGATTGAGGTCAGATCATGGCAATGAGAGCACCAAATCCTAGCCACTCAATGACTGGTCAGTGACAAGGCCCTGGCTCTTCAGTTTTGCAGAAAAAGAATTCCACAAAGATGGAAAGCAGTGAAACTAGTAAAGTATTAGGAGGAAAAAAGAGAACAGTACCTTGTGATAGACACAAAGGCAGACTCAGAGAGTCACACTCTCGTGGTAGTTTCAGTTGCCTTTATGAGATGTTTCTTCAGGTTTCCTTTGGCCAATCATTTTGGTTTGCCTGGTTCAGAGTCTATATTTGGTATATCCCAGGATCCTTCCATATATCTGCACACATGTCTTGGCCAAGATGAATTCTACTGAAGAGGCCTATGAGTATTTACTGTCACTTAGCGTCACTCCCAGAGAAGGCAATGGCAACCCACTCCGGTACTCTTGCCTGGAAAATCCCGTGGCCGGAGGAGCCTGGTAGGCTGCAGTCCATGGAGTCGCTAAGAGTCGGTCGCGACTGAGCAACTTCACTTTCACTTTTCACTTTCATCCATTGGCAAAGGAAATGGCAACCCACTCCAGTGTTCTTGCCTGGAAAATCCCAGGGATGGCGGAGCCTGGTGGGCTGCCTTCTACGGGGTTGCACAGAGTCCGACACGACTGAGGCAATTTAGCAGCAGCAGCATCACTCCCCTTTTGATCTCCAAGGAGTCTTTCTGTGCATGTGTAGTCAGCAAAGTCTCCTGACTTTGAGAATGAGTAATACGTGGTCTCTTTTCATTTATCTGGGGAGGGCTTAGCCTTCTCTCTTTCAATTGTCCTGCCATTTTCATCTTGGAGTATCGGTCCACAGAGAACAAACTCTGACTGTTTGTCAGGGTTTTGATTTGCCTGGGGCTCATCTATCTCCTGCCTCACGAGGATCACACTTTGAGAACCACTGCTCTGAGCAGTGCTTTTCACCATTATAATCTTGCTTTTTGGTAACACTTTCCCATCCATTTTATATGGAAAAAGGAGAAAGTCAACATCAAGGGATGAAAAGATGCCTGAAATCTACTCAGAAAAAAAAAAAAAAAAACTCAGCAGTTTTCTATTTCTAACTTAGAAAGCTTACTCAAGATGTTTATGTTTTTTACTTAGCAGTTTATTCTCATCTGCCTCCGGTTTACCCTTAAAACTCTTACTGCCTGTCAGCATCACTTCTAACACTCCTTCCCTTTCCAGAGTCATCTCTGTTTTTCACTGAGAAGTCATGACTTGGACTGTTCTTGCATTCCCAGTGAAGTGCATTTTTAATACCACTAAGCATAGTACCATCTAGAGTCACTAGGGCTTTGATCCACGTTGCTAGTTTCCCTTAATCCTCCTGCCGCTATGCACACAAAATGGTTCTGCAAAGTAAACACACCTGATGAACTTCCTGACCACAAGGGAAGAGAATACCAGGAAATTGCATTTATGAAGGAAAATCCTAAGTGTGCTGAGGCCAAGTATTTCCCTCAAACAACTTCCCATGATGCTGACCCTATATGCAGCAGTGCAGGAAAGGATTAATATATTACCTTCACCCAAAAAAAAAAATCATCCAAATTATTCAAAGTCCAACTCCACTCAACACAAGGATCAGCTCTCTTTCTTACTAAGGAATAAGAACAAAAACTTGAAGCCAGGTTTACTGATAAATGGATTTTGTGGATAGCAAAAGATGGGAAATTGATTATTTTGTCTTTGCTCAACTTTGTCTGCTTCCCTTGCTGGAGGCAAGCCCCTCACACCATATATACCTGTATGTTGTTATAATTCATGATGTAGCCTTCATCAGCATATTACTTTGTGCATAATGGGGGTTTACTTTATGATCAGTTTAGGACTTGACTCTCAGTCTGAATGCAGGAGCTTTTAAAAGCTGGGATCTTCAAATGCCCAGAATCACGCAGAAATAGGAGACACTAATTAATGACAATTTCTCATTGATAAAGAGCAGACAGGACTGGAAAAGGTCAGTTTTCATTCCAATTCCAAAGAAAGGCAATGCCAAAGAATATTCAAACTACCGCACAATTGCACTCATCTCACATGCTAGTAAAGTAATGCTCAAAATTCTCCAAGCCAGGCTTCAGCAATACATGAACTGTGAACTCCTTGATGTTCAAGCTGGTTTTAGAAAAGGCAGAGGAACCAGAGATCAAATTGCCAACATCCCCTGGATCATGGAAAAAGCAAGAGAGTTCCAGAAAAACATCTATTTCTGCTTTATTGACTATGCCAAAGCCTTTGACTGTGTGGCTCACAATAAACTGTGGAAAATTCTGAAAGAGATGGGAATACCAGACCATCTGACCTCCCTCTTGAGAAATCTGTATGCAGGTCAGGAAGCAACAGTTAGAACTGGACATGGAACAACAGACTGGTTCCAAATACTTCCCTAGTGGCTCAGACAGTAAAGCGTCTGTCTACAATGCAGGACACCCGGGTTCGATCCCTGGGTTGGGAAGATCCCCTGGAGAAGGAAATGGCAATCCACTCCAGGACTATTGCCTAGAAAATCCCATGGACAGAGGAGCCTGGTAGGCTACAGCCCATGGGGTCACAAAGAGTCGGACATGACTGAGCGACTTCACTTTCACTTTCACTTTCAAGGCTGTATATTGTCACCCTGCTTATTTAACTTATATGCAGAGTACATCATGAGAAACGCTGGACTGGAAGAAACACAAGCTGGAATCAAGATTGCCAGGAGAAATATCAATAACCTCAGATATGCAGATGACACCACCCTTATGGCAGAAAGTGAAAAGGAGCTAAAAAGCCTCTTGATGAAAGTGAAAGAGGAGAGAGAAAAAGTTGGCCTAAAGCTCAACATTCAGAAAACGAAGATCATGGCATCCAGTCCCGTCACTTCATGGGAAATAGATGGGGAAACAGTGGAAACAGTGTCAGACTTTATTTTGGGGGGCTTCAGAATCACTGCAGATGGTGACTGCAGCCATGAAATTAAAAGACGCTTACTCCTTGGAAGAAAAGTGATGACCAACCTAGATAGCATATTCAAAAGTAGAGACATAACTTTGCCAACAAAGGTCCATCTAGTCAAGGCTATGGTTTTTCCTGTGGTCATGTATGGATGTGAGAGTTGGACTGTGACAAAGGCTGACTGCCGAAGAATTGATGCTTTTGAACTGTGGTGTTGGAGAAGACTCTTGAGAGTCCCTTGGACTGCAAGGAGATCCAACCAGTCCATTCTGAAGGAGATCAACCCTGGGATTTCTTTGGAAAGAATGATGCTAAAGCTGAAACTCCAGTACTTTGGCCACCTCATGCGAAGAGTTGACTCATTGGAAAAGACTCTGATGCTGGGAGGGACTAAGGGCAGGAGGAGAAGGGGACGACAGAGGATGAGATGGCTGGATGGCATCACTGACTCGATGGACATGAGTCTGAGTGAACTCCGGGAGATGGTGATGAACAGAGAGGCCTGGCGTGCTGCAATTCATGGGGTCGCAAAGAGTCGGACACGACTGAGCAACTGAACTGAACTGAAAGAGCAGACATTGTAAATCCAGAGAAACTTATAAAGAACAGTTTAGAGTAGTAAACTGCTAGTAAAATTTTTGCTGCAGCTTTTAAAAACTTAAGGGCAATCAATCCAGTAACATTGATATTGTTGAAATTTCAGACATCATCTTCATGCCGGGATTAAATGGAAAGGAAAACAAAGAAACATAGCATGGAAATACATGCCAACAAAATGTAGGAAAAGAATATGGTCACT
Source organism: Oryx dammah (assembly GCF_014754425.2). Taxonomy (NCBI): domain Eukaryota; kingdom Metazoa; phylum Chordata; class Mammalia; order Artiodactyla; family Bovidae; genus Oryx; species Oryx dammah. The sequence goes on from NW_024070194.1 coordinate 57,359,782, forward strand.
GCACATGTTTCAGAAATACCTTCAGGCTGAGAAAATGACAAATCTAAGTATGAGTCCAGGTACAAAACAGTTTTACAAAGCTGTGGTTTTATTTTAACAGTAATTTATATATGCCTAGTTAAAAAAAAAAGTTTTCTCCAGACCTCTGCTATCCCTAAAGGGGAAAAAAAAAAAAATGAAGGCAAAGAAATTTAAGAATTCCTATCTAATCTCTGGTCAGCTGGTCTCTCCTCCCCTTCCTTTTCTTTCTCCTCCCTTTACAGACATCAAGTGCTCTATGAAAAAGTAACTGAAAGTCTGGATTGTCCCAGGATAAGGGAAGAAAGAACGTCCATACCTTATTGAGGTTTACTTAGAAGCATCTTCTTTTGATTACGTTCAGTGCTAGCATTAAGCAGGTCTAAGGCAGAAGCCCGAGACCTGTGCCATATATGAATCATTTCAACTTGTCCTTTGGAGGGACTCTTGGGAATCAATAGTTTCAGGGAAATTTCTGCCTAGTCTTTACCAACAGCTCCCTATTCAGACACAGAAGAATTCTAGAGAAGTTTTGGCACAAGAAGCTTTCAATTCCTTTCGTTCACTGTGTTAGTGAATGTTCTTGGGTGATTGGGGCTGACTTCCAGTCTATATGGCCATCATTTATCATAGCGTCAAGGGAGGAATGGGCTCTTGGTGAGCATAGAAAAAGTAGACTAGGGAACAGAGGCTAAAAAGAGAAACAGTTTTCAAGGCTCTGCAGTATCCTGAGTGATGAAAAGTAGCTGTCTCAACTGTTCATTTTTATATCTCAAATCAGATATTTTAGAATAAAAACTTAAAATGTAATTAAAAGTCAAGAAAGAAATAAGAAAGCTTTTCTGAATGTCAAGGTTGTTTTTCATTAAAATGAATTAACCAAAAGCAGAAGCAAATATCTTTTCTTGAAGAATAATTAGTGATCTCCAGTAGAAATTGTATCCATGTATTAGAAATGAGTTCTGTTTCATTCTGCCTAGGCAGACAAAGAGTGCTCAGTCTCTTAGTTGTGTCTGACTGTTTGTGACCCCATGGACTGTAGCCCCCCAGGCTCCTCTGTCCATGGGATTCTCCAGGCAAGAATACTGGAGTAGGTTGCCATTCACTTCTCCAGGGATCTTCCCAACCCAGGCACCAAACCCAGGTCTCTCCTGCATTGCAGGCAGATTCTTTACCATCTGAGCTACCAGGGAAGCCCACCCACTAGAAGGACTATAATACATAAGACAGACAATAACATATGTTGGTGAGGATGTAGAAATCTAAGAGCCTTTGTATACTTCTGGTGAGAGTGTAAAGTGCACAGTCACTTTGGAAAACAGATTAGCAGTTTCTCAGATGAGTCGAGTATAAACTGTCATGTGACCCAGCAATTCTACTCCTAGGCATTTGCCCAAGAAAAGTGAAAGCATTATGTTCATACAAAGACATGCACATTGTTCACAGCTGCATTACTCATAATAGCCGAAGTCCAGAAAGCACTGAAAGATCCACCAACTGGAGAATGGATAGACACAGTGTGGTACAGCCAGGTAGTAGAATCCTGTTCAACCAAAACAATAAACAAATTGCCAACACTTGTGATATGTCACAGATAAAACATTATGCTAAGTAGAAGAAGCTGGACACAGAGACCACATATTGTATTTAGATGAAATGTCCAGAGAAGGCAAATGTATGAAGACAAAAGGGAGATTAGTGGTTGCCTGAGGCTGGAAACGGGAATAAGAATCAGCTTTAAAAAGGCTTGAGGGATCTTACTGAAAGGGGATGAGAATGTTCTAAAGCTGATGATGGTAGCTGTACCACTCATTAAGTTATTTAAAATCATTGAATTTTGCACTAGAAATGGGTGCTATGTAAAATGTACTTCAATAAAGTTTGTTTAAATTAAAAAAAAAAATCTACCAACTCTAGGCATTCTCCACAATTGACTTGATTTCTAGAATTAGCCTTTGACTCTGTCTAGGGGCTTCTCTGGTGGCTCAGACAGTGAAGAATCTGCCTGCAATGCAGGAGGCCTGGGTTTGATCCCTGGGTCCAGAAGATCCCCCAGAGAAAGCAATGGGAATCCATTCCAGTATTCTTGCCTAGAGAATTCCATGGACAGAGGAGCCTGGCAGGCTACAGTCCATGAGGTCAAAAAGAGTCGGTCGCACCTGAGCAACTAATGCTTTCACTTTTTCACAACTTTCAGAGCCATCCTAGATTCCATTCTACACGGTATGATTCACATATGCTGATTTAATGCTATCTGTGAACTGCTAGGTAGACAATTGAAGAAGTGTTGGGTTGCATTCTCATATATACTGTTATTACCTTATTTAACAAATAAATACCTATGGGGGTCCACTATTTGCAAGACACTGTTCTCGATAAAAGTGATACAGCAGTAAACAAGTCAAGTTTCTGCCATCATGGTGCTTACATTCAGGTGTAATAAGTACTGTGAGGAAAAATAAAGTGAGATAAGAAGATATATAGAAAGGACTTCCGTGGTGGTCCAGTGGGTAATACTCCATGCTCCCAAGGCACGGGCCTGAGTTCAACACCTAGTCAGGGAACTAGATCCCACGTGCCACAACCAAAGTTCGCATGGTGCAACAAAGATGGAAGATTTCCTGCGTCACAACTAAGACCTGGCACAGCCAAAGAAGTAAATAGTGAGAAAAAAAGATATGCAGAGATCGGAGGTCATGGAAAGTACCTCCAGTTCAGTGGCATTGAGCAGACAAGTGAATGGTGGGAAAGAGGGATACATGGGAGACACAGGAGACAGCTTTCCCCACAGAAAATAATGATCATAAAACCCCTGAAAGAGTATCAGACTTGGTCTGTCCCAGAAGCAGCAAACATTTCTATGTGAACTGGGGTCAAGGAATGATGGAAGGAGAGAGAAGGTAACAATCAAATCACATAGAGTTTTTTGCTCTGTGGCAATGAGTTTTGGTTTTACTACAAGGGCAATTGAAAGTCATGGGAGGCTTTGGGCAGCAGTAACAAAATCATGTCAGCTGCTGTGTAGATGGACAGAAGAGAGCGAGGGTAGAAGCAGAGACTAGTTAGAAAGCAGTTGCATTAGTCAAAGTGAGAGATGAAGGTGGTTTGGACTCCAAGTGGATGGGGAAACCAGGATGATGATGGTTGAGATGGTTGAAAATTGTTGAATTCAAGATTGTCATTTTCCAAAGATTGGGAATGTGGCTGCCCATACATACCCATTGAATTGCAGATGCAAATAAGATTTTCTGAGAGTAAGAATAATTTTAATATATAACATAATGTATGCCAACTCCATTTGGGAGTAGAATCCTGAGTTTAGAATAAAATTATTTTTATTCTTTAGAAAAACCACTGTTCCTATGTATCAGTTTAAAGTACTTATATCCCAATTGAAAAATGAGCAGAAGACATGAGCAAAAATTTCAAAACAGAAGAAATATACATGGCCAGTAAATACATAAATGTTCAACCTCATTAGTGAGTGTGGAAATACAAATTAAAACATGAGACAAACAAACTAAATCTATATGATTAGCAAAAATTAAAAAGTCTAATAATGCCAAGTTGTTGGTACTGGATGGGGAGAAGACAGAGAAGATGTGGATTTACAAAATCTCTTGTGCTCTGCTAGTAGAAATGTAAATTATTATGATCATTTCAGAAAATAATTTTGGATTATGTAGTAATGTCCAATATTCACCTACTGTCTGATCTAGCACTTTCACTCTTGATAGATGCACCAAAAAAAAAAAAAAAAAAAACAACTCTGGCACATGTATACCCCATGATATGTGTAAGAATGTGAACCATATCAACTGTTTAAAAAGCACAAACCTGGAAAGATCTAAATTCCTATCCACAGGAGAACAGATGGATGAACTGTGTTTATTCTCACACGGAAGAAAATGAAAGCAAGGAAATTTTGAACACAGGGTTCAGGGAGGTGGCTGACCTTCATGGGTTGGGAGAGGTGTGAGAATGGGATAGGGTATCCCTCACATTTTGCAATTCACTGGGCTGACAAATTTGGCAAAGAAAGGATATAACTGTTCCAGTGGGTGCCAACATAATACTTTTCCTGGGTAACAGAGTCAGCTTTTCCAACTGATTTAGCCCAATGGCCAGAAGTCTACCTGTGGAAAGCTCAGTGCTTAGATAACCCTCCTGGAGAGGCATTAGAGATCAGGAAGGGTTTTCAGTGCCTGTCTTCAACTAGATCTTTGTGGGAATAACACTGTGCTTAGCCTCCATCTTTGACGAAATCCACTTGAGGAGAAATTTGATTTCACTTCCTGGGTGTCCAGCCCTTTCTTCTCTTCCCTATCAGTCTCTCTCCTCTTGGAGTCTGTATCCAGAGCACTATTTCAAGGCCTCCAGTGAGTCTCCTCAAAGACTGGCTGACCCACTTTTCAGATGGAGCCAACATTATCCTCTATCTGATCCATAAATCATGAACAGAAGGCTGAGGAAATGAGAAGCTGCACTCCTACTGGGAGGGGAGCGAAGCTTCCAGCATGGGGTGCACAGCACGATCACACAGAGGCACAACATAATTCTCCAGAAAACCAATTCTGATCAGTGACAGAACAGCCTGGTTCCAGATGAAACTCCTGGGTTTTTAAATACAAGCAGTAACATCGAAGTAAGATTTACCACCAATTTAATTGGACATATTTGATGATGCATATTATGATCATTATGGCATCTAAAACACCAGATATAAATAGTAAGCCATTCACATATTTTACCATCATAGCTATATCTGAGATTCCCTCAGACAAAAGATGGGAAAGAGGAAAGACAAAGTGTATGAGCTTCTCTCCTGCCAGCAAGGCACAGGCTCCAGTCCTCCTCATCTGAAAAGGTTTCAGGGTGTCCCACAGTACCTGAAAGAAGAAAACAGCAAAGTATCCCCGGAGAGGTCAATTTCAGTGTTCATTCAGAAGTCAAAGGTATCAGGTCAGATCTCTCTCTGATAACCTCAGAGAGAAGCCCTACCTGGGAAGGTGGGTGGAGAGGGTGGGGCTTTTTTCAAACATCAGGAAGTTAGAAACAAGCTGCTATTTAGTGAAAGTTGCTGGAAAGGGCAGCTAGATATATAAGCGAGCTAGAAGAATAGTCATATTTTTCAGTGCAACATAACAACCTTCAACTCCAGGTATTTTCATAAAGTTAAGCTTTTTACTATTTAACTCATTCCAAGCACATTAGGAATGGAGATGAGAAAGGTCAGGATACCTCTTAAATACAGGCAGAGGATTTTTAGACTTCATACTCAGTTCCTTGATCATCAATAAATTTGTCTCTAAAATTGACCTGGACATTATGGAAAGAGTAGCTCTCAAAAAAAACAAAAACAAAACCCAGATATAGGTCTCTATGCTGCTAAATGAGTTTAGAATTGGTGAATTCCTAAAAACCGGGACAGAGCTTCCTGCAAATTATGATGAAGTGGTTTTCGCCTCCAGTTTACTGGCTTTGTGTTATAAAGTCTATTGAGGAAAGTGGGTTTGCCCCACCCTCGCACCACTCCTTCCTAAAATGGGGACAGGTTTGGGACAGGACCAGGAGAATACTGAGCCAAAGTGCTAATGGGTAGATATTTGAGGCGTGAAGAGTGAATTGGATATTAAAAAAAATCTCATCTGCATAATGTACCACCCAAATTCCTCTTTTGGATTCTTTAGCTTTATTTAAACTTGTCATGTGAGCAGCTGAAGTGAAAATATGGGCCCAGAATCCCCCGAGTGAGAGAAGCACTTCCTCTCCCCACACATCCTTGCCAGAAGAAATCAATGAAAATAGCCTCCAGTCAAAGGTCAAGAGGAAATCAGAGGGGAGGTAGGAAGTAGCAGTGAGCGGGCAGATGAGCGTGGCCACGAGAGAACTTTCTCAGACCTCTACGTTATTTCTCATAAGCTATCTTTTCCTAGTTATGTTTGACTTCTATGTTTTGTTTTCCTTTTTTTTTTTTTTCCTTACCATGGAAGTGGCAAAGCATTAAAATGTAGGGAGTGAGCCAAGAGAAAAAGGGCCAAGAAAAACAGCCTGGCTGCCTTCAGACTGGGCTTCTAAGTCATGAGGACAGAAGGACTCTTCACAATAGCTCAGGTTCAGCTGAACTCACCAGGATCAGAAGAGCCCCATGCAAGTTGGAGCCAAAGTTCTGTAGTAATAAACAACACATATGACCTGGGGGTGGTTCTCCCTCCACACAGAGCTCCTTGAGGTATCTCATGCATTTGGGCTGAGTTTGCAGATCCTGGTCACATTCTCTGTGACCAACACTGACTAATACCTCCCACCACCATCATGCAGCTCTGCAGTGATGAGTGGAAGCACTGCCTATGACTAAGCAGGGTGAGCCAGAGGCAGGCCCTGCGGCCCGAGCTGGATGGACCTCTGCCTCGTACCCTGTACTCTGCAATTCAGAGGCAGCTCAGGAAAAACAGAGGCACCATACGAGGACGTATTCAGATACAGGAATAGGCAGCAGTCACCACAAGTCACCCAGAATCCTTTACTCCACTCCTGACCTTCTCAAAGCCTTTTCTTGATCTCTGACCATTGGGAAACAAGGGTCAAGATACTAATCACCCAGATTCTGAAACTCCAGACTTCTCTGTTCCTTGTTTTTGTATCATCCCAAAGAAAGATTCATGGTTTACAGACACAGGTGTGCATGGAACATGGCTTTTTAATATTCTGGGCAACAAATTAATTGTCACTTGAATATTTCATCTCAGTAAGCAAAATCAGAAAAAAACTCAGCATCAAAAACTCTGAAAAGATCTACCTCTCCCATACCAGACTGGGTCCCAAGATTTCATGCAGTGACAGGAGGCAGGGGCCGGGTCCTCAGTCATCTGTTTAATCACCACTTACTACCAAAATGGCCTCTATCCCTAGTTGTATAAATCCAGACTTGGCCACCCTCTGATGCATTCCAGACCATACATGGACCTCAGAAATCTCTGTGCCAAGCACAGCTGAGCTCTGAAGCACCTGTGATCTGAGGTTGCCATATCCACAGGAAGAAACATATAAACAACAAAAAAAGAGAACATCCAGTTAAATTTGAATTTCAGGTAAACAACAAATTAATCCTTAGTGTAAGTGTGTTCCATGCAATATTTGGAACATATTTATACCAAAAAAAAAAAAAAATTGCTGTCTATGTGAATTTCAAGTTTAACTGGAGGTCTTGTATTTTATCTGAGAATTCTACTATGATCCCCTGGCCAGTATTCTTCTCTGAGATCTTCCCACCTCCCTGAAGCATCTTCTATAAACAGGGCCTGAACCTCTTTTAATACTAGACCAGGGGGGACTGTTTCTCTGGGGAATTATTGTTCTCAAAGTGATTAAACTTTTGGAAACAAAGATGGGAACATCCTCCAGATGGTTCTGCTTTCCACCTGCCACATACCTGCCCTGAGGCAGTGAATTAGTGTGCTACCTTGAAGCAGAAGGCTGGGGGCAAGGCAGGAATTAAGGTCTCACATTGTTTATCTCCTTTGTTCTTTCTCTTTTTCTTCCTCCTCTCTCTTTCTTTTTACAATATCAAAGGAAAATGTTGGGAAAATGCATTTTTATTTAGGTCAAGGGATCAGGCAGTTCTTACAGTCTGAAAGAGATTTATGAAAATACAGTAAGACTATGAAGCCCAGGAAGTCAGAGGACCTTAAAACACAGATACAAAAGAGCAGGTATGCTCACATCTCACAAAAATCCTTATTCTAAATTTACGTTTCAAGACCCTAGACTTTTTTCCAGAAAAGTGTGATCCCATTGTAACTCAAAACAGACGTTACTAAGAAAATGCATGGTTGTCTGATAACCACATATACTTGTTTTAAAAATATTTAAAATATATTTATATATATTATACTATTCCAAGAAATCTAGAATACATTCTAAGGAATGAATGAGACAACTGCACAAAATGTGTGTAAAAAGATGCTCATTACAACATTATTTATGAGAAAGAGGACTGATTTAAATGTCCTTCAATCAAATATTGATTAAGTAAGTTGTGCTATAATTATCTGCTATGACTATTAAACCTGATATTCTAATCCTCATTATTTCAGAGTTCCTAAAGTAAGGAAGAGAAGTTAAAAGGTATAAGTTGTGGAAAAGAAGATATAAAACTGTCATTTTCCAATGACAACATAATTATGCATTATAAAATCCAAGATCATCTATAAATTATTTGAATTAGTCAATAAATTTAACAAAATTGCCAGATACAAGGGAATATAAAAGAGTCTGTTGTACTTTTTATACCAAAATGAACAGTTTTAAAATGAAAAGAATTTCTTAATTTATAGCAGCATCAAAAAAAAAAAGGAAGGGAAAATATTTTCAAGGACTCTAGGTGTTGGAGAAGACTCTTGAGTGTCCCTTAACTGCAAGGAAATCAAATTGGTCAAGCCTAAAGGAAATCAGTAAGAGTGATGCCAAAGCTCTAATACTTTGGCCACCTAATGTGAAGAACTGACTCATTTGAAAAGAGCCTGATGCTGGAAAAGATTGAAGGCAGGAGGAGAAGGGGACGACAGAGGATGAGATGGTTGGATGGCCACTCAATGGACATGAGTCTGAGTAAGCTCTGGGAGTTGGTGACAGACAGGGAAGCCTGGCATGCTGCAGTCCATGGGGTCGCAAAGAGTCAGACACAACTGAGCAACTGAACTGAACCACACAGAAAATTATAAAATACTTAACGAAATTAAAGACCAAAATAAGGAAAGAGGGAGATCACATTAGTGAATTACAAGAATCAGTATTTTTTAAATGCCAATTCTTCTATTGAACCTAGTAGATTCAGTGTAAACCAAATCAAAAACCCAGCAGACATTTTGTATGTGTGATAACTGAACTATTTTGAGGGCTTCAATATAAAAGCAAAGGACCAAGAATAGCCAAGACAACCTTGAGAAGCAAAATATCCCAGGTATCAAACTTAAGATAAAGCTGCAGTAATTAAAAGTGTTGTATATATTGCCTCAAGGATTGGCAAAGAGACCAATAGAACAGAATAGATTTCAAAACCAGACCCACACACTTGGTCACTTGATCTATGGCAAAGGTGGCACTGCAGAACAGTGGGTATAGGGAGATCTTGGCAATAAATGGTCCTGTATCATCTGGCTTACTCAGATGCACCTTTAGGATAGAGGCACTCAACTTCTCCCAGTTCCTGGGAAACTTAGGTGGCTACTCACTATTCAGAGCTGCATCTCTCTGAAAAGTTTCCTTAGCCAAAGAAAGCTGCTTCACCCAATATTTATCTCTCCCTGAGGGTACACACACCCAATGACTGGTTGATATAAGGATGCAAAGTCCTGGTGCTTAGAGTGGTCTCTGAAGCATCACTGCAGTTCGAGAGCATCCCAGATGTCCCCAACCTCTGGGTCATCAGATCAGATCAGCAGTGGCAGTAGATAAAAGTACACAGTAAATGTAATGCACTTGAATCCCAAAACCACCCCCCCCAACTCCCTGTCGAAGGAAAACTCATCTCCATGAAGCCAGTCCCTAGTGCCAAAAGTTGGGAACCCTCGCTTAGGTCACTAATGCACCTGTATTCCCACAGCTTGAGTCTCCTTCCACTCAATCCTGCTTCTTCTGCTTCCTCTCAGGTTGTACTTGATAGGGTTTACCCCAATAAAACTCCTGCACACAAATCTCAATGTACCAGATTCTGTTTCCCAGGGAACTCAACTTGGAGCACATTGGAAAAAAAAATTATCCTTGACACATACTTTACATACAATTAATTCCAGTTGATTGTATATATCTAAACATGAAAAGTAAAGCATAAAGCTTTTTTGAGTTTCTAACATAACAGACCCTATACTACTTTGGAGTTAAGATTCTTAAATAGGACACAAAAGCACTAACCATGAAGAAAAAGACTGATAAACTGGATCACATTAAAATTAAGACCTTCTGTTTATCAAAGGATACCACTTAGAGTAAAAATGACAAGCCATAGCATAGGAGAAGATATACACAATACCTATAAGCTACAAAGGGCTTATACACAAAATATATGAATAAAGACCAAAAAATCAATAAGAAGCTGGACAACCCAATAGCAAATAGGCAAGAGATTTGAATAGGTACTTCCCCTCTCCCCTGCAAAATATCAAAATGGTCAGCAAACATATAGAAAGGAACTCAAACTTATTAGTACTCAGGAAAATGCAAAATAAAACCACTGTAAAATAGTCATCTCAAACTTATCAGAGTGAGAATGATATTACCAAATGTTGTTGAAAATGTGGAGCACCTGGAATTCTCAGACACAGCCTAAGGAGACTTACATTATGTAGTCTAATAAAATTGAGCATGCGCAGGTATGTCACTTGGGAATGTCCCCGAAGAAATGAGTGGAAATGCACATCAAAACATTTATACATAAATGTTCATAGTGATATCATTCATAATAACAAAAAATTAGAATAGTCCAAACACTTGTTAGACAATAAAGAGATAAATAAGGAAAGGAAAATAGGGTCAAAACAGATGAAGAGTAATCAGGAAGTGCCTGAAAAGCAATCAATCAAATTATGCTAAAGCAGAGGATCTAGAAATTAGGACAGCCTTGAGTAAGAGAATGGTAGGGAAGATAAATTTGATTTCAGATATGGTGTCTCAAACTGTTAACGAATTATTTTTACTTGATTTATTTGTGGAAATTTATAAATTCACTCCTTTTCTCTAAGTAGAATATTATACACATATAGCTGATAAATGGAAATTAGTTGAACACAAATAAAGTAGGGTAGACCTTTAGTTAGTAGCTCCCTGTCAGATCTCTGCTTTTCTGACTTATCAATGCTCAGTAGCAGTATACCATACCATTGGCACCCCTACCATCATTTAGTCTTCTTTGTCAGCTTGGCTAGGCCATGGAGTCCAGATATTTGGTCAAATATTGTTCTGGAGGTTCCCGTGAGGGTGTTTTTTGAATAAGATTAGTATTTAACTGATGGGCCTTGAGCAAAGCAGATTGCTCTCCACAATGTGGGTGGGCCTCATCTAATCAGTTAAAGGTCTTGGTAGAACCACAACAGACAACCCCACCACCACCCCATGTCTCCCTCCCTCAGCAAGAAGGAATTCTGCCAGGATACTGCCTTTAGACTAGAAGTGCAACTCTTCCCCGAGTCTCCAGCCTGCCAACCTACTCCATCAGATTTTGGGCTCATAAAGCCCCTTGCAATCATGTGAACCAGTTCCTTAAAATCTCTACCTCTGTCTCTCTCATCCCCCCTGCACCTCCCCCAATCCCCACCCCCAACATTCCTTTTTATTTTCTGAAATAGCCTGACTAATACAAGGTCTAATATCTGGGAGAAGTCGGTTCTCCCACCTGGATGAGCCTAGCATGAATGTCGCTGGCTTCACTGCACTCCTGGTCCTAAGTGAAGCCTGCCATGTAAATTTCTCTTTTCTTTCTGAAACTCACAAGCTTCCCTGGTGGCTCAGAGGTTAAAGCGTCTGCCTCCAATGCGGGAGACCTGGGTTCAGTCCCTGGGTCGGGAAGATCCCCTGGAGGAGGAAATGGTAACCCACTCCAGTATTCTTGCCTGGAGAATCTCATGGACAGAGGAGCCTGGCAGGCTACAGTCCACAGGGTCGCAAAGAGTCGGACACGACTGAGCGACTTCACTTCACTTCACTTCACTTCTCTGAGCAGGGTTGTCTCATCTTGAGTGTCCCCTGATACTCCAGTCTCTTCAGGATCCTTTTCGTTCTTTAAGTTTTTATTTAACAGATTGAAACTCTCTATAAACTCAACCCTCATCTCTAATGTCAAAAGCATCACAGATTTCAATTTTTTTCTTTAATAGAACCGCATTCCCCAAGGTCAGGCTTACTCAGCTCTGCTACTGAACAAGACTGATATTCTAAGGTTACAGTTTCTTCCCTCTGGCTAGCTCCAATAAATCCTTTCCTGCCCTAAGGTTGACTCACTGCTTGATTATTCTGCAGCTTAGAATCACCCCAGGGCTTATAAAAAGCATAGCCCTCTAGGCCCCACTCCCAGAGTTTTTGACTCAGTAAGTCTGGAGTGGGACCTGGGAATGTGCATTTCTAACAGGTTCCCAGATAAGGTTGTGGATCCAGGGACCACACTTGGAGAACCACTGCTCTGGCTCTGGTCCCTTGATGGCTACCTCCTCTTCCTGTTCCTCTACTGACTCTCTTTAGTCCCTACATATCTTATAGATTTTATCTCTGCTGGTCCAGGATGAAACTCGGAGGGCATGTGGGGGGTGGGGTGGGGAATGGGAGTGCTCACTCAAGGTTCCACAGTGGGGACTGGCCAAAAATTGGAGATACAGTTAAACATCACAGCCATTTTTTTGAATGGCTGGGGTGTTATGAAGCACTGATGGGGAGGAATTAGAGAGGGAAATAAGTCTCTGTTCTCAAGAAACTTAATATCTAATAAAGGGAATATCTGACATAGTACTAACAATACTACAAGGGAAAATGTGTGCGTGCGTGTGTGTGTGTGTGTGTGTGTGTGCGCACACTTAGTCGCTTAGTCCTGTCCGACTCTGGCGACCCCATGGACTGGAGCCCACCAGGCTCCTCTGTCCATGGAATACGCTAGGCAAGCATACTGGAGTGGGTAACCATTCCCTTCTCTAGGAGATCTTCCTGACCCATGGATCAAACCTGGGTCTCCTGCATTACAGGCAGATTGTTTACTGTCTGAACCACCAGGGAGGCCCATATTATATAATAATAAATGTTAAAGGGCTCTGGGGCTACCCAACACTGTTGGTGTCCTAAGTATGTTCACTTAAGCCAACCCCAGAGGTCACGCCAGGACTTGTTCTCAGAGTCATGAAAGTGTAGGGTCAGCAAGTCCACCATCCTTGCTAAGGAGTGAGCATCTCCTTAGATTTTGCACCCTAGGGTTCTCCTGGGGTGTCCTCCTAGCCTTGGCCCTACCAGACATCACAAGTGTTCCAGTGTTCTTGATGGATTCAGCCTTTCTCTCCATACAGGTATTCTCTAACCACAAGAGTCAGCCAGACGGTCTGCCACAAACACAGCTGGAGATGGAGCCAAGGCTCTTGAAATTACAATGCAGGGCATTTAGAGCAAGAAGAGCAGAGGGCCTCAGGCTGATATTTGAGGAATGCCAGCATTCAATGGATGCAATTCAGAAAGGTAAGCAGAATGAAAATCAGTACAGTTTGAGATCTGCTTTGATGCCTAAATAGAGTGTGTTAGACATGGGACTTGCCTTTGGAAAGTTTCCAGGCTAAGAGTGAAAACAAGATCCAAGCTTGAAGAGAGAAATATTCTGGCACTCAGCACCAAATCAGTGTTCAGGAGAGTGTAATGAAGAGGGATAAGCTAAGGTTTGCCTTAACCTGAGCAATATGACCCTCAGTTTTTCCACTTATAAATGGTGACAGTGATATTAGTTGCATAGTGTTTTATGAAACTTGTATAAAATAGTCTAAACTCCTAAGCACAGTTGCTGGCTCGTGGTAACCACTCAGTAAAGTGTTGTTATTGTAATGTCTGTTGTAATTTTGTTGCTGATAATGAATGAAGTTTAGAAGAGAAAAAGGAGTTGTGGGTTGTGTTGGAGATGATGGATGATAGACATTGAGCAGCTGGAAGGGTCAAAATATAGAGCAGGATTCACCTTCATCCTGGGCCAGGGTACAGGTACAAGGAGCAAGGTTGGTGATTGTTAAAGTGTGGAAGTGAGTCAGAAGATCAGTTTGTTTAGAGTGTGTACAGCTTCAGGGGGAGACATTAAGAGTGGACAGTAAAAAAAAATGTTTTTCGTAACCAGGTATGATGAAAGAAAAGATACTAACTAGACTTATAATGACAATCATTTTATAATGTATACACATGAAAGGTTGTTGTTGAATTACGACGCCGGGATTCTTGGCCCCCGGAGGAGAAGAATTCAATCCGGGGCCAGAGACGAGGCTTGATCGCTCAGAGCTTTTGTGTAATAAAGTTTTATTAAAGTATAAAGGAGATAGAGAAAGCTTCTGACATAGGCATCAGAAGGGGGCAGAAAGAGTACCCCCCTGCTAGTCTTTAGCTGGATGTTATATAGTCACCAGCAGTCTGTTAATGAAAGAAAGGAATGTCTCAAAACTTAGAATGGCACCAGGCCCCTCACCCATAGGATGTATTTTGGGATAATCTTGGCTCCAAATGGTTCATCTTGGGCCATAAAAGGATTAACTTGAATCTTGAAGAAGGGCAGAGCACCACACAAGTAGTTCCATTTACATAGATTAGAGGAACAATATCGGAGTATAACATACTGGTTCATCAAGTAGGTTCTGAGCCCAAAAGGCGAACCGACTTGAAGACAGAGTTCAGGGTAAATGCATAGTACGTTAGCATAGCTTAAGATAAATATTTCCATAAGAAAAAGGCAATGGTTAACTTCAAGTGAAACCAGGTGTCATTATGGCAACACAGAATTTTAAGAGAAACCTCCTTTTAAATTTGTGTAGAGAAGGAAAAAATATCGCTAGTTTGTTTCCTCCTGCCGCTTGCCGCTTAAGAGAGATAAAAATGTCGACATTTGCAGGCTATTTTCTCCATTTGGAGAACCCTGGCCTTCCTGCCTGTTACCCTCTCACACATATTAAGTCATTATGTTGTGTACTTGAAACCAATATAATGTTATATGTCAATTATATCTAAATTTTTTTTAAAGAGTAAATAGTGGCCACACTGTGAATCTTGGGATAGAAAGTTTGGGTTTTGCTCAGTGTTATCCAGAATTTCTGAAAATTTGTGACAAAAAAAATAACATAAATGGAAACAATCTTTTAGTAAGACTAATTTACAAATTGAGAGCAGTAGTAGGAAAAATGATGCTGGGTAGCCTAGTACCTCAGATATGAGATGATACAAGGTTAGTAGTGGAAATTGAAAGGAAGGAGAACATTAAGGAAATATTCAAAAGAGAAGAATCAATTCAAAAAAGAGGAAAAGGGTGTTAGGTTAAGATATAAAGTCGTGGATGGAAGTAGGCATCTCTTTTCTTCATATTTGGATCTCAAGGTCAAGTTTCTTAGAGAATGTCTCTACTAGTCTGCTTGAGCTTCCATAAGAGAAAACCAGGTAATTCCATGGCAGCCCAGTGGTTAAGACTCTGCCCACTGGAGGGGGCATGGGTTCAATCTCTGCTCAGGGAAGTCAGCTCCTGCAAGCCAAACTGCATGGACAAATGAACAGAAAGAAAACCAGACTGGTTGGCTTAAGCAACAGACACTTATTTTCTCACAGTTCTGAAATCCAAAAGTTCATAATCAAGGTGGCAACCCAGGAAGCATATGGTGAGGCCTTTGTCCCTGGCTGAAGGGCAGCTGCCTTCTCACTGAGTCCTCACATGGTCCTTCAACTGTGCACGTGCTAAGAGAGAGATCTTTTCCTCTTCTTACAAGGTCACCAGGCCTATTGGATTAGGGTCACACTATGATCTCATTTAACCGTAATTATCACCCTACGGGTTTCCCATGGGGGCAGGGGGTTTAGAGCTTCATCAGGTGAACCGGGGGCACAGGGTGGGGAGGGGACGCACTTCAGTCCATAACAACAGTGTTATGCGCTACTGTCATACAAAGGAACTATGACGTTTGAGCTAGTGGAGAGGAAAATAATTTTGGCTTTAGACATGATGGTTGGTAAATCTATAGTGCCATCCAGTATAACAGTCTGCAGTGATAAAAATGTTCTCTATCAGCATTGTCCATTATGGTAGCCACTAGTCACATGTGACAACTGAGCATTTAAAGTGGCTAGTGAGATCAGGGAATTGCTATGTATATATTCTAAGTTTAACTATACTGGACAGTACAAGTTATAGGAATGCTATGCAGAAGCAGAGGTTTTATCAGCAATTAGATAGTTAAGGCTTCTCCTAGCCTTAAAGTCTTGTACTATAAGTATTCACTTCAAACTGCCTCTTGTCAGCCATGGAAAATCGGAAGCTCTGAAAAGATGTAAGACTGTTTCAGGTTAATGCAGCTAGTTAGTTACAGATCCTCAGTCAGGGCTTAAATATTTATATGGCAATAGTCACACAATTAGAAAGGTTAGCAGATGGCTGCAGATACACAAATGTTTGTCAAAGATTGAGATCAGTGCTTTGGTGTCATTCCGTGGATGTGACATGAAAGCAGATATAAGCTAGAAAGGAAAGTGTATGGGACTCCGTGCCAAGCCTTGATAATACTCATACCTAAATAGAAGGAAAAGAAAAATGATAAGAGGAAATAGATTTTTATCTGCCAAATGTATACCAACAATAGCCCCAGATCACCACCACCTAACATACTGCAAGTTTATCTCATAGAGGTGATCACAGTTTTAAAGAGAGAGCTCTTGCACCTGCATCTCCGCTACACATTAGCTGGC
Organism: Oryx dammah; assembly: GCF_014754425.2. NCBI lineage: Eukaryota > Metazoa > Chordata > Mammalia > Artiodactyla > Bovidae > Oryx > Oryx dammah. The sequence continues at coordinate 57,376,243 of NW_024070194.1, forward strand.
TGTCCACAGCAAGCCTCTCAACCTCTGGTGTGCCTTCTTTCCTTCCTTTGCATGGGATTAACGGGGGCTTCCCTGGTGGCTCAGCGGTAAAGAATCCATCTGCAAGACAGTAGCCACAGGAGATGCGGGTTTGATCCCTGGGTCCGAAACATCCCCTGGAGGAGAGCATGGCAACCCACTCCAATATTCTTTCCTGGAGAATCCCATGGACAGAGGACCCTGGCAGGGTACAGTCAGGATCACAAAGAGTCAGACATGACTGAAGCAACTTAGCACACACTCATGTAGAGGAATAATGCTAAGACTTCCTTCTGAAGGCTATTGAGAAGATTAAGCAAGATGGTATGTAACGTACCTGCAAAGCCCTGGCACATAGTACATTTTCTTTTGCTGTTGATGGGTTGGTGTTTTTTTTTTTTTTTCTTTATCTATTTTTTAATTATCTTTTTTATACTAATTTGTTGAAGTCATTTGTGTAATTTGGCGTGCAACTTTTGTTGGTTATATGTATTGCAAATACCTTTGCCTGCTCCATCCATAGCTTGCTTTTTCACTCTCTCTTTTTTCTATTTTGGTCTTTGGGTATGTGGCACAGATGCGGGATCTTAGTTCCCCAACCAGGGATCAAACCCACACTATAGGCAGTGAAAGCACAGAGTCCTACCCACTGGACCTCCAGGGAGTTCCCCATGTTATTTATACATTAGATAAAAAAATGAAACTTGTTTTGTCCTCAACCTTATTCCTCTTCCTGCATCCCTGATCTGGGCTAATATAACCTCGCCCTTCATCTAGTCGGTCTTTCTGGAAACCTGAGTCATCTTTGTCTCCTTCTTCTTTGCCATTCCACACATCCAGTGACTCACCAAGTGCTACTGATTCTTGGCCCCATAGGCTCTCAGAGAAGCCTCCTCTCTGTGTGCCCACCTCTCCTGTTCTCACTCACACCTGCATGCCCTGTCCAAAGCGTCTCTTCTCTGATGTGTTTACTGTACCCATCCATTCTCTACACCAGGGTGGGATTTGTAAACCCTCTGTCATTTTGCTCCCTTCCCCTAATAGTTCCTTTTTGCAGACAGGGTTGAGATTCCTCAGCTCAGCATTCAAGGCCCTTCACAGCTTGCCCCCAACCTACCTCTGTTTTCATATTTCACCTTTTACTTTGAACCAAGAATACATTAAATAAGAATCAGTGCATTTTAAAAATTCAAATGAATATTTGTCTTGTGACTCTGTGTGGACCTGGGAGGAGGAAGCAGGTTTGGGCTTGTCATGTTGTTTTTTTTTTTTCTTAATTTGACTTCTGGGAAAAATGCAAAAATCCCTATTAAACCTTGCAAAGAGGTTCCTTACCAGTACTTTCTGTAATTAGAGGGATTGTGTGTCCTCATTTGCCCAGGATAATCTTGTTTACAACTGTTGATTCTGTATAATCTTTAGGAGCAACCTCCCCCCATTTCACCCACAAAAGCGTTCTTTGTTTAGTCCCTAAGTCATGTTCGACTCTTTGCAACCCCATGGACTGTAGCCTGCCAGGGTCCTCTGTCCATAGGATTTCCCAGGAAAGAGTACTGGTGTGGGTTGCCATTTCCTCCTCCAGGGATTTTCCTGACCCAGGAAGCAAACCCACATCTCTTGTGTCTCCTGAACTGGCAGGAGGATTTTTTACCACTGAGCCACCTGGGAAGCCCCCAGTGTGTCCTAGTTTGGACAACAGGTTATGTGGTCACCTAGAACCTACCTTGCCAAAAGAAGTCAGTCTGAAGAAATGAAGGACAACCATGAAGTGATTGTTCCCACACATGCATCTTCTTTGGCCTTTGGCTTTGGAGTCTCTCTTCCCTTCTGTCAGCACCTCCTATTTCCTTCTGGAACCACCTCGGGGCTGCTCAGTCCTCTGCTGAAGCATCTCTTCCCAAGTACTGCTTAGTACCTCCCAAACCTCTTTATTAAAGATCACCTTATGGCCCCATTCTCTGAACCTACTCTATGAGAAAACTAATAACTAAAATGTGGCTAAATGTGCCACTTTCCCAGGGAGCATTTATGAATTTTGAAAAGACCTTAAGAACCCTGACCAAAGGAATGACTAATGGAGGAATTTTAGAACTGTGTAGGTGTCAGCAGTGTCATTAAAGCGATGCATCAGAGGCCACGATGGCATGAGGGACCGGAGGGACCAGGGATGACGTGAGCCATTGCTCACACCCCTGACCGACAGAATGAGGAGAAAGAGATGGGCAAGGATGGATAGAGGGTGCGTGGGGAGCACATAGTAATGGATGATCTCGTGAACAAAGAGAAACGTGACAATTAAAGAAGGAAACGACTCAGGGAAATCACTGCTGGGGACTCCCTGAGCATGTATTTGGAAATTGAACATGAGAAAAAAAATTGTCAGAAGTAGAGGATACACAAGCCATTACAAAGAACCAGCAGCATTCCAGCCAAACCAAGTCAGCCAGCCACGCAGTGTGCATAGGAGGATCCTGTTTTCTGGAGGGACTCCCTCCCCATCCCCCTCAACCCCACCCCACCTCCCCGCAAGCTTTGCTTTGCTTAACACTGAGGGTTGCTCAAGCGTGAGCTTTCTGAACAATGCCGTTCAGGAAAAATAGATGAAAAGAAACTTTCTCAAGTGGAAAACTAAAGAGCTGACTTTAGGCAAGAGAGTATTTAAAAGGTGTCAGAAAGGGAAATGGGAAGAGAGAATAGATCCTGTGTGAGGAACACTTTACGAAGTCAAGGCAAAAGAAAGGCATTTTGGAGTCTAGGCTGAGAAGGATAACCCTAAATGGGGCAATAGGCTGTGTCTAGGAAGGAATTACGTAGAATGGGAGCCCTTCCACCAGCAGGGCAGGAGAAGTAGACACTGGAGGCAAACAGGGTTGTATTTTCAGCAATTTGTTTCTTTCTTTGCTCACTGCTTTCCTTCCTCCTTTCCCATGTCCTTCCTAATCTCCTCCCCCACCTCCTTCACTTCCTTTACTGTCTTCAGCTTAGACGTGGACCTTTGACTGGGGTGCCTTACTCTGCCAACCCCCATGGGACTCACCATACTCGAGGCAGTGACCTTTAGCAAGGTCAAACTGTCTCAGGACAAGGGAGAGAGATGATGGAGGAAATTGTTACAAGCAGAAGCTCAATACCAAATATGGCCATATTCCTCTTTTAATAGAAAAGTTTTGATATTATATCTTTTCAGGGTCATATAAAAATTGGTCAAAACCTGATTCATCATCTGTATAGAAGGCCCTGGGAGGTTGGGCTTTGTCAGCCTGGAAAGACTATTCTCAAAATATTGAAATGCTAATTCACACATGACTGATAATTCTGTGGAATAAAAAGTCAATCTCATTTGTAATCAAGAGAGAAAAAAAACAACAAAAATACATGCTTTTAAAAAAAATTTTGTATTACTGAAAACTTAAAATCAAAAAGAGAAAAGTACCAAGATTTGTGATGATGGAGTAAAATAGATAATCATATACTATTTATGGAATTATAAATTGGTATAACCATTTTTGGGAGACTGGACAATGTATATCCAAAGCCCACAAAAGCTTACATAAAGAAAGAAATCACAAATATGCCAGAGTAATTTTATACAAAGGTATTTATTCAGTGTTTTTTAATAGTGAAAAAATATAGAAAATATGCAACATTAAAAAATTATTTTTTATCTAGGATTTTATTTATTTATTATAGAAGAATATTTGGCATATAACACTGTGTAAATTTAAAGTGAAAACATGTTCATTTGATCCATTTCTATATTGCAATATGACTGCAACTGTAGCAATAATTAAGTCAAAACCACTGTGAGATGTCCCCTCTCACCTGTTAGAATGACTAGCATCAAGAAGACAGAAGATAACAAGTGTTGACAAGCATGTGGAGAAAAGGGGGCCCTTGTTTTCTGTTGGTGGATATGTCAATTGCCTTCAGCCACTATGGAAAACACTATGGAGGTTCCTCAAAGAATTAAAAATAGATTGGTCATATGATCTAGCAATTCCACTGTTGGTTATATACCTAAAGGGTTTTTTAAATAAATTATGGGGGCAATTAAAAATCATAAGAAATATATACATGAAGAATGTTCACATTCTAACTTAAATTTATAAAGCACTTTATAGAACAATATTACATGTGATTCCAACTCTTGTCATATTATACATGCATATTAAAAAGTTGTTGTTTAGTCGCTAAGTCATGTCTGATTCTTTTGTGACCCCATGGACTATAGCCCACCAGACCCCTCTGTCCATGGGATTCTCCAGGCAAGATACTGGAGTGGGTAGCCATTTCCTTCTCCAGGGGATCTTTCCGACTCAGGGATCGAGCTCACATCTCCTACACTGGCAGGTGAATTCTTCATCACTGAGCCACCTGAGAAGCCCATATTCAAAAGTAAGACGGTTTATATATACACGTAGATTTGCAGTTAATGTTATTTTAAAGAGTGAGCTCACTCACTTTGGCCAGGGTTACTGTACAGGTCCTGATGTGACAATATGTCTCTTGGCCCAGAACTCCCGGCCCTCATGCTGCTTTCTCTGACTAGTTACCTAGAATGCTTTCCCCACCCATTCTGTCTTCCTCTCCCTCTGATCATTCTTCAGAAGACAGTTAAAAGATGCCTTCTTTTCTAGAAGCCTTTCCTGATACCCAGCCCTGGTCTGGTTCCTCTGTTGTGTGCAGTCTTCGTATCTTCTTCTTTCAGAGATGCTCCCAATTTGTAACAATTCACATATCTGTTAATATAACCATCTTGTCACCATCATTCCCACTTGAAGGTAAGCTGTACCAGCACCAAGACAACATTTCTTTTTATTCACTATCATATTCCCATACCTAGCCAGTGCCTGGCCCATATTTTATGTTCAATAAATACCTACTGAATAAATGGATGACTACCTGAATATTCATATTTCAATGAATGAATGAATAAGCATCAAGGTTCATCCTAACTTGATCTCCTAGAAATCTTCCAGATTAAATAATGCTCAAAATTGGTAAGAAACCCAGAGGAATCCTCCAAGTTTGTTGTGATCTCAAGTCAAATAGCCTTCTTCACTCAAGAGCATAGGTACCAAATTCCCAACATACATTTATTCATCTATTATACAGTATAGAGGTTAAGATCACAGGTTCTAGGGTCAATGGCCTAGTCAAATGCTTGCTGTATGAACCCTGGAAAGTTATTGAGCAGTTCTATGCCTTAGCTAATTCATCATATAACAGGAATTTTAATAGTACATATCTCAAGAAGTTGTTGGGAGAAATAAGTTAATAGAAATAACTCATAGAAACTGGCACATGACCACAGTGTATGGGATCAATAAATGTTAAGTATTATTAGCATTACTATTAATTTTTGTATCCAAAAACCCTTGCACTATGAGCTATGGAGGATGCAATGATAAATTAGGCAAGACGTGCCCTACGAGAGCTAGCAGTTAAGCAGACAAGATGAAGAATGTAATCATGGAATGCACAGATGAAAGAGGAGAGCTCAGAGAATCCAAGGTGCATCCAAGGTAGATTCTTTTCTGGGCATCAGATCAAAGACAAACTCTGATGTTGTTTAAACAGGAAGATATATCCTGTTTACATTTTAATGAATTCAGATAGATACTCTTAACCAAATTAGACAAACTCTGCCCCAACCTGGTTAGCCGCTCTAGCTTATTGGGGATGTAGTCCCAACAAGGGGCAGCCACAGCTTTGTGCATGTTTTGAAAGGATTCACACAAAGACATCTCCATGCCCAATCTCCTGAAGACAAGCTGGCCAGTGCACATCAACATCAGACTCAGAACGCTCCTAGCTGGCCAATCATGGTGCACTTTTCTACAGACAATTCTCTTCTTGTTTTTGAAAAAAATTTGAAAAATCCCATGGACAGAGGAGCCTGGTGGGCTACAGTCCATAGATTCGCAGAGTTGAACATGACTGAAGCAACTTAGCACACACGTACACTTGGGTAAGGAACCTTCCCTGAAACCTTGTTATTCTGCTATTCAGCCTGGTGAAGATGAGAAACTACTCTTCTTCTTGCTTAGCTATGGCAGTTCTCTGCCAAGATAAGATTATACCAGAGAAGAGGATTATTACTTAATAAAACAGCTTGCCCAACTCACTATTAATCATGACAGTTATTTTATGAACTTCTTAGAGAAATATCACCTCCTACAGCCCACTAGGCATTTCTTGTATACATTTTCCCTTTCTGCATAACAATCAATAAAGGGCATTTCTGTGGAATATTGCTTGCAGGCAGATAGCCCCACCAAAACTCCCCACTATCCCCATCACGATCACCGATACTTCTCACAAATCCTTCCTTCCTTCAAGAAAGGTTTATTTATCAACCCCCCGCCACCGCCATAAAGAATTCACCTGCAGTGTGGGAGATCTGGGTTTGATCCCTGGATTGGGAAGATCCCCTGGAGAAAGGAAAGGCTACCCACTCCAGTATTCTGGCCTGGAGAATTCCATGGCCTGTATGAGGGCTTCCCTGATAGCTCAGTTGGTAAAGGATCCATCTGCAATTCTGGAGACCCAAGTTCAATTCCTGGATAGGGAAGATCCCCTGGAGAAGGGATAGGCTACCCACTCCAGTATTCTGGCCTACAGAATTCCATGGACTGGGGTTGCAAAGAGTTGGACACAACTGAATGACTTTCACTTTCACTTTACATAAATGTATTACACTTGGTCTTTGGAGTGCAATGACAGAGTAACACAGCTGGTGGACAGAAAGCAAGGTCAGTCAAATCCAAACACAAACCAACTTGGACTTTCACTTCAGTTCAGTTCAGTTCAGTTGCTCAGTCGTGTACAACTCTTTGCAACCCCATAAATTGCAGCACGCCAGGCCTCCCTGTCCATCACCAACTCCCGGACTTCACTCAGACTCAGGTCCATCGAGTCAGTGATGCCATCCAGCCATCTCATCCTCTGTCGTCCCCTTCTCCTCCTGCCCTTAGTCCCTCCCAGCATCAGAGTCTTTTCCAATGAGTCAACTCTTCGCATGAGGTGGCCAAAGTACTAGAGTTTCAGCTTTAGCATCATTCCTTCCAAAGAAATCCCAGGGTTGATCTCCTTCAGAATGGACTGGTTGGATCTCCTTGCAGTCCAAGGGACTCTCAAGAGTCTTCTCCAACACCACAGTTCAAAAGCATCAATTCTTTGGCGCTCAGCCTTCTTCACAGTCCAACCCTCACATCCATACATGACCAAAGGAAAAACCATAGCCTTGACTAGATGGACCTTAGTCGGCAAAGTAACATCTCTGCTTTTGAATATACTATCTAGGTTGGTCATAACTTTTCTTCCAAGGAGTAAGCGTCTTTTAATTTCATGGCTGCAGTCACCAAAAAATAAAGTCTGACACTGTTTCCACTGTTTCCCCATCTATTTCCCATGAAGTGATGGGACCGGATGCCATAATCTTCATTTTCTGAATGTTGAGCTTTAAAAAGCCAACTTTTTCACTCTCCTCTTTCACTTTCATCAAGAGGCTTTTTAGTTCCTCTTCAGTTTCTGCCATAAGGGTGGTGTCATCTGCATATCTGAGGTTATTGATATTTCTCCTGGCAATCTTGATTCCAGCTTGTGTTTCTTCCAGTCCAGTGTTTCTCATGATGTACTCTGCATACAAGTTAAATAAGCAGGGTGACAATATACAGCCTTGACGCACTCCTTTTCCTATTTGGAACCAGTCTGTTGTTCCATGTCCAGTTCTAACTGTTGCTTCCTGACCTGCATACAGATTTATCAAGAGGCAGGTCAGATGATCTGGTATTCCCATCTCTTTCAGAATTTTCCACAGTTTATTGTGATCCACACAGTCAAAGGCTTTGGCATAGTCAATAAAGCAGAAATAGATGTTTTTCTGGAACTCTCTTGCTTTTCCCATGATCCAGCGGATGTTGGCAATTTGATCTCTGGTTCCTTTGCCTTTTCTAAAACCAGCTTGAACATCAGGGAGTTCACGGTTCACGTATTGCTGAAGCTTGGCTTGGAGAATTTTGAGCATCACTTTACTAGCATGTGAGATGAGTGCAATTGTGCGGTAGTTTGAGCATTCTTTTGCATTGCCTTTCTTTGGAATTGGAATGAAAACTGACCTTTTCCAGTCCTGTAGCCACTGCTGAGTTTTCCAAATTTGCTGGCATATTGAGTGCAGCACTTTCACAGCATCATCTTTCAGGGTTTGAAAGAGCTCCACTGGAATGCCATCACCTCCACTAGCTTTGTTCATAGTGATGCTTTCTAAGGCCCACTTGACTTCACATTCCAGGATGTCTGGCTCTAGATAATCACCATCATGATTATCCTGGTCATGAAGATATTTTTTGTACAGTTCTTCTGTGTATTCTTGCCACCTCTTCTTAATATCTTCTTCTTCTGTTAGGTCCAGACCATTTCTGTCCTTTATTGAGCCCATCTTTGCATGAAATGTTCCCTTGGTATCTAATTTTCTTGAAGATATCTCTAGTCTTTCCCATTCTGTTCTTTTCCTCTATTTCTTTGCATTGGACTTTAAAGAGACCTAATTCATGACATCTCGAAGTAGTTCAAAACTGTTAAGTGACCACACAAGTTTTGTGGTTACAAAGTCAAAGTGGATTTATTCAACAAATATTTGACTACCTTCTCTGGGTCATACCCTGTGCTAGTTACTGCTGATGTAACAGGGAGGAGTCTGGCCAAGGGAGCTTACTTTATATCCCAAAAGTTGATGGTATTGTGGGGAGTGTCCTTTATCCCCAAACTTCCAGAAGATGTACTGATGGCAGTGACAGGAGCTGAATTTGCTTGTGTTCAACTCTCATTTTCTAAGCACCTATATGGTCAAAATATTTTTTCAGTATGGCAGGATTACATTCAGGTCATATAATACATTGGCCCTGTCCTCACAGATACTACAGACTACTTAGGAAAGACCAATATTTGGACAGGTCAAAATACATGACCCACAGCTTGAGGCCTTGAGCACCAGGTTAAATTGAACCAAAACTATTGGGATAAAATCCACTGATGGATGCTTGTTGAGCTCCTTCAACTTCCTCTTGGCAAGAGTTTTATTTCCCATCTGAAACTGCTCTTCCCCAAGAAGGTCCAGATTAGGACTGCATAGAAGAGGGACCCATGTAGAAAAAGCAGCCTCTGCAGAAAGCATGACAAGTGGCATGTGTTTGGTTGCAAGAAACAGAGAACCCAACTCAAACTGTACAGGAAATGAAGAAATAAATTGCATGTGCTGTTGAAAAGTTCAAAGATAGAGTGAAATTCAGAGGCTGTTTAATCAGGACTCCAGCACAGCCTTGGTAGCGGTCTCCACTCTATCTTCCTCTGTGTGTTATCTTCAGTCTTAGGCTGGACTCCTTTAAGACAGGATGGATCAATGGATACATCAGTCCCAGGCCTCCAGTTTCCACATGGCACCACTTTGGAGGAAAAGGGAGCTTTTATTTCTCCAGCCACCAAAGTCTTCCTCTCTCCTGGGTCCATCTTAGTTCTTATACCCCTTGGAACTAATCACTAAGAATAGAGCAGTGTCAGGGGCTGACTGGCATAGGTTTAGAAATAAAGTAATCTCTAGGCAACCATGGCAATAAGGATGAGTATGTTGACTGGTTCAGGTTAGTCAGGATCTCCCTGCTTTGGTTGAGGGTTGGGGCGGTCAAGAGTCAGTCCTGCCTACCTACCCCCTAACGATGTGTTAGGAAGCAGGAAGGGGGACATTTTGCCAGAAAGGAGAGCATCAGCTCACACAACAGGTAGACCCTCCAAAACTGGAAAAATTCAGACTCATTCACTAAAAGAAGGCAGTAATATGGTAAGTGATATCTGGGGAAATGAATCAGTCCCTGTAAAGCATTTAGTGAGAATGAGCCACTAAACAAGACGAGTGTAATCACGGGGCTGCTCTGTACACACAGTAACTCTGCAGATTGCCTGAGCTCAGGATGACTTTACTGCTGTTACTCTGGCAGCAAGCCCTCCTTGTCAAAATGGTTATTATGGGACCAGCTGAGCTATAGAAGCCTGGAGGGTACTTTAGTGCCTCCTTCATCTCAGCGACGTTTATTACCTACATCATAACATAGCCCCCTCAACATCAAAAGGAAAAAAAATCAACTGGGGGAAGATCAGTGGCAATGGAACCAATATACCTCCTTCTGGCCCCTTCTCAACACAAATCTAAACACCTTACCAGGCATGGGCACAGGGCCCTTCCTGGTTCAGTATCTCATGTGGCTCTCTTCTCTGAAGGGAGCAAGTCAGTTTCAGTTGCCACCTGCATGGGGGAGATTCCACAGCGGCCACACGACATGGATAAAAACCCTGGTTTGGGAGTCTTCGAAGCTGGGGTCAGGGCCTGGCCACAGTGTGATATCTCTTGTGGGACCTCAGTCCTTTTATCTTTCTGGGTCTCAGCTCCTCCTGTAAAATTAACTAACATTGCCCTATCACGTTTTAAGAGCCTAGGTTTTTACGATAAACTTCCCTGGTAGAAGAGTCTCCATTCTAGTTCAAGATTGAAAAAGGTGCTCTACTGTAGTTCTAGCACCCCGATATACAGAGATCCGAGTAGGGATTTTGTGGGGACCCCTTGCAAGATCAACACTCCTGAGGGGAGACAAGAAGTAGGTTTGGGAGATGGACGGATTGAACTGGGAGGCAGTTTTTTTAGTAATTTTTTTTTTTTGGCTGCATTGCAGGGCATGTGGGATCTTAGTTCCTCAACCAGGTATTGAACCTGGGCCTTTGCCGGTTAAAGCGCTGAGTCGTTATCACTGGACCACCAGGGAAGGTCCTGCTTCACAAAGTTGATACAGGCCTCACTGTCATCAGGCAGGGAACAGTGGAGATGGATGGACCTCCAGGGCCTGTGCTGAGGTGGGGAGGGTCTGGGTTTGAGCAAGGCACGAGGTGCAGCTTCCCTCAGAAAGAGGGCCTGACCTAGGTAAGACAGTGCTCTCAAGCTGTTGGCAGTTGCCTGATAAGGACACAGCACTCAACTTCCAAACAGCCAACACCCCTGGAAACCAGGGACAGAATGCCTCCATCCTGAAGCAGGACTCAGGGGTCTGAGTAGCAGCAGTGATACCCACTGCATGCCCTGTACCCACATCCTCTAAGTATGGGGACCAGGGCAGCGAGTCTTTCCCTGCCAGGGAAAGGGAACACCTTTCCCTTCCCAGTCTCTGGCCCTATAGGATGGATGCCTCCTACTTTCCATCTAGTGATTTCCTGAAGGGAAAACTAATGCTGGAGTCCCCCTTGCCTAGCTTTCATGGATGGTATGACTGACCATAACTCAATTATGCAAACAGCCCTCAGAGGCAATCAGGCTCCTTAATAGTACAGAGGATATTACTCTAACCCTGTGAGCACTCCAGAGAGATGTTGTGGGGAGGGGGGTGGGAGGGGGGTTCATGTTTGGGAACGCGTGTACACCTGTGGTGGATTCATGTCAATGTATGGCAAAACCAATACAGAATTGTAAAGTAAAAATTAAAAATAAATAAATAAATTTAAAAAAATAATAAAGGAAAAAGAAAAAAAATAATAAAAAAAAATAAAAAATAAAAATAAATAAAGGGCATTTTAATTTATCCCCCCAGAAAAAAAAAGAATTTGATGTGTTCAGTGTTACCTTTGAGATAAGCTCTACCCGTGTTTATTCTTGCAACAGTCCCCTTGTGTGATATTATTAACATTTCCTTAATTTATACCTAGGGGAACCAGAAGCCCACAGCCTTTTTCTAGAGGGACCCTATGTCTGAGGAACTCTTACTTGCCTTTGGCTGAAAGTAAAAGAAAAAAAGCTTTCCTTACAAACTGAAGCAATGTAGCTAATTTTAACATTCATTTATTTTCCTTTACTCCACTGTTTTTCTCTCATTTAACTGTTTTAGAGTATACTTTTCTTCTATTTCTGTCCTTTGGTTTTGAGTGAAAGGCACATCTTAAAAATATCTAATCAATAAAGAAGATGCAATTCCATTATGCATCACTTCCTTTAATAGGTCCTATTTTAAACCTGGACTTCCTGGAACTAGGATAGCCAGTGATTTATCAGAAATAATTAGACAATTTGAATAAAGTATATTTGCAGGTCCACAACTGCCTCTTGGGATATAAATTCATACAAAGCCATCAAAAGAATGCTGGTAAAATCACTCCACTTGAAATGACATTCTCACTTAAATAGAATTATCCTATCAAGATTGTTCAGGGGAAAGGATGTAAAGACAGAACCCCAAAATGGTCTAGAATCTGTCAGAAGTTTAAGTGAATTCAGCTTTCCAAATGTAACTCCAGTGTGTGAGAAGACATATTCTTGGCTGAGGAAATTCTCACTGTTATAAATCAATTGCACTTTTGTTTAAAAATAGGAAATTTATATATTTATTTGGTGTGTAGGGTCTTAGTTGCAGCACATGGAATCCTCATTCATCTTAGTTGTGTTATGCGAGATCTTTTGTTGCAGAGCACAGACTGTTTAGTTGTGGCACACGGGCCTAGGTACTCAGCCTATGGGATCTTAGTTCCCCAACCAGAGGTTGAACGCACATCCCCTGCACTGCAAAGTGAACTCTTTACCACTTGACCACTAGGGAAGTCCCTAATTGCTCTCTTTTTTTTTTTTTTTCCACTGAAAGTCTACATTATGCTCCACGCTATTGGTCAGAGAAGAATGTACCAAGAAGTGTTTTTAAAAATGTCCTGCCCTCAAGAAATTATAATCTCACTGGGGAGAACAGACTAGCACATGAGATCGTTAAAGCGCAATGGAATCTGAAATACCCTGAGTTGAGTGGTAGTTCAGGGAGGGGAGAACCCAGTCACCGCAGGCTGATGTAGCTATGAAAGCTTTCACGAAGGGGTTAGGAGTGAAGCGTTTGAAAGCCCTAGTCAAACTACAAAAACTGCTTTCTGGGAGGGGCAGTGTTTTAAGTGTTCATTACTTTTTAATGTCTTATCCGTAAATTATTGATTAGACCACTGAACACTGAGGTGTATTAATACTTGAGAGGACTAGCCGACAGTGAGTCAGGTGAGCTTGGAGGGAGGAAGGACCTAGAGAAGGTTGCAAGCTGGAGGCGCCACGTGAGGAAGGTCAGAGTGCATGAGAGTCCCTGGGGGATGAGCATGATGGTTTTGACTGTTGAGCCACGTGGACAGAAAGCCTCAAAGAACGGAAGAGGAGGCAACCGAAGAGAAGTTCTCTCAAAGCGGTCTGCCTGCAACATGGTTCAGGGCCAAATGTGCTGCCCCTCCACTGAATAGAAAGGGCATCAAGGAGTTTTATAGCTTCTCTTGTTATTTCAAAAATCCCTGGTCCTGGCATCGTCTGCAGGTGGAACTTCACAGCCCCACCCTTCTTTGCCAATTCTCAGTCTTTCCAAGTGCTGGAGAGCATCACAAGCAGACCTGAGTCACAGCAGCATGACTCAGTACTTCCAAGGAGAAACCAGAAGAGTGCGTGGTGGCAATCGATAAGAGTAATTATGAACTGAGCAGGTATCCTGCCCGGCACTGCTGAACACAGTTACTAGTCAGTACTTCAGTTAATCTTCAAAAATCATACTTTGAGACTGTGCTTATCCCATTGTACAGATGAAGACAGTAACCCTCCTGGAGGTTACATAACCTGCCTTAAACGAGGTATTAGAATGCGCTCCCTAATCCATTCATTGAAGGAATAATTGATTGAACAATCAATCAAGAATGCTCCATAACCCCAGAGGTGGAGGACATTGCCCAAGAGGCTCACTGCATTCCCATTTCACTGAGAATGACCAGGGAGTCAGCATGGCTGATGGCTGGCAGGATGACACTGGAAGTCATAAGGACTCACACCAGCCAGGGCTTAGAAATACAACAAAGGGCTGCAGACCCTACAAATTGCTCTCAGACTCCATCAGGAGGCTTGCACACCAGCAGCTTGCAGTACTATGCCTGCAGACACTTCCAACTTGCCCATGGACATCCAAGTGCTCCAGACATCTCAACCCCTACCATAGGTCTGGCTCCCCACAGGTCCCGATGATGAGCACAAGCCTCCGTAGGTGACCAGAAAAGAATGCTCCATGAGAACAGAAATTACCAAAATTATGAAGATTTGTAAAATGTCTGAGTATGGACAAAGTACTGATATACATAGATGACCTCTCCTGGTTCTCACCACAATTCTCCAAGTAAGACATTTTGCTTTCTTCTTCAGCAGATAAGAAAATGGACAACCAGAAAGGGTATATGACTCACCTGTGACTTCTCAACTGGTCAGAATCGCTTGAAACAAGATTCCAACCCAAATGTTTGGGCACCAAAGCTATTTTTGTTCCCACCAAGGGCTCCAAGACTAAGAGAAGGAAGATAGTCTTCTGGGAGAAAAGCTGCCCTCACCCGAATGAACACAGTTACAACTAACAGAATTGGTTCAGCTTTCCCATGACTATTATTTTTGTGATTTCCTCTATCCCCATTATCTTGCATACAAAACTGCCTTTTTTCAAAAGATCTGTGTGTGTGTGTGTGTGTGTGTGTAATCCTGATGTACAGCAGAGAAGGTAACAGTACACGAAGACTGCAGCCTACCTTGAAACTAGTCTTGGGCAGAAGAAAGGCATAATCATAGTGATCTCAAGAATCCAGAGAGGAGAAGCCAGCAGAATCCTTGGAGGGGAGAGGGTATATGAAAAAGAGAAAACAGAGCAGAGAAGAGCAAGAACAGATCTGAAAGGTGCTATCAGGGCTTCACTGGTGATAGACCTGCCCAGTCTCTGCTGCTGGGGATGTAACCATGGCATCGAGGGCCCTGGGACCAGGCATCTTCAGCCAAACTTCCTGCCCATCATCCCCCAGGATCCAACCCACAAAGCCAACCCCTCTCTTGGAAAGGCTGCGTGGAAACCATTAAGATAATGCAGTTCCTTCCTTGCTGACTTTGCCACTGGGAGCACCAGGCAGATCCCTTGAGCCAGACTATCTTTGAATGGAAGAAGTAGAGGAGTTGCTGCCATGGCAACGCAGTTCCCCTGCCCATTTAGACCATCCCTGTGCTGGGGGAGATCCCTGGAGGAAGGGGTTCCCCACCTACTTCACCAAGGCAGAGAGATCACCAAGGAACACAGATGGAGAGGAGCCTTAGGGAATGTTCCCTCCAGCCTGAAATGGATGCTGGTTAGTTGCTGTGGCAACCGGATTCCTTGCCCACCAAACCATGAAGGAAGGAGAGTGGCAAAGCCAGAGAGCTGCAGAGGAGCCTGCTCTTGCCAGTGCAGCTCTGGACTCCTCTCGGGCTGTGTGGGTAGCGTCTGTCTTAGATCAGAGGCATCCTTGGGAGCCCAGCCCTTTCCAGAGCATCTGTAAGGATGAACCAGGTACTGGCTCTCTTCCATGACAGGACAGTACTGATGAAGTAGAAGGGCCGAAAGGAACAGCTAAAGAAAACAGGTGGATGGTTGCTCTCCATCTCAGCAGTGACTTTGTTTTTGAGAAGCATCTGAATTGCAGTTTGAATTGAATTTCCTTATTTTGATCTCAGTGCTTGAGTTTCCTTGGGTATACCCATCAACTAATTAAAACCTAATATTCAAATAGGTGGGGTTTGCTTCTTGGGAACTGGGAGTTGTTGTAGAATAGAACAGATCCTGGAAAAGACCCTGATGCTGGGAAAGGTTGAGAGCAGGAGGAGAAGGGGCAACAGAGGATGAGATGGTTGGAGAGCATCACTGACTCAATGGACATGAGTTTGAGCAAATTCCAGGAGATAGTGAAGGACAGGGAAGACTGGTGTACTGCAAGGAGGTCACAAGGAATCAGACACTACTTAGCAACTGAACAACAAGAACAGGTTCTAGTAGGTTCACATATTAAAATTCAATTTACACGTGTGTGTGATTTACATGATTTAAAATTCACCAGAACTATGAAAGAAATGAAAAATTAATAGAAATAATAAAACTGTACTGTTTTAGGAGCCAAAAGGCATGAGTTCAAGAGTCAAAATGCTATTGAAAACAAGAAATATGTGACCCAATTAAAGCATGACCTTTGTTGAAGTCAGAGAGGTGAGGGTCTGCATGCCTGTTTATTATCATAACTACTAGTCAAATCCAGAGACTAAAGAGTGAAAGGTGAATAAATCACACCAGTGTATAATTGACTGGCCTTTTTAAAGATAGCTGTATTGAGGTATAATTGACATACAATTTAAAGTGTATCATTTGATAAGTTCTGACATGTGTATACCCTCTTGAAACCATCAGTGCAATCAAATCAATATGTTCAAGTCTCCTCATACCTCTTTGTAATTTCTTCTTCCTATCTTTTCCTGTCCCCCCACCCCATTCTATACCTAAGCAATCCCTGATTTAGCATTTGTCAGTATAGATTAATTTGGATTTTCTAAAGTTTTATATAAATGGAATCAGACAGTATGTACTTTTTTCAGTCCGATTTACTTTGTTCAGTATAATGATGTTAACATTCATCCATGTTGTTTTGTGTACCAATACTTCATTCCATTTTAATGCTGAGTATATTCCGTTGTGTGGATATGCTGAAATTTGTTTATCCACACATCTGTTGGTGGACATTTACATTGTTCCCTAGTGGCTCAGACAGTAAAGAATCTGCCTGCAATATGAGAGACTCAGGTTCAACCCCTCTCCCCCAGGTTGGAATGATCCCACGGAGAAGGAATGGCTACCCACTCCAGTGTTCTTATCTGGAGAGTTCCATGGATAAAGGAGCCTGGCAGGCTACAGTCCATGGGGTTGTAAAGAGTTGGACACAACTGAGCAACTAACACTTTCATACTTTTTTTCAATGTCTAGTTTGGGATTCTTACTCATAGAGCTGCCAAACATTTGTGTACAAGTCTTTGTGTGAACATATATTTCCTTTCTTTGAGGGGAGGAGGTAACCCTATGGTACATGTGTGTTTAACTTTTTCAGAAATTGCTTCCCAAAATGATTATACCATCAAGAGCATATGTGAGTTCCTAACAATGAAAAATCAGAAAGAGCAATTAAGGAATCAATCTCATTCACCATTGCAACAAAAAGAATCAAATATCTAGGAATAAACTTACTTATGGAGACAAAAGAACTGTATATAGAAGATTATAAGACACTAATAAAAGAAATCAAAGATAACAGAAACAGATGGAGAGATATTCCATGTTCCTGAGTAGGAAGAATCAGTATTGTGAAAATGACTATACTACCAAATGCAATCTACAGATTTAACACAATCCCTATCAAATTACCAATGGCATTTTTCACATAACTAGAACAAAAAATTTCACAATTCATATGGAAACACAAAAGAACCTGAAAGCCAAAGCAGTCTTGAGAAAGAAAAATGGAGCTGGAGGAATCAAGCTTCTTGACTTCAGGTTATACTACAAAGCTACAGACATCAAGACAGTAGGGTACTGTCAGTACCCTACAGT
Organism: Oryx dammah; assembly: GCF_014754425.2. Classification (NCBI taxonomy): domain Eukaryota; kingdom Metazoa; phylum Chordata; class Mammalia; order Artiodactyla; family Bovidae; genus Oryx; species Oryx dammah. The sequence continues at coordinate 57,393,732 of NW_024070194.1, forward strand.
AGGGCACAAAAACAGAAATATAGACCAATGGAACAAGATAGAAAGCCCAGAAATAAACCCATGCCCCTATGAGTACCTTATTTTTGACAAAGGAGGCAAGAATATATAATGGGGCAAAGACAGCTTCTTCAATAAATGGTGCTGGGAAAACTGGAGACCTACATGGAAAAGAATGAAATTAGAACACTTCCTAACACCATACACAAAGATAAACTCAAAATGGATTAAAGACCTAAATGTAAGATCAGAAACTATAAAACTCTTAGAGGAAAACATAGGCAGAACACTTGATGACATAAATCAAAGCAAGATCCTCTATGACCCACCTCCTAGAGTAATGGAAAGAAAAGCAAAAGTAAACAAGTGGGACCTGATTAAACTTAATAGTTTTTGCACAGCAAAGGAAACTATAAGCAAGGTGAAAAGACAACCCTTAGAGTGGGAGAAAATAATAGCAAATGAAACAACCAACGAAGGATTAATTTCCAAAATATACAAGCAGCTAATACAATTCAATACCAGAAAAACAAACAACCCAATCAAAAAGTAGGAAAAAGACCAAAGTAGACATTTCTCCAAAGAAGACATGCAGATGGCTAACAAACACATGAAAAGATGCTCAACATCTTTCATTACTAGAGAAATGCAAATCAAAAGTACAATGAGAAATCACCTCACACTGGTCAGAATGGCGCTCATCAAGAGGTCTACAAACTATAAATGCTGGAAAGGGTATAGAGGAAAAGGAACACTCTTGCACTGTTGGTGGGGATGTAAATTGATACAGCCACTATGGAAGACAGTATGGAGATTTTTTAAAACTAGGAATAAAACCACCATCAGTTCAGTTCAGTTCAGTCGCTCAGTTGTGTCCGACTCTTTGCGACCCCATGAATCGCAGCACGCCAGGCCTCCCTGTCCGTCACCAACTCCCGGAGTTCACTCAGACTCATGTCCATCGAGTCAGTGATGCCATCCAGCCATCTCATCCTCTGTCGTCCCCTTCTCCTCCTGCCCCCAATCCCTCCCAGCATCAGAGTCTTTTCCAATGAGTCAACTCTTTGCATTAGGTGGCCAAAGTACTAGAGTTTCAGCTTTAGCATCATTCCTTCCAAAGAAATCCCAGGGTTGATCTCCTTCAGAATGGACTGGTTGGATCTCCTTGCAGTCCAAGGGACTCTCAAGAGTCCTCTCCAACAACACAGTTCAAAAGCATCAATTCTTTGATGCTCAGCCTCCTTCACAGTCCAACTCTCACATCCATACATGACTACTGGAAAAACCATAGCCTTGACTAGACGGACCTTAGTCGGCAAAGTAATATGACCCAGCAATCTCACTCCTAGGCATATATCCTGAGGAAACCAAAAGTGAAAGAGAGACATGTATCCCATTGTTCACTGCAGCACTATTTACAATAGCTAGAACATGGAAGCAACCAAGATGTCCATCAACAGATGAAGGGATAAAGAAGTTGTGGTATATATACACAATGGAATATTACTCAGCCATAAAAATGAATGCATTTGATTCAGTTCTAATGAGGTGGATGAACCTAGAACCTATTATACAAAGTGAAGTCAGTCAGAAAGAGAAAGATAAATATCATATTCTAATGCATATAAATGGAATCTAGAAAAATGGTACTGATGAATTTATTTACCAGGCAACAGTGGAGAAACAGACATAGAGAATAGACTTATGGACATGGGGAGAGGGGAGGAGGGGGTGAGATGTATGGAAAATGTAACATGGAAACTTACATTCAGTTCAGTTCAGTCGCTCAGCCGTGTCCGACTCTTCGCGACCCCATGAATCGCAGCACGCCAGCCCTCTCTGTTTATCACCATCTCCCGGAGTTCACTCAGACTCACGTCCATCAAGTCCATGATGCCATCCAGCCATCTCATCCTGGGTCATCCCCTTCTTCTCCTGCTCCCAATCCCTCCCAGCATCAGAGACTTTTCCAATGAGTCAACTCTTCGCACGAGGTGGCCAAAGTACTGGAGCTTCAGCTTTAGCATCATTCCTTCCAAAGAACACCCAGGACTGATCTCCTTCAGAATGGACCGGTTGGATCTCCTTGCAGTCCAAGGGACCCTCAAGAGTCTTTTCCAACACCACAGTTCAAAACCATCAATTCTTCGGCGCTCAGGCTTCTTCACAGCCAACTCTCACATCCATACATGACCACAGGAAAAACCATAGCCTTGACTAGACGGACCTTAGTCAGCAAAGTAATGTCTCTGCTTTTGAATATGCTATCTAGGTTGGTCATAACTTTTCTTCCAGGGAGTAAGCGTCTTTTAATTTCTTGGCTGCAGTCACCATCTGCAGTGATTTTGGAGCCCCCCAAAATAAAGTCTGACACTGTTTCCACTGTTTCCCCATCTATTTCCCATGAAGTGATGGGACCAGATGCCATGATCTTCATTTTCTGAATGTTGAGCTTTAAGCCAACTTTTTCACTCTCCTCTTTCACTTTCATCAAGAGGCTTTTAAGCTCCTCTTCACTTTCTGCCATAAGGGTGGTGTCATCTGCATATCTGAGGTTATTGATATTTCTCCCGGCAATCTTGACTCCAGCTTGTGCTTCTTCCAGCCCAGCGTTTCTCATGATGTACTCTGCATAGAAGTTAAATAAGCAGGGTGACAGTATACAGCCTTGACATACTCCTTGTCCTATTTGGAACCAGTCTGTTGTTCCATGTCCAGTTCTAACTGTTGCATCCTGACCTGCATACAGATTTCTCAAGAGGCAGGTCAGATGGTCTGGTATTCCCATCTCTTTCAGAATTTTCCACAGTTTATTGTGATCCACACAGTCAAAGGCTTTGGCATAGTCAATAAAGCAGAAATAGATGCTTTTCTGGAACTCTCTTGCTTTTCCCATGATCCAGCGGATGTTTGCAATTGGATCTCTGGTTCCTCTGCCTTTTCTAAAACCAACTTGAACATCAGGGAGTTCACGGTTCACGTATTGCTGAAGCCTGGCTTGGAGAATTTTGAGCATTACTTTACTAGCATGTGAGATGAATGCAATTGTGTGGTAGTTTGAGCATTCTTTGGCATTGCCTTTCTTTGGCATTGGCATGAAAACTGACCTTTTCCAGTCCTGTAGCCACTGCTGAATTTTCCAAATTTGCTGGCATATTGAGTGCAGCACTTTCACAGCATCATCTTTCAGGATTTGAAATAGCTCAACTGGAATTCCATCACCTCCACTAGCTTTGTTTGTAGTAATGCTTTCTAAGGCCCACTTGACTTCACATTCCAGGATGTCTGGCTCTAGATGAGTGATCACATCATCATGATTATCCGGGTCGTGAAGATATTTTTTGTACTGTTCTTCCGTGTATTCTTGCCACCTCTTCTTAATATCTTCTGCTTCTGTTAGGTCCAGACCATTTCTGTCCTTTATTGAGCCCATCTTTGCATGAAATGTTCCCTTGGTATCTTTAATTTTCTTGAAGAGATCTCTAGTCTTTCCCATTCTGTTCTTTTCCTCTATTTCTTTGCATTGATCGCTGAAGAAAACTTAGATTACCATATATAAAATAGATAGCCAAGGAGAATTTGCTGTATGGCTCAGGAAACTCAAACAGGGGCTCTGAATCAACCTAGAGGGGTGGGATGGGGAGGGATGTGGGAGCGAGTTATATGTATACCTATGGCTGATTCATGTTGAACTTTGACCAAAAACAGCAAAATTCTGTAAAGCAATTATCCTTCAATAAAAAATAAATTAATTTTTTTAAAGAGTATATGTGAGTTCCATTTTTTCCACCTCCTTCCCAACACTTGGTACAGTCAGTCTTTTCAGATTTTAGCCATTCTAATAGGTGTATACTGGTATTTTTCTGGGTGATTGATTTTTATTGCATTTTCTCTCATTGGATCATTTTCATTGCCTTCTGGTTTCAGAAAAGCAACATCACATGAAACATGATGGGGGTGGGTGGTGAATCAAACCAGTTAACAGGCCACATGCCTAAATTTGCATTAATCAGAAGAAATTAGACTTATTTCACCATAATTTTGCTGTCAAATAATTACAGATACTGTGCAATGACCTTAGTACAAGATGTTGGGGGCAGATGACATTTTATACTTGTCAGTGATCACAGTGACAGCTACTATTTATCAGGTTCTTACTATGTATCAGACCCTATGCTAAGGGCTGACATAAATTCTTTTATCTCCCCAACAACATAGTAAAGTAGGCATTATTGTGCCCATTTGGCCGTTGATGGAATTGAGGCAAAGAGCAGTTGGGCATCCTGGAAATAAGTAGAAAATACCTGGTCCAAAGCCAACCCCAATGCAAAGCTGATACCTTTAATTACTCTTCTTTGAGCTGCCCAGGTGGTTATGAATAGAGAAGTGATCTGCCTCATGATGGCACCTGGATCCTTTGGGACAGGATAATAAAAATGAAATTGAGGGAAAAATTATTAATTTTCTTCTCACATTTGTCATTTAGTATCAAGTCTTTGAACAATTTCATTATTTCCTTATCAGTTTTAGGCCCTCCCTCCCATGCCACTGTGTGCTTTGCTTGTATGGCCTGATTAGTTCCTAAATACCACAATAATTCTGTGGTTTCATTTCATCTCAACATACATATAGAGTACCCACTCCTGAATGGGCAAAGCAAGTTTTATGTTACTATCTGCTGCTATAAAAAGGAACCTAAAGAAAAATGATATATATATATATATATACAAATCTTATTTTAACATCCTTACAAATCTGCTAGGAAAATGAATATAATTCAGGTTCATAGCTGATCATTTAATGTATGTAAATATCAAAATAAAAATACTCAACCTTACTAGTTTAAAAATATGCAAATTAAGGGACTTCTCTGGATGTTCAGTGATTAGGACTCTGAGGTTTCACTGCAGGAGGCACAGGTTTGATCCTGGTCAGGGAACCAAGATCCCACATGCTCTGTGGCCAAAAATTAAATAAATAAATAATATAAAATTTGAAAAAAATAAAATGATAAGGGATAATTTTTTTTAATGCAAGTTAAAGTCAGGCACTATCAGTTATATGTCAGCTATATCTCAATAAAGCCAAGTTTAAAATTCCGTTAATTTCAAAAACAGACCATATCTTATTATCTATATCATTTTATGTATTTGCAGAGGTATGTTTACACGCACACACACACATACACACACACAAACTAACAATGCTAATGAAGTTGTCATGGCCCTGGACCTTTCATGCACAGCCAGTGGGATTTTTAAATTGCAACTGCTGTTCTCAAAGGAAACTGGGCAGGGTTATACTGGATTGGCCAAAAAGTCTCTTCAGTATTTTGGTACCATCTTATGGAAAACCTAAATGAACTTTTTGGCCTACCCAGTATGTATATCCAAAAGCGCTCCTACCACTTGACCTGGGATTTATCCTTCTAAAAATCTACCCCAGGGAATGAGGTTCATTACCTAAGATTTACCTAAAGGCTATTTATCATTGCTTTGTCACAGTAGAAACGATAAAACCACTAAATTGTTGACAGTAGGAGAGCACTTAAATAAACCTTGGTCCAAAAAAAATAAAAAAATAAAAAATAAACCTTGGTCCAGTCATATATGGTGGACTATTGTACATCTATTAAAAATTACATCACTGAGGCATATTTAAAGACAGCAGCCTCTGCCACCTTGTAATGCCAAGTGAAAAGAAGCAGGATACAAAATTATATGTAGAATATGGTTCCAGTCTTGTAATAGAAATCACATATATACATACAGTAAAACTTCATCAAGTATTTATATTTTTGGTTTTCAGAAAATAAGCTATAGTTGGAAAAATACCAAATACAGTGATATTGTGTGGGGTTTTAATTTTATTCTTTATGTTTTCCCTGTATTTTCTACAGTCAGAATGACTACTTTTATAGCCAGACAAAAGATAATAATATTTAGGGTTTGTTGTTTTTTTTTTTTTTTTAAAGCAAAATGATATATCAGCCAGGCTATGACAGTTCATTGCCCAACTTCCTCCCTTGCCACTTCCATATAAAACAGGGTTGACAAGGCTTGGGAGAGCCACCCAGATTGGAAGTGGCAGCATTGTTGTGTGAAATGAAACGACTTTTCCACTCGTCCTCTAGAATCTGTAAAAGGAAGACTGACCCCTGGTGACTTGCATGGAAGTACTAAGACCTAACAAAAGCGTCTTGAATAAGGTCATTACCCCCACAAAGGAGGAGGAGGGCTGCGTCATAGCCTGACGTGCCTATTTCCAGCACTCGCCTTTGTGTGACAACAGCATGAACTGGATTATCTGCAAAGGAATCCTAGGAAAAGGCCCTACCAATAAGGAGTCAAAGTCATGGGAAAGGGCCAGAGGAAGAAAGACCAAGGATACAGGGTGGGAGGGACTCACAGACATTCTACTGCAGACGGAAAATAGACACCCATATACCAGCTGCATTCCCGACCGTCATGGCCAGTCACTCACATCCGGTGACATTGCTTTCTGTCCTTGATTATCTCAAATACAAGAAAATATTATCAATCAGCCTTTCTGAAAAATACCAACTAATGAGCCACATTTCCTTTTCCTTCATTTGTCTGTGTTAGCAGTGTCGATGCAGACCTTCCTGAAATAGAAGCCAGCACATTTCTTAAAACATTTTTTTTTTGGATGAGTGGCACTCCCCACTTTCCCTTTCCTATTATTTCTCATGCTTCTCACAAGAAAAATAATTCAAAAAAATTTCCCAATTGATTATGCTTTGATTATTGGAAATTTTTTTAAAGCTACCTTTCCCAATTTCAGTTACCGTATTTTAGTTTCCATAACAAGTTTAGTTTGTTCCATAACAAACTAAAAAGAACTCTAACATGAGAACTGAGAACATGGATATAAATATGTTCAATCCATTTCAGTAAGCTAATCACAGGCATGAAGAAACATTCAGAGAAGTTATTCATTGTCATGAGAAGATCAGAAAAACTATCACTTTCAGATGCAGTATTTATGAAATACTCCCAGGCATTGAATCAGCCCTCTAGCATTTGTGCTGGCCAGATTCAGTTTAGTCAATGGCAACATTTGCAGAGCAGCACAAACAATACCTTTAAGAGGCAGAGACAGGGCCGGCTGTAGGAGCCAGTCTTGTGTGACACGCCAGCACAGATCTGCTGATGAAAAGCCTGTGAAAGGACAGCATGGAAAATTCCTAGGTCCTAAAATCCTAGCACGGGGGAAAGGGAAGTTGCAGAGGCTACAGTGTGTGTGCACAAGAAAGGCTACGGAAATCCAGCACAGAAAGACTTTCAGGTCCCACGCCCCCAGAATGAGGCCTGGAGAAGGTTAATTTGCAGAGCTGCAGGACTGATCCCTTTCACTGTAGGAGCCTCTTAAAAGGTGGATAAACTTTCAGGGTCCCTTTTGGGGAGACTGTTGCCCTGGGCAGGCTGCTGATCATCATCAGCTGAGCACAGTCATACACAGAAGGACGACATGAAGAAGCCTAGGTCCGTGCCTTTGGAAAGAAAAGCATCGCACTCAGAGAGTCTGGAGGGCTTTTAGTAAGCAACAGATTCACAGGTATCAATACAAATATAGAAGCCAACTGTGAGTGAAGTTGCTCAGTCGTGTCTGACTCTTTGCGACCCCATGGACTGTAGCCTACCATGCTCCTCCATCCATGGGATTTTCGAGGCAAGAGTACTGGAGTGGATTGCCATTTCCTTCTCCAGAGAACCTTCCCGACCCAGGGATTGAATCCGGGTCTTCTGCATTGTATGCAGACGCTTTACCGTCTGAGCCACGAGGGAAGTCTGTCACTGTAGGAAAGCTTATATATGACTTCTAGATCCTCACAAATCCATCTTTCAGAAAAGACTCTAAAGATATTCCAGTTCTTTGGAAGAGGTCTGAAAAACCCTTAATTAATTTTTAGGATTTAGATGATGAAGGGATACAGAATAAAGGAAGACTCAGTGATCTTTGAGGTTGATTAGATATGGTCACATCAGATTTAGGAATTTTCTTTTGAAAGTGTTAGAAACCTGTTGGCAGAGAGGTCTGAAGACAGTGAGGCTGTCCATAGCAGGCAAGGGCTGGAATGGCCACAGGCAGCAGGTGAGTCCACTTTATCCACAAATCTGCAAAGGCTCAGATCTGCTCAGAATCAACCTTGGGATTGAGGTCCCTGTCTTCTCCAGGTCAGCCTACTCTTCTGAGTACCACTGAATCTCCTTTCTGTAAACAGGATCTGCCCCATTCCAGGGTCTCTCAAAGATAAGTTTGTTCAGGAGATAGCCTTCTGAAGATGCCTGGGATTAGAGTTTGGTCAATGTGTCTCAACCTTTAAATTCAGATTTGGGTGCATATTAAGTTTCTCAAAAAGGTGGAGACCAGAAATTGAGAAACAAAATGAATGAGCTTCAACACTCATAGAAAAAAACAGGGGAAAAAATGAAGGATATGGCAGAGGAAAGCATCTGAAATGATAGATAAGATAGGTTGAGCTAAAATAATAGGGTTTAAACTGAAAGCAAGCAGTTAGCAATAGAGGGTAGATTTTCTAGTCCTTTCTACTCATATACATTCAAAAGATGTAGAGTAATCAAGAATGCATGATGTTCTGTGTCACAGTTATCATAGAGAACCAACCCCCCAACACACATTAAATCTGAATAAAGAAAAAAATTAATGCTTCTGTGCAAAGGTAGGGAGTAAAAGATCAGTGACAGGCAGGACAGGTGTATCTGCCAGTCCCAGAGGGGCACCTTTACCATGGCCCAGGATTCAAGGTGGTTAATACACACTACAGGGATTTAATTGCAATGGACCAACATTTAGTGAACACCTACTAAGCCCAAGGACTGGAGACGATGGAAACACAAAGATAAGTAAAAAGATTCTTCCCTTCTCAAGTTCACAGCCATCTATTGGGAAACAGATGAGAATAGAAGTAAGAAAGATATAAGTGAAGTCAGTCTTTAGAGTTGTAACAAACCACCATCAAAGAAGCCAAACCTTTTGTTCAGAAAAACAGCAATCTGTTCAAACATAAGCCAAAGGCAGGAGGTCTCAGGCTTGGCCAGTCTGCCAAGGAGACCTCACTTGTGATTTTAGGGGTTCCCAGTCTAAAATGGCAAACCACAACCCCTCCCCTTGGAACTCCCCGGGAAATTAAAAATCCAGCATTTTGCATCTTTGAAGGTTTTCAGTATCTGGAGCAGGTATAACGTCTGAGTACAGGCTCTGGGGTAAAGATTCTCTGGATTCAAAATATGGCTCCACCATCATCTACCATGAAGAAGTGAAGTTACTCAGTCGTGTGCGACTCTTTGCAACCTGATGGACTGCAACCTACCAGGATCCTCCGTCCATAGAATTTTCCAGGCAAGAGTCCTGGAGTAGGTTGCCATTTCCTTCTCTAGTGGATCTTCTCAACCCAGGGATCAAAACCAGGTCTCCCACATTGCAGGCAGACACTTTACCCTCTGAGCCACCAGGGAAGCCCTGTGTCATCTACTGTGTCTTTGAGGAAATATCTTCCCCTCTCTGTGCCTCAGTTAGTTTATCTGTAAAATGGACACCTTCATCACAATACTGTTGAGAGAATTAAGTGACCCAACATCTGTAAAGCATTTAGAAGCATTTCTGGGACACAGAAAGCACTGAATAACTTAGCAACTTTTCTTGTAGAGTCCCTTGCCTGGGAAGTTCTCACTAATCCTTATCAGCCAACATCCGAACCAGAGCAGGAAGAGCCATAGGTTTAGGAGGCTGGAGGTGAGGAGAAGTGGGGTAAGGGGCGAGAAGAGCAGCCAAAAGCAAAGAGCTGGCTGGTTTTCTGTGCAGCTGGGTATCTCCCACAGTGGCAGTTCTGGACTGGGACCAGGAAGGCAGGAGAGTTGCTGGGGCATAAAACGAAAGGAGGCATTTTCTCTCTGTCTCAGGCAAGCAAAGGGCTGCCTGGGTGCCTCGCTTGCCTCACCATAGTTTCAGCCCTGCCAAATGGTCCTGCTGGTTTCCTCCTAAGGCTGGCTCCTTGGGTTTACTGTCATCGTTTCTGCAGGAACAGGAAAGGACATGGCCAAATAGGTGAGAGAAATAAAAAAGTTAGTCAGTCAACTAATTAGTCACCAGACATCTGTCAAGCCACCTGCAGTGAGTGATCCCAAGTGTGATGCCCTAACATGGCTGCCCCCAGGGGCGGTCCAGTCAACGGTGCAAGGGGTGGTGTCAGGACCCCCAGCACCACCCACCCCACTCCCTGCTTAGAGAGCAGACCCTGTAGAAGGGAGCTGTGATTGTGGGTTGGGAGGGACGGCTGGATCAGGAGCAGGGAGAGAGTATGAGGTTGCTCCCGGAGTTGCTGAGTCTCTTGGAATGACTCAAGCTGACCTCATTTAATCCTACAGAAACATTTCCCCCATGCTTATGCTTAGCATAGCTACAGCCATAACGTCGAGTTCATAACCAGGAATCCACTCTGTCAGAGAGTCTGCTCGTGTCCTGAAAGGGCCCCTTGCCCGGGCGCTCTCTGAGATGTCTAGGCGCCCCCTAGTGGTAAAGGTTTGTGCCATGAGCTGCAGAGAGCCCTCGCCACCTGGAAAGCAAAGTCCTGAAAGGTGATGGGAAGACTGTAGAAAAAAGTTCCTTCTCCCTTCCCCAGTGCGAATGGGCGCACCAAATTGGTTGGACCAGAGGCCACGTGCCTCACCTCTGCCAGACAATAGGGGGGAAGGATGGAATGCTTGCCAGGCAGAGGCCACACTGAATTTTCAAGAAAAGTCACTATCCATTGTCAAATGTTCTCCCTAATTAGTTTCTGGAGTAGGATAACAGGCACAACTTGTATGGACACTGAGCATTGGGTTTCTTGCTGGTTTCCAGAGGAAACACTGGAACCTCTCTGAAAACAGAATGAGGTTTTCTTCCCATCTCCTGGTCCACAGGCTGGTAAGGGGACTGGAGGTCAAGCTGCAGGGCTGGCTCAGACCCTAGGGCTGACCTTGTGGATTGACTCACTGGCCCTCAGTTTCCGAGCCGAGACTGAGTCAGAGTTGTTACTCATTATTTATAGTTAACATATAATGATCACTTGAAGAAATATAGTTGTTAGGACACATGGGCTCAGGTGCCAGACAGCCCAGAATCAAATCCCATCTTCATCCATTACCAGCTCTGGGACCTTTGGAAAATGACTTCACCTCTCTGTGCTTTTGTTTTCTAATTTGTAAATCAGGGGTAATATATAGTAACTACCAAATAGCGTGACCCAGATGACTGAATGACTTAACATGTATAAAGCCCTTAGAATAGAACCGGACACATCATAAGCGCTGGGTGTTATTATTATTGTTGTTCTTGCTGTTGTAATTGTGTGCTAGGCACATAAATTATTGTGATTATTTGTCTGCTCTCTTTTATGATAATTTATAAAAACCTCGATGTGGACCAGTAGTTTTTCATTCCTTTTTGGACTACACTGGCCCTAAGGATAGATAATGTGTCCCATTTAAAGGATCATAGTGGGGTCTAAAAGCATGTGTAGTGCATGTCACATAGTAGGTGCTCAACCAAAGCCAGCAGTAACAGTAACCATCACTAGGAAACAAGGAGAGATGAAAATTCAAGATGGGTCGCGGCCTAGGTACGGGTACTAACTAGATATGAGAATTGCAGCCTCTCCAGGCAAATTACTTAAACGCTCTGGGTCCAGTTCCTCATACTAAAAAGTTTAGAGCTGGCTGTTCTTCGAGGTAATTGTCAACTCTAACATTCTGTTGTGTTCAGAGAATAGCAGCTGGCCGGGTAAGGTGGAACTCTCATCAGGAGCTTAGCAAACACAGTTGTCTGGTGACTGATGAAAAGAAAGAATGGGAAGAAAGGGGAGCAGATAGCATTGCGTGGCGTGGTGGAGCTGAGTCAGCCCTTCCTGGACCTCATCTGAAGCAGCCGTCTACATCCCTCCTTCAGCTCCTATGGCTGACTCCATTTCTGGGTTCCCAGTTCACATGGTCTGATTAGGCATTACTAGTGAGGGGATATGCAGATGACACCACGCTTATGGCAGGAAGCAAAGAAGAACTAAAGAGCCTCCTGATGAGGTTGAAAGAGGAGAGTGAAAAACTGGCTTAAAACTCACCATTCAAAAAACTGGTAAGATCATGGTATCCAATCCCATCACTTCATGGCAAATAGATGGAGAAGTGAGAACAGTGAGAGATTTTCTTTTCTTGGGCTCCAAAATCGTTGCAGATGGTAACTGCAACCATGAAATTAAAAGACTCTTGCTCCTTGGAAGAAAAGCTATGACAAACCTAAACAATGTGTTAAAAAGCAGAGACATCACTTTGCCTACAAAGGTCCATATAGTCAAGGCTATCGTCTTTCCAGTAGTCACATACAGATGTGAAAAAAGAAGGCTGAGCGCCAAAGAACTGATGCTTGAATTTTGGTGCTGGAGAAGATTCTTGAGAACCCCTTGGACAGCAAGGAGATCAAACCAGTCAATCCTGAGGGAAATCAACCCGGAATATTCATTGGAAGGACTGGTGCTGAAGCTGAAGCTCCAATTCTTTGGCTACCTGATGCAAAAAGCCAACTCATTGGAAAAGACAGTGATGCTGGGAAAGATGGAGCACAGGAGAAGCGGGCAGCAGAGGATAAGATGGCTGGATGGCTTCACGGACTCAATGAACATGAATCTGATCAAACTCCAGGAGATGTTGAAGGACAGGGAAGCCTGGAGTGCCGCAGTCCATGGGGTTGGACGGGACTTTGCAACTGAACAACAGCAATGAATGAGGGGGTTCTAAAAAGTACATTAACCAGAAATCAGAGAAGCAGCTTCTTCCTGTTGCTCCTTTACCAACTGGGTAGAAGTCATAACTTTTCTGCACCCCAAATCCATTCCCTCTTCAAAATAGGGAGGACACTGTCTCCCTTCAGCAAACTTCCCAGCAATCTTGAAGGTAAATGATTTCAGCTTAGTAAAATGAACTTCAGGAACTTTGGACTGTTTGAGAAAATGACAATGGAGATGCTCTGAACCAATTTGGGGCAGGCTTTTAAAGACCAGAAATGCATACTATACCATTTTGATAAGCTCTTCATTAAAAAGAAAAAAAAAGACCAATGCATACTAGAGGTGACAGTGGGGATGTCAATCAATAGAACTGAAAGCACATGTGGATAACTTAAATTTTTTTTAATTGCATGTAAGCATCCTGCCCAGTCCCTCAGAGAACTTGAGTCCATCATTGCAAAGCTCTCAGCTTCCCTCCTATACTGTCCATCCAGGGTACTCTCCGGGAATATATTACTGTAAATTTGCATACATTAGCATTATCAAGAACACAAAATGGTCCTATTATTATGTAAGCAGCCTCAGTTTCAACAGGCTGTCAGTCAACTGCCTCCAGGCTTGGCAGTATCTAGGCTGTTGGCAGATAGAACATTCCAACCTGCTTTTTCCTGTCATGTTTTTGACAAATATTATCATGAGCCAGGTGCCTTTTGGAGCCGTCACCTCATCTCAGGCAGCTGCCTTATCTAACAAGAGGAGCACCCATTAAGAATTGGGGACATTATTTCAGCAGGTAATTAACCAAGCTAAATGAGCATATAAATTCATTTCCAATTCAACTTTCCGTTTCTTTTCCCGGCTGCTAATAGAGGGAGCGGAGTCAGTAATGTGTTATGAATGAATGATGTGTGAGGTTATGTCTTAATAAAGAACACATGTCCGTGCACATTTTTACAGCCAACAATTATGAGAACTCTGACAATTTCAAAACATCCACGACACATCCATAAAAGCACTATCTTGTGTTTCATGCTGCTGCTGCTAAGTTGCTTCAGTCGTGTGCGACTCTGTGCGACCCCATAGACGGCAGCCCACCAGGCTCCCCCGTCCCTGGGATTCTCCAGGCAAGAACACTGGAGTGGGTTGCCATTTCCTTCTCCAATGCATGAAAGTGAAAAGGGAAAGTGAAGTCGCTCAGTCGGGATTTTCCAGGCAAGAGTACTGGAGTGGGGTGCCATTGCCTTCTCCGATTGATTATAAATATGAAAAGTTGTGTTTTTTAAATGGAGATTTTAAAATGCGTTTGCAATCAGAGCCAAATACACTCAAAAGTCACCATATGCCTCCCCTACAGCCCCTGCAAATCTCTGCACCTCACCATGACCTCGCCTCCCTTAAATGCCACAAACCAGGACATTCTCCAGGAGGATGAACTGAGTGTCCCATGTGAACCCTCCTCGAGAGGCTTTATTTCAAAAGGAATGGGACTGAGGACAATGTCTTTAAGTTTGGACTTCTTTGATTTTTTTTAAGAGAAGAGGAACATTGGGTTTGCAATCTACCCAGTCACCACCTTCTCCCTTCATGTAACCCAGACTTCAATCATATGAACTACATTCAGCATTATGCCCAAGACAATGAGTTTTCCCTCAGAGCAAAACAGATCTGTGCAATTGGAAAGCCCAACTCGCCAAAAGGGTGAGAAGGAAGACTCCAGTTATTCAGACTGGTCTGAGGTTAGGCCCCAACGTCTACTCCATGACAAGGACAAGATGACCTTCTGTAAATGGAGGCTCCAGTGAATTTGGGGTTGGGTGTTTCTTGGAACAGAAATCAACAGAAATGGAGTTTCTCTTAAATGATTAGTGGTTAACACTTCCCTCACCCACCCATAGCAGGGGGCGAAGGTGACAGGATCCAGCTTCAAAAGATAACCCCTTCCCCATATGACAAGCTCAGTCCTGAGTGCAAATTGGTCCTGAACTTTGGGAAGGGCCGAGAGTAAACTCAGTGATGGCGAAAGAATAGTAAAGGTGAAGAGATTCCCCTCAAAGCAGAAACCAAGAGTCCCTTCGTCGGCAGCCGGGCTGAATGGCAGGCGCTCACACGTGGACCGTCACGCCAGGGCGCCACAGGATACAGTCTGGCTGTATTCAGAGTGCTCTGATCAGGCAGGTCCCTGCCAGCTTCTGTGCTGAGGAGGAATTGTGTTGATTAATAGGAAATGTGCATAAAGAAAACAAACATCACAGCAAATGCCTCTCAGCTCTAAAGCCAGAGGATTTTGATCTTCTCCAGGGTTGGGTGGGGGACATTGGATTAGGAGGATTAGGAATAAAGCCCAGAGGCACATCACCCTCTGTGCTGACTTCCTTGTCATCTTCATTAGCCAGGTGACTGAGTGACCATTCATTCCCTGCCGCCATTTACACAATTTGTAGAATATCTCATATGTTCCATGTTTCACATCTCAGGCCTGGTTGTAGGCATTGGGACTGCACATAAGACTCTCAGATGGGGTTTTTGGCTTTAGAAATTTATCTATGACAGCTTAGCCAAAGAGGAGGCTGTTCTGCCTGTGGGTAATTATGAAGAGGAGTCCAGCCCTGATCTTGCTTCTTAGAGAAAAGGCCCTGTCAACACTCCCTTCTCTGGAAACCAGCTGCTCCCCACAGGCCCTGGTGAAGGGATAGGGTGTCCTCTGACCACAGCTGATGGGGTCAGACCTAGATACAGGACCCAAGATGAGCTAAGAGATGTTTTGCCCTGAGAATTAGAATCGTAACCCAAAGACCATCATCCCAGACAGTGTGGCTGAGAAACGAAAAGACCTGGTTTCCAACTAGGTGCACCTTGACAAACAGAGAATGTCTGGCTATGGGAAAAGGGCAGAAGAAATCAGATTCCAAGAGGGAAGCAGAAATAAGAGATTGTCCAAGTGTCGTGCAGAGATGAGAGGACCACTTCAGGTCCTGATTTGTTCAGCCCCAGCGGAACCTGGCTGTACTTCCCCCCACAGGGTCCTTTGATATGGACTGGATTGAATGTCCTTTGATATGGACCAGGGCCCTTTAAGGAGCCAGTGCAGACACTGCTGTGGGGGGTGGAAGCCGATCCTGTGAGCAGGCCTGTAGGGCCAGGAGGTTGGCACTGAACTGGCAACCTTTGCAGTTTCATTCCATTCATAGAGGAGCAGGTCCTGGCATGTTCCCCTACCCTCTCTTACCCTGCCTTGGGCCCAACAGAGGGCCCACTGTGTGGCTGAGGAACATTTTTAAAATCCTTGTTAGAAGATATGGCTTCCATGACCTTGACCTCATTTGTTTAGTTTCCAGCTTCTGCTTCTTCTGTTTTCCCTCAAAAAGCTCTGTTAACGTTACCTGGTGGCTGCTTCCTGAGTCGTGAATCAGTGCGCTGTAATCAGTTCCTCTGTGCGTTCTGAGAGAGCCTGTTCCTCTGAACACTCAGCTGGCACTCGATGCTTCCGACGAGTGCTTGGAAGCTGCGTTGCAGTCTGGACCAATTTTCCATTTGTCATAGGAACCTGTCTTGTTTCCACAGTTAGAACTCCTGGAGAGCCAGGGCTATGCATTGTCCTTTTTAAAGCCCCAATATGTGATCACCTCTGTGTAAGAAGAAGACGTCTGTGAGCAAAATGACAATCAAGTCATTTCCCCGGCTCCCTGAGTGCAGTGCTTCTCTGCTCATCAGAACTCGAGGAGATGAGACGGCTCTGGACTTGAGCAACCTCTTCTTTCGCCCACAAGCCCCTCTGCCCTCCACCCACCCTGGGGCAGAACAGGAGAGACCTTAGGGATCCAAAAGACCAACGCGTATTTCAGAGGAGGAAACCAAGGCCCAGAAAAATGTCCCCCTCTCCACGTCACCCACCTCATCCCTCTCCACTGGCCCCTATCAAGTAGGCGGCTCCCTTTTGGTTTATGATGGTGAGGAGGAGGGGGCAGGTCTGACCGTCTTTCTCTGCTTCTTCGTCCAGACTCTGGAAGCTGTGGGGAGCCTGGCTTTTGACAAGTCCCCCACCCCTGCTTTCAGATGCTAGTGGACCTGGCCCACTCCCTCCTGGCCACTTTCTGGTCACGGAGTCCAGCGCAGCACTGGCCTTGAATGACTGGTCGCATAACTTCTCTAGGCTTTTCTGATTTAAACCGTTTCCTCTGCATCACCCCTGACCATCCCCCAAAGAATTCATAAAACCAGGCAGGCTAGCCTCCCTCCAGCTCCAGGCTTCCCCTCACCCCACAGGAGTTTGCTCAGGCTCCCTCCTGGGGGAGGGCGTCCCAGAACGCATTTCTCTACCGATGACTTCCAGCCTCAGACAAGGCACACTTTATGCAAAGCAGGCACAGGATGGGCAGTTTGGCAGGAGTTCAGTTACCTCAGTTCATGGCTACTCTTGCCAGCTGTCTCTGCAGAGGAAGTAGTGTGTTAATTAATGGGAAATTCGTGTGAAGGAGGTTCATGCCACTTATCAGTTCAAAGCACTCCTCAGGAAGCCCAAGTCTCTCGAGAGTCATGGTGTTGAGCAGGTTGGGGGTGTTTGTGAAGGAAAAAGTGGCCCTGCCTTTCCTCCAGAGCATCGTACAATCTCTCTGTCCCTCCTCCCCACACTAATGAGACACTTTCCTCCCCGTTGTCTCCCACGGCAGCGGAAATGAGTCTTTTCAGAACAGTCAGCGCCTGCAGAACCCAGCTCTGCAGGGAGGCCCAGCCGACAGTCACACAGTGCCTCTGGCTGCAAACGTGGGCTCTGAGGATGCTGCTAGGCAGCCTCAACTCCTCGCCTCCCTGGGGGTGTTTCTCATCTACTAACACCCGCTTCCATCAGCCCCTCGCAAAGCTGTGGCTTCTCTGTGCAGAGCCTAGCAGATACCCAACCCTGATCGTGCTGCATGTCAATTATTGCTCCAGGCATCTGTCTCTCCCACAAGGCCCTGCGCGCCCTGAGGACACAGCCCCACCACAGTCATTGGTGCATATTGTGGGATGATTAAACATGTTGAATAAATGAATGATTGACTAAACTCCCAGGACTGGCTCTGGTAAACCCAAATTAAAGTGAAAATTACATGAGTACTATATCAAGCAGTACTACTCCAGAATATTTGCATTCTGAAAATCTTTCACCAACCTAGTGAAAGGTATTGGAGAATTTTAACACCAGGTCAATGGGAGCAAGGAGGGTTTGAGGAAAACTCAATGACCAGTTAGGGAACTCTTCAAGCTCAGGGTGCAACAATAAGGTAGTGTGTGTGTGTGTGTGTGTGTGTGTGTGTGTGTGTGTTAGTTGCTGAGTCATGTCCAAATCTCTTGCGACCCCATGAACTGTAGTCCACCAGGCTCGTCTGTCCTTGGAAATCTCCAGGCAAGAATACTGGAGTGGAGTGGGTAGCCATCCCTTTTCCAGCGGATCTTCCTAACCCAGGGACTGAATCCAGGTCTCCCACATTGCTGGCAGATTCTTTACCATCTGAGCCACCAGAGAAGCCTAATAAGGTGGTAGAGAATTTAAAAGCAATAAGAAATTTGACCAAAATTGGTTTACTTTTTATTACCATTTTCTCCAGCAAGTTTAAACAATGTCATTGATAAAATACCTCTCCCACTCTCCCCAAAATCTTTACCTGGTCTAAGCTGTAAGCAAGCGTTGCAGTTTATTGTTGAGTACTGGTAACAAGTGTTTCTGCCTGGAGAATCCCAGGGACTGGGGAGCCTGGTGGGCTGTCGTCTCTGGGGTCGCACAGAGTCAGACACGACTGAAGTGACTTAGCAGCAGCAGCAGTAGCATTGGTAACAAGAAAAGAAAAATTCTACTAGATTTCTTTTCTGGATGCTATTCTTCTAATTTTACAATTATTACTGAAAATAGTTTTGTTGTATAGAAGAGGTGGTTGTTAAAATAGGATCCATTTCAGATGTCAAGCCAATAATGCTATTGGGAAAATCCAGGCCACTAAAATCATATTATATAAGTGATGCACCCACTGCAGACCAGCTCTGTCCATACCATTCACTTGCTAGTCCTTCTCTGCTCATTTGTCTTGTTTTCCTTTCTTTATAGCATTTTGCACGATCTGAAATCCTCCCTTCCCCCCCTCCTCCCCATTCTCTTCTCTTTCTCTCTCTCAGGCCTCCAACTAGAATATGTTCTCAGGAGAACCGACACTGTATTTGTCTTTGTACTGTATACAGAAGGTGCTTAAACAACATTCATTGGATCAATCAATTAATTAGATAACCTACACTTAAGGCCAATTTCTATTCCGGTCTTTTGACCAATGGATGGGCCTTGATGCCAGAGTGGGTGGGCCTTCGGCTACAGGTCCAAATTCTTTAATTAAGTCACTCTTTTTACTCAGTGATGCTATGATAGCTCAAGTCACATTGCTAAGGGCAACATACCTTTGCTTTTCCATCTTCATCTACTCCCCTCAAAAAAGGTACAAAAAAAAGATCTTTTAGAAGTTCAGGTGTGAAAAGTCCCCAAGGGAAGAAAAATGTCCCCAAACTATACTCTTATGTAGTCTAATCATAATTATAAAGTCTCAGTTCATCAACTTGAACAATTTTTTTTAGCTACTACATTAGCAGGTTTTAAAGGTATTTGCTTCTTATTCATTTTTACATTTTGTTTGGGAGTTTTTGGAGAAGAAGAAACTTTAAGACATGAAGATGCAAAAAGATAAGTTTCCAGGCACCATAGTTTGTAGTCTAAGTTATATGGGGCAGGAGGAAGGAACACGGATAGCTAGCTCATCACAGTGCTGAGGCTGTGATGAGGGGTGAGGCTGACAGTGGGACCCTTGATCTGACCAGCACTGATTCTTCCCTTTCCCACAACCCCACGTGCAGTCTCCAGTTCTCCTAGACTTTAACTCCAAACTGTTTCTCAAATCAAACCCTTACTATCCATTTATTAATAACTGCCTTCTGGTTTCTCCATCGTCAAATCCCCCATCCATTCTACCCAAGGCCAACAATCAAATCATGCCTCTCACTGTATAAGATGCTCCAGTAGCTTCTTTTTGCCTAGAAAGAAAGGTTCAAGCTCCTTAACGAGCCATACCTAGAATCTCCATGTTGGCACATGCATTTCTTTTTCTTCCTCTTGCTCTTACTGATCTAAGAAACCCAGCTCTTGTAGTTCTTTGAACCCCTTCTGAGGCTACTCACCTGTGTCTGTGTATAGGTTGACCTTATGCCCCTAACCCTTTACCCAACCCTCTATTCTCTGGTTGATTCCTACTCATCTTTAAAGACTCAATCTATTTCACCTCCCCTAGGAAGCCTCCTTGAAAACATTTCACCCAGTCAGAAGTAGATCCACCCCTTCTATATTCCCAAAGATGTTGTGTTGTTTTTTTTTTTTTTTTTTTTTTTTATCATTCCTTGTATGTTCTCAAATAGTAATATGCCTGTGGCTCCATTAACCTTTTAGATGGGAATTCCTGAGGTCAGAGACTGGATCTTCATTAGTGCTTAGAACAGTATCTGGCACATGGTTAACCCTTAATGAGTGCTTGCTGAGTGAATTAAGTATCTGAATGACAGAGCAGATTTTTTTTTAAGTCATCCTTTTCTGAACTGAATTATTTGAATATATTTCCACTGAATTTTTATTTTATTTATGACTATGACACAAGGCATGCAGGATCTCAGTTCTCCCACCAGGGATCAAACCCATGCCCCCTGTAGTAGAAGCAGAGTCCCAACTATTGACCACCAGGAAAGTCCCAGAAAGAAGTTGTTATAATTTAAGTATATATTCTTAGAAATGTCAAAGTAAAATTACATATCATCCATTTATGGACATATCCACATCCAAAGAACTGCTTCTTTGTAAAAACAAAGTCATATGAACATGTGATCACCCTGGTCATCCTGGGAAAAGTTTGCAAGCCTTGCTTTCTCAAATCCCTGGAAGGTACGCATTGCCCCATTTTGTGCGTGGAGGATTTTATTCTGGGGAGTTGCTTAGTTAGCACTACTTACAGGCTCTAAAATAACTTACTTATCACTGGGTCTAGTTGCACCTCGGTTCAAAGCAGAAGTAGAAACACAATGAGCTGGAGACAGGACCTGATCATTTGGGAATTTGCTGAAAACAGTCTTGATCTGCAAGCTTCTAGGGACAGCATAACTGTCCATGATGATACATCTCTGTTTCTGGGAAGAGCTTTTTCAGCCTACACAAGACCTACAGATATTCTGATGAAGCTTCCCAGTTTCTCTAATATGTGCTCAGCTTCACCCTTCTAAACAGAACCCACCTGGACAGCTGATCAGACTGTCCCCTCTACTCATGAAGTACGAGGGTCAGAGCATGACAGCAAGTGTTTTCTGGGACTGGACACTCCACTTTTCCTCTTACTACAGCTCAGCCTCTGTATTTCTGTCATGTTTCCCTGAGTGGTCTTTAAGAATTAGGAAGACGCAGCATCGCGGGTCATTGGAAAGCACGTAATCAGGTACTGGAAGAAAATGTGAATTGGAGGATTCTGAGGACATGAGTACAGGCTGGTCTTCCGAGATTGCACAACCCCACATAGGGCTTTTCCTGGCAGGACCATGCCAAGAAGATGCCAGGCCATGTGGTAAGGGCACACATTAAACCCTCAGTGAATGTCCCCAAAGACAGAGGGAAGAAAGTAGCAAAGAATAATAACAGTAACTGCCAGATGACGTTCTTTCATCAAGTTGGGACTAGAAGATTGTGCAAACTCCATGACATAACAAGGTTCTTGTCCTCATTACACTCCCAGTGCCTCTAAATGTCCAGAAACCCAGGTAGCAAGATGTTCCAGAAATTTCCCAGATCTCCTATAAATAGCAAACAAAACAAAATCAGAGAAAAACATGGAATCTGGCCCCAAGGCCACAGGTGCAAGGCTTAGCATCAAGGCCACAGAAGCGGAGCCCAGAACCAAGATCACCTCTGAAACTGACTGAACCCTTTTGTAACTGTTGCCAAAAGTCCCCCTGATCATCACCAGCAGGCTTCCTGACTCCCAGTTAGGCAAATATCTTAGTTGGTAAAGAATCTGCCTGCAATGCCAGAGACCCTGGTTCGATTCCTGGGTCCAGAAGAGTCCCTGGAGAAGGGATAGGCTACCCACTCCAGTATTCTGGCCTGGAGAATTCCATGGACTGTATAGTCCATGGGGTTGCAAAGAGCTGGACACCACTGAGCAACTTTCACTTTCGCCCACCCCGGTAGTTGCTATAGTGCCCTAAGCAATCACCTAATGCCAACCTTCCAGCAGGAATTTTCTTTGTCTGGAGGCCATAAAAAATTGGCTACTAACCCACGAAAAGCGTCAGCTCTCCTTGGCCTGTCAGGAGGTCAGCCCGCTACGCTTGCAGTGCCCACGTTATCTCTGCTTTTCATTCTTAGTAAACTCACTCCCTCTGAAATGCTCTGTGTCTGGAAATTCTTTTCCAACCTGAGTTCAGACTGCCTCAACAAAGAAACACTTCTGTCAGCCATACATTTATTTGACAAATATTTATTGACATCCCTCCATATGCCAAGCACTTGACTGGATCATGAACTAAAAGACTGTGTCCTTTTTGTTCACTACTGTACTCCCAATACATGATATAGTACGTGGCACACTGTAGGTGCTCAATAGAATGTCCAAATAAATTTTTTTTTAAATTATTTTTATTTGATGGGAAAATTAATTCAGTCTATGAAATGAAACATTTTTCCCTTTTCTTTTTTTAGTGTTGGACATTCTCCTCATTCAAACTGATACAAAGCCCAAGGTTGCCAGACTAATATACAAAGAGTACTGTTTTGACTAAAAATATGAGTATGACTTCAACTACACTTCCACTATATGTGAAATCTAACAATGAGCTAGTTATTTTATCATTCGTAAATCTGACTCAAAAACAGACTCAAAAATGTGCTCCAAAAGATTTAAAATACGAAATGTCCAAATAAATTTTAACAAAGATCATTTTCTAACATGACAGCATGAGGGGCTCTGCAGACTTGTTTCCCAGTGAAATTGCTGAAAATTATTTTTTAAATCACCCATTTAAAACCCCTAGAAATGGTTTGAAGGGCATACGGTAAAGCGGGGGGGAATCTATTCAAGAAAATCTAGGGACTTCCCTGGTGGTCCAATGGTTAAGACTGTGCTTCCACTGCAGCGGGGCTCAGGTTTGAGGACCTGGTCAGGGAACTAAGATCCCACATGTAGTGCAGCCAAAAGAAAGAGAAAGAAGATTTATGAAAATTCAGTAAGAAAAAGGAATCACTGGTATTTGAGCCATTCGCTTCCTGGCCTTCTGGGTACCGTGAGGCAGAGACGCCCCTCTAAGCTGGTGGAGCCAAGATCACAGCGCCTCCTCCTTCCAACCCCCTCCCCCACCCCCCAACCCCCCCACCTCCCCCCAGCTCCTGTTAGAGGACTGTCTTCCCAGGAGGAGCGGGACATCAGCATTTTCATCCAGCTTCAGCTCCCTGTTGCTGAGGTTAAGTTGTGGGCAAGTGTCTTGGAGAGGTAGGGGTTCCTTTAAGGCCCACTGATGGAAGGTAGGCTTTACCCTGGGTGCAGTACTGATGAAAATCCTGGGGCCCCCATCACTACTGGTCCAGCTTGGCAGGCAGTGGTTCCTGTTAGAAGTGGCAAAGGTCAACTCCTAGGATGGGGAGTCATGCAGAGGAAGGGGTGCCATTGCCCCTGCTCCTAGCCCCAGAGCCCTGCCTCAGAAATTGTGCCTGGAGGGAGCAAAAGATCCTGCAACTGATAGATCCTCAACTCTTTTGGGAGGAATTCGCTTCTTTTTGCAACAAATTTATAGAGAAGTTCAAGCCTAGGAGCTCTCATGGACAGTAAATATTGCAGTGGGATCAGGGCGGGGCAGGATAGGGAAGAGGCTGGCTACTTTTCAGAAGAGCTCAAGTCAGAGGTGACCGGGGTGGACTCCCTTCTAGGGTCAGAACAAATACCAGTGATCAGGGAACTTTTCCTTTAAGAAAACTGAATGTGATTGGATTTGTCTTCAGAGCAATTTATGCCTCTGGGGTATTTTGGAAAATAATAGAGCGATTAATCAGCCAGCAATAGTGGAGCCTAACAGCTGGGTGTGGTCAGGAAAAGAGAAGACTAAAGCTCTATCCAACCCACTTCTTCCCAGTGTGACTGCCCCCCACCCAAAGCTGTAGGTCCTTAAGGAGCAAAATCTGAGGTTCAACACTGTGTGTGTGTTGGGTGGGGGGTGGCGCGGGGTGGGGGGGGGGCAGGAAACTTCATTAAAACAATCTGGCCAATCACTAAAAAACTAAATTGGCAAATAACAAGCCCTGGGAAGTGGGATGAGGAAAGTACCAGAGTTGCAACAATATGTCCAGTTTCCAACAAAAAATTCCAAGACATGCAAAGACAAAGGAAAGTATGACCCAGATCCTGGGCAGGCGACAGTGACAGCCTGTGAGAGCAAGCAGATGGTAGAATTAACAGAAAAAGACTTCAAAGTAGCCGTTATAAATCCTTCAATGAAGGAAAGGAAACTATGACTAAAGAAGTTAAGAAAGGTATGATGATAACTGTCACATCAAAGAGCATCAATAGAGTTATTAAATGAGTTCATATATAAATGAATCAATGAACAGGTAAATGAAAGAACAGACTTTTAGCAGCAGGATTAACCCTGGCATTTGCACAGTCTAGGATAAGAGTAAAAAAATGGAGCCCTATCTACCATATATCTAAATATTTAAAAGTTACAAATCAAACTGACCATTAAATAAAGTGTGTGTTATCCTTATACTTTGAAAAATGTACTTTCATAATCACTTAGACACTTGGTATGACTGTGAACAACCCAACCCACAGAATTCAGATTCTGTCTCCCAGTCTTCCTCCAAAATCTGCTTTTGGCCACTGGAGCCACATCTGTCCTCAAAACCCCTCTGCAGGCCCTGGAGGGGGCCCAGAGCCATCTGATCGGGGAATCTCTGGGTATGAGATCCCAGAGTCTGGTTTAGATTAGAACAGGCAGAATCACCAAGAGGGCTGTTAAAAGGTGGGACTGACTGCTAGTCCCATCCTTCAGAGTTTCTGATGCAATGGCTCTGATTAGGATCTGAAAATCTGCATTTCTAACAAATTCCTAGATGATGTGATGCTGCCCTTTTGGAGACTGAGATCTGAGAGCCACAGGTCCAGAAGGAAGATGGGCCGTGGGCTCTGGGTGGGTGTAGCTTCTTTGGCCCTTTGGAAGAGAGCCAGGGCAGGGTCTTCTTAAACACGGGGCCCAGGACAGGGCTGTCTTATCCGGTGCTACTTGGCAGCAGCAGAAGGTATACCAGGCAGCCTGGGAGATGCAGGGGATGATGTTTAATGGGGTGCCTGCAATTCTGAATGCAGCCATTTTTCTTTCAGCACTGGGGTCTAGTCATTTGACCAGAAAACACATACTCCCTAGCAACTGACCAACCACTTTACTTCAACCAAGTCCAAGTGCCAAGGGGTATAAGGATGCTCTCATTCCTTCTCTCACTAGTCATGGGATGACACAGCAGCAGGGTCAACCGAGGTTCCAGTGAGAACAGGAACTGCTTTGTTCACTCTGAGAAATGCTAACTCAATTCATCTGAGCACAAATCCTTTTTCTGGAGTCTCCTCTATTAACGTCACATGCAAGTATTTTCGGAATCGCAGTACTGCCCTGTTCTAACAGGAGATTCAACTGCCTCCCCCATCACTTTTAAAAAGATAACCAAGTAATTAAAAAAAAAATTTATTTTCTTAGTTTCTCTGACTAAGATGTAAGAGATGTCAAATGACAAGCTATGGTCACAGAAGAAAAGACTGAAAACAAAATGACATGGTGAAATCACAGTGTCCATTGTCTATGAAAAGACCCTGATGCTGGGAAAGATTGAAGGCAGGAGGAGAAGGGGACAACAGAGGATGAGATGGTTGGATGGCATCACTGACTCAATGGACATGAGTTTGAGTAAACTCCGGGAGTTGGTGATGGACAGGGAGGCCTGGCGTGCTGCAGTCCATGGGGTGGCAAAGAGTGGGACACGACTGAGCGACTGAACTGAACTGAAAGAGGCAGAGGAGTGGTCTGCAAGGGTTCAAGTTAACGCTACCCTGTTGGGAAATCTTTTGTCCAACAACAGGTTGATTTTATAAAATTTGCAGCTATAATCTTACTTTACTTTGGGCACACCAAAGCAGTAGTAGGCTACTTTATTTTTTTTTAAGTTCGTGCATTCTTTCAACAGAGTCAGACACGACTGAATCGACTTAGCAGCAGCAGCAGCAGCAGCAGCCATGACTAAAGTTTGGAAACACCAAGTCACGAAGGAGCCAAATAAACAAATCACCATTCCCAGGACCTACCTTCCCCTCAGCGGACATGTGCATCTTGAGGTTCTCTTCCTTCCCTGTGGTCAGGAGGTCACCGTCAGCCCTCCAGCACACTGAGGAAATGACTTTCTCAAGGCCGCCTGACCACTCATCCCTCCCAGACATGGGGAGCAGCGTGGGGGTCATGTGCACCAGGAGATGAAGGATTAATATGCAGCTTAGCCTTGTGAAATAAAACCCCCAGAACTCACTCAAGGACATCCTTTAAATTCCTTTCCTCCAGCACTTTGTTTGCAAGCCCATAAATAGCTCCTCTTCAAACACAAACTGAAAGCCCAATCTAATAAAAGAGGTAAAACTGTTTCTGGGCTGAAGTGTTTATTGTATTTGCACAGGTCAGGGCTGTAGTGTTCATTCTGATCTCAGTTTAAATAAGCAGGAAAGAATTCGAGTACAGCATCGAGGAAGGTTTTCTTCACCCACCACAACTGCACGTGGTGTCCTAGAGACTGCCTGCTCATCAATGGATGCAGATGCTCAGAAGCCCTGCTCAGAGCAGCTACAGACTCAAGTGTCAAGGGGACACTTGAGCCGGGAATTAGAAAAAGGAAATAGTTCCTGCTTTGTTGTTGGAACTCGCCTTAGATCATCAGCCAAAAATAATGGCGGTGGACAGAGGGAAGAAACCTTCTCGTAGATTGCTGTCTAAGAAGAGGCTAAGTGCTGGTTTTTCATGCTGGTTATAACTGGAAGAGCTGCTCACATCTCATCTAATTCCATCCTCTAATTTTACAAATAAGAAAATATAGATCCAGAGCTTTCAGGCAGCTTGCTGTAGGTAGGCAGGCAGAAAGAAAGGCAGTATAGGTAGCAGGCAAGGAGGGAGAGAGGTGATGAGTAGGTAGGTAGGCTGTTTACCAGGCAAACAGGAGGCACCAGTCCACCTCCTCTGGCCATAGCTAGATTTCTTTATAAGCTCATGAAGAGATCAATAAGGGATTTAGACAATTTATGTGTGAAAGCTTCTCAATTCACTCTTAAAATAGCAGCATGCCTATCTAAGGTGATTGGCTAAACTCTGAAAAAGAACATCACAGAGTCTTCAGACATAACCCTCATAAAAATAAGTGATTTGCCAGTAGCTCTTGTAATATTCTCTTCTGTTTTTCTCAATGTTCCTAAATTTTTACATTTACAAGAAGGCAAAAGGAAGTGCTTTTATGACATTTTTCCAGTAGTTTGTCTGAATATTCTCAGGTTCCTGGCTGCTTTATTTTGGGTTCTGTTCATATTAGCAACACCTCTAGCACAGCATAAAGTGGATCTGGATGTAATAACTGGTGAGAAAGAAGCACAACCCAGTAGATTGTTGAATTAATTAAAAGAAAAAAAAAGAGGCCAGGATACTGCCCTGAAGAAAAAAAAAAACCTCCCCTGATGTCTTGTCTTGTGGCAGCAGTAGACACAGATGGCCTGTTAAAGACAAAAGCTTCCATGCAGTGGGAAGAGTCTCCTTCAGAAACACAGCTTCCATTATTTAAGGAGGGCATTTAAGGACACCAGTTCTTGGCTTCTGGACCTTGCAGGAAAGAATCAGCCTGTTTGCCTAGTGCTGACATCCACTAGGGGGAGGCAGCAGCCTTCTGTGGATTTCTACAGGAAGGAACTCCCCAAAAGGCGATCACCTGAAATACAAACAGAATGATGGAAGCTGGGAAAGGAGGAGGGTGTCTCTTTCGCCATGGACATACCTCAGTTTGAAGAAAGCTCAATTCAAGGATTTAGCTCTTCTCTCAACAGTCATTGAGGGGCTATACGATACGTGTCAGTATGAACAGTATGAAAAGGCAAAATGATAGGATACTGAAAGAGGAACTCCCCAGGTCATTAGGTGACCAATATGCTACTGGAGATCAGTGGAGAAATAACTCCAGAAAGAATGAAGGGATGGAGCCAAAGCAAAAACAATACCCAGTTGTGATGTGACTGGTGATAGAAACAAGGTCCAATGTTGTAAAGAGCAATATTGCATAGGAACCTGGAATGTTAGGTCCATGAATCAAGGCAAATTGGAAGTGGTCAAACAGGAGATGGCAAGAGTAACGTTGACATTCTAGGAATCAGCGAACTAAAATGGACTGGAATGGGTGAATTTAATTCAGATGACCATTACTATTGCAGGCAGGAATCCCTTAGAAGAAATGGAGTAGCCATCATGGTCAACAAAAGAGTCCTAAATGCAGTACTTGGATGCAATCTCAAAAACGACAGAATGATCTCTGTTCATTTCCAAGGCAAACCATTCAATATCACAGTAATCCAAGTCTATGCCCCAACCAGTAACGCTGAAGAAATTGAAGTTGAACGGTTTTATGAAGACCTACAAGACCTTTTAGAACTAACACCCCAAAAAGATGTCCTTTTCATTATAGGGGACTGGAATGCAAAAGTAGCAAGGCAAGAAACACCTGGAGTAACAGGCAAATTTGGCCTTGGAATACGGAATGAAGCAGGGCAAAGGCTAACAGAGTTTTGCCAAGAGAACACATCGGTCATAGCAAACACCCTCTTTCAACAACACAAGAGAAGACTCTACACATGGACATCACCACATGGCCAATACCAAAATCAAATTGATTATATTCTTTGTAGCCAAAGATGGAGAAGCTCTACACAGTCAGCAAAAACAAGACCAGGAGCTGACTGTGGCTCAGATCATGAGCTCCTTATTACCAAATTCAGACTTAAATTGAAGAAAGTAGGGAAAACCACTTGACCATTCAGGTATGACATAAATCAAATCCCTTATGATTATACAGTGGAAGTGAGAAATAGATTTAAGGGACTAGATCTGACAGAGTGCCTGATGAACTATGGACTGAGGTTCGTGACATTGTACAGGAGACAGGGATCAAGACCATCCCATTGAAAAGAAATGCAAAAAAGCAAAATGGCTGTCTGGGGAGGCCTTACAAATAGCTGTGAAAAGAAGAGAAGTGAAAAGCAAAAGAGAAAAGGAAAGATATAAACATCTGAATACAGAGTTCCAAAGAATAGCAAGGCGAGATAAGAAAGCCTTCCTCAGCAATCAATGCAAAGAAATCGAGGAAAACAATAGAATGGGAAAGACTAGAGATCTCTTCAAGAAAACTAGAGATACCAAGGGAACATTTCATGCAAAGATGGGCTCGATGAAGGACAGAAATGGTATGGACCTAACAGAAGCAGAAGATAATAAGAAGAGGTGGCAAGAATACACAGAAGAACTGTACAAAAAAGATCTTCACAACCAAGATAATCACGATGGTGTGATCACTCACCTAGAGCCAGACATCCTGGAATGTGAAGTCAAGTGGGCCTTAGAAAGCATCACTACGAACAAAGCTAGCGGAGGTGATGGAATTCCAGTTGAGCTATTTCAAATCCTGAAAGATGATGCTGTGAAAGTGCTGCACTCAATATGCCAGCAAATTTGGAAAACTCAGCAGTGGCTGAGAAAAGGTCACTCCAGAACTGGAAAAGGTCACTTTTCATTCCAATGCCAAAGAAAGGCAATGCCAAAGAATGCTCAAACTACTGCACAATTGTACTCATCTCACATGCTAGTAAAGTAATGCTCAAAATTCTCCAAGCCAGGCTTCAGCAATACCTGAACCGTGAACTTCCAGATATTCAAGCTGGTTTTAGAAAAGGCAAAGGAACCAGAGATCAAATTGCCAACATCTGCTGGATCATGGAAAAAGCAAGAGAGTTCCAGAAAAACATCTATTTCTGCTTTATTGACTATGCCAAAGCCTTTGACTGTGTGGATCACAACAAACTGTGGAAAATTCTGAAAGAGATGGGAATACCAAACCACCTAACCTGCCTCTTGAGAAACCTATATTCAGGTCAGGAAGCAACAGTTAGAACTGGACATGGAACAACAGACTGGTTCCAAATAGGACAAGGAGTACGTCAAGGCTGTTTATTGTCACCGTGCTTATTTAATTTATATGCAGAGTACATCATGAGAAATGCTGGACTGGAAGAAACACAAGCTGGAATCAAGATTGCCGGGAGAAATATTAATAACCTCAGATATGCAGATGACACCACCCTTATGGCAGAAAGCAAAGAACTAAAGAGCCTCTTGATGAAAGTGAAAGAGGAGAGTTAAAAAGTTGGCTTAAAGCTCAGCATTCAGAAAACAAAGATCATGGTGTCTGGTCCCATCACTTCATGGGAAATAGATGGGGAAACAGTGGAAACAGTGTCAGACTTTATTTTTGGGGGCTCCAAAATCACTGCAGATGGTGACTGCAGCCATGAAATTAAAAGACACTTACTCCTTGGAAGAAAAGTTATGACCAACCTAGATAGCATATTCAAAAGCAGAGACATTACTTTGCCAACAAAGGTCCATCTAGTCAAGGCTATGGTTTTTCCTGTGGTCATGTATGGATGCAAGAGTTGGACTGCGAAGAAAGCTGAGTGCCAAAGAATTGATAGTTTTGAACTGTGGTGTTAGAGAAGACTCTTGAGAGTCCCTTGGACTGCAAGGAGATCCAACCAGTCCATTCTGAGGGAGATCAGCCCTGGGTGTTCTTTGGAAGGAATGATGCTAAAGCTGAAGCTCCAGTACTTTGGCCACCTCATGCAAAGAGTTGACTCATTGGAAAAGACTCAGATGCTGGGAGGAATTGGGGGAAGGAGGAGAAGGGAACGACAGAGGATGAGATGGCTGGATGGTATCACCGACTCGATGGACGTGAGTCTGAGTGAACTCTGGGAGATGGTGATGGACAGGGAGGCCTGGCGTGCTGCGATTCATGGGGTCGCAAAGAGTCGGACACGACTGAGTGACTGAACTGAACTGATGATACGTGTCTAAAGTAGGCCATGGGAACAGTGGACATCACCACACATGGAAGCACCAGCCTGTCTTCCATTTTGGAATCATGTATTGGGCTTTCCTAGTGGCTCAGGTGGTAAAGAATCTGCCTGTAATATAGGAGACACATGTTCGATCCTTGGGTCGGGAAAATCCCCTGAAGGAGGAAATGGCAACCCACTCCAGTATTCTTGCCTGGAGAATTCCATAAACAGAGGAGCCTGGAGGGCTATGGCCCATGAGGTTGCAAAGATTCAGGACACGACTGAGCAACTAGCTAACTAACATGGAAAGCAGAAGCTGGGAAGCCTGTGATCTCAGTTTACTAGTTGAAAACCGGTCAACTTTCACCCCACTTTCATCCTTCCTAAGGAGTCAATAGCAGTTGCTTCATCTCTCTCTGACTTCAGCCACATGCAAAGATAGTTAATCCTTTTAGCAAGAAAATTAAGCAAAAGCCCCTTTTTTCCTTCAAAATGATAACTCCTTCCTCTAACCTATTTCTGTAGTTTTATGTTAAAGACACATCTCTTGGAGTCTTTGGGCTTCCCTGATGGCTCAGACGGTAAAGCGTCTGCCTGCAATAAGGGAGACCTGGGCTCGATCCCTGGGTCGGAAAGATTCTCTGGAGAAGGAAATGGCAACCCACTACAGTACTCTTGTCTGGAAAATTCCATGGATGAAGGAGCCTGGTAAGCTACAGTCCATGGGATCACAGAGGGACACGACTAAGCAACTTCACTGGTTCACTTGGAGTCTTCAGGAATCCCCTATTAAAACATCAATGACATGTGCAGGGAGAGTATGGTATAATATTATTTGTTAAAAACAGTAGCAAAGCTGGGGACTTCCCTGGAGGTCCAGTGGCTCACTCTGCACTTCCAGTGCAGAGGGTACAGGTTCAATCCCTGGTCAGGGAACTAGATCCTACATTGCTGCGTGGCACAGCCAAAAACAATTAGCAAAATGGGAAAGAGACTAGATGCTCTGAACCAGGGGAACAGTATTTATAGAATAAACTATGATGAAGCCACAGGATGTAATATGCTGCTGCTGCTGCTAAGTTGCCCCAGTCGTGTCCGACTCTGTGCGACCCCATAGGC
Organism: Oryx dammah; assembly: GCF_014754425.2. Classification (NCBI taxonomy): domain Eukaryota; kingdom Metazoa; phylum Chordata; class Mammalia; order Artiodactyla; family Bovidae; genus Oryx; species Oryx dammah. The sequence continues at coordinate 57,425,862 of NW_024070194.1, forward strand.
AGCAGCCCACCAGGCCTCCCCGTCCCTGGGTTTCTCTAGGCAAGAATACTGGAGTGGGTTGCCATTTCCTTCTCCAATGCATGAAAGTGAAAAGTGAACGTGAAGTCGCTCAGTCGTGTCTGATTCCTAGCGACTTCATGGACTGCAGCCCACCAGGCTCCTCCATCCATGGGATTTTCCAGGCAAGAGTGAAGACAACTTTAAAATCATATTATAATTTTAATAAGATGAGAAATGATCACCAAATAGTGTTAGTTGAAAAACAGCATGCTGGAGGTCTAATATAAAAAATTATCTCTATTTTTTAATTAAAAAACCAAAGACACCAAAATCCTGAGACTAATATCTCTAAAAGGTAGAATTACAAATGGACTTACATTTTGTTTTACTTTTATATTTTCCCACCAAACCTGTAAAAGTGAATATTAATTTTATAATCAGAAAGAGTTTTTTGTATGCCATTATTCCTGAGAAAGGTGATAGCTAAATTTTTGTCAAAAGAAAAAGGGAGCTTTAACAGCTAACAAGAGCTAGGGATAATTGACAGGATTACACCTGTGGGGAGGTGGTAGAGAGTGGGTAAAGGGCAGGAAGGGAAGATTGAGAAACAATTTTTTTTCCGACTACCACCTTGTGTCATTAAGGCCTCATTTCACCTGCCTCTGTAATAGGAGAGCAGCACCGGGCCCAGCTAATCACTGTTATCCAGAGTCAAAAATCAGGCAAAACACAAAGACATTGTTGAAAACGTTGCCTAAGGAAAACAAAACCTCTCAATAGCAGACAGATGAATACATAGACTTTGAGATCTTTATTTTGGTGGCTTCGCAAGGCAGAGAGAACAGAAAAATCAGTTACCATTTAAAGTTTTATTTTTGCTCTGCTCAGCTCAATTCACATTGATTATGAATGACCCAAATAATATTTAATAAGCTCTAAATGACGTTCTGTCCTTCATGGAATTCATCTGGTCATTTGCAGGTGTCTATGATTCAGTTCAGTTCAGTTCATTTCAGTCACTGAGACGTGTCCGACTCTTTGCGATCCCATGGACTGCAGCATGCCACACCTGCCTGTCTATCACCAACTCACATAGTTTACTCAAAGTCATGTTCATTGAGTCAGTGATGCCATCCAACCATCTCATCCTCTGTTGTCGCCTTCTCCTCCTGCCTTCAGTCGTTCCCAGCATCAGGGTCTTTTCAAATGAGCCAGTTCTTCGCATCAGGTGGCCAAAATAATGGAGTTTTAGCTTCAGCATCAGTCCTTCCAATGAATATTCCAGACTGATTTCCTTCAGGATGGACTGGTTGGATCTTCTTGCAGTGCAAGGGACTCTCAAGAGTCCTCTTCAACACCACAGCTCAAAAGCATCAATTCTTCGGTGCTCAGCTTTCCTTATAGTCCAACTCTCACATCCATACATGACCACTGGAAAAACCATAGCCGTGACTAGACGGACCTTTGTTGGCAAAGTAATGTCTCTGTTTTTTAATATGCTGTCTCAGTTGGTCATAGCTTTTCTTCCAAGGAGCAAGCGTCTTTAATTTCATGGCTGTAGTCACCATCTGCAGTGATTTTGGAGCCACCAAAAATAGTCTGTCACTGTTTCCACCATTTCCCCATCTATTTGCCATGAAATGATGGGGGCAGATGTCATGATCTTCGTTTTCTGAATGTTGAGTTTTAAGCCAACTTTTTAACTCTCCTCTTTCACTTTCATCAAGAGGCTCTTTAGTTCTTCTTCACTCCCTGCCATAAGGGTGGTGTCATCTGCATAGCTGAGGTTATTGATATTTCTCCTGGTAATCTTGATTCCAGCTTGTGCTTCATCCAGCCCAGCATTTCTCATGATGTACTCTGCATACATCAGACTCTGTGCTTCTACTGCCAGCGGCCTGAGTTCCATCCCTAATTGGGAAACTAAGATCCCACACTCTTTGTGGGGCAGCCAGTAAAGAAAAATAAAGGCTTTACCAATGGAAAGACTTGTGAAATTAAACAAGCTAAGTAATCAAAGATTGTAAGTAATGAGTGAAAAAAACACAGAGAAAGTTAAAGCAGACAGAGTTGTGTCCCAACTGTCAGAAGGCCGGGCTGTGTAGTGAGAACTTGGTGCCATCCACTGATGAGTCTGAAATCGTCTTCCTGTGGTCCTCATTCTGCCTTCAGTCCATCGCCCACATTGGGCGTGGAGGGGAAATGGAACCATGAAATTGATCACACTGGCCGCATAGACTACCCTGTAGACTTTGAACTTGTAATAAATGGTCCTCTGCTGTTCTCCAGCTTTCTTATCTCTTTGCAGTGAATCTTATTGATCTGCCTAGTCTTATCATTGCCAATCATTAACTGGTAGAAATGTCTAATCCTTTTGGCAGTTTCCCCAGATACTTTCCCTCTATAGCCAATACCATGCCTTTTTATCAGAAAATCTTTTCCTTCTCCTTATAAGATTGGTCCCTCTGAAAATTGCATTTTTATTGTATTTACTTGTTTCTTCAGCTCAAAGAAGTGTTGTGCTGTTGTTTTAGGGAAACACATAAGAGCCTAGTCCTCCTGTCTCAGCGTAGTCACCAGTCTCCTTTGGAGTCTGACTGAGGAATCAGCACACAGTGAAGGCAGAGAGATAGTCATGAGAAGATACTTTCCCAGAGGGAAGAAAAAGACATTTCGGACACTGTGAGAGAGAAAAAGACAACTGTCCTTTACAAGTCTGGCAACCCCAGGGACTTGGTGCTGTAGTGGTCATGTGCACCAAACAGGCACTGTCTGACAGCTTGTCTGAGAAGAGAATCTCAACAATCTTGTAAACATATGACAAGAATCAGGGGCCCGAATAAATGGTATTAAGTGATTTGCTATGTCAGTAATTAGATCTCAGAAACAACTACTCCCCAGGGACCCCTTCATCTCAATCATTCATGATGTCACACCCTCACTGTAAGACGGTCCACTCCCTTATCGGCCCAGATGAAAATGAAGGAATCAGGATTAGTTCCAAACAACAATAATAATCACCTAAATAAGCTCAGGGAGAAAATGTATTTAAATGTAGGCTTTAAAATCATGGAATTCTGTGACTTAGAGGAAATAGCTTAGAAAAAACTCAACCGTGCCCAACTGTCTTAGCTCAGGTTTCATAGAAACAGAGCCTAAAATGGGGACTTTTTGCTCTAGTGACTTCTTGGTTTATGCTCTCAGGACAGGGGGGATAAGGGGAAAGAGTGGGCCTGGGAGTGGAGGGGGAAGCTAAGCAAGAATCTCGTCTTAGCTGGAGACCAGCTTCAGTGTGGCTGCCCTGGCTGGTAATGAGGGCACGAATGGGGCACCCACAGCATCCACTATACCAAGTGAGCATCAGAGCTGGACCTCAGCTGGACAGAGCAGTGGCTGAATGTGATAGGAAGTTCTATGGACATTCACTCACATCCATTCCCACCTCACCAGAATGAAAGTCCCTCTTTTTTGGAAGTGCAGGAGATTAATCAATAGTAGAATTCTCATGTCATGAATCAGACAAATATGGACCAAATGCCTACTAACACTTTCAAGCATGGAGCAGATTATTCATTTTGTCTAAACCTCAGTTTTCTCATTTAAAAATTAATAATAAATATAAATACATTTGCTATTAGAGATAATAATACTACCTTAGTGGTGGGGTAATTATTAAACAAGACCTTGTATTTTAATACTCAGTAATAGCCATGAAATTAAGAGACACTTGCTTATTGGAAGAAAAGCTATGACCAACCTAGACAGCATATTAAAAAAGTAGAGACATTACTTTAATGACAAAGGTCTGTCTAGTTAAAGCTATGGTTTTTCCAGTAGTCATGTATGGATGTGAGAGTTGGACCATAAAGAAAGCTGAGAGCCAAAAAATTGATGCTTTTGAACTGTGGTGTTGGAGAAGACTCGAGAGTCCCTTGGACTGCAAGGAGATCCAGCCAGTCCATCCTAAATGAAATCAGTTCTGAATATTCATTGAAAGGACTGATGCTGAAGCTGAAGTTCCAATACTTTGGCCACCTGATGCGAAGAACTGACTCATTTGAAAAAACCCCAATGCTGGCAAAGATTGAAGGCAGGTGGAGAAGGGGACGACAGAGGATGAGATGGTTGGATGGCATCACCGACTTGATGGACATGAGTTTGAACAAGCTCTGCAGTCCATGGGGTCACAAAGAGTCAGACACGACTGAGCAAGTGAACTGAACTGAACTGAACCTGGCTAAGCTCATTAAAATACATAGTAAAGGCTTGATAATTGGGGATTATTACTGATTTAGAAGATAATTTTTCAACAATATGTATCTGATGAGAATTGTCAAATGATGCCCATCCATGGAAAATCCAGTAATTGTACCAACACCTAACATAGTATGTCTCTTGAACTTATCAGGAGCTTTCATAGGTGGAGTCTCATTGACCCTGTTTTATAGGAAGAGAAACAAAGACTCAGCTCAAGAGAGCACACCAGAAAAAGGCTCTGGACACACTTCCACAAGCTGCAAGTCCCCTGTAGATCTCGCTTTTTGTTAACAAAGTTTTACCAACCCTCCAAGGATAGATGTGTCAGCTTTTCCCAGGGACTGGGTGATATTCAAATTTCATGTTGGAAAGTACATTTCTATCCATCCTGGAATGAAAGAATCATTGAATCAATGAGGGGACATTAGGACTTCCCAGAGGCCAAGTGTTGATTTATCTGCGTTGTTGGCAGAGCCAGCCACATTGCTGATCCTTTCTCACACAGGCTTAGCACACAGACTGGAGAGAATTGTACCTTTAATCTGAGCACCAGGATCCATAAGCCAAAAGCGTGAAAGGCAACAGGAGACTCAACCCAAATAACCTCTATTTAGTCTTCCAACTCAGAAATTGGCCAACCAAAGTGCCAAGACCTAAAATGTGAACATGCCCTGTCTGTAGTGTACCACTGATATCATTCACAGCACAGTCATTTGGAAAAAGCGAGAAAACAATTCTATATTTTCTCTTTTTAAGACTATATGATAACAAACAACAATTTAGCTGACTTTTTTCCCCCTAGTGAATGTTTTTAAGTATCCTGTAGTCACTCCTGTAGTCAAAACACAAATTAGTCCATAGTTTTTTTCTATTTTTTGTGCTGAAGAAAAAGCAACTCTTCTAGGAAGCTACTCTTCTAAGAGCCATGTAATTGGTCTCTGGCCCAGGTTTCCAAAGAAATTAGTTCAGAGGGAAATTCAGCAGAGAGCAAGTGTTATCTAGAATAATAGGATCCTCCAACATCATGGTTGGAAGAAATCTTAGCGGTCAGCTCCATGCATAAATTCTCCTTTCAGAGTTCTTATAAAGTAACCATTCCATCAACTTCAGATTGAATGGTAGAAAGTTGGTAGAAAGTTTGTCCATATTTTGAGCTAAAATATTTCCCACTATGATGACGTCTACTCATTGGTTCTCACTCTGCCCTTAACATCCCTATATCCTTGAAGGGGTGTCAAATCTCTGTCATGGGACAGACATTTCCTATTTAACACATCCATCAGGGTCCCTTCTATACTCTCCTCACCATCCTTCACTTCAGTTCAGTTGCTCAGTTGTGACCCCATGGACTGCGGCACGACAGGCTTCCCTGTCCATCCCAACTCCTGAGCTTACTCAAACTCATGTCCAACGAGTTGTGATGGCATCCAACCATCTCATCCTCTGTCGTCCCCTTCTCCTCCTGCCTTCAATCTTTCCCAGTATCAGGGTCTTTTCAAATGTGTCAGTTCTTCACAGCAGGGGCCCCAAGAATTGGAGTTTCAGCTTCAGCATCAGTCCTTCCAATGAATATTCAGGACTGATTTCCTTTAGGATTGACTGGTTGGATCTCCTTGCACTCCAAGGGACTCTCAAGAGTCTTCAACACCACAGTTCAAAAGCATCATTTTTTTGGTGCTCAGCTTTCTTTATGGTCCAACTCTCACATCATACATGACCACTGGAAAAACCATAGCTTTGACTAGATGGACCTTTGTTGGCAAAATGATGTCTCTGCTTTTTTAATATGCCGTCTCGATTGGTCGTAACTTTTCTTCCAAGGAGCAAGTGTCTTTTAATTTCATGGCTGCAGCCACCATCTGCAGTGATTTTGGAGCCCAAAAAAACAGTCTGTCACTGTTTCCATTGTTTCCCCATCTATTTGCCATGAAGTGATGTGACTGGATACCATGATCTTATTTTTTATGAATGTTGAGTTTTAAGCCAACTTTTTAACTCTCCTCTTTCACTTTCATCAAGAGGCTCTTTAGTTCTTCACTTTCTGTCATAAGGGTGGTGTCATCTGCATATCTGAGGTTATTGATATTTCTCCTGGCAATCTTGATTCCAGCTTGTGCTTCATCCAGCCCAGCGTTTCTCATGATGTACTCTGCACATAATAAATAAGCAGGGTGACAATATACAGCCTTGACATACTCCTTTTCCTATTTGGAACCAGTCTTTTGCTCCATGTCCATGTCCAGTTGCTTCCTGACCTGCATACAGATTTCTCAGGAGACAGGTTAAGTGGTCTGGTATTTCCAGCTCTTTCAGAATTTTCCGAATTTCAGAATTTGTTGTGATCCACACAGTCAAAGGCTTTGGCATAGTCAATAAAGCAGAAGTAGATGTTTTTCTGGAACTCTCTTGCTCTTTCCATGATCCAGCGGATGTTGGCAATTTGATCTTTGGTTCCTCTGCCTTTTCTAAATCCATCTTGAACATCTGGAAGTTCACAGTTCACATACTGTTGAAGCCTGGCTTGGAGAATTTTGAGCATTACTTTACTAGCATGTGAGATGAGTACAATTGTGTGGTAGTTTGAATATTCTTTGGCATTGCCTTTCTTTGGGATTGGAATGAAAACTGACCTTTTCCAGTCCTGTGGCCACTGCTGAGTTTTCCAGATTTGCTGGCACATTGAGTGCAGCACTTTCACAGCATCATCTTTTAGCATTTGAAAGAGCTCAACTGGAATTCCATCACCTCCACTAGCTTTGTTCGTAGTGATGCTTCCTAAGGCCCACTTGAGTTTGCATTCCAAGATGTCTGGCTCTAGGTGAGTGATCACACCATCATGATTATCTGAGTCATGAATAACTTTTTTTGTATAGTTCTTCTGTGTATTCTTGCCACCTCTTCTTAATATCTTCTGCTTCTGTTAGGTCCATACCATTTCTGTCCTTTATTGTGCCCATCTCTGCATGAAATATTCCCTTGGTATCTCTAATTTTCTTGAAGAGATCTCTAGTCTTTCCTGTCCTATTGTTTTCTTCTATTTCTTTGCATTGATCGCTGAAGGTGGCTTTCTTATCTCTCCTTGCTATTCTTTGGAACTCTGCATTCAAATGGGTGTATCTTTCCTTTTCTCCTTTGCCTTTCGCTTCTCTTCTTTTCTCAGCTATTTGTAAGGCCTCCTGAGACAATCATTTTGCCTTTTTGTATTTATTTTTCTTGGGGATGGTTTTGATCACTGCCTCCTGTACAATGTCATGAACCTCTGTCCATAGTTCTTCAGGCACTCTATCAGATCTAATCCCTTGAATCTATTTGTCACTTCCACTGTATAATCATAAGGGATTTGATTCAGGTCATAGCATCTTTCAGATCTTCATTTTTCTGCCAAAGGAAATACCTCCAGTTCTTTCATTAAAATGAAAAAAATTACCTTGCACTTAATCACTGTGGGTACCATTGTAAAAAAGCATTTAAAAAATCTCAGCCTAAAGTGATTTCCCCTCATATTTTTTTGCTTTCTTACCCAGAAAAACTGAAAAATCACTCAGATATTTGGGGTAAAAAAATTCAATAAAATGCACTGAATATTGCCATTCTAAGCTAACTTTCTAGGCATTGTGTCTTATATGGAACAGTAGCTTGCTTGTGTGTACCCAGAGGTCCCAGAGTCAGTGTGAAGAAGGAATTCACAGGGCCTGGACTCCCTCTTAGGCCTGTTCATGCTTTTTGTGCTTGGCCACTTTTCCAGTGGACTCTGAACTCTGTGTTTAATGCCTGTGAAAAACAACCACGGAAGGATAAGACCCCATCCAGACAGGGGAACCTTGAAGATTGTATCTAGGTTACTCATCGCCTAAGAGAAAACATACACTAATCACCCTTTCCTCCAGATAGGCCATAAATTTTTCGGTATCTATCAGAGTGTAACCTCGGGCTTATTGATTATTGGCTAATTGTTTGACTGTTTGAGCACATGAGCACATAGCACGTGAATGATGGGGTTATTGGGATTGTATTTTCCTTGGTTTATGTAAGTCTCAAGGAATTTGGGGTGGTGGGTTCAGACACATGCACATGGGGTATAAAAGATTTTCACAAATGCTGGCCGGGGTCCTGGGGTAAGAGGAGACTCTGCCTTGGACCCACCGGTGTAATAAACTGCACTCCACTATCTGCATTGTCCTTCTGAGTGAGTTTGTTTCCCAGAATGCGTGGCTATAACAAGTGGAAGTTGCCATGCCATTTTCAAAGATTCCCCATTCCAACCTTCTTCTTCCCAACTCTATTTAAAGCATAAAGCCGTGCAAGAAACATAAGAGGCCATTATGGTTTTCTTCAACTACAGAGACATGTTAACTTATACTTTCCTTAGCTTGACAAATGTTTCTAGTTTTAGGGAGGAAATGATTCCATGGAAAGAAATTAATGAGATTTCTACTTTAAATATTATGACACTACCTCAAGATAAATAAATATATTTGAGAAACAATGAAAAGTAAAGGGACTATAGACATGGTACAAGCTTGCATGCTAAGTCCCTTCAGTCGTGTCTGACTCTTTGCAACCCTATGGACTGTAGCCTGCCAGGCTCCTCTGTCCATGAGATTCTCCAGAGAAGAATAATGCAGTGGGTTGCCATGCTCGCCTTCAGGGGATCTTCCCAACCCAGGGATCGAACCCAGGTTCTTTACCACTAGAGCTAGCTGGGAAGCCCATGGACATGGCAGTAGAACACAGAGAATCACCACAGAGGCTTCTCAGCAGTGGGGTGAGGTTCCAGGATTCACCTGAAGGTATTTATGAGGAACAGTAAATAACTGGGGTAGGGCCTAGAGGGCATATGTAATGACCCTCAGAGTGTCCTGAGTGGGCAGAGTATTTAAATCATACCTTATAGAATGGTGCCCAGAGCTGATTCATTTTGCATATGTCTCTGCTTATAGATACACTGATATATTTTTCCCCAAATGTTGCACTATATAGAACTATTACTAGGAGGCAAGAATATACAACGGATTAAAGACAATCCCTTTAACAAGTGGTGCTGGGAAAACTGGTCAATTGCTTATAAAAGAATGAAACTAGAACACTTTCTAACACCATACACAAAAATAAACTCAAAATGGATTAAAGATCTAAACGTAAGACCAGAAACTATAAAACTCCTAGAGGAGGACATAGGCAAAACACTCTCCGACATAAATCACAGCAGGATCCTCTATGACCCACCTCCCAGAATACTGGAAATAAAAGTGAAAATAAACAAATGGGATCTAATTAAAATTAAAAGCTTCTGCACAACAAAGGAAACTATAAGCAAGGTGAAAAGACAGCCTTCGAAATGGGAGAAAATAATAGCAAATGAAGCAACTGATGAACAACTAATCTCAAAAATATACAAGCAACTCCTGTAGCTCAATTCCAGAAAAATAAACGACCCAATCAAAAAATGGGCCAAAGAACTAAATAGGCATTTCTTCAAAGAAGACAGACAGATGGCTAACAAGCACATGAAAAGATGCTCAACATCACTCATTATCAGAGAAATGCAAATCAAGACCACAATGAGGTACCATTTCACACCAGTCAGAATGGCTGTGATCCAAAAGTCTACAAGCAATAAATGCTGGAGAAGGTGTGGAGAAAAGGGAACCCTCTTACACTGCTGGTGGGAATGCAAACTAGTACAACCACTATGGAGAACAGTGTGGAGATTCCTTTAAAAACTGGAAATAGAACTGCCTAATGACCCAGCAATCCCACTGCTGGGCATACACACCGAGGAAACCAGAATTGAAAGAGACACGTGTACCCCAATGTTCATCACCACACTGTTTATAATAGCCAGGACGTGGAAGCAACCTAGATGTCCATCAGCAGATGAATGGCTAAGAAAGCTGTGGTACATATACACAATGGAGTATTACTCAGCCATTAAAATGAATACATTTGAATCAGTTCTAATGAGGTGGATGAAACTGGAGCCAATTATACAGAGTGAAGTAAGCCGGAAAGAAAAACACCAATACAGTATACTAATGCATATATATGGAATTTAGAAAGATGATAACGATAACCCTGTATGCGAGACAGCAAAAGAGACACAGATGTATAGAACAGTCTTTTGGACTCTGTGGGAGAGGGAGAGGGTGGGATGATTTGGGAGAATGGCATTGAAACATGTATAATATCACATAAGAAATGAATGGCCAGGCTAGGTTCGATGCAGGATACAGGATGCTTGGGGCTGGGGCACTGGGATGACCCAGAAGGATGGTACAGGGAGGGAGGAGGGAGTGGGGTTCAGGATTGGGAACACGTGTACACCCTTGGCGGATTCATGTCGATGTATGGCAAAACCAATACAGTATTGTAAAGTAAAATAAAGTAAAATAATTTTTAAAAAAGAACTATTACTGAACCAGACTCATTTGTTAGTTGCACAGCAAGCCAGACACTAAAATACTGAGGTTTGCAGCAAAGAAGGAGTTTATTCACAAAGCAACCAAACAAGGATATGGGAGAACAAGTCTCAGATCTGCCTCCCTGAAGGTAAGGGGCTGGAGGTATATGGAATAAAGAAGCAGGGTGGTCTTGGGTGTGGAGAAAGGTCCTTGGAGGTAGGGAAAAGGTGAGGTCATCAGCGTTCCATGCAAGTGTACTTGGGTTACACGCTTCTTCATGGTATGCATATTCAAAAATGGAAGCCCTCAATGTGACCTGACAGTGGAGTTTTTGGCCTTTTGATGTCAGAAGGTCATTTATTGACATGTCCTATTTTAAAGCTGGTGGTTCCAACCAGTCTTAGCCAGCCTGCACTGGATAAGAGCTGAATCCAGGTTACTAAAAAGCAGTGTAAGCTCTTGTTACCACAGAAACCCATATGTTAGAGGTATTACCTATAGGAATGGTTAAGGAGTCTTGTGATGCATTAGGTAGGCTGTGTGAAGCTTGGAGGATATGCAAGTAAAGAGAGGGGGAAAAAAATAAAGAACTAAAGCAAGCTTAATTAGTGAAGGGAGTTTACAAGTAGAAGGGTTTTTAACAAGCTGTTCATTTATCTGTTGTTCTGTAAAACAGGCTCAAGTATTTCTGCTAGTCATCAGCCTCTGTTAATCCTATGGGGCATGGTTTCTGAATATCTTCTTTAAGCTCAAGGCTATTTTGATTTCAGTATTTAGGGGACATGGTAAGTAATTGAGAGACTTGACTTTCTCACAGCTGCCAGTATTTTAGAATTCTCCCAAGATTGCTTAATCTAAGAAAATTCTAGCCTCTTAAACATTACCTCTAGGGAAGTTGTTATAAATTCAGAAACAAAACATTATGACTCATATAGAATTATAGGATTTTAAGGTTAATTTTCAGCCAGACTTTGACTGTTGGCAATTCTCCTCCTCCTGCTTTATAAGCATGGAATCTTTTAAACAAGAAATGAAATTCTGTTTCCAATGCCAAAAAGGAGAGAATTGATAAAATACAGTGGGAATTTTCTGAAGTCCATACTGTTTCCTTGATTAAAAACATTGTGAGCCTGACAATCCTTTGGGATTCCTTAAAATTATTTTATGAAACAATCATAATGACATATAGTTGTTAGTGAGGCACCCTTATAAAATTAATTTCACCATCCAGCTGTTGAGATGTTTGCTACCATTTTATTCACTTTATTCTTGAAATGGCATATTATGAAATCTCAATATAATGAGATTGAGACTGTTATTATCTTACCAGCTTTATACAACATGAAATCTTTTAGGAAATACAGTGAACTAAGCACTGTATGGTGCATATTCTCAAATAATGAAATACCTGCAGAAAACTTGTAATGACTTATTTTTGTCTGTGGCTGTGATGCCGCTTAGTAATTCATGGGCTTTTGCCAGGAAGTTTAGTCTTCTTAAAAGGCATGACCAACTGTCACATTCATCAAAGGAACGATAGCATATTTGCATTTTGTTTTCAGTGAGTTGTTTTTGTTTTTGTTTTTTGGCTGCACCATGCATTTGGGATCTTAGTTCCCCAACCAGGGGTCAAACCCATGCCCCCTGCATAGGAAGTCTTAACCACTGGACCACCAGGAAAGCCCACAGCATACTTTCATTTTGCTAAAGTCAAGGAAAATTCTTTAGAATAAACGTAAATAAACCCCCTCAACATGACCACAAGTAGAGTCAATATATAACCAATGTTCTGTTCCTCTGACCAAAATAGGGAGCCAAATAATTCTCAAATCTATTCAAACCTATTTTACAGGAAGCATCACATTTTAGCTGCTTGCTGTGGTCTTTATTCTACTTGGTGGTGAAAAGAACCATCTTAGTCTTAAAGGCATAGCTTTTATCCTATTCTAGACACTTGCCCAATGGATGCAGAGAAAAAAGTGTTAAATAATGAAGAAAAAATGCTTCTAAGATACAAATGGGTTTCCAGGTGGCTCAGTGGTAAAGAATCCACCTGCCAGTGCAAGAGATGGAGGAGACACAGGTTCAATCCCTGGGTTGGGAAGATTCCCTGGAGAGGGAAATGGCAACTCACTCCAGTATTCTTACCTGGGAAATCCCAACAGCAGAAGAGCCTGGAGGGCTACAGTCCATAGGGTTGCAAAAGACTCGGACACAACTGAGTGACTAAGCACAATCACAAAGCATAAATAGTTGAAGTAATCTGGTTCTTTCATAAAGTGATATGAATGTCTCTGCTTTTCCAAAAAAGCCCAGAAAAAATTGACAAATATTTAGCCCGTGTTGCCAAAAAAAAAAAGCTCATTCTAGATGGCTAGATTAGATCTTTTTTTTTTTTTAACCTATTCACAAAGTGTCTACTTAGTGGATACCTTCTAAAGAAAGACCTGCTCCAGAGGCAACATGGGAATTTCCTGGTTACGTGAAGTCTGTACACAAGCTATAGCTTGAATATTCCCCATTCAAGGATTGATTGGTTACTGCAAATTGAATAAAGTAGCTCAGGCTTTGGATTTATCTGAAATTTGATTATTCTCTGGAAATTAAAAAAAAATTTGACATTTAATAATACTATGAATTTAGAGGTTTAGTTCAGCTCGAGATTTACTTGATTTTTGGCTTTACAGCCCTTGTTGGTTTAAAGTCATTCTGGTTTTAAAGCCAAAATGGCCTCTTTCAGCCGCTCCTGTGCTTTCAGTAAGTGGACCTAAAACCCAACAATTTGATACTAATAATTTACAATTCTACCTGGTTTTCCCCCAAATCGAGCAAAAGTCTCACAGAATATATCATCCTATCAATAAGACTGGCTTTGATATTAGCTATATATAGGATAAGTACATGTATAAGCATTATATTCTATAATAATGTGCTAAGTCTCTTTAGTCGTGCTGAACTCTTTGTGACCCTATGGACCATACCAGGCTCCTCTATCCATGAGATTCTATAGGCAAGAATACTGGAGTGGGTTGCCATGTCTTCCTCCGGGAGATCTTCATCGTCCCAGGGACTGAACCCGCATTTATTAAAATAAGATTAAACTCTTACGTCTCTTCACTGGCAGTTGGGTTCTTTACCACTAGTGCCACCTGGGAAGTCTATAATAATCGAACTGATCAAGCAGAAATACAGATCATTTGAAAACTAAAAAGTTTACTTAGGAGAAAATTTAAGGATATTAAGATATAGGATCAACATGCAATAAAGCCTAAATATTCCTTTGGGAATGTTTCACAAAATAAAAAAAATGTTTTATTTCTCACATGGAATTGTCGTAGAATATCAGGTAAATGTTAGGCAGCACCTTACAGGCAAATCTTTATCCCGTAGGTAAATTTAGTTTGCCTTTTTATTAGCCTCTGTTGAAATCACTTTGGAAAAGAACTACCACTAAGGCAGCTCCTTCCATTTTTTCAAGTCACAGGAGTACTTCCATATATTGAGCTAAATTCTACTACAGTGTCCAAGTCAAGCTTGGTTTACTCCTCTTCATTCCACATGACTCCCGTCCCACCATTGAATGCTAATCCTCACAGCTCTCTCCCAGATGTCTCTAGGAGAGTCACACATCTCTAATTAGCTCATGCCCTTGTTCATTCGTTGATTGAATATTTATTGAGTATCTATTAGATACCAGGTACTGGAGACACTAAAAAAAAAAAGCCCTAACAGAGCCAATGGTTTTTACGTAGAGATAGACACATACAAAGAAATTTACTATCAAGTATGGTGTGTACACACACAGATGTCAACCAGGCTTTGTGAAAGCCTAGAGCAGAGATATATTATCTTGATTTATGGGTGGGTGACGCAATAAACTGTGGAAAATTCTGAAAGAGATGGGAATACCAGACCACCTAACCTGCCTCTTGAGAAATCTGTATGCAGGTCAGGAAGCAACAGTTAGAACTGGACATGGAACAACAGACTGATTCCAAATAGGAAAAGGAGTACGTCCAGACTGTATATTGTCACTCTGCTTATTTAACCTATATGCAGAGTACATCATGAGAAATGCTGGGCTGGAAGAAGCACAAGCTGGAATCCAGATTGCCGGGAGAAATATCAATAACCTCAGATATGCAGATGACACCACCCTTATGGCAGAAAGTGAAGAGAAGCTAAAAAGCCTCTTGATGAAAGTGAAAGAGGAGAGTGAAAAAGTTGGCTTAAAGCTCAACATTCAGAAAACAAAGATCATGGCATCTGGTCCCATCACTTCATGGGAAATAGATGGGGAAACAGTGAAAACAGTGTCAGACTTTATTTGGGGGGGCTCCAAAATCACTGCAGATGGTGACTGCAGCCATGAAATTAAAAGACGCTTACTCCTTGGAAGAAAAGTTATGACCAACCTAGGTAGCATATTCAAAAGCAGAGACATTACTTTGCCGACTAAGGTCCGTCTAGTTAAGGCTATGGTTTTTCCTGTGGTCATGTATGGATGTGAGAGTTGGACTGTGAAGAAGGCTGAGCGCCGAAGAATTGATGCGTTTGAACTGTGGTGTTGGAGAAGACTCTTGAGAGTCCCTTGGACTGCAAGGAGATCCAACCAGTCCATTCTGAAGGAGATCAACCCTGGGATTTCTTTGGAAGGAATGATGCTAAAGCTGAAGCTCCAGTACTTTGGCCACCTCATGCAAAAAGACTCATTCCACCTCATTGGAAAAGACTCTGTTGCTGGGAGAGATTGGGGGCAGGAGGAGAAGGGGACGACCCAGGATGAGATGGCTGGATGGCATCATGGACTCGATGGACGTGAGTCTGAGTGAACTCCGGGAGATGGTGATGGACAGGGAGGCCTGGCGTGCTGCGATTCATGGGGTCGCAAAGAGTCGGATGCGACTGAGCGACTGAACTGAACTGAACTGACCAGAAAAACCCTTAGAAAAGAACTCACCTGAGATGAGTTTTCATCAGGTTGGAGTTAGCTAGGTAACTAATAAAAAACCATTTTCCGTATGCCAGGCCCTGAGCTGAACTTCTTATAGATGTAATCTCATCCTTGGTAATATTGTAGAGAGTGGTTTTTCTCTCCCATCTTATAGATGAGAAAGTGGCTGCTAAGCTGCTAAGTCACTTTAGTCATGTCCGACTCTATGCAACCCCATAGACGGCAGCCCACCAGGCTCCCCTGTCCCTGGGATTCTCCAGGCAAGAACACTGGAGTGGGTTGCCATTTCCTTCTCCAGTGCATGAAAGTGAAAATTGAACGTGAAGTCGCTCAGTCGTGTCCAACTTTTAGTGACCCCATGGACTGCAGCCTACCAGGCTCCTCCGTCCATGGGATTTTCCAGGCAAGAGTACTGGAGTGGGGTGCCATTGCCTTCTCCGGAGAAGTGGAAGCTTAGAAATATAAGTGTCTTAAGCAAGTTCACACAGCAAGTAGCAGAGAGCTTCCCACCAAGAAAACAGCATATGAGAAGGTCTTAAGAAGGGAAACAAGCTGCCTGTGTGAGCCTCGTAGGTGGGACTGTGTGTCTGAATCTGCAGCCAAGCCATGCAAAGATGCTAAATTAAATATTTTGGATTTAATCCCGTAGCTATGAAACCTCTTGAAGGATCCACACTGGACAGGGGGAAAAAAGAGAATATTTACATGTGGAGGCTTTAGTTTGTTTATTTTTATTTGAAACCTTGTACTGCCAATTTGCATGACTTAAATACCATCCATTCCACCACTGAAAATTTTACTCCTAACATGCATTCTGCTCATGAACACACTCTGTGTGGTGTAGACGTCAGTAATTATATTTGATGCCAAGTCACTCCCCACACTCTGAAGTGTCAATCTCTAATTAGTACATTTCAGATGCTAACTAACCACCTTTGGAATGTGGATGCCTGATTAAGACACTTCAGCTATTTCCTCACTACTCTTAGGATGTAGATTACACCAGAATGTTTTTATAAAATAATCAAAATAGAGACAACATAACCCCTAGAGAGGGCTTGCTGCTAAAAACAGTAGAGAAAAGGGTCCCTTTGTATGTGTGTGTGCGTGTGTGCATTGAGGACAAGCAGAGACATGCTCTGAGTGACGAGGCTCCCAGTCATTTCCTTTTCCTGATCAGGTGTGCGGATGGTGACTTAGGAACACATGAGCCTCTGTACCCCTTTGTCTGAAAACCCTCATGACGCCCTCCAGCTCTGCAAACATGACCCATATTCCTCACGCCTTTTCCAGAATTGGGCCTTGTAGATGTGAAGTCAAGGCAGAGAGGCTGACACACCTGAAAACTGAAAGCATGAGCTGAAACGAAGGCTCCAATGGCATTGTGTCTCTGCGTGGTTGGCCTTGAGGTAGCGGCATGGTCTCTGGGCTCTGGCACCCCTGCAACAAGCCAGCCAGGCTGGGATATTGGTGTGTGAGATCAGAGCAAGAACCCGTCTGTCTTCCTCGGGTATACGAAAAAATCAACTCAACACAGCACTTCACAAATGGCACAGAGCCTTGTGAGACTCTTGGCCTGACAGAATCCCATAATACCTCTGGTTCCCATTCCCAGAAAAACAGTAAAAGAGCATATAGACACATGATTTGGGGTGTAATTTCAAGAGGAATATGGCCCTCCCCCTTTCCTAGAGTAAGGGCCGCCTAAGATAGACTTGTTTTGGAGGGCAAAAATATCACCATAAAGTAAAGAACTTTTCTCTAATTTCATCTCATTTCAAATCAGATTCAAAATGAAGACAGAAATTGTCTGGTCTTTGGGGTGCCCGACAGTGACATCAAGCACCCTGATTTCCATATTCTTGGTAATGTTTGGCCACGGCTGGGTGCTTCCTGGCAAGGATGCTAAAGAGGGGATTCCTGTACCAGATGGGTGATCGGGCAAGATGCCCTACACATGGGCCTTTCAACCCTTAAGAGTCTGAGAGCTTCCATTTTGAAGCATCTGCTGGGGAGGAGGAAATTTCCCCCTCCACTCCTTGAGTGCTTGTGTCTGGGCTCATAGTAAAATCGACACAAGACAGGTTAACAAAGAAAAAGGAAGCCACTTTAATTCTTGTACATGGCAGTCTCTCATAGAAGTGGGATCAAAGAATTGACCAAAGCAGACAGTCTTTATACTTTTTAGACAAACAATAAATTTGTGAGGACATTCACAGGACAAAGAAATAAAATAAATAAAGAGAAAGACACATCTCCCACAGGCCAGAGCCTATGAGGAGGTGGGAATTGCGAGCCTGTTTCAGGGACAGACTGGGGTGGGGTGGAGGTTGGGGGTGGTGGGGACCTGGGGGATGAGGCGAGAGACGCCCTCCTTTCCCGGCCTGTCCTTCCATGTTGCTTCCCTGCAGCCCCAGTGACTGGGTCTCTCCCGCCGCATTGTGAGTCACTGCCTGTCATCTCTGCCCACGCCCAAGAGCAGCCTGCTGGAGGGGAGTGCTGTTCCTAACGTGCGCCTCTGGACCAAGGGTCAACAGTAACAGACGAGGCCAGGCCCGCTGTGCCACCACCTGCCAGAGGCGCTGTCACCTCCCCGACCTTGCCTGCAGACAGATTCCTGCCTCCTAAAACAGGACAGTGCCCTCGGGGGCGGGGATTGGCCGGGCTGGGCGCCACGGGAGGAAAAATAGGAGGAAAAAAATAGAAAAGGAAATAGAAAACAAAAATAGAAGGAGAAAAATCTTCAAGAGACTCTGACCTGAGACTTCCCAGACAGGGAGCAGCCATGCAAAGCCCAAGGTTTTCCTCAAATGATCCCAGAACAGCTATTAAAAAAACTGGCTTGATTACCTGTCTTGTCCCTTCACCAAGGACCCTCACGGGAATGTGAGGAAAGAGTAAAAAGGCCGAAGGAGAGCTTGCCCAGAGCTTTTTCCTCTCCTGTGTGAAGCCAGAAACGAATGGGAAACGCGAGACTAGCCTGACAGGGAGGAACAGAAGGAGAAACGGGGCGCCTGCTCCTGCTAGGAGTGACCGTGTTCCTTCTGCCAGAGTCCAGGTACAGAGAAGGCGCCGCCGGCGACAGGGAAGGTGGCTGGAGGATGAGGAGCCCTGACCTGGTTCTCAGGGCTGTGCCTTATGTTCCTCAGCTGGGAGTGTCTGGCAGTGTCCACCACACAGTCACAAACAGGCTCAGGCACCCGTGAGCTTCCCCGGGGCACCCAGTCACCATGGAGCAGGTGGCTGGAGGTGGTGCCCCGGGACAGACGGGGCTCAAAAGTCCTGGGCTCAAAGATTTTGCATCTGGGCAGGCAAGCCCATCAGGAGACCCAAGAGACCCCTTGCCTCATTGAAAGAAACATGGAGATGGTGGGGGGGTGGGTGGCATTTGACATAATCATTGCATCACATCCTCATACCCCGGGGATGCTGTCTCCTGAGCCAACATGGTGAACTGCCTACCATTCAGTTCAGGTTCAGCTGCCACCCAAGCTTCGTGACTTAGGACCACAAAAATTGGAGGAGCTCCTTCTGGGAAGATGGCCCATGGTTTCAGTGTGGTGAGTGCGTTCATGGGGAGGAGATAGTTCTTCAGTTCCTTCAGTACACAGAGGCTTTCAGTGTTATGTCTCCTCGGTAGACCTCGTTGAAGATGAGCACTGTGTTTCTGCCGACGATCTGTTTGGAAATGAGAGCAGCCTGGGCCCATTTCTGGTGGAGGTTTACTCTGGCCTTCGGTTGGAGAGTGTGTGGAGAGTAGAGGCCAGCATTCCTCAACCCTAGTCTTTCCCAGTCCAGCCAGCTTACCTGGGAGCCTGGCACCCTGGCTGATTGCACAATACAATTTTAGACTCTGAGTCACCTTAAGTTCTCTTCTTGGTATCATTTTGCATTAAACTCAGCAGCATTCTAGAACCTTGGTTTCTCCTTGGACAGACAGGTAGGCCTTCCGGATGCCTAACCTTCTGAAGCAGAGAGGCCTGGGCAGATGAAAGGGTTCTGTATATGAGATGCCCACTCCCCTGGGACAGCTAGGTATTGATACAGGGTCTGACATTTCCATCCCTACAAATAACTCACACCAGGCTGCCCTAGGCAAGACGGTGAAACACATCCAATTCATCCAAGACTTTTCCATCTCTCCTTATGTCAACACTGGCCAGCACATCCTTCCATTCCCACCAAACGGACCTTCATGCAGTAAGTGTCCCTTGACATTTTTTTCACCAAGCATTGTGTGCCAGGCTCTGGTCCAGACTGTGGAGGTGATACAGTGAAGATGATATTTGCTATATACATTTTCTTTTATATTTTCTACAGTTAAACCAGGATAACATGAACGTCAATCAAGTGTCCTTTTAAATAGAAAAATAAGTGACAAAGAGGAAGCCAGCAATGGAAGCCTGGCTGTGGGGAGGGAGTGGCAGGGGCTTCTCAGAGCAGCTGGGGTGCGATAAGCCTCAGTAGTCCCGCCATGTGCCCCCACCTCCCTCAAGCTGCCAGACACAGCTTTCCTGCTGGCTGCCTTCGATGTCCTTAGTCGGCTCTCTTGTTTCTAATCACAGTAGGATTTGATCGAAGGTGAGAACCAATCCCTGCTGTATTTAAAGCTGAATGATATAGGACAGACCAAGGGGCTAGCAGTAGCCACTTAATAATTAGCAAATCCCAATGACACACTCTTACAACATTAGACTTACATTTGTAACGTTGTCTTCATGGGAACTACTCTGTAGTGACACCTGATGAAGTTATATCTTTTCAAGACCCTCCTCTAATCCCTCATTTCCCCCAAATGAGTTCATCTTTCCTTCAATATGAGTTAATCTTCCCCTAGGCTCACACGATGTATTGCTATTCCTTCTTAATAGCAGTTCACATGCTGGGTTTGCACTACAATTGTTTCTGTGTGAGTCTTTTTCCTTTCCATTGAACTGGAAACTCCTGGGGTAACAGGCGGGTGTTGTCACCTCTGCATAACTTAAGAGTACATAGTACATAAGTGACAGAAGCTCTCCATGAATGGACCACTTTTTTTTTTTTTGGCTGTGCTGTGTGGCATGCGGGATCTTAGTTCCCTGACCAGGGACTGAACCCAAGACCCTGCATTGGAATTGCAGAGTCTTAACCAGTGGACTACTAGAGAAGTTCCACAAGCAAACCGCTCTTAAAGAACTCAGACTTTGATTTCAGACAGACCTGCATTCAAAATCTGATTCTGTCTCTTACTAACAAGGTGAACTCAAGCTACTTGATTAACCACCCTGAGCCTCAGTTTCCTCACCTGCAAAAGACAGTACCAGGAATATGGTAGTTACACTGTACTGTCTGACCGTGTTATAATGACGATGATGGGTGATGATGTAACATCTTCAGCTTCTGTGCATGAGCAATGTAATAAAACAGACACCACCAGAAAACAGTTAAGAATTTCCAAAGTCTTCCTCACACCACCCATGCTAGAGATGCTCTAGTTGGTGGCTAGAATTTCTCTAGTAAAAGAGAAGGTTGGCAGTGCTGCAGGAATAGACAGATGAATCATAATGTTTGCAGACATCCTCAATGAAAGTAAAAAGAAGAGCAGCTGAAAAGATACATAAAAGAGCTTCACTGCGTCCTTTTGTTAACCACTCAAAAAGAATATAGTTCAGTCAGTAAAGAATCTGCCTGCAATGCAGGAGATCCAGGTTTGATTCCTGGGTCGGGAAGATTCGCTGGAGAAGGAAATGGCAATCCACTCTAGTATTCTTGCCTTGAGAATCCCAGGGACAGAGGAGTCTGGCAGTCTAGTCCATGGAGTTGCAAGGATTGGACACAACTTAATGACTAAACCACCACACAGCAAAAAAAAAAAAGATAATGTTTTGATCATCAGTATTTCTGTGGAAACTTCTGACAAAATTAACATTCCAACTTAGGCCAAATCTAGAGTCATCTTAATGGAAATTGCCACCTCCCTCCCCACCCCCCTACTTTTTTTGCCAATTTATTTGCTCCCAGAAGCTCATGTCCATGGAGAGAGATTCTGCTACACAGGAACAGTTTAAGCACATTTGGAAGCGTGGACCTTTGTGACAACATCAAGTTAAAGCCATGCCTCTACTCAGGATACAGGCTTTAGCTTGGAAGAAAGGTGAGTCAGAGCAGCAACAGCTGAAAACCAGGGCCATTTCTTAAAGATGTCACCTCTAATTTGCTGTGTGACTCAAACCAGGGCTCTGTAACAACCTAGAGGGGTGGGAGGTGGAAGGGAGGTTCAAGAGGGAGAGGACTTAGGTATACCTATGGCTGACTCATGTTGATGTGTGGCAGAAGCCAATGCAATATTGTAAAGCAATTGTTCTTCAGTTAAAAATAATTTTTTTTAAAAATGTGGCCTCTAAGGTAAATGACACTGTGTTTCTTCTCCCCAGTCAACTTTTACACACAGGCAAAATCGATTTAAAATAAAGATGCCAGCTGGCACTTAAATTGAAAAGAGGTAGTGAGAAGGCAAGGAGACAGAATGAGAAGGAAGGGCCACCACGTACTTTTGGGGACTTCAGTTAGGGAGAATGGTGGTGACCCTAGGATATTTCAACAGAAAAGCCACTGGACTCTGAATCCAGATCCAGATATGAGTCCTGATTCCTTCACTTGAGAGCTGAGAGATCTTGAAATACTGACTCATCTCTCAGGACCTCTGTTCCTCATCTCAAAAATGGAGATGAAAATACATCACTGACCTCACAGGGAAGTCAATGAGTGAGATGGGAAACAAAGTGAAAGTGAAAGTCGCTCCGTCGTGTCCGACTCTTGGCGACCCCATGGACTATGCAGTCCACGGAATTCTCCAGGCCAGAATACTGAATGGGTAGCCTTTCCCTTCTCCAGGGGATCTTCCCAACCCAGGGATCAGCCCAGATCTCCCGCATGGCAGGCGGATTCTTTACCAGCTGAGCCGCAAGGGAAGCCCATGGGAAACAAAAGCACCTTGTAAATGAAACAGCCACATCAATTTTATTTTATTTTATTTTTATTTATGCCACACTGAACGGCAAGGAGAATCTTAGTTCCCTGACCAGGAATTGAGCCTGTACCCACTGTAGTAGAAGAGCGGTCTTAACCACTGGACCACCAGGGAAGCTCCATTCATTTTAAAGCAATTGTTTTGGACCCAGTTGATTTTGTGAAGTATGTAATAAGAGGAGCAAAATGGATCAGAATACTAACAATGGTATTTATAATGTTGTGTTTAGGGCAACAATTTTGCTTGAATTCTTATTTATACTTCTCTTTACACCTCATTATCTTGCCAACCTTTCCACACTGAGAGTATATTAAATTTGCAATCAGAGAAGGTTATATTAACTAGTTAATATATGTGTAGCTTAGAGATACATACTATGTAGGGAAAGCATAAAAGAATATGGAAGAGTGTTACACATTGACATCAAGACAAGGTTACATTGGGCTAAGAAAAGAGACAGGATGGAGAGGAATGCATGGAGGCTCCACCTGTATTGGTAAAGATCAAATTGTGGGTACACAGGTATTTTTTAAAATGATCTGTGCATTTTATATGCTTTAAATATTTCATTATAATTTTTTAAACAAAGTATCAGTGCTGGGTACAAAGGATTATGCACAAAGAAGCTTATTAAAGGGTTATTTGCAATAGTCAGAATATTTTAAACTGGGGCACTTCCCCAGTAGTCCAGTGGCTAACACTTTGTGCTTCTACTACAGGGGCATGGGTGCGAACCTGGGCAGGGAACTAAGATCCCACATGCTGCTAGCTGTGGCCAAATATGCATACTAAATGTCCAACAAAAGAAAATTGGTTTAATAAATTATGGCACAGTAAAAAAGGGAGGATAATATTAATATTGTTGTGAGCATCCTATGAATGCTAAATTACCTCGTTTCACTGAACGAGCCGCTGCCTCTACCGTTGAGAGTGGAAGATGATAGAAAACTCGCACCTGATTGAAAATTTGATTCCTCTTCATTTTCTCCAGTATTGTATTAAGCCTATGATAGGTCTAAATGTATTCACTAGATGAGTGAGTTAGAAATGTTCAGTCAGTATTGCACATCATCCCATAACATGTAAGAATATTTAACACTTAAACAAAGAGAGTTGAAGGAAAAATCTGAAAGGCCCAAGCAAGGTCACCACTATCAAGATCTACAAAACTTAGCCTTTCTTTAGCACACTTGCCTCTTTACTTTCCAGATGAGAAGGTTTGATTTGGGTTGACTTTCTGTTTCCTTCCTCTTATCAAGTTGTGAAAGTAAGGGGACAGTTTCTCACTTATTTCACTAGCCCATATGACTGATATTATATTGTAATGGACCTTGCCAAGGATTTGATATTTCTGTTTACCTGCTTCTGCACATCTTATATAAGAATCCTAAGGAATGTAACTTTCAAGTCAATGATTAAATACAACTGGCTTTTTGCTCTGTTCTCCAGTGGTTAAACTGTGATCTTGCAGCTCAAGGTAAGTTTTTTCCATTTTAAAACATCAAAAATAACATTTTATAAATGTGTATGTTGCTGATGCAGACATGTTGCCAGCCACTAGGTGTCGCAATGGTGAATTACAGACTCCTCTCAGAGGGACTTCCTTGGTGGCTCAGACGGTAAAGCGTCTGCCTACAAGGCGGGAGATTGGGTTCAATCCCTGGATCGGGAAGATCTCCTGGAGAAGGAAATGGCAACCCACTCCAGTATTCTTGCCTGGAAAATCCCAGGGATGGAGGAGCCTGGTAGGCTACAGTCCATGGGTCGCAAAAAGTCGGACACGACTGAGCGACTTCATTTCACTCAGAGGGTTGCCAGGACAGATCTTTAAGCAGAAAAGTGAGCTGGGTTTGTTCTCAGCCCCTCAAGACCCCTGCTTCTGCTCTGTTCATTAAACAGATTAGTGATCTCTCCCCAACTTTCAGGAAAGGGCCCCACAGAGTTTTGTGTGAATATGAAAACACAGATGGGTTCAACCAGGACTATTTGCCATCCCTCTAACCTGAGGCTGACATTTTTACCCTAGGGGTTCCCCACCTCACTTATCAGTGGAAAATACTTAATATAGTCTTTCAATTCTTTTTTTTTCTTCCCCTTGTTGCTAATATTTCCTTGGCTTACTTCCACCCTGTTACCCCTGGTTTCATAACCAGGGGTTATGAACCTGATGCAGTTTAGGGAGTACTTCCTAAGTTTTCCTGCAGAACCTCTGCAGAGTTGCTGGGGGGAAGCCATTTGTGCTGACACTAAGGTAGACATTTCTCTGTGGTGCAGAAGGCGGCTGAGGGAGGTACAGGGTCTTGACCTTGAGAAACAATTCAGAAATTGTGTGTAAGGGACCACAGTAATAAAAGGCATATCCAAAAAAAGAGGAAAATGTGACCAGGAGAATATCCTATAAGAAATAAAATAAATTAAAATAAGATCTAATCAACTCTATTATACATGCTTCCCTTTTGTGCTATGCGTGTATGTCAGGGAAGCTGCTGGGACCATCTGTTAAATGTTTGTTTCCATTATTACTTCTGAGGTACCAAAAATCCTGTAATGGAAAAAAGAAAATAGCCTTTAAGATTATTGGAAAATGATCAAGAAAAAGCCAGAAGCTGAGTTCAGGCTCAAGTTCTGTCTTCCTTTTTTATACCAGAAAGTTCTAGAAACAGGCAAGTTTACCTTCTCAGGGAATGACTACCTAGATAGATTGTTGATACCACTTCTTTACGGCAAAAGGAAGGGGACTTTTGGGAGGAAGACAACTTGTCATTTGTCAATACTTCTTTGAAAGGGCAGAGGAAATAGAGCAAAGACAGGAAACAAAGCTTCTACTTTCCTTCTTAGCTCTTTTGGAAAAAAAGTTTTGAGAAGAAAGATGAAGTCGTCAGCCAAAATAAAGTACAAATGCTTGTCTGTACAATTTGATTATTCACGCTTTCCTTGCCCACAGTTAGTCTGGATAATCAAATACTGAGTGACCCAGAAAGGCTGAAAGACAATGAGGCGTTTTAGGGTGGCCTCACATGCTCCTGGGGTTTAATCCTGCTCACTGACATCCAAGAAGGGCCTCATAATGGAAAAACTGAACACAAAAATAATTAGCATCCCTGAACGAACCTTGAAAGCTTGTGTTCACATTGGATTAAGTTTATAAGAGGAGAAACTGGGTTTTTCTGTTCTCTGAACTGTAAGAATTTGGATAGATTAAAAACTTAAATGCCAGCAGCTTCAGAGTCAATAACCCTGAATCTCGTTGCCAAAAACTAATTTTAGTTGGTGAAAAGGAAAGTGAGAGTCTACTGTTTTGGCCCAGACTTGCAAATGACAAATTGTCATTTTTTCCCCCCACCTAAATAAAAGCTTCTACTTAAACATTGGAGAGATCCCTGGAGAAGCGAAAGGCTACTCACTCCAGTATTATGGCCTGGAGAATTCCATGGACTGCATAGTCCATGGGGTTGCAAAAAGTCAGACACTACTGAGCAACTTTTCACTTTTGTAAGACTGTTGCGTATTGTTTTCACAACCCAACCAGACAGGTATTTAATCCATATGTTCCAGATAAGAAGCCAAGGCACAGAAATATAGAGTAACTTTCCCAGGATCTTATAGCTGGTATTGGAACCAGGGCCTGGATACAGGTGATCTAGTTCCAGAACCGCCTCTATAAAACGTATGGAAAGGTTTTCCACCTCTGGGATATTATAAAGATGGTAAGATGTAAGTAAACCTTTAAATTATGGAATTAGAGCTTACCAGCCACACAAGAGGAGAAGGCAATGGCGCCCCACTCCAGTACTCTTGCCTGGAAAATCCTATGGACGGAGGAGCCTGGTAGGCTGCAGTCCGTGGGGTCGCTGAGAGTCAGATACGACTGAGCGACTTCACTTTCACTTTTCACTTTCATGCATTGGAGAAGGAAATGGCAACCCACTCCAGTGTTCTTGCCTGGAGAATCCCAGGGATGGGAGAGCCTGGTGGGCTGCCGTCTATGGGGTCGCACAGAGTCGGACACGACTGAAGTGACTTAGCAGCAGCAGCAGCCACACAAGAAAATGGAGGTGATAGTTCTAATGATTGACATAACGCTCTCATCAAAAGCCTATGATTCTATTGATTGTGGATTCCCCTTTTTTTGTCAGTGAGGTTAATTCTGGACTTGATACAACATACCTCGGCTTTTAATAGATCATTTTGGCTTTGCAAAGAAATAGCAAAGTGTATCATTCTGGTCGTCCCACCAGGAGATCTCTCATTTCCCCATTGAAGGAGAGAAAAGAGATGAATCAAATCATTATAATTAATAAATCCCCCTCCATAGCATTGGTAAAGCACTTCTCCACGTCCTCTTGCAATTTTTTTTTTTTTTCATTTCTTTAACTCTTAACAAAAAGGAAGCCGAGAAGATGCATGTTGTTCAGTTGTGCCCAACTCTTTGCAACCCACTGGACTCTAGCCCATCAGGCTCCTCTGTCCGTGGGATTTTCCAGGCAAGAGTACTGGAGTGAGTTGCCATTTCCTTCTCCAGGGGATCTTCCCGACCCAGAGACTGAACCCATGTCTCCTGCATCTCCGGCATGGGCAGGTGGATTCTTCACCACTAAGCCACCTGGGAAGCCCATTTGAGATGTTCAGTTCAGTTAAGTTGCTCAGTCATGTCTGACTCTTTGCAACCCCATGGACTTCTGTACGCCAGGCTTCCTTGTCCATCACCAACTCTCAGAGCTTGCTCAAACTAGTGTCCATTGAGTCGGTGATGCCCTCCAACCATCTCATCCTCTGTTGTCCCCTTCTTCTGCCTTCAATCTTTCCCAGCATCAGGGTCTTTTCCAATAAGTCAGTTCTTCACATCAGGTGGCCAAAGTATTGGAGCTTCAGCTTTAGCATCAGTCCTTCCAATGAATATTCAGGACTGATTTCCCTTAGGATGGACTGGTTTGATTTCCTTGCAGACCAAGGGACTCTCAAGAGTCTTCTCCAATACCACAGTTCAAAAGCATCAATTCTTTGGTGCTCAGCTTTCATTATGGTCCAACTCTCACATCCAGACATGACTACTGGAAAAACCATAGCTTTGACTAGCTGGACCTTTGTCAGCAAAGTAATGTCTCTGCTTTTTAATATGCTGTCTAGGTTTGTCATAGCTTTTCTTCCAAGGAGCAAGCATCTTTTAAGTCTTAATCAGTGCTAAATCAAACCAAAGATTGATTGAAACAATTTCTGGATCTAATGTCCAGGTCATACCACATCACTGATATCATGAGACACAGATACCATTCAGGAACTATTTGGGACAACAAACAAACAAACAGTTTGAAACAAAAGTGTGCATTAAGATCATCTTGTCCTTTTCTAATTCAGTGTCAAAAACTGGCATTCATTTCAGAAATCAACCTAAAAGGATTGCAGGGATTCTTCATGAATACATTAAATCATTCTCAGGAAAGAAAACTACTACTGAAAAAAAAATCAGTATTTTTCTTAGTTATCTCAAACTTTAAGACAGTATCAGTAATAGCACCCTAAGAGTTGTTTTTGGTTTTTATAAGCACACCACACAGCTTCTGGGGTCCTAGTTCTTGGACCAGGGATTGAAGCCAGGCCCACGGCAATGAAAGCTCAGAGTCCTAACCCTGGACCACCAGGGAAGTTCCTATTTTTGATATCTTTTTTTAAAAAATGGCACTCTAAGAATAATGTATACCTTAAAAAAATCTCACACATCATTTTATTAGATCGCTGTAACAAATATATACCAATTTTAAGATTAAGAGATTAAGAAATAGATTTAAAAAGAGATGCCTGTACAGATGAGAAAAGTACTCACTGATATTCTAGTAAGAATATCTTTCAAATGTAAGCTTAAGTACCCTAAGAGGTAAACAAATGTCTAATGCCTAGTTCTCTTACTACTGGAAGTGGAGGTCACGACATGTGAGCATAGGCAGCACTAAGACACCGGGAAGTAGAGGCACGGCTCTGTCCTGTGTCCATTTAGAGTACAAATTTCATGGGAACCTTTCAGCTATCTATTAGATTTCTGTCATCTTTTGTGATAACCAAAACGCTAAGATAACTCCTTTTAAAGGGAAATCATTTCCTGTGACACTCTACCCTAGGAAACAAACAAAAAATTTGTGAGTAGATATTAAACAAAAATGGTACCCTCAGGGACTTCCCTGGTGGTCCAGTGGTTAGGACTCAGCACTTCCAGTGCCAGGGCATGAGTTTGATCCCTGGTCTGGGAGCTAAGATCCTGCATGCCACATGGTGCCACCAAAAAAAAAAAATAATAATAATAATAATAAAATAAAATTAGAGATTTAAAAAAATGGTACCCACAAAGAAACTGAAATATCCTATAATGCTATGTACCTTAGGAAATGACTACAAGACAAAATGTTACATTACATGAAAAAGGCTGCCCAACAAGCTTAGAATTCAATCATTTATTGTGGTATCTGTTTCATTGTCCATTATCAGAATGAGGTGAATGAAGTATACCAAGAATTCAATTAACTAAGACTTCATCCTTTAGACAGTAATGTACTGATACTCTATCAGATATCAAAGAATTTAAACTTGTAAAGAAATTTATAATTAAATTTTCAAATGATAAATGTTTATAATAAAGCAAGACAGTATTTTAGTGAGTTAACTACAGAACATATAAATGCTAAGGCTAAAATGAACAAGAATGGTGGTTGCTCAGGGGATAATTTAAATGAAATAAATTCTGATTTGCAAGTTGAAAATGCTAACAAACAGATGGGTAGGATTTAGGAATGTTTTTAGTAGAACATGAAAAGAAAAGATAGGAGGAAAGAAGAGCAAGACAGGTTTGGGAGTCAGGGGAGAAATAGAGATGCATTTGTTTGGAGGTAAACTTCAAATCTCCACATGCTTCCATTAGTAAGTGAGTTAGCTTATTTTCTCTTCTTTAATGAGGATTTGGAGACTAAGATGTGATGGAATAATAGAGTGAAAATTAAATGTCCAGTGAGATGAGGAAAACCATACCAGCTACTCTCCACTCTATTCATCACCAATTCTGCACAGAAATTCTTGATTTCTGTGAATACTAAAACCATCCAACTAGCTTATAAACCCTAATCCTTCTCCATACCCCCTCCTTTAATCTGTCATCAAATCCTATGAAGCAATGTCCTAAGTATTTCTGGAAACTGCTCACTTCTTTAGGTTCCACCACTGCAGTCCATGCTCGGGCCTCCTAATGAGTCTTAGGTCTGTGAGTCTAATCCCTTCTATTCACCCCATGCAATTGCCAGCACCATGTTTCTAAATCAAGTGTTGATTATGGTATTCTACTTACCGTAAGTTTATGGCACATAAACTTATGTTACCATAGTGATATCTCTTAGCTTTCAGATACATGAAAACTCATGGATCATGCCTGATTTTCTAGCTTCATCTTCACAAACCCATACATACATTTTGTTCCAGGAAAGTTGAGTGATACATCCAGCACTCCCCACCCAATCCACCTATGTCAACTGTCACCTAAACTTTAAACTTTGACTCATGTTTGAGCCTCCACCTAACCTTTAAACTTGGACTCACATGTGAGCCTCTCCTCTAGAATGCCTTCTTTGATCCCTCAGTCTGATCTCTATGTCTTTTTCGCTTCCATCCCATAGCCCCAGGTCTAAAACATGACCAAGGCCTGAAATGGATTAGGGAGGAGCCAGCCAGTGGTCCAGGGCAACAGTCTTCAAAAAGATTTACCTGTTGTTAGGAACACTGCAGGGCTTCCTCGGTGACTCAGCAGTAAAGAGTCCACGTGCAATGCAGGAGACACAAGAGACAAGGGTTCAATTCCTGGATTGGAAGATCCCTGGAGAAGGAAACGGCAACCCACCCTAGTATTCTTGCCTGAGAAATCTCATGGGCAGAGGAGCCTGGTGGGCTACAGTCCCTGGGGTTGCAAGGAGTTAGACATGACTGAGCACATACACACACAGGAATATTGCAGGTAGAGAAGATAGTGTTTCTCAGTACCATTGGCGCTTAGGATTACTGCAACAAGCTTCTAGGAATTAGGTGAGAAGACCCAAGAATATGCTTGAATAGCAATAAAGGGTTTCTAAACTGCCTTTCAAAGAGGATGAGTTTGGTTATTTTCCATGTTTTTGTTTTGCTAGTAAGGTTTGTCCATGGGGTTGCAAAGAGTTGGACACAACTGAACAGCTTTCACTCACTTCTCTTTGCCAGAGCTGAGCTGCTTAGGACAGCACAGGAGACCTCTGCCAGAAGGTGTCCCTCTGTCCTTCCCCACAGTGTGCTTGTGTGGGGGGGTGAGAAAATGTAGTCATATTACAAAAGAAAAGTGCAACACATACTTCAGTTCAGTTCAGTTCAGTCACTCAGTCGTGTCCGACTCTTTGCGACCCCATGAATCACAGTGTGCCAGGCCTCCCTGTCCATCACCAACTCTTGGAGTTCACTGAGACTCATGTCCATTGAGTCAGAGATGCCATCCAGCCATCTCATCCTCTGTTGTCCCCTTCTCCTCCTGCCACCAATCCCTCCCAGCATCAGAGTCTTTTCCAATGAGTCAACTCTTCGCATGAGGTGGCCAAAGTACTGGAGTTTCAGCTTCAGCAACACATACTTAGAGAACATCAATTTGAATGGGAACCAAATATCTAACCAAATATCTTAGCCTTCTCAGGGTACACCATGTTTCTGTCTGGTCCTGATGATTGTATTTACTGTATGCTCTGGTAGTAAGTTGAATTACTTACCTAAGTTCTCCGTAAGCTTCTCAGGGATTGAGACTCTGAATTTTTTGCTTTGTAACAAATCTGAAAAAGGTGCATATTCACCCAAAGTGTGTGATCTTGCAGAGTAATGATCCAAAGATCAAAAGTTGGCAGTATATATTAGCACTGTTCAGAGAAGAATCACCTTGAGTCAAACAGGGAAGAATATTGTTTACTCAAGAGGTATTCTATGTTGTTGGATAAATCAGATAATTGTGAGTGAAATATCCCTGAAAACTATCCTTCTCTCTGTGGTTTGACTTCATATTTGCCAAATGAACTACAGTCTCCTAGATATCTTCATGTAAGGGATGAAGAATCTTGGGTAGAAAAGACCAAATCTGTGGTCACTGGAAAAACGCATCAACAATTATAAATCAATAAATGTACATTTTAGTTTATATTAACTCTTATATGTGTGATTAGTAGAAGATAAAATCTCTAAATCTGTGCAACTTTGTGTACATGAACAAAATTTAGCTTCTGGACCTCTCACTCTGGAGACCACCATCAGGCACTCTCTCCCTTTCTGAGGCCTTGGGAAAAATCAAACAATTTGTAATCATTTTACAAATTACAAATCACCTACATGTGATTTTTCCCTCTTTGACAAGAATGACCTGCATATTTCAAAGGATATTTTAGCTTTGTTTTCCCCCTAAAATTTTGTTTCATTTCAGTATGACTTTTTTTTTTTTTGGTATCACTTTTTGCCAGTAATTTTATGCTCTTGACCCAACTTAAACTAGTATTTTCCTTCTTTCTGTTGCCAGCAAAATAGTTATACTATTAATAGTTAACTTTTAGTTAACTTTTCTCAAGAGAAAGATGTTCTGTATTTCTTCATAGTAGGCTACAACACTGAAGGGAAGAGGGGGTACCTTTTGACCTGATGCCTCTTTTTCAGGAAAATATACAGAATACTGTGAACAAATATGCTATTCAGATCTTTTAAGATTAAGTTACATGACTTTAATAGAGAAGAACTCTACACAGATGTGAAATTTACAAGAAATGATGACTTTTCTGGTAACGACCCATGTTGATTTGGCAGTTAAGTATTACGTCAGTCAGTTCAGTCAGTCAGTCGTGTCCGACTCTTTGCGACTCCATGAACCACAGCACACCAGGCCTCCCCGTCCATCACCAACTCCTGGAGTTCACCCAAACTCATGTCCATTGAGTTGGTGATGCCATCCAACCATCTCATCCTCTGTCGTCCCCTTTTCTTCCTGCCCTCAATCTCTCCCAGCATCAGGGTCTTTTCAAATGAGTCAGTTCTTCACATCAGGTGGCCAAAGTATTGGAGTTTCAGCTTCAACATCAGTCCTTCCAATGAACACCCAGGACTGATCTCCTTTAGGATGGATTGGCTGGATCTCCTTGCAGTCCAAGGGACTCTCAAGTCTTCTCCAGCACCACAGTTCAAAAGCATCAATTCTTCAGCATTCAGCGTTCTTTATAGTCCAACTCTCACAACCATACATGACTACTGGAAAAACCATAGCCTTGACTAGACGGACATTTGTTGACAAAGTAATGTCTCCGCTTTTAATATGCTGTCTGGGTTGGTCATAGCTTTCCTTCCAAGGAGTAAGCGTCTTTTAATTTCATGGCTGCAATCACCATCTGCAGCGAGTTTGGAGCCCCCCAAAATAAAGTCAGCCACTGTTTCCCCATCTATTTGCCATGAAGTGATGGGACCAGATGCCATGATCTTCGTTTTCTGAATGTTGAGCTTTAAGCCAACTTTTTCACTCTCCTCTTTCACTTTCATCAAGAGGCTCTTTAGTTCTTCTTCACTTTCTGCTATAAGGGTGGTGTCATCTGCACATCTGAGGTTCTTGATATTTCTCCCAGCAATCTTGATTCCAGCTTGTGCTTCTTCCAGGCCAGCGTTTCTCATGATGTACTCTGCATATAAGTTAATAAGGAGGGTGACAATATACAGCCTTGACGTACTCCTTTTCCTAATATTATGTCAGCCAATTATATTTAAAATCTCAAACAGATTGGAGAGAGTTCCAGAAAAAAAGGTAGCATCAAGAGCAAGTAAAATTATTTTCTGAAAACTTCAGCTATTTGATTTGAGCCTTGTAAATAAAATTCAAAACAAATAACTTCAGGGCTCCATCACCAAATATAAGAATTTATTTAAGATAGCCCTTTGTGGATTTAAGTAATTTAAAATTACAAACCCTCCTAATATTTGTAAGTGAAACTAAACCTGCCATTAGCAACCCTGCATTGTATAGGCCATTACAATCCCAATAAAGTCTATGATAATAACTGAACAAGTAGCGCCACAGCTGAACATGGACCCTCAGCTCAAGACAATTGTTACCACCACTGAAATAAAGACCCAAGAACTCATACAGTAATAAAGAGTTTAGATAGAAAAATAGCTGAACTGAGAAATACACCTTCTCTAGGAGGCAAACAACTTTTTGATACAGGCCTCTGGTCTAAATCTTGCCAACTGAGCAGAGAACTGCTGTACATGATGTTGGTTTGGTTTCCTGTGTTTCATAGGTCCCTTCTCCATGACACTGACAATTTGCTTGGCTTTGCTTTCTTTGAACCAGAGAGCTTATTCTACCTCTGATTTTAAAGGCGGCTATTTGTTCTTAAAGTTTCGAAGAGTGGCTGGAGTACACAGACAGGGCCCACACCAATAACTATTTCATACACAGGCTTTAATCATCTTCCTGCACAGAACTCTATTATTTATGTTCCCATGAGTTTGAGGCTCATGTGAAAACAGCTACTTTTTTTCTTAATGCTTTAAGTAGTTTGACTTAGAACATGTTTTAAATGATCTGATGGATTGAAAGAAACAGTATTTGCCATGATTGTTTTTGGAAGTGAATTGCTATTACAATCTAACAAAAACTTCAAACAGAACAATTTATTACCTTCTAAACTCTATTTTGATGAAAAACTATTTTACTATTTTCACTGATATGCAATTAAAAATCTCATCTTTTTGTAAAAAATCTTACAAATTCACCATATTTTTGACATTGTAAAATAATTTCAAAGATTGGAGAAGGAAGAAATTACAACCATTGCTCAAGAACTGATAATTTTTCATATTATAAACAAACCACACATTTTAATACAGCTAAGATATGAAATATATTTTTATATACCATTAGAAAGAATCACAGATGTTTGGAAGTTCATTTTCACTAGCTTTCAATACAAATTTTATGAAACAGTATACCTATTGGATACAAGTACAGATAAATATTAGACCATTTAAATGTCCACTAACATAAATGGATAAATTATGGCATTCATTCTATAGAATATTATACAGTAATTAAAATTAATGAACTCTGCCTTGTGTCATCTGCATGGTTAAATTTTTAAGTTACTGAATAAAACAAAGTCATGGAAAAATATGTATAGTATGATTCCACTTACATAAAATTTAAAAAGAGGCAAAACTGTACATATAAATAAGGAAATGATAGAGAAAATTTAGCATAGTGGTTACTTCTAAGGGAGAGAAGCGAATGTAATCAAATAGGAGCCACAACAGGTGTCAAACACAAGGCACGGTCTACTCTTAAAGCAAAGTGGAGAGCAGCACATGTGTTTCTGTTTTATTATTCCTCCCCGAACAGTACACGTACTTTACACATTCTGGAGAACATGAGAGGCAAGAAAGTGGAGACCACACACGTAGACAACTCTTTTCGAAGCGGCTTGGTCTTGAATGGAACATAAATAAGAGAGTAGACGGTGGGGGAATGTGGATGTTGACTTGTTCTGCTCTCATACTTTTTAAGACGTGAAAAGAGAGCATCTGAATGGTATAGAAAGGCAGGTCCCGTCAGAAGGGAGAAGCTGAAGCAGCACTAGAGGAGAGAGCGGATGAAGCAAGTGACGGGAGTATTCCGACAGGAACAGAGGCCAAGACACACCTGAAGGAATATCACCCAAGCCAATCCAGGGGGAGCAGGTGAGGAGAAAACAGTACAGCAGATTTAGACACTTGGTGACAGGAAGCCATGTCTTCACTGATGGCTTATTTCCTCTTGACTGAGGCAAGGTCATTAGCTGAGAGGGAAGGGCTAGACTTGGTATTGAGAAAAAGTGAAAGCATGAAATAAGAGAACAAACGAACTGGAGATAAAGGAATGTGCTCTCTTGAACAACTCACTGTACCTATTTCCCTTGTCTACCTAGAATGTACTTCCCCTTCCTTTTCACCTAGAAAATCTTGCCATCCTTCAGGACTCACCGCAGCTTCTGTGTCTTCTGTGACACCTTTTCTAATTGGCCCATGGTAATCCGACAGCTCTTGACTGTATCCTTTACTTTTTACTTACTCATGAACTGTCTTGCAATAACTCTTCTATGCTGAACCTGATTCAATTTTACATGTTGTCTCCTTCACTACAGTCTCGTGGGCAAAAATCATGTCTTTTAAAAACAAACAAAACTGTCCCTCCCACTTTCAGAAAAATAGTGCATTCTCATACACACAGGAAAATTTACATATATTTTCTAAACATATCGGTTACCGAAACACATCCTTAAAAGCAAATGATAAAATAACCAAGACATACGTGAGTAAGTGAATTTTGAATCCTCCATTATTTTCTTGTAACTGCTCTTGGTTTTCAAATTTTGGTTTTAGAATGTACTTTTAAGAAGCTGGAAATCCAAAGTTACCATAGTTGGTTTAATTTTTAAAATTTTTAAACAAATCATTTCTGCTCATTAAACTGTTACAATTTTTTTCTTGACAACCTGCAATATGTTTCTTTATAGAGGGAGTTCTCCCAGAAAATGAAGCAGAGTATTATCAGCAAAGACAAATTATGTTAGGAATGCCATCTTGTGGTTGAGAGTAGTCCATTACACTAACAGGTCCTTTCAGTGACAAATCTTTTAATTCAGAAATAAAACATCCAAGAAATTCACAAATGTAAACCATGATTATAATGTATTGTTACTACAAAGAAGGAAACACTAAATATGTGCATCAATTGCATGTGGTTTTAGCTGCCAAAAAAGACAATGTTCACTGAAAAAAGACAATAGACAAATTATATAGGAATGGAGTCCAAATAATACAAGAAAACTGCTATAACTATAACCATACTTAAGACTATTCAAATACTCTGAATTTTGGAAAGCTTTTCTCTTGAAACAGATATGTAATTTTATTTCTGTATCTACTACTAGGTAGTTCTGTTGATGATCACATCCTAGATTTAAATCTTGTGTCTTGATTTTCAAACTACATCACCTTAACTATACACATCCCAAGGGGAGTGAAGGCTGGAACACTTATCTAATCCGGATGGTATAGGATCCACTTAATTAATTATAGTCCAAAATGGAATTTGAGGAGAGTCAAAATGCCAGCCATTTCTTAACAGATGAGCTTACTACTACTTCTAAATAAGTTAACCATTAGAGTGTAAATTATCTTTCTAGTCAATAAAGAACTAATAATGGTTACAGATATACTATGTTACAACTATGCTGAAATATTTTAAGAGTCAGATAGAGTACCAGACATTTTGGTCCATTTAAAAGTGGAGATGAGGCAAGAGAAACCGATATATCCTGCATGGGTGCAGAACATAGCCCAAAGGTCCATGCGTTATGCTACTTTCTGTCACTTCTAGATTAAGGATCCAAGAAGCATGTGTAGGGACAATGGACAGACCTAGAGATGAGGCTATTGAAATTCCAAAAGATAACAGATCTATACACAGACAGACATATTTGCATAAAAACAAAATGTTATTTGTACTCAAAATCAACTTTTGTGATTTATTACTGCATGCTTTTCACCAGAATTTTTCTTTTACTCAGAAAACTTTCATATGAATTGATTTTGTGCAAGTTTTTCCACGTAATTCTTCAGGACATTCACATCAGCTGCACATACCTGGTGTTCCATCTTCTCTTGCTGTTTTGTTCTCTCTAATAAAGCCTCGTGCGGTGGAGGTAAGGCATTGTATGAACTTAGTAAGTAAACTTGACTTGATGAAGTCTGGTTGATTTCTCTAATCTTTAAAGCCTGCATGATA
Source organism: Oryx dammah (assembly GCF_014754425.2). NCBI lineage: Eukaryota > Metazoa > Chordata > Mammalia > Artiodactyla > Bovidae > Oryx > Oryx dammah. The sequence goes on from NW_024070194.1 coordinate 57,463,319, forward strand.
GCAGGTGCAAACTTGGAGTAATGAGCTGTAGAGGATACAATCACTGGGCAAGTTTTGTCTTGCATTCTGTCTGCAACTACTTTTGCAATAGCAGTATGTGGGTCCAAAATGTACCCCGAAGTGTTGTAGGTGGAGTGAATAGCTGCCAGGCACTCTCCCTCGGAGCACCAGTCAGCCACGAAATCCTGCTGAAGTTTCTCAACTAGGATCTTCTCTATCTGGAAATGATGCTCCTCTTCTAATTGATTAAACAGTCTTCTCATTAACTGTCCATCTTTATTAGCCATCAGGTGTAAATGTCGTTCCAGATTTGAAGATTTGAGGATATCGATTGCTGGTGAAAAGGTCTTTGCTAGTTTTCTTTCCCTTATATCATAATGTCCTGTTTTTATAAAATCGGTCAAAACATGGTTCTGATTAGAAGCACAGATAAATTTTCGAATAGGGACTCCCATGGTTTTGGCATACACTGCTGCTAAAATGTTACCAAAGTTTCCTGTGGGAATACACACATCAACTGGGCTTCCAAAAGAAATAAATCCTTGGCTAACAAGATCAAGGTATGCAGAAGCATGATAAACTACTTGGGGAAGCAGTCGGCCCCAGTTTATGGAATTAGCTGAACTTAAGACGGTTCCATATTCCACAGCAAGAAAGCCAGTAAAATCAGAATCTTGAAAAATTCTTTTTATAGATGTCTGGCAGAAGTCAAAATCTGACTTGACACCTACCGCCCATCCATTTTCATTCTGACTGCCAATTATTTGTGCTTTTTGAAAATCACTGACTCCATCTTCAGGAAAAAATGTGGCCACGGCTATTCTCTGCTTGTCATTCTTATTAAGACGACTAAAGCCATTTAAGACTGCACTTCCAGTGTCTCCTGAGGTGGCTACAAGTATCATAAAATTGCAGCTTGGTGGAATACAATGTGCAAAAAGATGAGGCATGAGCTGTAAAGACAGATCTTTAAATGATCCCGTTGGTCCATGAAACAACTCCAGGATGAACTGGTTGCCTGACAGGTGCCTGACAGGGGCGATTTTTGAGCAGGCAAAGTTTTCCCCATAAGCAGTTTCAATCATCTCTCCCAGCCTGGCCGCAGGTATGTCAGCAGGATGTATACATTTTTCCAGAAGTATCTGTGCTCTTTCTATGTATGTTGCTCCTACCAGGCTTTTCCACTCCCCACAGTTTAACTTTGGAAACTCCTTCTCAGGAACAAAAAGTCCACCGTCAGAAGCTAACCCCTCAGTCACCGCTTCACTAAAGAATTTCGTTGGAACTTTCTGTTCACAGTCTTTAGGCCAAATGTGTCTTGTGGAAATGAATGTTTCTGAATCCACATCTTGGTATCTTTTAACTGCACTCAGCACTTTGTTGGCTACCTCCTCCGGGGAAGCCCCACTTTCACAAAAAACACGAGTATCGTACCACTTCTTATAGTACTGTCTTCTAAATTTAAGTACGTCTTTCATAGAGGTTCCAGAATTCTGACCTACAATCCTATCTGTTTTCATTAATTTTAGACGACTGACTATATCTAGTAGAGGTACATCCAGATAAACAATTATTCCATTTTTCTTTAGATGCCACATGCTAGCATCATGCATTGGGTTGGACCCAGTAAGGGAAATCACACTTCCAGATGCAGAGAAGTTTAACACGGCTTTTCCTTCCTCTTCTAAAAATTGCTCATTACCAACATCCTGCAATTTTTCAGACACACTCATATTCCAGGTTTTTTCAAGGATATCATCATCCACATCGATGACACAACAACCCAGTTTCTGGCCTATTATTCTGCCTACTGTTGTTTTCCCAGCACCGGGAGGTCCCATCAGGATAATATTTTTGTCTCCAACAAGAGAGTAGATGGAATGCCATGATTTCCTTAATTCCGCAAGCGCAAAGGTTCTTGAAAGAAATAGCTGTGGATGTTTATCTGTTTTCACATGGATGCGAGACAAGCATTTCTGAGTTATCTGTTTCAGATGCTGACATCGCTTAAAGTGGAGCATTCTCTTTTCACTTTGCTGCCCAAGCTAACAGAAAAACTGGCTTTGGCCCTTTACAAAACATAAAGACAAAGAAAGACATTTGGTTACTAATTTCAATGGGCTTAACATACCAATAGGATTAAGTAGAATCATGCCCACAGTACATAAACTTAAAATTCTTCTGAATTTTATATGGCATTAAAAAAAGTATCCAAACCTAAATTCTCATATATTACATATTATCTTTTTAGTAATCTTTTCAAGTCTCAAGACAGTGAGTAATCAAAACTTTAACAATTTGTAACTATGAGCAAAAGAAACTTTATTCTGAGAATGATGTATCATAGATATTTTTTAAAAGATACTAAATCAAATTACTATTTCTTTTCCTATAATGAAAATCGTCTCATGGTTTGTAACCCAAGTAAATAAGGATTACTTGGAGTTGGGATGCTATATACTTGCAATTCAAAAAGCTGAATAGTCTCTATATTTCTCGTTAGTTATATGAACATGCTGATAGACTATCATGTTACTCATAAATTTCTCAGTCAAAGAATTCACAACAAGAAACCAGAATAAAATATCTGCTTATACAATGCTAAAGAATTTTCCAAACCATAGAACAAAGGTATGACCTTTTCTTTCTTACATGCCTTTTACATGCATACTGTTAAAAATCATGCTTACGTTTTTCACTAGCTTAAAAAAAAGTTAGTGAAAGATATAACATTATGTAAATGTTTAAGAAAAATGGATAATCAACAGCAAACTCAAAGGCTACAGATCTATAACTTTCTCTGACTCAGACCATCAGTTTCATTTCTAAGTATAAACATCGCCAGTGGAGACACAACTCAAATCCCAGACTCCAGGGTGATAGCAAAAAAAACCCTCAGGAATGTTTCCATTGATAAGAGGACAAACTTATGCTGCCATCTGGAGAAGCTCTGTAATTCCCCATACTGATCAGATCCCTGTCTTTGGAAATACACTCACTGTTAAAACACCAGATGTGTGCCAGACAGGTGAGACGTTTAGTCATATGTAAAGTAGAATTTAATAACTGCTATGATATTCATTTAAAGTGATTAGAGTAACTTTACAGGCATGTAGTGAGACTTTTCACATATTCTGTGGTACAACCAATAGACAACTATTAAAACGTTAGATGGAGTGTTCAGACATGTTCTGAAAACTTTCCGTTATTACTACTCTGATCATCCATGCTACTCCAACTGTGTTCTCTAATAAAACATTTAAGCCATTTTCAGCTTACACTGAATTTAACTTACAAGTTAACTTAGAACTGCTGGGAGAAGGGATGCATTTCCTTATTTGGCTTTTCAGCTGGTATATGCTTAACTCCCACTGACTTGCAAACGGAAAACACACAGGAACCAATCTGAGGTGAAGAGTTTGTGGATGCTGAGGCAAACTCAATCTTTGCAAAAAGTGGAGTCTATAATGGAAAAAATTTGAAGTTAATCATAACTGTATACCGTATCATAAAATTCCACATATAGTCTATTGTTAAAATGTCCAATTGGAATTTTTTAAGTACAGAAAAATAAACTGACCATGGTTCCCTAAAGCTATTATTGAAAGATTAAGATACTATTTTCCAATATGTGTACCTTATGATAAAGAATTTTACTAAACAGTACTGAATTTCTGCCATCAAGCAATATACAAGATACTATAATGAAATGATAAATTTAAGTTTACACAATGACACTTAAAATTTTAATGATTTAACTGTACGTTCAGTGATCAGATGGGAAGAAATCAGTGGACTGAAAAGTATGAGATAAGTATCTGAATTACTCTTTTAGGTTGTTTATCCATCTGAATCATGATTTGGATGTAATATCGACCATAAAAAGTGCAAATAAAGTGTCTGCCACACATGGGTACCTCTTGGCTATTTAAATGATTTATAATAAAATCAAAGCACATAGCATGGTGATAGGCACATAGGAATATTCATTTATATAATAATATTAACCACTGTCACTCAGTGATAAAAGACTAAAAACATATAAATTGAATCAGAATATCTAGACACAAAACTAGGCTTTTTTTTTTTTTTTCCCATAGGTTGGTTTGTTTATAAACCTTCAGAGAAAACAAGGGGCTAGTGTTAGTCTGTGTTAGTCACTCAGTTGTGTCTGGCTTTTTGCAACTCTATGGACTGTAGCCCGCCAGGCTTCTCTGTCCATGGAATTCTTCAGGGAAGAATATTGGAGTAGGTAGCCGTTCCCTTCTCCAGGGGAACTTCCTGACCCAGGGATTGAACCCAGGTCTCTTGCATTGGAGGTAGATTCTTTACCATCTGAGCCACCAGGGAAGTCCTTGTTTATAAACCTTCAGAGAAAACAAGGGGCACTCATCCATGTTGGGCACAGGTTAATCCTTTCCCTGAAGTAAACAAAAGGTCAGAGAACTGTACACTCACTTGAACCCCATCAGCAATTTCTTTTATTAAACTACTTTTATTCTGGTCCTATTCTTTAACACTAATTATTCTGAGGACACTATATTAAGCAGCCTGCTTAACCTCCTATTCAGATAGCTTTTACTTATAATAGCACAGAGTATCATCTTTTTAGTTCCCAATGCAGAAATTTCTGATATCTGTATTGGTAATAATTGTGTATTACCTGAGTAGATGGTTTGTTTTTATAGACACTAAACTTTTTATCTGACCTTTTCCATTTTAGGTTGGTTGCTACAATGCTTAACACCGACTCCATGAAAAGCAAAAGACTAACAAAAGCGTTAATGCATGTTAACTTCACCTTATCCTTTGTAACCTTACTCTTCCTTTGTTTTATATGAATTCAAAGTAGAAAATTGTGACAGTTCAATTTATCAATTCAGTATCAATATTATTTCACGATAAAAATCTTTCTGACACTAGCTTATAAAGTGCTCTAACATGTAACAAATATTATCATTTTAAAGAAAATTAAAGAAGTTACATACTAAATTTTGTTTTGTAACATTTCAGCCACAAACTAATTTTAGGGTTTCAACATCCACTGTAGGCCAACCAAACAGCAAGAGAAGATGGAATAATGCCCATGGCATATAACTTTTATCTGGAAACTGAATTTTTACTTAAGAGGTAATAGAGTCGGTTCTCATTATTCATGGTAGTTAAGTCTATCAAGTCACCATGAATACGAGTTAGTGAACATTGAGCCACTGCTTCTGGGGGAAGCACATTGTTCCCAGGTTCTTGTGAGCCTCTGGTTACAATATTTTTGCAACTGATCAATACATAATGTTTTATGTGTGTTTCTGCTGAAAGACATCTTATTTAATATATACATAATGATTCATTACCGCTGAACTCAGACTTTAATACATGCCTGAAGGAAACGTATCTAACCACACATTTTCTCTGTAAGGCACATGGTGGCCTCACTGCCCTAGGAACGCAAGGCAGCACTTCAGCCCGCTGCTTGGGGGCCATCTTAAACAAAACCAGCTACCGGAAGCACAAAAATGTAAAAAATGTGGCCCTTAAATAGAATTCAAAAAAGACCCTTGTTTATAGTAGGAGCTGAAACAAGAAGGCAGAGCATCACCTTACTTGACCCCAACTTGAAACATGCATATCTCATGACTGAAATTTTTCACCACTGTGCATGTGGCCATGAGTGACTGCAGAAGTGTTGTAAGCATTAATTTGGGGTTATAAATAAATTTTAGCAAGTAGAATTCACAAATAAAGAACTTGTGAAAAGTGAGGACCGACTGCAAATCATGTTCCTTTATGATTCAAAGCCATATTATAAGGTGTTTTAAATTTACTTATATTTTAATATGTTTTTCAGTAAAGGGGGTCATGAATAGGCAATTTTTCTTCAGCCAAAGAACAGAACTATTTCAAATTAAAATGGGAGTCAATCACATAAGAGTCAAGAAACAAAACCAGTACTTAAAGACCAAATCTCTTGACCTTAAAGTACTCAGGTTTTACTGAATCATTGTTTGCAAATAATTGGTGTAGAGCCAAGTTCTACACAGAAGTATTTTAGTAAACTGTCTAATTCCTCAGGGGATAGAAGATGTATACCACTCCATTACACATTAATAATTTTTAAACAGGTTTTCTTACTGGTCGCTTATAGTGTAGTTTTTTGATCCACTAGTTCCAGTAGATACTTCTTAGACATAAAAGACCTTGTCAGAGACAAATGAAAAGGTAGTGATGTGTCAGTATCACAGCAAGAACTTTAAAAAACAGAAACAGAATGTCCACATGTACATATTAAATACTGTGTGACCTCGAGGTATGAACTTTAACAATTTTACTATGGCAAGCTGATCAAAACTGAATATAGACTTCAAGGGAAAGAAAGTACAGAAACCACTTTTAACACATTTTTAAATTATTTTCTAATAATGCTAACAAAGTTACATTTTTAAACCAGAAATACATATTACCTTTTACCAAAGTATTGACAGTGATATTTTCCTATGCTTATCCTAGATGATTAATAATCGAAATTATAAGTGTGTCAATTTTTACTTCCAAAATAGTCCAGAAAATTCCAATTGCATTATAAAATTACCTAGTTCTCAATACCTCTGGTAAACTTTCAAAATCCATTTAGTGAAAATGATTTAGCATTTGTCACCCATTTAAAATATTTGCTTTCACAATGAGAACTGGCTACAGTTCAATGAACTTTCGAAAATATTTGTGCAATGATTATATTTGTCATCCTGTCATCCTGTTTTAATACAATCTCTATTTAAATTTCTAAGAATGACTAAATCTAGTCCACTATTTTATGAAGAAAGATATTCTAAGGTTTTAAATTATTCTTAAAAATTGCTGCATTTTTACAGCAATGTTGTTTTCCCATAAGTAATAAGAAAAAAATGCAAATATACTAGGACATAAACTAACCAGCACAAGGTTAGAAGGTTTGCTTTTAATATGTAAAAATCCTCTAAACAAGCCCTCCAGTTAATTAGCTGACTGAAACAGCTCGGTGGAGGGCCCACTTCAGTGCCACATGGTAATCACAGGGATCTTACAATCAAAGCATTTTTCAAATTCACCACTCATCTTTGCCTTTATCTTAGAATCAAAGCCAGCTAAGCCTTTTCTGTTGTTAGTCTTTTGCTATTAAATATTCTCTTAAAGGTCTTGAATATCTAATTCAAATGATTAAGTACTCTTCGTAATTCTATAACTTAGAAAAATATTGTAAAGACTATGTCTTCAGAAAGGGTTTATTTTCCTCCCAGTTGTCCTATTTCTACTCCCACCTCTGACCATTTTATTCATCTAAGTAGACTGAAATAATCCTTAGTTAAAAAAAAAAAAACAAATTTGTATGTGTAACCATTCATATAAGGTGTCTATGCAAACTATAACCCCCAGGCCAAATGTAGCTCACCCCTCTTTTTGTAAATTACGTTTCATGGGAAAAAAATTTTGCTCATTCATTTTTTTTCCCATTTCTTAAGTATTATCTTTGGTTGTTTTGCAGCTATAATGGTAGTGCTTAAGTAGTTTCAAAAGAATACATCTGGCCTGCCAAGCCCTGAAATATTTATTATCTAGCCGTTTACAGAAAAGGTTCACTACCTCTGATGGCACACCAACACTAATTCTCTGTGGACATACTGAACATACACATTTCCTTGAACAGAACTGCCATTTTGAGTGAATTATAAAAATCAGGAACGTATTCTTTGTAAACATGCTTTCGGAAGCCAAGAATTACAGACCAATACCTAAAGGGGAAAAAAGTTCCTTTCCAAATGATTTAACAACTTCCCTAAGACTGTATACTAAATACACTACAGTGAGACTTTAAATTCTGTTCAGTATTTTTAAAACCATAATAACTATACTGACATCAGTGAAATTACTGTATTCAGTAACAGCAGAAAGTCAAGACTAGCTGAGGCCAGTGGGTACTTACTACCTAGAGAAATCATGCTTTGCCCTTATTGACTCTTTCAGGAACTGATAAACATAAAGAGTCCTTAAGTGTTCCTTCTAATTAGAAATGTTATAAACTTTGGCCAAGGACTGTCCATTTGGCTATTATCATTTCAAGTCCTCGATTCAAATCTTAGCACATATAGAGAACAGAATTATTTTCTACACAAGCTAAGCAAAAATAACCAAAAACATGAAATACTCAAAGTGGAAAGGAAAAGAGCAAAGTGGCATATACATACAAATATTTTGGAAACAGAAAATCTGATTGAAGAACAGAACCATCAACCCCAAGGCGCCATTCATCTGAAATAAAATGTTTGTTAAACGCCTGGGATTAAAAAAATAGAAACCTGACCAACTGGATAAGAAAAAACTAAGTTTATTCTTATCTACTGAAATTCACCAAGAGCCCAAGATGATAAACACCTACACATTCGGCAAATTTTAAGTAAGAACTGGATCTATTGAGAAACAAAACTCCACAGACAGAGCATGGACCATCTCAGAAGGCAGAGTCAATAAACTCTAAGTCAACCAAGCTACCATGCTGCTTTGTCTCCACCACCGGGCACCCTGGCAGTGACAAGCCTAAAACTGGCCTCTTATCGTCAAGCATCCTTATTCCCTTTGGGCAGACTGGCTTCTTAAGGTTGGTCAGAACCATATTGCCAAAATGTCTTTCAGAGCCTCTGGATGGCAAAGGCTGCTAAATGAGAGTCTTTCAGCACTCAATACGGGAATCAGTAGGTTCATGGAAGACCACACGGATCAAACGGAATAAAACCGCTCCCAAGACTATTTTCAAAAAGGGACGCCAGAAAAAAAAGGGAGGAGCACAAAATTCAAAAGCCCGTTTAAAAGGATTCTTCTGATTTAGGCTGCTTGCTTAGAAAACAAAGTCAACCCCTAAGAGGAGGGGCCCGATAAAGAGGTAAACAGGGGGACAAGCAGCGAGGCGCGAGAGTAAGGGAGACAGGTCGCCGAGGGGAGGACGAGGGGAGCGGTCCTGAGAGCTCGCACCGGTGGCCGCACGGCTGAGCGCGGGACGCAAGCGGCCGGGAAGGCGGGAGCGGACAGATTGCTGGGATCACCGCCCAGCAGCGCACAGGGGAAGACACGGACCGGAAAAGGGCATGCGATGGGAACGGACTGATTCTACAGTTTCCCTTTCCTCAAATAACTCACCAAGGAAATCACACTGAGAAGACGGGGGGAAAGGAAAGGAAATGGGAAAGAGCTTCCGGAGCCGCCAGCGCTGCCTCGGGACACAGTCCCGCACCTCGGACTCCGGCCCCTGGTGGCCCACAGCCCAGGACCCAGGCCTCGTGAGGTCCACCTAGCCCCAACCCACGCAGCGGCCTCTGCGCCTGCGCAGGGACTGGCCTCCGCGTTCGCGCGCCACGCCCACCGCCGAGCTGCCCAGTACCTGGTAGGCGACTTGTCCTGCGCCTCACCCACTCGACCCTAGGCCCCTCCCTCCCTCGTCCTGTTCGTCACGTCGGACGTGCGTCAGCGTGGCTTCAGTCGCTCGCCCCGCCCCAGAGGGTTCACGCCTGTGGACGAGAGAATTGTGTGACGCTTGCACAGCGGCACAGTTTCCTGTCAGTCTGTGGTAGAATTTATCTTTTTTTCCCCAAATACACAGAGAAAAGAGCAACATTTTTAAGGGGACGGCATTTTCCACCCCTTTACTCCCAAAGGTACATATAAACTGTGGTTTTCACGTTGAGCTTCTCTGACAAAGGGAGCCGTTGCGAAAGGAAAGTTTGGAAAACTAGATTGCGACGCCACCATCCTCGTTGCCTAGTTACTGTTTCCACGGCAGTCGTGCCGTCAACAACGCTAAGCGAGCCCAGAGTCGTAGAGGGGGTGTTTACTTTCTTGCCAAGAGAGGACTCGAAGAGGTCGCGGGGGAATTGCGTGAAAGAAACGTTCGTTCCTTGAGAAGGCAAGAGGGTAGGAGAGGAAAGGACAAGCTGTGAAGAAAGGGATGGAGATATTGCTATAGTGAGAAAAAAGCTAAGTAGTTTTCAGTACTCATATGGTGGCCATGGATCCAATGGGCCCTTCTGAGAGCATTTATAACCTCATACCCAGTGACTGGAAGGAGCCTCCCCATCCTCCTAGGTATGTGGGTAAGCAACGATTATCACTTGAAACAAGAATGGAGAAGAATTGTTCCATTTCAGGATTAAGTAAGCATCGTATGACTTTCAAAACGAGATTACATTATTTTTATCTCAGTGAAGTAGTCTTGGGTGACAGCTTCTTAAAGAAGAAGTTGCGAAATATAAGTATTTAGCTTCTCATAATTCAGAGAGAGGGTGGTCCAGTGCTGTGAGAGGGCCATTTTCTTATGTCAGCCTCTTGTTCATACGTGTGTAATTGTAATTTAATTGTACATGTGTGATGTGGTATGCAACATAGCCTGAAATATCTTAGTGTTGAAAAAAGAGAAGTCACAATTTTATTATCCTGCGTTAGGATACTTGATATCTTCTTTCAGGAATTCACTGTTTTGTTTCTGACTACACCACTGCTTTCTCTAAAGAAAGATAATACTCATTTCCCCCCAAGAGTACTGTCAAATATAAATTTCTATTTGTTTCTGAGCCTCTCTTTTTTTTTTTTTTTGATTGATGAAACAAATGCACAAGATAGTGCCTAAGGTCTTCTTTTGAAGAAGAATGGATTGACAGAGACCCAAAAATATGTGATAGAGTTAAGATTTTTATATAGGTGTTAAGACCCCTTTAGTTCCCCAAATTTTCGAAAAGGTACCACACAGTAAACGTGTCAGTTACTCACCTGGGACTTAGCAGTTACTTAAATCTCTGGGGACAAAAGAAGGTAAAGAATAGGGAAAATCTCATTCCTTCTAGGATTTTGCAGCTTTACCTTTTTCCTTTTTCTTGTTCCAAGTCAAAACTACACTGAAAGAGCACTGGGCTAAAAATGAAACATTAGGCTCTGAAACTGATTGGTTTTGTGATCTCAAATACATTATTAAAATTTGTTTTCTGATCTGTAAAACAAATTACATGAACTGGATAATCTTTAAGGTCTTTCAGATCTTAGTTGTCAATTTTCTTTTTTTTTTTTTTCAGTTTTCTTTTTTAGTAATTACTTGGAGTGCCTAATATCTTCAACAAGTAGACAGATCCTTCATTTTTAAGCCTGAGTATCTTTTTTTTAACCAGACCAATACCTATTTTGTTTTCCATTAACTTCTCAAAATCTAGTAAAGATTGGAAATAGGAATTCAAAGTATGATTTGGTACAGTTTCAGAGTTTATGAGAAGTGTTCAAACTAACTATTGCTGAATGGAGTTTTAATCGAAAATTCCTGTATATTGTACAAGATAAAAGCTCCTCAAAGCTACTCTGTAACCCATTGGCAGATTATATTTTTCATAGAATCCTGAATTTGAATGTTAAGATAGTTTATTAAATAGGTGTTTTGTTTATTGGTAAATTTAAAAAGCTTTACTATGTCTAGGTGGCTTTTTCAAGAAATTTTATAGGAAAAATCTTTATTTAGTTGGCAAATGTATAATATCACCCTTGGGTAATGTTGCAGTGACAGCTCAAACTCCTTGGTTTACTCTGAAGAAATAAGTAGGAAAAACTAACTTAGGGTGAAAAGAATAGAAGGCATCCAAATATGATGCCAAAGAACTCTTTGTGTTAGGGTAAAGTCAACCTACACTGCCAGCAACAACCAAGAGGAGTTTTTAATTTGACAAGATGTGCTTGCAAGACACTAATTTATAAAAAACAGAGCATAATAAAACTTTAACCAATTCTCTCCCTCTACTGTAACACAAATTGCCCTCACAGTAACACAATCACCCTTACCTAATCCCCTTAGTAGTAGTAAGAATTCTTGCTAAGAAAGAAATATATTAAGCTATGAGTCTTTGCATCACTGAGTTATATACCCACTTTCAAGAAAGTTCACTGCAGCTCTTTGCAAGTCTTGAAGATGATTGTTCAGCTTTCACAAAGAGGCAGATTCCTTGGGGAAACCACAATTGATGGTACCTGATCTTGCATACCTCAGAGATTCCAGTCTCCTTGGGGAACTGAAAGATAAACATTAAAGTGTTGGTTAACAATAAAACCATACATTGTTGAAAACCCTAATGAGAGATGCAGATGCTAAATGAGAATTTAGAAAATGGATATATGAAATCAAAGTGGGATGAAGGACACCCTCTTCCAGTTGAACTGTGAGCTATGAGCAATCTAAAGTTCTACACGATTAAGAAGTGCTGTGATAATATTGGCCTGAAATTTTAAAACAAGCATATAGCAGTAGTTAACCAGATGTTCATCTAGTCGAGTAGGAGAAAAAAAAATACTCAATGAAACATCATCAGATTGTACCAACTTTTGGTCTATTTCAAATAAATTGCCATGGAAATGTTTATCTAAAGACTTAATATGACCAAATATATCATGACTGTTGGCAAGAAACTGTAAGTATGGTATGTTTACTGAATATGACAACTTTAGTTTTAGAAAAATCTATAGCCCACATCTAATAAAAACTAAAAAGTAGGACCAGTTGTCTGAGTCACCCCTAGATCTTTACAATAAAACCATCTAGAAAATGGAATAAAATGCAACTGTTGAAAGTGTAATGGAAACAAGCTCAGTGTTCATCAGTAGCTGAATGGATAAAGAATATGTGTGTATATGTGTATACACACATATACATGCAATGGATTGCTACTCAGTTATAAAAAAGCATGGAATTTTGCCATTTGCAGCAACATGTATGGATTTGGAAAGCATTATTCTTAAGTCAGAGAAAGACAAATACTGTGATGTCACTTAAATGTAGAGTCTAAAAATACAACAAACTAGTGAAAACAAAAAAGAAGCAGATTCACAGATAAAAAGAACAAACTAGTGGTTACCAGTGGGGGGTTGGGGGGGAGGGAGAAGGGGAATACAAGGGTGAGGCAAAAGGGTTGTTATGGAATGATATGAAATGTGGGTGAAACTCGCATGATTTGAAAATTGTAAAGCACTATAGCATTGAAAAAACCTTTCATTCAAAAAAAAAGTGTAAGCTTTACAGATATTAATTATGAAAAGAAATCATTATCAAGTTAAAATCAAGTTACAATTCATACATGAGATATAAAATTTTGGGGGGAAATTGAGATTAAGGGAACCTATTAATCTTTATTCTTGTGTTATTGAGATATAATTGACATATACCATTATATTAGTTTCATCATTTAAAAATTTGTAATTTGGAAAAATAAAGTTATATAGAATAAAATATCTTGTTTTCTATGACATGGTAAGCTTTCAGTTCACATACAAAATAGTGGAATGAATCACAAGATGCAATGTTTAAAAAGGTGAGTATACACACTCCTTTTTACCTCAAAAAAGGTGATTAGTCAAGAGATCATATATGCTAATTCCAGTTTCCATGGGAATTTGAAGGCACAGATTTGGATTGAACATTATTTCTTGAAGGTATCTAATGTGCTCATTCATTTTGGACTATAATTAATTCCTAGCCATTGAGTTCAAGATTGAGGAAGGTCTTCTAAAAGCAAGAAAAAATTTAATGTTTCTCCATACAAACTTATCTACATAGTAAGATGAGAATACAAGTTACTAAAAGTGGTGTAGCTGAATTTCTGCTTCCAGTCAAGAATGGAATTTACCCTCTCACCTTAAGTAACTAAAACACCAGGAAAATATATGTAAAACAATGGTTTTTTAGACACTGAACAATAGGCAGCACAGAACAGTCATCCCTAAGTGAAGGGAAACAAGGCCTACAATTGTCCCAATATTCTCCCTGGAGAAAATCTCCAGACAAAAGTTCAGGAAAGAGAAATTAAAACAAAATTCAGCAGTTTCTCTGAGTTAAAGTGACAGGATTTAGAATTTGAGGGGGTCAAACCATGTACAGTTCATGGCACAGAGTACTGTATAGGAGAGAAGAGCATAAATAGAAAATTATGGAAGTATACAGGAGGATTTTCCTGATGTCTTTGGTTGTCAGTCCACATGTATGATGAAACTACCGAGGCCAGAGAAATAACCAACAGAAAGCAGCAGAGCCAGATAAAGTTTATGTTTCCACCAACCAGAGTGAATCTCATAAGATACAGGGGATTGAGTGGTATATTCAGAAGTAAGACCAACTTAGAACTGGACTAGAAGTTTCTAGTCCCAGAAATATAATGTATATAACCAAGAGAAAAATCAGTCAATACAAACAGACAAACGATATCAGTGAGAGAATTAGTAGACAAGAACATTAAAACCACTATTTAAAATATTTTCATGTGTTCCAAATGTGATGAAAACATGAGCAAGACATAGAAGGATTTTAAAAAAATCTAAGTTGAATACATAAATAATACTATGTCTATGAAAATAATATACTGAATGGGGATAATAGCTAAGACACTGAAGAAAATATTTTTGGATTTAAAGACATACTAATAAAACAACACAAAATGAATATGAGAGGGAAAAAAACTGAAAAGGAAAACAGAATCAGTGAGCTGTTGACCACATCAAGCAACATAACACAAGTCTAGTTAGGATCCAAGAAGGAGAGTAGATAGATAGAGAAGAAATATTTGAATAGTGGTCAAAAATTTTATAAAATTAATGAGATCTTTAAATCCACAAATCAAAGAATCATTATGAACCCCAAGAAGAAAAAGGAGGAGTAAGAAGAGAAGAGGGAAACCATTCCAAGAGCAATTAACATAAAATTTCCTAAAACCAGTAATAAAGAGAAAAATACTAAAAACAGCCAGGGAAAAAAGAAACATTGTATACAGAGGAAGAAAGAAGGTCAGCAAATATTTCATCAGAAAACACAGGAAGCCAGAAGTTTTAAAAGTCCATAATGCACAAGAAAGTGGTATGAGCTGGAAATTTGGATTTACACAATGACATAAAGATTACATAAAATGGTAAATATGGCTTCCCAGGTGGCTCAGTGGTAAAAGAATCCACCTGCCAGTGCAGGTGTCACAGGAGACCAGAATTTGATCCCTGGGTCAGGAAAATCCCCTGTAGGAGGAAATAGCAACCCACTCCAGTATTCTTGCCTGGAGAATCCCATGGACAGAGGAGCCTGGTGGGCTACAGCCCATAGGGTCACAAAGAGTCAGACCCAACTGAGCATACACACATGCACACAGATGGGTAAATGTTAGTTTTTTTTTTCTTTTAAATTTCTTTACAATATACTTAGCTTTTTAAGGGGAAAATAACCACAATGAATTACAGGTTTTATAACACTCATAGAACCCTAGGATAAAGATGGGGAAGGGGTAGAAGCAAGTATGCTTTTGTGAGGTTCTTATATCCTGTAGTATAATAATACTTGTAGTATAATAATACTTGAAGGTAGACTGTGATGAGGTAAACATATATATTATAAACCTTAGAACTTCTACAAAATAAAAACAAAAGATAAGACAGCACAAAATAAGGAAGAACTAGCGATGGGATATGTAGAAAACAATAGCAAGATGGAAATTTTAAATACAAACACATTTTTAAAAATCACATTAAATGTCAATAGTCCAAACAATTACAAAACTGTTAGAAAGGATAAAAATTCTATGTTCTCCATAAGAAAACCCCCTTAAAAAATAAAGACACAAGAAAAAAGTCAAAGAATAGACAAATACTGTATTATCACAAATTAAAGGAATACTGGATTGGTTATATAAATATCAGAGTAGATTTTAGACTATAGAATTTTAAGAGGGCTAAAGAGTATTACTTTCTAATAATGAAGTGATCAGTTTTTCAAGAAGGTATGCTAATTCTAAAGGCTGTGCACCTACTAATAGAGCTTCAAAATACATGAAGCAAAAGCTGACAGAATTAAAAGAAATAAATCCACAGTTGTAATCAGAAATTTCAACATCTCTCTTTCAATGATTATTAGAACCCTTGAAAATAGTATCCAACCTGTTCGTCCAGCCACCAGCGGCAGTGTACACTTCCTTTTCCAGTGTATATAGAACATTTACCAAGATAGACTGTGCTTTGTGCCATAAAACAAGTGTCAGAAAACTTTAAAGCATTGAAATTTTACAAACTATATTTTTTTAACCATGATAGAAATTAATCAGAAATCAGAGAGATATCTGGAAAATCCCCAAGTATTTGGAGATCAAGCATAACACATCTAAACAAACTTCTAACACAAAGACATCAGAAGGGGATTTAAAAGGTTTTTGAGTTGAGTGAAAACGGAAGCATATCAAAATTTGTGCTATGCAGCTATGAAGCAATGCCTAGAGAGAATTTTTGGCTTCTATTAGATAAGTCATTTCAGTCACTCAGTCGTGTCCAACTCTTTGCAACCCCATAGACTCCAGCACACCAGGCTTCTCTGTCCATCACCAACTCCCAGAGCTTGCTCAAACTCACATCCATCGAGTCAGTGATGCCATCCAACCATCTCATCCTCTGTCATCCCCTTCTCTTCCCACCTTCAGTCTTTCTCAGCATCAGGGTCTTTTCCAGTGAGACGGTTCTTCGCATCAGGTAGCCACAGTATTGGAGTTTCCGCTTCAGCATCAGTCCTTCCAATGAATATTCAGGGCTGATCTCCTTTAGGATGGAGTGACTGAATCTCCATGCAGTCCAAGGGACTCTCAAAAGTCTTCTCCAACACCACAGTTCAAAAGTATCAATTCTTTGGCACTCAGCTTTCTTTATAGTACAACTCTCACATCCATACATGACTACTAGAAAAACCATAGCTTTGACTAGACCTTTGTTGGTGAAATAATGTCTCTGCTTTTTTTTTTTAATTTATTGATTTTTTTTAATTGAAGGATAATTGCTTTACAGAATTTTGTTGTTTTCTGTCAAACCTCAACATGAATCAGCCATAGGTATACATATATCCCCTCCCTTTTGAACCTCCCTCCCATCTCACCCCTCTAGATTGATACGAGCCCCTGTTTGAGTTTCCTGAGCCATACAGCAAATTCCCGTTGGCGATCTATTTTACATATGGTAATGTAAGTTTCCATGTTACACTTTCCATACATCTCACCCTCTCCTCCCCTCTCCCCATGTCCATAAGTCTGTTTTCTATGTCTGTTTCTCCACTGCTGCCCTGTAAATAAATTCTTCAGTACCATTTTTCTAGATTCCATATATATGTATTACAGTACACTATTTATCTCTTTCTGACTTACTTCACTTTGTATAATAGGCTCTAGGTTCATTCACCTCATTAGAACTGACTCAAATGCATTCCTTTCTAATATGCTGTCTAGGTTGGTCATAGCTTTTCTTCCAAGGAGCAAGTGTCTTTTAATTTCATGGCTGCAGTCACCATCTGCAGTGATTTTGGAGCTCCCCCAAAATAAAGTCTCTCACTGTTTCCATTGTTTCCCCATCTGCTTGCTATGAAGTGATGGGACCAGATGCCATGATTTTTTGAATGTTGAGGTTTTTTTATATATATATAAATTTATTTATTTTAATTGGAGGTTAATTACTTTACAATATTGTATTGGTTTTGCCATACATCAACATGTATCCGCCACAGGTATACACGTGTTCCCCATCCTGAACCCCTCTCCCTCCTCCCTCCCTGTACCATCCCTCTGGGTCATCCCAGTGCACCAGCCCCAAGCATCCAGTATCATGCACTGAACCTGGGCTGGCAACTCGTTTCATATATGATATTATATGTTTCAATGCCATTCTCCCAAATCATCCCACCCTCTCCCTCTCCCACAGAGTCCAAAAGACTGTTCTATACATCTGTGTCTCTTTTGTTGTCTCGCATACAAGCCAGCATTTTTACTCTTTCACTTTCATTAAGAGGCTCTTTAGTTATTCTTTGCTTTCTGCCATCTGCATATCTGAGATTATATTTCTCCTGGCAATCTTGATTCCATCTTGTGCTTCATCCAGCCCAGCATTTTGCATGATGTACTCTGCATATAAGTTAAATAACAGAGTGACAATATACAACCTTGACATACTCTTTTCCCAATTTGGAACCAGCCTGTTGTTCCATGTCCGGTTCTAACTGTTGCTTCTTGACCTGCATACAGATTTCTCAGGAAACACGTATAAGTATAAATGTTTAAAGTCAAATAGCTAAAATTGTACCTTAAGAAACTTAAAGAGAAAAAAACTCCAAATAATGAGATATAGTAATGATCAGTGCAGAAATCATCGAAATGGCAAATGTGAACATTAGAGAAGACTTATAACCAAAAGAAAAAGAACAAAAGAAAGAGAGAGGAGAGACACACTACCAATATCAGAAATGGGAGAGGTTACATCATTATAAATGCTGCTGCTGCGGCTGCTGCTAAGTCGCTTCAGTCATGTCCGACTCTGTAGGACCCCATAGGCGGCAGCCCACCAGGCTCCCTCGTCCCTGGGATTCTCCAGGCAAGAACACTGGAGTGGGTGCCATTTCCTTCTCCAATGTGTGAAAGTGAAAAGTAAAAGTGAAATCACTGAGTTGTGTCCAACTTTCAGAGACCCCATGGACTGTAGCCCACCAGGCTCCTCCGTCTATGGGATTTTCCAGGCAAGAGTACTGGAGTGGGGTGCCATTGCCTTCTCTGTTATAATGCTACAGATGGTCAAAGAGTAGTAAGTAAATACTATGATCATCTTTATCCTGGCACTGTTTTATTAGAGTAAAACTTTAATCTATCTTGCCTAAGCCTGATGGACAGGGCTCAGATAATTATGCTTAATGGCTATCTCCATTGAATATAGATATATATTATAGAATATAGAATATAGCTATATGTAAGTTAGAAATGTATATCCTTTTGAAAACTTTATATGGTTTTTATTAAAGATATAAATGCAAAAAAAAAGATATAAATGCTACAGCTTTTTTTTTTAATTTTAGGTATGTATCAATTTTTAAAGCAACTGTAAAAGATGACATGCAAAAATTTAAAACTGCGATGAAAACTATGGGACCAGCAAAACTTGAAGTACCTTCTCCAAAGAATTTCCTGAAGAAACATTCAAAGGAAAAAATTCTACCACCCAGTAGGTTTTATCACTTTTTAATTTTAAAAGTGTTTACGGGTAATTTAACTAAAATTATCTGTGAATATTAAATGTTCACAGTAATAACAACTTTAGCTCATATTAAACAGAATTTTAGAGTCTAGGAGAAAGCAGAAATCAGGAATATAGTACGTCCACCGTAGTATTCCTAGCAGCATTATTTAGCCAAGACATGGAAGCAACCTAAGTGCCCATCAGCAGATTAATGGATAAAGAAGTTGTAGTATATGTATACAATGGAATACTGCTGCTGCTGCCGCCAAGTGGCTTCAGTTGTGTCCAACCCTGTGCGACCCCATAGACGGCAGCCCACTCAACCATAAAAAAAGAATGAACTATTGCCATTTGCAGCAACATGGATGGACTTGGAGGGTATTATACGAAGGGAAATAAGTCAGACAAAGATGTAAACTTTTTGATATGACATATATGGAATATAAAAGAAAACAAACTGGTAAATAAAACAAAAAAGAAGCAAACACAGAATAAACTAGTGGTTACCAGTGGGGAGAGGGAAAAAGAGAAGCAATAAAATAGGGGATTAAGAGGTTCAAATTATTATGTATAAAATAAGATACAATGATATATTGTATAACAAGTGATATAGTCAGATTTTATAGTAATTATAAATGGAGTATAACCTTTAAAAATCCTGAATCACTGTATTGTACACGTGTTACTTATAAAATATTACAAATCCACTACAATGAAAAAATGTATTTTAAAAAATTCTCAAGACACCACTATGTAGAAGAAGAGAGTAGAGAATGCTAAATTTCCTCCCCCAAAGACTTTCCTTTTGAAGGTGCAAGCATCTTGAACTACATCTTGGACTATATGATAAAGCCCCACCTCGAGCAGCACCCACCATCTTCAGATCTAGCCATATGACATCAATAACAAGCAACAATTACAAGAGTTCTAAACCCCAAATGAGCAAAATTGCTTGGCCTCTAAACCTTATCTAGTCTGTTTTCCAGGAAATGAAAATACAACCATTGCTATCAGTTGTCAAAGCAATGACCAGTCTCATTTTAGCTTTGAGTATGGGGCTTTAAATTTCTCAGATCTCGAAGACCATTAGGACAATGAAAGAACTGGATGTAATGGAAGAGGCTTCCTGAATGAGAATCAGTTTCTTGGGCATGCTACCTGTGCAGCCACACTGGGCCCCATGCTTCAAAGGACCCCACACTTGGTTTAATGCTCTGCTTTTGTAATCTTGAAATTCCTAATAACTTTTTATCAAGGAGTCCCACATTTTCCTCTTGTGCTGGGCCTCACAAATGATGTAGTCAGTTGTGGTCATAGAGCATATGGATACTGGGGGAAAGGCCATCAGAAAAGTGGAGAATAGATGAAAAAGGATTTGTGACAAGTGTGCATGAAGCAGCTTCTTCCCATCTTGAGTATGTCTTCCCTGCTGGTTTTGGATAATAAACACAAGAGGGCAATGAGTCTATGTCTTTTAAAAAGTTAGCCTCTTCCCATCTTCTTGGAGCAAAGAACTAACACAGTATGTCAAGCCCAATGAGGGTATCACCTTTTGACAAAAGTGTAACTCCTTCTCCCTATGGCAATGGTTTGTGTCCCACAATCCTCTCATGTGCCATGATAAAGGATGAGGGCATTATTAGGAAAGATGGAAGAAGCAAGTATGAAAATACAATATTAACGTTTAAATTCAGGTCTTTGAAAGTCTCTTGTCTTTTCCTCAAGTGTTATTTTGCAATGCACAACCGCTCGAGAATGCTGCTGCTGCTGCTGCTAAGTTGCTTCAGTTGTGTCCGACTCTGTGCGACCCCATGGACGGCAGCCCACCAGGCTCCGCCATCCCTGGGATTCTCCAGGCAAGAACACTGGAGTGGGTTGCCATTTCCTTCTCCAATGCATGAAAGTGAAAAATGAAAGTAAAGTCACTGAGTCATGTCCAACTCTCAGCGACCCCATGGACTGCAGCCTACCAGACTCCTCCGTCCATAGGATTTTCCAGGCAAGAGTATTGGAGTGGGGTGCCATTGCCTTCTCCACGAGAATACTGGAAAATCTTAAAATAGAATTTAATTCCTTAAGTGCCTTAGGACCAGTGATATTACTTGGGTCCTTATGAATATTCACCAAAGTTAAGCATATTACATAGAACAACTACCAAACTGTAAACCCTAAGTTTCAAATAAGAAAAAAGAGATGAAGTCTGTCTCTCCTCTTATAAACATTATAAGATAGTTCACTTCATTTCAGTCGCTCAGTCGTGTCCAGCTCTTTGTGACTCCATGAACTGCAGCACGCCAGGCCTCCCTGTCCATCACCAACTCCCAGAGTTCACCCAAACCCATGTCCATTGCGTCAGTGATGCCATCCACCATCTCATCCTCTGTCGTCCCCTTCTCCTCCTGCCTTCAATCTTTTCCAACATCAGGGTCTTTTCAAATGAGTCAGCTCTTTGCATCAGGTTGCCAAAGTATTGGAGTTTCAGCTTTAACATCAGTCCTTCCAATGAACACCCAGGACTCATCTCCTTTAGGATGGACTGGTTGGATCTCCTTGCAGTCCAAGGGACTCTCAAGAGTCTTCTCCAACACCACAGTTCAAAACCATCAGTTCTTTGGCGCTCAGCTTTCTTTATAGTCCAACTCTCCCATCCATACATGACCACTGGTAAAACCATGACTAGCCTTGACTAGACGGACCTTTGTTGACAAAGTAATGTATCTGCTTTTTAATATGCTATCTAGGTTGGTCATAACTTTTCTTCCAAGGAGTAAGCATCTTTTAATTTCATGGCTGCAGTCATCAACTGCAGTGATTTTGGAGCCCCAGAAAATAAAGTCAGCCACTGTTTCCACTGTTTCCCCATCTATTTCCCATGAAGTGATGGGACCGGATGCCATGATCTTCGTTTTCTGAATTTGAGCTTTAAGCCAACTTTTTCACTCTCCCCCTTCACTTTCGTCCCTTTCATCAAGAGGCTTTTTAGTTCTTCTCACTTTCTGCCATAAGGATGGTGTCATCTGCATATCTGAGGTTATTGATATTTCTCCTGGCAATCTTGATTCCAGCTTGTGCTTCTTCCAGTCCAGCATTTCTCATGATGTACTCTGCATAGAAGTTAAATAAGCAGGGTGACAATATACAGCCTTGAAGTACTCCTTGTCTTATTTGGAACCAGTCTGTTGTTCCATGTCCAGTTCTAACTCTTGCTTCCTGACCTGCATATAGGTTTCTCAAGAGGCAGGTCAGGTGGTCTGGTATTCCTATCTCTTTCAGAATTTTCCACAGTTTATTGTGATCCACAAAGTCAAAGTCTTTGGCATAGTCAATAAAGCAGAAATAGATGTTTTTCTGGAACTCTCTTGCTTTTTCCATGATCCAGCAGATATTGGCAATTTGATCTCTGGTTCCTTTGCCTTTTCTAAAAACAGCTTGAACATCTGGAAGTTCACGGTTCATGTATTGCTGAAGCCTGGCTTGGAAAATTTTGAGCATTACTTTACTAGCATGTGAGATGAGTGCAATTGAGTGGTAGTCTGGGGATTGTTTGGCATTGCCTTTCTTTGAGATTGGAATGAAAACTTATCTTTTCCAGTCCTGTGGCCACTGCTGAGTTTTCCAGATTTGCTGACATATTGAATGCAGCACTTTCATAGCATCATCTTTCAGGATTTGAAATAGCTTAACTGGAATTTTATCACCTCCACTAGCTTTGTTCATAGTGATGCTTCCTAAAGCCCACTTGACTTCACATTCCAGGATGTCTGGCTCTAGGTGAGTGATCACACCATCGTGATTATCTAGGTCATGAAGATCTTTTTTGTATAGTTCTTCTGTGTATTCTTGCCACCTCTTCTTAATATCTTCTGCTTCTGTTAGGTCCATACCATTTCTGTCCTTTATTGAGCCCATCTTTGCATGAAATGTTATGAGGTAAAACAAACACAAAAATTCATTGGCCTTAAGAATAAAAAATTTGGGGTTTTGCAAGAGCTTTAAAGGTCCATCAAAATAAGATAAAATAAAAGCCCATGCAGTGAAACAACGTTTTCATAGGCCAAACAGCTACCAGTCTCTTTGTGCATATGCTGCCATTTTGAACACAGTAACTTGCTAGACACACTGAAAAATACCTACCAGGTATATGAACATTTCTCTGAATTCAAGTAGTGGAACATCTGCGTGACTACAAGACCCTGTTGATATTGCCATTTTGTTATAGCCTAAAGTGAAAAGTGAAAGTCAAAGTCACTCAGTCGTGTCTGACTCTTTGCCACTCCATGGACTATACAGTCCCTGGAATTCTCCAGGCCAGAAAACTGGAGTGAGTAGCTATTCCCTTCTCCATGGATCTACCCACCCCAGGGATCGAATCTCCCACACTGCAGGTGGATTCTTTACCAGCTGAGCTACCAGGGGAGCCCAAGAATACTAGAGTGGGTAGCCTAATCGTTCTCCAGCAGTTCTTCCTGACCCAGGATTTGAACCAGAGTCTCCTGCATTGTAGGTGGATTCTTTACCATCTGAGCTACCAGGGAAGCCTAGAAAGAAACCAAATCATTTGGCTTTCAGATTTGGCAGTTAATTGTAGTCGTAGAGAATATAGGTATCAGGGGGAATAATTTGTGATTAGACATCCTCATCCCTTTTTCCAAACCTGCCCCCATTATCTGCAAAGAGTCAAACATGCCTGAGCAACTAATCAGAGCCCCATTGCCATCCTCCACTCTCGGGTTGATAGACGAGATGATGCTTAGGTAGGTACACCATACAGTAAGATGGGGGTAGGCTTTAGGCTTCATGCAGCACACAACCACAAAGCAATATTTATAATTTACTTACTCAACTAGGAATGAGTGATCAGTCTTCCTAAACTGTTGCTTTATTTTCTGAGAATTCACTTTTGCCTCTTAAATACATTTCTAAAGCTATAGTTAAGGAAGTCATCTGCATGTACTTTCAACTCATAATTAAATTTGGCTTCTAAATATTTCTCATGTGAACTTATAAAAGCCTCTGGTTTTGAATTGAAAGAGACACGTGTACCCCAATGTTCATCGCAGCACTGTTTACAAGAGCCAGGAGATGGAAGCAACCTAGATGTCCATCGGCAGATGAAGGGATAAGAAAGTTGTGGTACATATACACAATGGAATATTACTCAGCTATTAAAAAGAATGTATTTGAATCAGTTCTAATGAAGTGGATGAAACTGGAGCCTATTATACAGAGTAAAGTAAGTCAGAAAGAAAAACACCAATACAGTATATTAACACATATATATGGAATTTAGAAAGATGATAACAATGACCCTGTATGTGAGACAGGAAAAGAGACACAGATGTAAAGAACAGATTTTTGGACTCTGTGGGAGAAGGCAAGGGTGGGATGATTTGAGAGAATAGCATTGAAACATGTATATTATCATATGTGAAAACGATCGCCAGTCCAGGTTCAATGCATGAGACAGGGTGCTCAGGGCTAGTGCACTGGGAAGACCCTGAGGGATGGTATGGGGAGGGAGGGGGGAGGGGGCTTCAGGATGGGGAACACATGTACACCCATGGCTGATTCATGTCAGTGTATGGCAAAAACCACTACAATATTGTAAAGTAATTAGCCTCCAATTAAAACAAATAAATTAATTTTTTAAAAAAGCCTCTGGTTTTTAGGCAACCTGGTTATACCATCCTTACTTGGGTATGTTTAGTAGATGGGAAATATTTGGGTTGTAACATGTTTGTTCTCTGCTCCAGGCTTTGTAAGAATTCCACAATTCAATTTCTGACCATGTTCACAACATCTCAGTAGTATGTTAAATAGGAAGAAGATAACTGTTTTTGTAGGTCAAGAACAAGAAACAATTTTACGTATTGTTCAAGCAAATATATACATCGTAGTCTACATATTACATTTTTTTCATCCCCCACTGTCATGTAAACTCCATGAGAAAGGGGACTTTGTCTCTTTCGTTCACTGCTGTACCCACAGTTCCTAGAGCACTCCCTGGGAACATAGTAAGTATTCAGCAAAAACATATTGCATGAATTAATGACTAATTGACTATTGAAAACTTCCTTTATAATGTTTGTGGAGGGGTATAGAATTATCAGGGGTACATTGGATTGCTAGGGCTGCTACCCTAACAAGTATGTACGTGTTAAGTTGCTTCAGTCATGTCCGACTCTTTGAGACCCTATGGACTGTAGCCCTCCAGGCGCCTCTGTGCATGGAACTCTCCAGGCAAGAATACTGGAGTGGGCTGCCATTTCCTTCTCCAGGGCATCTTCCCAACCCAGATCGAACCTGTGTCTCTTACTGTCTCCGGCATTAGCAGGTGGAGTCTTTACCACTAGTGCCACTTGGAAAGCCCCATGGAGTAGCTTAAGTAGAAATTTATTTTGTCACAATTCTGAGAGCTAGATCCAAGATCAGGGTGTTTCCTGGAATTATGTGAGAGTCCAGTGGTTAGGACTCTGTGCGTCCATTGCAGGGATTATGGGTTCAATCCCTGGTCAGAGAAACAAACCCCACATGCCTCAAGGTGCAGCCCCAAAACAAACAAACAAAAACACCATCAGGACATTTCCAGGGTTCATTTCTTCTGAGACCTCTCTTCTTGGCTTATAGATGGCTGTCTTCTCTGTGTCTTCACATGGTCTTCCTTCTGTGTTTGTGTCCAAATTTCCTCCTTTTATAAGGAGATCATGCATATTTGATTAGGGCTCACCCTAATGACTTCATTTTAACTTAAGTCCCTCTTTAAAACTATGTCCAACTACAGTACCATTCTGAAGTACTGGGCTTTAGGGCTTCAGCATATGAATATGGTGGTCAGGACACAATTCAGCCCATAACAAGAGATCAATCCATTTCATAGACTTTTAATAATAAAATATTGTTTTTTTCTTATGGTAAAAGTTATATAAAATGATTTAAAAGTTCAAACAGTACAGAAATGAATAAAGACAAAGTACCTAGTAGTTGTGTGTGGGGTTAAGATTTGAGTAAGGTTTTGTCAAGATAGTTGTTGCCTTTGGTTCTGGGAAATAAAATGTAATTATTTTACATTTTAGCTTTTTGATAAACCACTTCTATGTGGCTGTATCAAAACAGGTGAGTCAGAATGGTCAAGTCAAAGAGGCTATGTAAGAACAGCCAGTTTCATCTGCTGCTAATTGAGAGAATGTGGAATAGAGAAATAAGGTAAACTCTGGATAGTAGTTATTTAAGGAAGTGAAATGTAATCAGCGAGGAGTGAATAGGAAACCTCAACAGTATTGGTAATCTTTATTTCTTAAGCAGCATGTTGGATGCACAGCTATTACATGATTTTTATGCCTTGTAATAATAATCAATGATAATCATTGTAATGATAATCTGCAAAAAATTTCACAGATTCTTGGACTTTCAATACATCAAATTTGATTTCTTTCCTCTGAAAATGATTATTCATAATATTGAAAGTACTCAGAAAAACATTTTCATGTTTCTTTGAACTTTTTCAATGGGCAAACTGAATATTTGTTGAAATCTTTATAAGAAAATATTTTCATAATAGCTAATAAAAATGTATTAGCTCACATATGATTTAGGGGGTTTATTTTCTTCCCTTAGATTTTTATATTGTTCTTCAACATATTGATTATTTCACATTTAATATTTTTCATTTATGATTACTGATTTTTACCTTAAATATTTGAATATATTTTTAATACAACTCTAATATACTAATGGTAAAATATCTGGATGTTATAAATAGTACTGAGTAGACATGTTTATGGTTTAACATTAACAATGGAAATGTTATGTCTAACAGAAAAAAAGTTTGAATGGAATGACCGCAGAAAGCCACCTGTGCCATTGAGGACTGACCATCCAGTCATGGGAATACAGAGTGAAAAAAATTTTATAAATACAAATGCAGCTGATGTCATTATGGGAGTGGCTAAAAAGCCTAAACCAATTTATGTTGACAAAAGAACTGGAGACAAGCATGACCTTGAAACTTCAGGACTGGTTCCAAAGTACATCAATAAAAAGGTAGCCTTATGATATATTAATAAAATCTGATATGTATAAAATAGATAACTAGTGAGAACCTCCTGTATAGCACAGAGAACTTGACTTGATGCTCTGTGGTGACCTAATGGGAAGGAAATCCCCAAAAGAGGGGATATATGTAAACACATAGCTGATTCACTTTGCTGTATGACAGAAACTAACACAACATTGCAAAGCAACTATACTCCAATAAAAACTTGTTTTAAAATTAAGTAGTATTGTGGATATCAGCACAGTATTATAAAGCAATTACCTTCTAATAAAAATTTATAAAAATAATAGAGAAAGAAAATAGAAAAAAAAATTTTAATTCAAGGTGAAGATTTGGCATAGATTGATTTATCACTCAACTAGCTAGTTAGCTCTTAAGAGTTAGCTTTTAGCTAGCTGAAGCTAATGTACATGAAAAACAATGAACAAATTCACTGAACTTGGTTATTTATAAGATAATTATCATTTGTTTATATCTTTGTCACATATGCCTATCAATTAAGATGGCAATTTCATGTATATACTTTACTGACTTTGTCTACAGAGACCCAGACTCAGTATTTCACATAGTGCTGCCTCTAATTTAAAGTATTAGCAGTATTTCAAGATGATAATGCTTCTTCGCATTAAAAACCTCTTCACAGTTATGGTTCAGTAATTTCACCTTTTTCTCCTATTACTGCAATAGTCCATCTTAGCTTCCAAAAGAGAGCTTTCACAGGGTGACCAGCTATCCAACTGTCTGGGACTAAGGTTTCCCCAACATGCAGGGCTTTCAGTGCTAAAACCAGAATGGGGAAAAGTTTCAAGTAATAAAGTGTTATATAATTGAGTACCGTAATTTTTAAAAAGACCTGATATTCAAATTATTCATAAAGATTCTATTATTACTAATGGTGCTTTCTGACAAACTAATGGTTACCAGTGGGGAGTGGAAAAGTAGAAGGGATTAAGAGGTACAAATTAGCATGGATAAAATAAATAAGCTACTAGGATATATTAAACAAGTAAGCTACAAGGGAAATATAGCCAACATTTTTAACAGCTTTAAATGGTGTTATAACCTATAATCTATGAACATTTTGAACCACTATGTTGTACACCTAAAACTGATATACTATTGTAAATCACCTTTACTTCAATTAAAAAAAAACAGTTCTCTCACTGAACAGATTATCTAGATTGTCAATTCTCATTCCCCTGAAGTCTGCGTTTGGTCCAAATTTAGTATGGTGAAAGTACGGAGAATTTGGAATGAACAACATGTAGTTTAGTAAAGGGAAACTATAGTTGTTTTTCTTAATTTCAATTATTAGTATACTTAAGAATTATAACAAGCATTCTCTAAAAGATATTCATTTTTGGTGAGGTGGAATTGTCGCTAGAAGCACAGTCATTATTGTAAATCTGGAAAGAATAACCTTTCAGAAGATTCTAGGATTTAGTTACTAGTTTACAGTATCTTGGGCTTCCGTGGTGGCTCAGATGGTAAAGAATCTGCCCACAGTGTGGGAGACCTGGAGTCGATCCCTGGGTTAGGAAGATCCCCTGGAGGAGGGCAAGGCAACTCACTTCAGTCTTCTTGCCTGGGAAATCCCATGGACTGTATAGTCCATGGGGTCGCAAAGAGTCGGACATGACTGAGTGGCTTTCACTTTCACTTTCTTTCACTTTACATTATCTTTGTAACAGAATGAGGGAAATGAAGAGGAAAACAACGTTAGAACTGTCCATCCTATCAGTGTAGTGTAAATAATTCACAGTACTATTTCAGTTTGAATATATTCACTTGTGTTTGGAGTAAAACAGACCTTGAAAGTATTGAACAACAATCTAGTCTTTTCAGGACCTTCATTTCTATCTGAAAAGGTGCTTATCAGATAAGCATATGATTTCATTGGTGAAAATTATAGAAGCAGGTGTTTAGCTGTTTAAATGTAGAAGTTTAAAGCTTAAAAAACTTATGAAAAGTGCCTTACATGAAACCTGTTTTATTTTGCATGTTTATGAAACACAAAAATGCTGGAAACACACATAGTATGAGTACAAAATTCTAAGGAATAGTAATGCATAATAATGAGCATGCTCAGTCACTCAGTCATGTCTAAGTCTTTGTGACTCCATGGACTCTAGCCTGCCAGGCTCCTCTGTCCATGGGATTCTCCAGGGAAGAATACTGGAGTGGGCTGCCATTTCTTTCTCCAGTACATAATATAACGTGTGCGTGCTCAGTTGCTTCAGTAGTGTCCGATTCTTTGTGACCTTGTGGACCATAACCCACCAGCCTCCTCTCTGTCCATGGGATTCTTCAGGCAAGAACACTGGAGTGGGTTGCCATGGCCTCCTTCAGGGGATCTTCCCAAGCCATGGATTGAACCCACATCTCCTGTGGCTCCAGCCTTGTAGGCAGATTCTTTACCTCTGAACTACCGGGGAAGCCTATGCTTAATAATAACTTGTGGCAAAAAAGAAAGGAAAGGAAGAAGGAAGAGTAAAAAGGAAATTGTAATAGTGATTGTTGAGGAGCTTGCATTAAGTTCATCCAGTGATCCACCATGATGAATCCAATGCCTGTTCACAATCAAAACAGGAGCCTCAAGGCCGTTGTTAGAGAAAAACTGCTTAGTCCCTGAAAAACCCCTGATGCTTAGTTGGCTCAGACACCTCAGTAGGAGTCTAGGAGTTGGCAGCACATGACAATGAAGATTTCAAGCTTTTCTCTGATACTTCCTCCTTCTATGGCCCCTGGAGGCTGCTCAGACTTCCTGTCCCATAGGGTGTGGAAAAGCAGAAATTTCTTTCCCCTGGCTTTTTAAAACCATTTCCACCATTATTTCTCCACCATCTCCCAAACACACACAAAACACCCCTTCTCCTTTGATGATCATGCTGTGTGTCCCTCCTCCTCATGGCTGCATTCTGTGTAAGCTGCCCACTTCGATACATTTTCTGCCTTGAACAGGAAATTGAGTCTCCATCACAGAGACAGAAAATGCTAGGTTAGTCTACCTGAGCTTGTCTACCAAGCAATGCAGATTCTCTGCTCCTAGTACTACTCTTGGTGGCTAAGCAGTCAGAGCTCAGGAAGGACTAACTCAACTTACTTTCCACTTACCAGAGTTAAGTTTTAAAATCTATTATTGTTAAGTGAGACAGTAGGTCCTTTTTAGGGCAATGCTACTTTTTAAAAATGAGCGAACCTCATGTTTTAGTTCCAAGTAAAGTATTGTGTGCCTATTTGTGCCATGAGGGCAATTTGTGTTAGCACAGTGAACCATGGATGTTGGCCTGAGTTATACAGAGATAATAGTAAGACAGCATTTCAAATTCTAACTCTGCCACTTACTTAACTCCATGATTTTTTTTAAACAAGTTATTAGATTTATCACAGCATTGTGAGGATTAAATGATATAAAATATGTTAAGCACTTGACACAATACCTGGCACCTACTAAAAATTCAGTGATGAGTGGCTATTATAATATATGCAATTATTAATAGTAATAGTATGCATTAGCTCTCAATGATCCAGCACATGAGAATATTTCAGATCTCTGCAGCTTTTCCTCATCTGCGAGGTGGTTCTTTTTCTTAAACAGAACATGCCAAATATAATCTCTTGTGATGACACAGAATCATCATTATGAACCTCACTGATTGTACTGAGCCGAAAAGAGGTGTTGCCCTCAGTGTTTCCTGAAGTGGACTGAACTGGTTACCATTGAACTAATTTACCCAGAGTACTAATAACTAAATGCTCAGAGTACTGAGCTCTTAGAGTTTATTGGTATAGTGCTTTGCAACTTTCCAGAGCACATTTATATTAATAGCTAAGGTTTCTATCCCTTGTTCAGTCAGGATTAGGTTGGGTTATGCTGTGGCTAACAAATAACCCCCAAATTTAAGTAACTAAAAGTAACTAAGTTTTAGTGCTTCCTTGTGCTTCATGTCCTTTGAGGGTTGCTGGGAGCTCTACTTCCGATCCTCATTCCAGGACCCAGCAACCCAAAGCATACCAGAGAGAAAAAGAACATCATCATACCAGAGAGAAAAAGAACATGGCAAGTCACCCATTAGTTCATAAGATTCAAAAAGGACAGAAGTTACTTGCACTCGCACGCATGCAGTAATGCTGGTCACATGGCTACATCTTAATTGAAAGGGGAGCAGGGAAGTATTGCCTCCAAGAAGAAGAACCAGGATATTTGTGCATAGTTTCAATGACTCATATCTCTCAACAGCTGCTTCCTCAGAGAGATCTGCCCTGACATTTTATCTCAGTTAGCTCTCATGACTCTCTTTCTTCTTACTGTATTTATAGATATTATTTTGTAATCTCTTTTTGATAAGCTTTTCTCCCCACAGAAAACACATTCTATGAGGACAGAAACTGCCTTTCTTATTCACTAGTGTAGCTACCATCAAGTACATCCTCAAATAGTTTTTTTGGAGAATGAACAGGGAGTAGTTCTGTGTCTCTGCACAGTGGTAGCAACACATTCACTAACTTAAAAGAATCACAGCTGATTGCTTCACTGTCAGTCCTTATAAGCAGCCCAGGAGCCTAAAATTGTATTTTGTATTTCCAAAAACAACCTTAGGGGTCTAAGTCATTTTTTTTCTTAAAGCAGATGTGTCTAGTAGTTTTAAGGGTCTGTTTTTACAATGCATTAGAAGCATTTATCTTTTTAAAAAAAAAAACAAAGTTATGCAAAAGAGACCTCAAGATAAAAGCTACCCAATAGGAAAAAAAAAATCACTGACTTGTCAATTTGCAGTGTTTTGAGCAACAGCTTTAAGTCTGTAACATTTCTTTTGCTCCTAATCTTTGCTTGGTATGCATATGTATATAAAGTAATTTTCAGGATTTTTTTTTTTCTGGAAAATCTTTATAAGGATTATGGTGTCACTCCTGAATATATATGTAAGCGAAACGAGGAAGTGAAGAAAGCCCAAGAAGAATACGATAACTATATCCAGGAAAACCTCAGGAAAGCAGCTATGAAAAGGCTATCTGATGAAGAAAGGGATGCGGTTCTGCAGGTAAGCGTTCTGTAATTCACGTCTGCGTGGAATTCTTTGGAACATTTCTGAAAGGAGGGCCTAACATCAATGATCAGGACTTTGATTTTTAAAATCAGAACACTGTCTTTTGGTTACAGTGACAATTACATGCAGCAAAGCTGTTTCTTTGGGAAGAGCAAAATGTTGTAATATAGGGATTGTTGAATAATAATTCTTTACTGACTGGGTGAGCTTCTGTTTTTTCCTGAGTAGTGTCATAAGAAAGTTCACCGTCTCCTTCAATAAATATGCATCAGTTCAGTTCAGTTCAGCTGCTCAGTTGTGTCCAGCTCTTTGCGACCCCATGAATGGCAGCACACCAGGCCTCCCTGTCTATCACCAACTCCCGGAGTCCACCCAAACCCATGTCCATCGAGTTGATGATGCCATCCAACCATCTCATCCTCTGTCGTCCCTTTCTCCTCCTGCCCTCAGTCTTTCCCAGCATCAGGGTCTTTTCCAATGAGTCAGCTCTTTGCATCAGGTGGCCAAAGTACTGGAGTTTCAGCTTCAGTATCAGTCCTTCCAATGAACACCCAGGACCGATCTCCTTTAGGATGGACTGGTTGGATCTCCTTGCAGTCCAAGGGACTCTCAAGAGTCTTCTCCAACACCACAGTTCAAAAGCATCAATTCTTCCGCACTCAGCTTTCTTTATAGTCCAACTCTTACATGAATATGCATAAATAAAGCAAAAAAGCATTTTTATTTCCATTCCCATGGCCCTGAATTTTTCAAAAATAATATTCATAAAATAGATATTTTTCACTAGGTGGAGCTGTAGAATAATTGAAACTGTCCTGTCCCTAGACCAATTTTTTTTTTCTTTCTTATAAGCAAATGTCTAGATTTTAAAATAACCAAGTGTTAGGTTTTACCTATGTTTTCTTTATTTTGACTAAAATAGACTTAAAGACACTTATGTTGGAGTTTTTAATGCAAGACTTTTATCTGAAGCATTTAAAATATTTGGGGGATATGAGCACAGTTGCTCAATCCTCTTTAGAGAATATTTAGTAAGCATCTACTTATATTCTTCTAGAGTCATCCTGTCTCTTATAGAGGTAAAAATAGTACTTTATTCCTTGTTTTGTTACTGTGAAAGTTTTCTACAAAACAATTTCTAGTGACGTTTTCAAAACAGAAAAAATATATTTTTACATTAATTTCTATTGAAAAATGGATTTATATGCTGTTATAAATTCTTAACATTTTATCAGTGTCATCATAATCATCAATAAACATTTTTTAAATACCTGTTCTGCATAGAGTATCATGCTAAGCCCCAAGGGTCATAAGATAAAATTTTTGCTCTGAATAATGTTGTGATTTAGTTGATGAGAGGTGCTCTGGATGTGTGTACATACAGAGATATGTGTCTATGTACAGATCATGCTTTATAAGGTTCCCAGGCATGAACATCCACTGCGAGATGTAGGTAGGTCTTTAGCTGGGCCTTAAACTGAAGAGTAAGAGAGTATCCCACGTGACAGGAGTGGCCTGAGGGCAGGAACCAAGTCTCTCTGTGGTCAGCAGTCTCTGCATTGTCTAACTTGGTGCCCAATGTAAACCCGGATGATTAATAATAGTGCGCTGGAAAGAAGGGAGGACAGGCAGGCAAGAAGGCTGGCAGACGCGGCTGCCTGTCACTTTCAGGAAGAGTCCTGCTCTTAGTTCCCTCCCTCCCTCCCTCTTTCTCTCCTTTCTTCCCTCCTCCTTTCTGACTCTGCCGTTCTTAAAACTTATGTGCTTTTGTGAAAGCCATTTTATATCTAAATAATGCTGAAAGATAGGGAAAGAGAGGAAGAACTTCCCTGGGAAGGAAAAGGCTCTTTGCTCAGGCACCTCCATAGTAGGTCAGCAACCCTTGGCTTCATAATGTGGTCATGCAATTTCTTTGCATACACTCTGACAGACAGTAGCTGACCCCACCTTGGATGCCTTATTAGCCTGAGTAGTGTAGCTACCATGGTAACAAAGCCACTGGCTCTGCTTCTAACAAACCTGAACACTGCTCCCTCCCCTGGTTTGGCTGCTTGTAGTTCTGTGACAATATGTTCACATGTCCCCGAGTAGGATTCATTCTGCTTGTTCTTTAGAATTACAGTCAGTCCCATTATCCAGGAAGGAATCATCTGGCCTAAAGATTCCAAACTTTTCATTTCCCAGGTGAGGATATAAAATGCAAATATATTAAGTGGGCTCTTTTGTTCATCCATCCATCCATTCATCCCCTGAACATCTACCATGTTCCAGGCCTTCTACCCAGCCCAAAGGATACTGTCGTGGTCCTTACTGTCAGGGAGCTTGGAGTTTGGTTTATAGTTGCCCTGGTTCACAAAATTAACAACTAGCTAAAGAGGGACAGCTTCCCTGGTGGCTCAGTGGTAAAGAATCCACCTGTCAATGTAGGAGATGCAGGTTTGATCCCTAAGTCGGTAAGATACCCTGGAGGAGGAAAGCTTGCCTGGAGAATCCCATGGACAGAGGAGCCTGACAGGCTACAGTCCGTGGGGTCACAAAGAGTCGGACAGAACTGAGCAACTAAACAACAGCAACAAAGAGGGACTAAAACTCACATCAGCCAGTTCCCAGGGAGGTGTTTTCTCACCACATAGCACACACGTGCATAGAGTATAACAGATGGAAGCTCTATCCACCAGGGATTCAGAAAACATGCTGGACAGGGATTCTGAAGCGAAGTTACAAAGGAGCTATTTACAGAGGTGAAGCAGCGCTAAGGGAGCCAGGGAGGAACACTGGGGCGCCCAGGGCTAGGAACGGTGGGAATCACCACCACGCTAGGCCGGAAAGGCAGGGTCTGGAGACAGCATTGCCAGAGCCAGGTGGGAGCCGGGGCCTGGAAGGGGGGTCCCTGACGGGCACTGTAGTCACAAGTGGAAGGGCCAGTCGTGTCCACGTGACATCGAGGGAGGGGGAAGAAATGCCCCAAACTCATTTTCCTCCCACCAGTGCCCTCCTTGGCTGAACTCAGGCAGCGGCTGGGGACAAACAATGGGGAAAGAGCAGCCCATAGGAATTCATACTCTCACCCCTAACCCCCACCACCTAGTTATAGAGCAGGACTAGAAGGTAAAAAATGGATGGGGATGGGGTGGCAGCAGAGGAGCCTGGAGCTGAAGACACTTCTTACTATTTTATGACAGCTCCTCCCTGTGTGAAGTTCCCCAAAATTAACAATATTGCTTCAGTATCAGACCAGAAGGAAGAAAAGTTAAGATATAAAAATAAGGGAAAATCAGTATTGCTGCAGTGCATAAAAGATTTTTTTTAGATGAAACAACTAAAAAGCAGCAAAGAGGTTATTTCAATATAATCACATTTAGTTCCCATACCTAGCAGTTGACTTTGAAACAAATGTTATTGTACAAACTAGAATATAAAGCAAACTCTCCTTTAAAAAGAAATACTGTAAAACGTATAGCTGCTGTGACCACAAGTAATAGGGAAATATCACGCAAGGCGCTTTGAAAAAAACCTTTGATATTTCAAAGTGTATAAATACATAGATTTCACCTCTGCAGTGGGCACCCCTGTAGAGCACTGTGGAAACACATTTCCCATTTCATAATGAAAGGCTATGGAAAAATAGAACTCTTTTGAAGACTTCTTTTTGGAATACTTCTCAAACACTATTAAGAACTGTGTTAACCCATCTTTTTAAAATTTAAAAGATATTTTTCTTTCTTTTTTCTTGATGTAATCTCTCTCAAGAAATGTTCAACATCTGTAGCCTTTTTTCTCAACAAATCTTCTCTATAAAGTGTGTCCAATCCTGTAGTCATTTTTATCTTAACATGGAAATAAACCCTTTTGTCCTCTGGAAATTTACAAGATTGTACTTTGAAGGCTTATTATGAAGGTATCATTATATAAGACAGTTCTAACTCCCTCATAAATCTAAATGTATAGCCATGCTTTTTAAGGACTACATTTTCTTTCTTTTTTGTAATCAGTAATTTTAAATTATGCCACGCTTGATCTCTGGCTCAGCTCAGCTCAGCTCAGTTGCTCAGTTGTGTCCCACTCTTTGCGACCCCATGAATCGCAACACGCCAGGCCTCCCTGTCCATCACCAACTCCTGGAGTTCACTCAAACTCATGTCTATCGAGTCAGTGATGCCATCCAGCCATCACATCCTCTGCCGTCGCCTTCTCCTCCTGCCCGCAATCCATCCCAGCATCAGGGTCTTTTCCAAGGAGTGAACTCTTCGCATGAGGTGGCCAAAGTACTGGAGTTTCAGCTTCAGCATCAGTCCTTCCAATGAACAACACCCAGGACTGATTTCCTTTAGAATGGACTAGTTGGATCTCCTTGCAGTCCAAGGGACTCTCAAGAGTCTTCTCTAACACCACAGTTCAAAAGCATCAATTCTTCGGCACTCAGCTTTCTTCACAGTCCAACTCTCACTGGAAAAACCATAGCCTTGACTAGACAGATATTTGTTGGCAAAGTAATGTCTCTGCTTTTCAATATGCTATCTAGGTTGGTCATAACTTTCCTTCCAAGGAGTAAGCGTCTTTTAATTTCATGGCTGCAGTCACCATCTGCAGTGATTTTGGAGCCCCCCAAAATAAAGTCAGACACTGTTTCCACTGTTTCCTCATCTATTTCCCATGGAATGATGGGACTGGATGCCATGATCTTCATTTTTTGAATGCTGTGTTTTAAGCCAGCTTTTCACTCTCCTCTTTCACTTTCATCAAGAGACTGTTTAGTTCCTCTTCACTTTCTGCCATAAGGGTGGTGTCATCTGCATATCTGAGGTTATTGATATTTCTCCCGGCAATCTTGATTCTAGCTTGTGTTTCTTCCAGCCCAGCATTTCTCATGATGTACTCTGCATATAAGTTAAATAAGCAGGGTGACAACATACAGCCTTGAAGTACTCCTTGTCCTATTTGGAAACAGTCTGTTGTTCCCATGTCCAGTTCTAACTGTTGCTTCCTGACCTGCATATAGGTTTCTCAAGAGGCAGGTCAGGTGGTCTGGTATTCCTATCTCTTTCAGAATTTTGCACAGTTTATTGTGATCCACACAGTCAAAGGCTTTGGCATAGTCAATAAAGCAGAAATAGATGTTTTTCTGGAACTCTCTTGCTTTTTTTGATGATCCAGTGGATGTTGGCAATTTGATCTCTGGTTCCTCTGCCTTTTCTAAAACCAGCTTGAACATCTGGAAGTTCACGGTTCACATATTGTTGAAGCCTGGCTTGGAGATTTTTGAGCATTACTTTACTAGCATGTGAGATGAGTGCAGTTGTGCGGTAGTTTGAGCATTCTTTGGCATTGCCTTTCTTTGGGATTGGAATGAAAACTGACCTTTTCCAGTCCTGTGGCCACTGCTGAGTTTTCCAGATTTGCTGGCATATTGAGTGCAGCACTTTCACAGCATCATCTTTCAGGATTTGAAATAACTCAACTGGAATTCCATTACCTACACTAGCTTTGTTTGTAGTGATGCTTTCTTTCTAAGGCCCACTTGACTTCACATTCCAGGATGTCTGGCTCTAGGTAAGTGATCACCCCATCGCGATTATCTTGGTGATCTTTTTTGTACTGTTTTTCTAGGACTTCCAATACCATGTTAAATAAAAGTGTCAAGAGTGGGCATCTTTGTTTTATTCCTGATCTTAGAAGAAAAACTTTTAGCTTTTTACCATTGAGTATGATGTTAGCTATGGGATTGTCATATTTGACCTTTATTATGTTGAGGTATGTTTCCTCTATGTGTACCTTGTGGAGAGTTTTTTAATCATAAATGGAAGCTGAATTTTATCATGCTTTCTCTATATCAGTTGAGGTGCTCATATGATTTTTATCATTTATTTTATTAATGTAGCATATCACATGGACTGATTTGTGGATGTTGCACCCTTAGAATAAATCCCACTTGATTACAGTACCGGCATACCTTGTCTTATTGTACTTCGTTTTATTGTGCTTCACAGACATTGAGATTTTTACAAACTGAAAGTTTGTCATAACCCTGCACTATCATATGAT
This sequence comes from Oryx dammah, assembly GCF_014754425.2. NCBI lineage: Eukaryota > Metazoa > Chordata > Mammalia > Artiodactyla > Bovidae > Oryx > Oryx dammah. The sequence continues at coordinate 57,501,512 of NW_024070194.1, forward strand.
GGTTAGCATTTTTTAGCAATATAGTATTTTTTATTAAAGTATTTGTTTTTTAAGACATAATGCTATTGCACACTTAATAGGCTATGATATAGTGTGCATGTGGGTGCTCAGTCGTTCAGTCATGTCCAACTCTGTGACCCCATCAGGCTCCTCTGTCCATGGAATTCTCCAGGCAAGAATACTGGAATGGGTTGTCATTTCCTCCTCCCTAGATCCCGACCCAGGGTGGCTTTTTGTTGTATTGAAGTGGTCTGGAACCAAGCCTGATATATCTCCAAATTATGTTTGTATATGTTCTTTTAATGGGTTGTAAAATTCTGTTTGCTAATATTTTGTTGAGGACTTTTGCATTTATGTTCCAAGGGATATTGGCCTATCATTTTCTTTTTGTGTGGCACCATGATCTGATGTTGGAACAAGGATCATGCCATCCTCATAAAATGAGTATGAAAGAGTTCCACTCTCTTCTGTCTTTTGAAGAGTTTGAGAAGGATTGGTAAAATAATTCTTTGAGTGTTTGGTAGAATCCACTGTCTGGTCTTGAACTTTTTATTTGTTAGGAGGTTTTTGGTTACTAATTTAATTTTCTTACTAGTAATTGGTCTATCCAGATTTTCTCTTTCTTCATGATTCAGCCTTGGTATGTTGTATGCTTCTGACAATTTATCTGTTTCTCCTAAGCTGTCCATTATGCTGGCATATAATTGTTCATAGTAGACAACATGATTCTTTGTATTTCCGTGGTATCGATTATAATATCTCCACTTTTATTTTTGATTTTATTTATTTGAGTCATTTTTTTTTCTTGGTGACTCTAGCTAGAGCTGTGTTAAATTTGTTGATCCTTTCAAATAACCTGTCATTATTTCACTGATCTTTTCTACTGTCTTTTTAGTCTGTATTTTATTTGTTTATGCTCTAATCTTTGTTATTGCCTTCTACTAAATTTGGGCTTTGTTCTTCTTTTTCTGGTTCCTAGAGGTGTAATGTTAGGTTGTTTATTTGGGATTGTTCTTGTTTCTTGAGGTAGGCATTTATTACTATGAACTTCCATTTTTGAATTGTCTTTGCTGAATCTTATAAATATTAGTATATTTCCATTTTAGTTTGACTCAAGGTATTTTTAAACTTCTCTTTTGATTTCTTCTTTGACTCATTGGTTGTTCAGTATCATGTTGTTTAATCTCCACCTATTCATGAATTTTCTAATTTTTTTCATATGGTTGGTTTCTAGTTTCATACCACTGTGATCAGAAAATATATTTGATATGATTTCAGTCCTCTTAAATTTATTAAGACTTGATTTGTGACCTAATATACAATATATTCTGGAGAATATTCTATGTACACTTGAGAAGAGTGTGCTTTTTGAGTCATTTGGATGGAAAATTTTTTACATTTCTGTAAAAATCCATCTGACATAACCTATCATTTAAAGTCAATGCTTCCTTACTGATTTTCTGTCTGGATGATCTATTCATTAATGGAAGTAGGGTATTAAAAGTCCCCTACTATAATCACAGTGCTGTCTGTTTTTTACTTTAAATTTGTAATATTTGCTTTGTATATTATGATGCTCCTATGTTAGGCTTTCCTTGTGGCTCAGCTGGTAAAGAATCTGCCTGCAATGTGGAAAATCTGGGTTCAATCTCTGGGTTGGGAAGATCCCCTGGAGAAGGGAAAGGCTACCCACTCCAGTGTTCTGGCCTGGAGAAATCCATGGACAGTATAGTCCATGGCGTCGCAAAGAGTCGGACACAACTGAGTGACTTTCATTTCACTCACGTCACATGTTGAGCACATAAATATTTACAGATGTTATATACTTTTGTTGTATCAACTGCTTTATCGTTATGTAATGCCCTTTTTCTCTTATTACAGTCTTACTTTTAAAGTCAGATTTTTCTGACATAAATATATCTACCCCCAACTTCCTTTTGGTTTACATTTGAATGAGATATCTTTTTCCATCTGTGTGTCAGTGATCATAATTTCGAGGCAATATTCCATTTTGTTTTATTTTCCATTTTTATGTAAGTAACATGATTGGTGTACCCATTGTGAACAATAGAAATTATTAAGTTATAAAATTTCATTGCATGAGTTCAATTAGTTTGATCATTTTGTCAGTGGGGCTTCTAGTACATTGTGATAAGAAATAATAACTAAGCAGAGATGGAAATAACCATTGTTGTTCCTAAAGAGATTCCTAATTTTGAATTTGTTGTTTTCTGAGAACATTAAACATTAACTGCCTTATTGAATTGGTGGCTCAGATGGTAAAGAATCTGCCTGCAATGCAGGAGACCTGGGTTAATCCCAAGTTGGGAAGATCCCCTGGAGGAGGGCATGGCAACCCACTCCAATATTCTTGCCTGGAGAATCCCCATGAACAGAGCCACCTGGTGGGCTGCAGTCCATGGGATCGTAAAGAGTTGGGTTTGACTGAGCGACTAAGCGCACACACATACCTTATTGAATTAGCATGACATCTGAGTCATTTGTAGAAGAGATTAATGGGAAGTATAGATCTCTTAACTATGTGGAAGAAGAATTCTTCCTGTTATTGAAAACACATAAAAGATCATCTCCTGTTAATTTGAATTTCATCATTTTATACCATTCCATTTAGGCGGATACAAGAAAACATGTCCATGTATGTCAGAATCTAGTGTTTTGATGATTTCTCTGTTGAACTAAAATTTTTATAAGAAATAATTTTCTGTTCAAAAACATTTTTTTTTTGCTTGAGGATATCAGTTCTCAGTTGTTTTTACCAAAGCATTTGCTAAAAGCTTAGTTTCATACTACTCATAATTCCACATACATGTAGTTGATGGTAAAAACAAGTACAGTAAGATTAAAAACAAAGAAAATAAATACTCCCAATGGGAATTGAGCACACAATCAAGGACAGGGTTTGGCCTCTATACAGTCTGTTTTGTTACTATGGCCAAGAACTTGATAAACACATATCATTTTTTAGTTATTTTTGGCAGTTTTCTTTACCTGTTTACATTTTTCCTCCCAGTGCAATTTTCTTTGTGATATACTCTGCTCCTGTGGTTTGCTTTGGTATATACAGTTTTCTTTACCATTTGCAGGGGCTGAAAAAGAACTGGGAAGAGGTGCATAAGGAGTTTCAGTCCCTCTCAGTCTTCATTGACTCCATACCAAAGAAAATTCGCAAGCAGAAGCTGGAAGAAGAGATGAAGCAGCTGGAGCATGACATTGGTGTCCTCGAAAAGCACAAAGTCATTTATATTGCTAATAAGAAATAGTGGACTTTTAAAAATAAAATCAAAAAATAAAATAAAATAAAATCATTTTAGCACATAGAAAAAAACACAGAAAACATAAAAATGAAACCATAAGTTTTTTCAAGGAGGAAAATACTATGAAGAATAGAAAAAGTCTTTACCAAAATGCATAGGCAGTGTTTAAAAAATAATTGGATTATCTACTTACATAGAGAACAAAAAAATTTTTTTACTAGCTTGTAACCTGATTAAAGTTTGCTTTTAGATTTTCCAGTTCTATAGCATAATTCATTATAATTATGTATTTGTTAAAGATAAACATTCATTTCTGGGCCCTGAAAAAGTCAGCACTCAGAACTCCACATTTTTTTCTTCACTGTATTAATGCAAGAAACACAAGGTTAAAAACTGTAAAGTATTTTGAATTAGAAATAACTGTGTACTCTGTGTACTTTTACTACTCTGAAGTGTTTTCGACGTATTGTTCCAGAGATCCACAAATTACATGTATTCTCTGGTAGCCTATGTCATTTGCAGCTATTCACACCTATTAATATTTTCAATATCCATAATGTTATATAGGCTGACAAGTTTACATTTGAAGGAAGAAAAATTAAGAAAATAACATAAAATCAAGGAGAAAACTTATAAATTGCATCACTGAGGATTGTTAAAGAGAATCACCTTCTTTCTGACATTCGACTTTCAAAACCTCCTATTCTAGGTGCCTTATATTCCATAATTTACTATATGTATTTCACTAATATAATATGGGATATTACTTTTACTTGCTGGCTTTCTCTATTTTGTGAATTCTAATATTTCTATTTGTAAGGTTACATAATGTATTAAGCAATAAGTTTATGTAAGTAGAGCTGTCTTCAACTCAAAATAAATGAGCCTATAAGTATCCAAGAAGGAAAAGATTATTTTATGAAATTTTAAATTATAGAAATTTGGTAAACTATATGACATTACAAAATATCAGAGCAATAACAATTTCTACTACTTACACTGATTTTTATTCTACAGACAACACGGGGGGGAAATGACAATTTTTTTCAAGCTTTTTCACAAGCACAGAATTTGGGGGCATTGTAGAAAAGCTTACTTTAGTTAAAAATTTTTATATACAAATATTTTTGAAAACTCACTGTAAATTTTTTGTCACATCTGTGTATAGGCATCATTTCTTTATTCCTATTACCTTAGGACAGATGTTAAATATATATATAGCTGACCTTTTAACCATACAGGAGCTAGGGGCACTGATCCTCCACCCAGTTGAAAATCTGCATATAACTTATAGTCACCTTTTGTCTACTTGGTTCCCCCATGTTCATGGTTTTGTACCGTCAGAGTTAACCAACCACAGATCATGTAGTACCATAGTGATTACTATGGAAAAGAATCCACATGTAAGTGGACCCACACAGTTCAAACTCGTGTCATTCAAGGGTCAACTGTATATGATAAATTCTCACTTATCTAGAATTGTCTTCCTTTGTAAAACAATAATACTCCATTGTCTGGGGACTTTCCTGGCCATCCAGTGGTTAAGACTCTGCCCTTCTGCTGCAGGGGCCATGGGTTCAGTCCCTGTTTGGAGGAGTTCTGCATGCTGTATAGTGCAGCCAAAAACAAAAAAGAGAGAGAGAGAGAGATCTCTGTTGTCTGTATATACCACATTTTGCTTATCTATCCTTCTGTAGATGGACACTTGATCTGCTTCCAAGTTTTAGCTGTTGTAAATAATGCTGCTATGAACACGAGTGTACAAATATCTCTTCAAAACCCTGCTTTCAATTCTTTTGAGCATAAGTCCAAAAGTAGATTTGCTGAATCGTATGATTATAGTTTTAAGTTTTTGAGGACCTGCCATACTCTTTTCCATTGCTGCTATACCATTTTGTTGTTTCTAGCCGCCCCGTCATGTCCAACTCTGTGCAACCCCATAAACTGCAGCACACCAGGCCTCCCTGTCCCTCACCATCTCCTGTAGTTTGCCAAAGTTCATGTTCATTGCATCAGTGATGCTGTCCAGCCATCTCATCCTCTGATGCCCTCTTCTCCTTCTACCCTCAATCTTTCCCAGCATCAGGGACTTTTCCAATGAGTTGTCTGTTCACATCAGATGACCAAATACTGGAGCTTCATCATCAGTCCTTCCAGTGAATATTCATTTTGCCTTCCCACCAATGCTGTACAAGGGTCCCAATTTTTCCACATTCTTGCCAACACTTGTCTTTTCTGTTTCTTGGTAGTCGTCATACTACCACTCCCACTAATAGCTGGGAGGTGTTACCTCTAAATTTAGTTTTGACTTGCATTTCTCTACTGATTAGTGATGTTAAGTGTCTTTTCTTGTGCTTATTGTTGTGTGTTGTGTGTGTGTGTGTTCAGTCGTGTCTGACTCTTTGGGGACCTCATGGACTATAGCTCACCAGGCTCCTCTGTCCATGGGATTTCCCAGGCAAGAATACTGGGGTGGGTTGCCATTTCTTTCTCCAGGGGATCTTCCTGATCACAGGAATCAAACCTGTGTCTCCTGCCTTGCAGGTGGATTGTTTGCTGCTGAGCCATTTGTATATCTCCTGTGGAGAAATGTCTATTCAAGCCCTTTGCTCATTTTGTAAATTGGGTTGTTTGGTTCTCTGTTGTTGAGTTGTATGAGTTTTCTGTATATTCTGGGTATTAATCCTGGATCAGATATAAGATTTGCAAATATTTTCTTCTATGGGTTACCTTTTTACTTTATTGATAGAATCTTTTGATATACAGAAATTTTCAGTTTTCATGAAGTCAAATGTGTCTGTTTTTTCCTTTGTTACTTGTGCACTTGGTATCATATCCAAGATGGTGTCACTGCCAAATCCAAAGTTGTAAATATTTTACCTACACTTTTTTCTCCCAAGAGTTTTATTGTTTTAGGTCTTACATTTAGGTCTTTGATTCATTTTAAGCTAAGGTTTATATAAGATGTTAGATGGGATCCAGCTTCATTCTTCTGTATGTGGATATCCAGTGTTCTAACACCATTTATTGAAAAGTCTGTCCTTTCCCCATTGAGTGATCTTGGACCCCTTGTCCAGAACAATATCACCATATATGTAATGGTTTATTTCTGGGTTCTCTATTCTATTCCATTGGTCTATATGTCTGTTTTATATGGTATCACACTATTTTTATTACTGTAGCTTTGTAGTCAGTTCTTAAAATTGGAAAGTGTTGAATCTTCCAGTTTTGTTCTTTTGTGAGATAGTTTTGGTTAGTCAGAGTGCCATGAGATTCCACGTGAATTTAGGATAGTTGCTTCTATTTCTGCAAAAAGGTCAAAGGGACTTTGATAGTGATTGAATCTGTAGATTATTTTGAGTAGCATTGACTTTTTAATTAAGCCTTCCAATTCATGAACATGGGATGTGTTTCCATCTATTTTAATTTCTTTCAGCAACATATTTCAGCAATAATTTTCATTGCACAAGCCTTTTACCTCCTTGGTTAAGTTCATTCCTAAATCTATTGTATGCTATTGCAAATGGGATTGTTTTTGTAATTTCCTTTTCAGATTGTTCGTTGTTGGTCCATAGAAATACAACTCACTTTTTTGTGTTGATCTTATATTTTGTTGCTTTGCTGAGTGCATTTATTAATTATAATAGTTTTTTCTTCTGTGTGTTAAATCTTTAGAGTTTTCTACATGGACTATCCAATAATCTGCAGATAATTTTACTTTTTCCTTTCCAATTTGGATGCCTTTATGTCTTTTTCTTGCCTAATTACTCTGACTAGAACTTCCTGGGCTTCCCTGGTGGCTCAGTGGTAAAGAATTCACCTGCAGTGCCGGAGATGCAGGAGACGCAGGTTAGATCTCGGGGTCGGGAAGATCCCTTGGAGGAGGAAATGGCAACCCACTCCAGTATTCTTGCCTGGGAAATCCCATGGACAGAGGAGCCCGGCAGGCTACAGCTCATAGTGTCACGAAAGAATCGGTCATGGCAAATAAATGACAGAACTTCCTAACTCTAGTCAAACATCCCTACCTGGTTCTGGATCTTGAGGGAAAAGCTTTCAGGTTTTCATGATGATGTTCACTGTGTGTGCTAAGTCACTTCAGACTCTTTGTTACCCTATGTACCGTAGCCCACCAGGCTCCTCTGTCCATGGGATTCTCCAGGCAAGAATACTGGAGTGGGTTGCCATGCTCTCCTCCAGAGCATCTTCCCGACTCAGGGATCAAACCCTTGCCTCTTCAGTCTCCTACATTGGCAGGCGGGTTTTTTACCACTAGCACCACCTGGGAAACCCCGTTTTTAGTATATAGCTTCCATTACGTTGAGACAAGTTCCTTCTACTCCTAGTTTGTGTGTGTGTGTGTATGTTTATCCTGAAAAGGTGTTGTGAAGATCACTTTTTAAACTAAGAGATATCTCTCAAATGATCAGTGCATTCTATCCTAGTTACAAGCTATGTGGGAAGAAAAATCACAATCAAAAAGGTATCTTGGCTAGAACAGAGCAAAAAAAAATACAAAAATCTCTTCAGTTAACAAAGCTCATTCATTCTCATTCAACAAATACTGTCTGCTACAAATCAGAAACTGTTCTGGTTGCTGGGTAGAAAAGTGAACAAAATGACTATGTTGGAAGACTATAAATATAAATGCATTTATTTATACTGAAATTGAAACTAACTGAAAGAAAAAAAATAACAGGAGGCTATTTTGCAAGGGAATAAAAAAGGGGCTCTAAAGCAGATTTTATAGTTAAGAGGCTGCACTTCTGAGGATCTGACATTTAAAAATAAACTAAAGAATGAGTAAAAGTTGGGAGAGATGGAGAAGAGAAATGTTGTGGAGGGAAAAAGAATGCACATGGAGAGAATAAAATGTGTAAAGGATCTTGGATAGGAAACCCTCAACCCATAGGAGGAAGGCAGTCATTGGGGCCGGAGTGTACCTAGAGAAGGGAGAAAGATTTGGGAATTTTTTTGGTACTTTTTTTTTTTTGGTTGTGCCTCTAGATCCCCTGGAGAAGGGAAAGGCTACTCACTCCAGTATTCTGGCCTAGAGAATAGTCCATGGGGTCCCAAAGAGTCAGACACGACTGAGCAACTTTCACTTTCACTCGGCATGTGGGATCTTAGTGTCCCAACCAGGGGCCTGTGTCTCCTGCATTGGAAGCACAGTCTTAATCACTGTACCACCAGGGAAGTCCTGAGAAGGGAGGAACGTGCAAGGTGAAGATGAAGAGACAAACAGAGGCCACCGACGTGTTTTAAGTAGGGCAGTGGCACAATGCAAGAAGTATTTTTCAGTGATCACTTGCTACGTGGATTGAAGTGGAAGAATGAATGAATCTGGGGAGACTGTCATAGTCTTCCAAGTAAGAGAGATGGTGACATAGATCAAGACTTGAGTAATGAAGACAAAGAGTAGTTGGTGGCTTCCAGAAATATTGGGTTTCCCTGGTGGCTCATACGGTAAAGAGTCTACCTGCAATGCAGGAGACCCAGCTTTGACCCCTGGGTCAGGAAGATCCCCTGGAGAAGGGAAATATTTAAAAAATATTTTAAAAATATGTAACCTGATAACAGATTCAAAGAGGAAGAAGAGAGCAGTTTTAAGAATGACAGTCACATTTCTGATTTGAGCAGCTGGGCAGTGAGGGTGCCACTTTCTGAGTTGGAAAAATCTAGAGGAGCAGTAGATTGGAGGATGCTATGATAAGGAATCAAGAATAATCTTTACTATTGTTTCTTTCATTTCTTTTTCATTTATTTCTGCTTGGATCTTTATGATTTCTTTGACTAATTTTGGTTTTTTTGTGTTTTTTTTTTGTTGTTGTTGTTGTTCTTTTTCCAGTTGTTTTAGGTGTAAAGTTAGGTTGTCTATTTGATGTTTTTCTTGTTTCTTGAGGTAGGATTGTATCGCTATGAACTTCCCTCTTAGAACTGCTTTTGCTGCATCCCATAGGTTTTGAGTTGTTGTGTGTTCATTGTTATTTGTTTCTAGAAATTTTTTGATTTCTTCAGTAACCTATTGGTTATTTAGAATAAAAATAAAAGCTGGTTCTTTGAGAAGATAAACAAAATTGACAAACCTTTAGCCAGACTCATCGAGAAATAAATAGATAAAATCAACAAATCAACAAAATTAGAAATGAAAAAGGAGAGGTTATAACAGACAATGCAGAAATACAAAAGATTATAAGAGACTATTATGAACAACTATATGGCAATAAAATGGATAACCTGTAAGAAATGGACAGATTCTTAGAAAAGTTCAATCTTCCAAGACTGAACCAGGAAGAAATAGAAATTATGAACAACCCAATTACAAGCACTGAAATTGAAGCTGTGATCAAAAATCTCCCAAAAAGCAAAAGCGCAAGACCAGATGGCATCACAGGAGAATTCTATCAAACATTTAGAGAACTATTGCCTATCCTTCTTAAACTCTTTAAAAAAAATTGCAGAGGAAGGAATATTTCCAACCTCATTCTACAAGACCACCATCACCCTGACACCAATACTAGACAAAGACACATACACACAAAAAAGAATATAATTTTTGACATGTATTTTTGATAACCTTGTAACATCTAGTTAGAAGTTCAGACAGATATTTGAGTCAGAAAAGAGATCTGGGGTAGAATCATAAATCTGGAAGTTTAATAGCATATATGAGATCACCCCGGGACAAAGTAGTGAATGTGCTCTCAGCAACTCTTGCATTTAGAAGTCAGATGGGAGAACAGGAAGACACAAGGGCCACTAAGTGGCCCGAGAGGTCAGAAGAAGGAAGGAAGCCAAAAAAAAAAAAGTACCCTTCCCCCACAAAAGAATCTTGTTGTCATAGTAAAAACATACTGAGTGAGGTCATTTTTTCTTCACACATAATGTGCTTGATAACAAAGAACTGAAATTAGCCACAGACTAAGTTAATGCTAATTATCCCTAAAAATTAAAAATACTGCTTCACAAGATCGGTGTAAAAAGGCCATGCATATATTAATTTTTAAACAGTACATGCAGATATGGCCTTCAGATGCAGACTTTTTATTCTAAAGCATGCTGCATCTATAGGAAATGAGACTAGATGGGAGTTGTTTTTTTTTTAATCTGCCTTCACTTAGGCAATCAGATAAGTGTTGTCTGTGAAGCAAGAATATACACATATCTAAATGATCCTGCTGATGTGGAAAACACGTGTGGAATTTTTTTGTTATAAAACACATTCCTCTTGCTAGTCTAGGTTCGATACAGAATACAGGATGCTTGGGGCTGGTGCACTGGGATGACCCAGAGAGATGAAATGGGGAGGGTGATGGGAGGGGGGTTCAGGGTTGGGAACTCATGTACACCTGTGGTGGATTCATGTCAATGTATGGCAAAACCAATACAGTATTGTAAAGTAAAAATATAAAATTAAAAAAAAAATAAAACGCATTCCTCTCACCCCTGAACCTCTACCACCAACTTCTTTGCTGAGACATCCAGTGCTTTCAATTTTTTATGTACCTTTTCAGAAATATTTTATGAAAGCAAATGAATATATGTATGTATCTATGAATGGATATATACCAATGTGTGTATATATGTGATGTACATACATATATATATAAATGTATATATGTATATCACACAATATACACCTAATTTTATATAGTATATATACATATATCTTTCTCTCACTTTTTAAAAACTCAAGAGCACCAATAACGCTTGCCTTTTTCAGTTAATAAGCTCATTTTTATCAACATAATGTTCTTCATGGGGCTTCCCTGGTGGCTCAGTGGTAAAGAATCTACCTGCCAAGCAGGAGAGGTGGGTTTGATTCCTGGGTCAGGAAGATCCCCTGGAGAAGGAAATGACAACACATTCCAATATTCTTGCCTGGGAAATCCCATGGATAGAGCAACCTGGCGGGCTACCGTCCATGGGGTCTCAAAAGAGTCAGACACTACTTAGCAACTAAACAACCAAAACAAAGTCTTCATTCCTTTTTGTAGATATATGGCATTAAATTGCATGATTGTATATATTTTTATCAGCACTCTTTTGATAAATATTTAAGTTTTTTTCATTTGAGTTGTTTTCAATATTTCCTATTAAAAGCAATGCCTAAGTAGCTGACCATGAACATACACTATTTTACACATTCGGCTATACTTACAGAAAATCATTCCCAGGAGTGAAACAATTAGGTCAAAAGATAATAAAATTTCTAATTTTATTAGAAACTATTTTTAATTTTGCTGTGTGTGAGAGAGAGAGAGAAAATAGGTGATGTATATACATGGTCCGAAATTGGAAAATTCATAACTACCCAAAGGTGTGTAGCCAAGAATTAAGTCCTCCTTCATGCCCCATTCCTACAGCCTCTGAATCCCCCCCCCCAGGAGCAACCACTGTAACCAGACTCTTGTGTGCTTTTCAAACAGTATTCTAGGCATATGTGTATAAAATAAAAGTAACGATATATGTATCTATAGGAGAATTAGTCCAATTTGACAGATACATGTTTGTTTGTTTGTTTTTTCTGTCAAGTTGATGAGGATCAGAAGACTCTTGCCAGGACTTCCCTGGTGGTCCAGTGGCTAAGACTCCTCATTCCCAATGCAGGGGGCCTGGGTTCGATCCCTTATCAAGAAACTAGATCCCACAAGCTGCAACTAAAGATATCTCCGCAGGCTGAAACGAAGATTAAAGATTCCATGTGCCGCAACTAAGACCTGGTGCAGCCAAATAAATAATAAAAATTTAAAAAAAGGAATTCCCTGATGGTACAGTGGATAAGAATCCACCTGCCAGTGCAGGGGACATGAGTTCGACCCCTGGTCCAGGAATATCCCGCATGCCACAGAGCAACTGAACCTGTGCACCACCACTATCAAGCCTAAGTGCTGCAACTTCCGAAGTCCACGCACCTAGAGCATGTGTCCCCGACAAGAGAGGCCACTGCAATGAGAAGCCCGTCCACCAGAATGAACAGCAGCCTCAACTCTTTGCAACTAGACAAAGCCCACAAAAAGCAATGAAGACCCAGCACAGCCAGAATGAATTTTTTTAAAAAATAAACTCTTTCCAAGAGAGATATCACATAGTGGAAACACTTTGTAAGTAAGGAATAGCTTTTTCATTCTCCCGTCATTCATTACCAGCCACATGCCATCAACACTGTAGATTCCATCAAGAAAACAGAGGTTTTATTGACTTTTATTGTGTGTTCATTTTGAATGGAAGAGAGGCCACAGACATAGGAACTTGTCCTGTCCTCAGCCACACCATGCTGAATTCCCAATCTCGATTCATTGCAACCACCTGACATTTGCTTTCATCTTCCTATTGGTGGGGGTTTGTGTTGTCTACTGACTCCTGTGTTTTGTGTTTTTTCTTTTTCTTAGAAAAACACTGGAAGCTTACACATTTATAACTTTAGATTGCAGGCCATGTTTGGAGAACCTTCCTTAACACTATTCACTCCCATCTTTCTGTGCAAACTGTACTCCCCTGGCCTGAGTTCTTCTCTCGCCTAGTATCTTGTTAAAAGCAACAACGAACAGTCAACCCACCAAAATATTCTAAGATTTTACAAGCAGTCCCCCTTCAGAATGTAGCTAAGTCATGTGGTTTCTTTTCTGTGACAAGAGACAATTTTACCAGATATTTTCCCATGGGATAATGAGGGTAAACAGCTTCCCAGCCTGCCAGAGAATTTTTTCTGTCATCGCTATGCCACCCTGTTCATGACTATTAGAAGGAATTGGGCCTTTCTAGGGCTCAGAAACCTGTCAAGTCTTACCTTTCATAGGATTATCTTCCAATAATGACTTGTATCTTTTAAGTGGACATAATAACCAGATACCACTCTAATGGCAGAAAACAAAGAGGAATTAAAGAGCCTCTTGATGAGGGTGAAAGAAGACAGTGAAAAAGCCAGCTTAAAACTAATTACTCAATGGTATCCAGTCCCATCATTTCATGGCAAATAGAAGGGAAAATGTGGAAGCAACTTTCCTCTTCTTGGGCTCTAAAATCACTGTGGATGGTGACTGCAGCCATGAAATTAGGTGATTGCTTCTTGGAAGGAAAGCTATGACAAACGTAGACAGTGTATTAAAAAGCAAAGACATCACTTTGCTGATAAACATTCTTATAGTCAAGGCTATGGTCTTTCCAGTAGTCATGTTCGGATGTGAGAGTTGGACCATAAAGAAGGCAGTGCCCTGAAGAACTGATGGTTTTGAATTGTGGTGCTGAAGAGTCGGGAGTCCCTTAGGCAGCAAGGAGATCAAATCTGTCAATCCTAAAGGAAATCAATCTTGAATACTTCTTGGAAGGACTAATGTTGAAGCTGAAGCTCCAATATTTTGGTCACCTGATGTGAAGAGCCAAGTCATTGGAAAAGACCCTGATGCTGGGAAAGATTGAAGGCAGGAGGAGAAGAGGGTGACAGAGGATGAGATGGTTGGACAGCATCACCAATTCAATGGACATGAACTTGGGCAAACTCTGGGAGGTGGGGAGGAACAGGGAGGCCTGGCATTCTGCAGCCCATGGGGTTGCAAAGAGCTGGATACAACTTGCAACTCAAGGCCCCTATTCACGAATAGAGTTCAAAGTTTATTTTTGGCAAGAGAAACAACAGAACAGAGGGACCCAGAAGCTATCTACTTTCCTTTCTGTCTCCTGGCCTTTCTGAGGAACCTACAAAGGATGAACCTTTATCTTGTGCAATTCCCACATGTATGAGCTGTGCTTTTTGGACTTGTACAGGTTTCTTTTATCTTTATTGGCTTTGAGGAGACAAATTTTCTCCTGGGTAAGCTCTATGGCTGTACACAGCCAAGAGGCTAGGCTTCAGGCCCAGAGGACCCTGGAGGTCACATGTGGTTCCATCTGGACAAACACTTTACAACAAATTCCCTGGCTTCTCTTCATAATTATTGAGATGACAGGCAACTTGCCACCCACGTGGGAAGATGAAGTCCAGCACCAACACAAAAACCTTATAGGATATGGGTGGTAGAAAGAGTGAGACTGGTGATTTAGGCTTCAAATTATAACTTTATCTTTTAGAATTTGGAACACTATCTTACTATATCATTAAACTGCTGTAGTTGTTTTGTAATGCACACCAAAGCCTTTCCAGAAATCACTGTGACACACCCTTTGGGGATTTAAAATACAGTAGTAAAGCTTAAAAGAGTCTCTTTCTTCTAAGGGTATTTTATAACATAAAAAATGAAGAATGTGCCAAGGTTCCAAGTTTTCAAAATTTCTAGTTATTTCGATATTAGCCAAGCAAGTTGATGACAATTGACCCATTACTTTTAAAAGTTGAATAAAATGGAAACTTTTCATACAGTAAAAAATCTAAGCCAATCTAAGCCTTAAAGTGAATAATCCTTTTTGTGAAAAATGCATTCATCTTATGTTTCTAGTAGTATCTCATAGGTTTATTTTAAGCAATTATCTGGCAGAGATTCATCACATGACACTTTTGGTATTTTTTTAAGACTGAGGTATTTTTCATATAAAAGGAATTTAATTATATTAAATGTTCTGGTTGATATTATTATAACCCCTTTAACAAATATTGAGGTTAATTGTCTTAAAATAGTTTAAATGGTTAGATACACACTATTGATATTATGTGTAAAAGAGATAACTAATGAGAACATACTGTATAGAACAGGGAACTCTACTCAGTGTTCTGTGGTGACCTAAATGGGAAGGAAATTTAAAAAGGGAGGATATATGTATAATTTTATGTACCACTAAGGAAGGAAACAGAGAAGGCAATGGCACCCCACTCCAGGACTCTTGCCTGGAAAATCCCATGGATGCAGGAGCCTGGTGGGCTGCAGTCCATGGGGTCACTAAGAGTTGGACACGACTGAGCAACTTCACTTTCACTCTTCACTTTCATGCATTGGAGAAGGAAATGGCAGCCCACTCCAGTATTCTTGCCTTGAGAATCCCAGGAACGGGGGAGCCTGGTGGGCTGCTGTCTATGGGGTCGCACAGAGTCGGACACGACTGAAGCGACTTAGCAGCAGCAGCAGCAAGGAAGGAAAAAACCCTAACAATTAAACTGTCACAATGCTTTCTTATCACTTAGAATTTTTATTTCACACTTGGTGAAATAGCTCTTTTCACCTCAAGATGGAATTTTTTTCCCTATGTATTCACATGTGACATAAAAAGACTAAGGTTAAGGATTTTTACCATTTTCTGTGCTGTCAGTAGTGTTGCTGATACATTCCATATGAGAGGACCCCAACATTGTCTTTGAGATTTTATTTCAAGCTACTGACCCTTCTTCCGAAAGTTTTGATGATAATGGTCTTTCCTCCAATGGCAAGCATGTCCTTCAACTGATATCAAAATTTGCCACTCTGCTATTCCCATGCCTTTCTGCATACACAAAGCTTTTCATGTCCAGGACGAATAGTAGTATCAGTTCAGTTCAGTCGCTCAATCATGTCCGACTTTTTGTGACCCCATGAACTGCAGCATGCCAGGCCTCCCTGTCCATCACCAACTCCCAGAGTTCACCCAAACTCATGTCCATTAAGTCAGTGATGCCATCCAACCATCTCATCCTCTGTCGTCCCCTTCTCCTCCTGCCTTCAATCTTTCCTAGCATCATGGTCTTTTCAAATGAGTCAGCTCTTCACATCAGGTGGCCAAAGTATTGGAGTTTCAGCTTCAACATCAGTCCTTCCAATGAACACCCAGGACTGATCTTTAGGATGGCCTGGTGGGATCTCCTTGAAGGCAAGGGACTCTCAAGAGTCTTCTTCAATACCACAGTTCAAAAGCATCAATTCTTCGGCGCTCAGCCTTCAATATAGTCCAACTCTCACAACCATACATGACTACTGGAAAAACCATAGCCTTGACTAGATGGACCTTTGTTGACAAAGTAATGTCTCTGCTTTTGAATATGCTGTCTAGGTTGGTCATAACTTTCCTTCCAAGGAGTACATGTCTTTTAATTTCACGGCTGCAATCACCATCTGCAGTGATTTTGGAGCCCAAAAATTAAAGTCAGCCACTGTTTCCACTGTTTCCCCATCTATTTCCCATGAAGTGATGGGACCGGATGCCATGATCTTCGTTTTCTGAATGTTGAGCTTTAAACCAACTTTTTCACTCTCCACTTTCACTTTCATCAAGAGGCTTTTTAGTTCCTCTTCACTTTCTGCCATAAGGGTGGTGTCATCTGCATATCTGAGGTTATTGATATTTCTCCCGGCAATCTTGATTCTAGCTTGTGCTTCATCCAGCCAGGCATTTCTCATGATGTACTCTGCATATAAGTTAAATAAGCAGGGTGACAATATACAGCCTTGAAGTACTCCTTGTCCTATTTGGAAACAGTCTGTTGTTCCATGTCCAGTTCTAACTGTTGCTTCCTGACCTGCATAAAGGTATCTCAAGAGGCAGGTCAGGTGGTCTGGTATTCCCATCTCTTTCAGAATTTTCCACAGTTTATTGTGATCCACACAGTCAAAGGCTTTGGCATAGTCAATAAAGCAGAAATAGATGCTTTTCTGGAACTCTCTTGCTTTTTTTGATGATCCAGTGGATGTTGGCAATTTGATCTCTGGTTCCTCTGCCTTTTCTAAAACCAGCTTGAACATCTTTTTCACGGTTCACATATTGCTGAAGCCTGGCTGGAGAATTTGAGCATTACTTTACTAGCATGTGAGATGAGTGCAATTGTGCAATTGTAAACATCAGTTAAACTCAACAAATATACAGTCAACAATGGACAGAACTCAGTTGAAGTAATGACCAAGTTTGCTTGTGTATGTATAATGAAACGTTAAAACTGCACCTGGTTGACAATGACTACGAGATAGCATGAGTTCTAAGGCAGCCTCATTTCAGAGATGTTCAGATGTGAAAACTATGCATCTTATTATTATTATTATTATTTTACTTTTTGGCTGCACCGTGCAACATGTGATATCTTCATTCCCTGACCAGGGATTGAACCCACATCCCCTGCATTGGAAGTGTGGAGTCTTAACCACTGGACTGCCAGGGAAGTCTTGAAAATATATATCTTAAAATAGATGTAATATAGTAGTAGTCCTTCTACTAAAACATCCCCCATTTCCTAGATTTTACCTTTCTTTTAAAACCTAGCCCAAATCCAGCTCATTGTAGAGGCATCCACAAATATTACACCACTCAATATATCACATTGCCCACAGAACCCTATGTATCCACTTACACAGTGGTATATCACATTTGCTCTCTTTTTCAAAATAAACTCTTAGGAACCAGGCTGTAAGAATCCTCTTTGATATTGCTTAGCATGGCTTTCAGCTAAGACCTGGGGTGATGCCCTCCAGGGAAATTCAAGGAGCATAAAAAAGCAGTGGACATAAAAGTGCCCACTTTGATGGTTAGTTTAGCAAACTTACAGTTTGATCATTGAATGTGCAAACATTTCCCCTTATATTATAGCTCTTATCCTCACCCTGTAACACTTCCCTATTAAATCCACAATCTGTTTGGGTTTGACTTCCAACCAATGCTTAATTTGTGTAGCTTAGATATTTCTGTGGAAATTTCCTACCATGATTACTCTACCATCTAACAGAGGAAGAGTTCTGTTCCTATGGTAACTGTTGTAGAACAGTGCATACTTACTATACCTCTAAAATATGCAGCCATCCTTATGGGAATACACACCATCTTGAAAGGATTTTTCCCCTGCAATAAACATTGATTCCTGCCCCGCCTCCACACACACATTTTCACCTGATTTCAAAATAAAACTTTGTAAGAATTGCTAAGGAATAGTTTGAGGAGATGAGAACCATGAATGAGTTGGGCCCCTGCAGCTGTCATGGGAGAGCAACACAGTCCTCGAGTGGATTCTGGGAACATGTACCCAGTCCCTCAAAGGCTGTATTTCTCCTAGACTCTGTTTTCCATGTATCATCATGTTTTCTGTGTTTGAGACGTTGCTATGCAAAATGATATAAAAGAGTGTTTTTTTTTTTTTTCCTAAGGCAATCAAGCTCAGCAAATGCAAGTTTAGAATGATGCAAAAGTTTCTCAGAAAAAGTTTAGAATTCCTTGAGGAATGATCTAAGAATGTTCATGATAAGAAAGAATAAATGTTGATAATGGCCTGAAATGTCATTCCACATAGTAGTTAATCAGTTCCAGGGTTTCTGAAACTATTGGTATTGCTTAAGCCACAATTTTAAGAAGGTTTTTTACTTGCATTTTTGCAAGCAGGAGACTTTCTCCGTCTTTTTTCTTCAAATTCATTAGCCTTAGGACCTCCCTGGTGGTCCAGTGGTAAAGAATCCACTCTTCCACTGCAGGGGGTGCAGGTTCAATCCCTGGACAGAGAACTAAGATCCTGCATGGCTCATGATGGAGCCAAAAAAAAAAAAAAAATTAATTAGCCTCTCTGCTACAGGGACTTCCCTGGTGGTCCAATGGCTAAGACTCCACATTCCCAATGTAGGGGGCCCAACTGAAGGAGTTAGAAGGCACCTAAGTTGGTAGGGCAGCATAGGGGACTGATAAAAAGAGGTGGATGTGCAGTTACACCATTCACAGCAGGTCCAGGGGGAGCCTGGACAGCAGAGGAGTTTACGAAGGATCTTAGCTGCTTGATGAGTGAGGAGGTGTCAGCATCTGTGTAAAGAGGTTGGCAGAGGACATAGAAGGTGTTTCCTGCTTCTGAGTTTGCCATGCTAGCCCTCAAACCCTCGTTTTTGTGCCATCTCAGATCTCATGGACAGGAACACTTCAGAAAACCCCATTTTATGCTTTGTTTTCCTTGTTCATCAGCCCTGGCCAGAAAAGGATCATTGTCAGAGAGAAAGAAAACAGAGTTTTTCTTCTTCATGGACCTGGGAAAACCTTGCTCCCTATATCTGGATAAGAAGGAAGAAGGAATGGAAGCTTAAGATCTTAATAGCATATTGATTTAAAAATCTACCAGGAAACATTTTCCACCAATATTTTCCACACTTTTGGTGTCCAGTGATGATGTAACTGATGACCAGAAATACCAGAAGCCAGGTCTCTGGTTAAAATATTTTTTAAAAATTACTTTATCACTTATATATATAAGAAAATGTATCACTTTACATTTTCTTATATATATATATATATATTTAATTAATCAGTTAATTTATTTGGCTGTGTTGGGTCTTAGCTGCCACACACAGGATCTTCATTGCATCATGCAGGGTCTTTCCTTTTGGTGCACAGACTCTCCTGTTACGGTGCTCAAACTCCAAAGTGTGGGCTAAGTAGTTGTGGCACACAGCTTAGTTGCTCCATGGCATGTGGGATCTTAGTTCCCTGACCAGGGATCAAACCTGGGTCCCCTGCATTGCAAGGAGGGTTCTTAACTACTGGACCACCAGGGAAGGCCCTCTTATATTTTTAGGCTGCAGCTAATTTATTTCAGTCTTGGGCATGTGAAGCCATGATTATTTGGTCAACTGGGAGGTATATATATATACATATATATATATGTATATATATATACATAAACACATCTATTTCTATATATGTATATATGTTATATATATACACATCTATCTATATCTCTCTATATATATCTTTATATATATTAACTATATATCTCTGTGTATATATATATAGATGTATATATATATATAACATATATATACACATATATAAAAATAGATATTTCACACAAAAGTATATATATAGATGTCACTACTATCCAAATAAAGGCATAAAGGAGGGTCAGGATCATAGTGAGACTGAGAAAATTCTCTTGTAAAATTTTTGTTCAACAATCTAAATGTAGAATTAAGCAAAGAGCAACACAATGAGAAATACTAGGGCTTAACCAAAAGAAAGAAAAGACAGAATTCATGATCTTTCATGCCTTACCTCCATGGCGAGTATTCAGCTCATTTGGAGGTTTATTCCCCTTTGTAAGAGCCAAAGTCTTTCATCATTTCTGGGCATAGCAACCCTCAGAGGCAGACCAGGTGGTACCAGCTGCACATGATGAAAGAAATCACACGCTTTCATTGTGCAGAGTAATGACAGAGGAATGGGCAGTCCAGACCAGCTGGATCCACTTCACTCTTTCAAGTGTGCATGCACACACATACACATACAGAGCAGAAAAAGAAGACTCTGAATTTGTAGAGGCAGGTATTGAACCTGCTACCCAAAGGTCTAATATCTTCTGGGTCTGTTATGGTGAGCAAAGCAGCAGGTCTTGCTCATAGTGAAGAGTAAATTTGTTTATAAAACTAGCCAAAAAAAAAGCTAAATTATTACTTTTTAAAAAACATAATAAAAATTATTAATAAAAATTATTATTATTTTTCCTCCTCTGTGAGGAGGGAAAAAAAAGAGGTATTGCCACATTTTCTTCTCGAAAATAGTAGTAATAGTAAGCATATATATATATATATATATCAGCTACTAGGGTGTGCATTGTTCTAAGTGCTTAATGTAAATAAACTCACTTCATGTTCATAATGGTAAGGAATCCACCTGCAATGCAGGAGACCCAGGTTTGATCCCTGGGTAGGAAAGATCCCCTGGAGAAGGGAATGGCAACCCATTCCAGTATTCTTGCCTGCGAATTCCATGGACAGAGGAGCCTGGTGGGCTATAGTCTACGGGGTTGCAGAGTCAGACATGACTGAATAACTAATGCACACACTCACACACAATGCTCATAAAAATCTTTTGATTATAGCTCAGTATAATTTTCCTCCTTTTCTAGAAATAGGGAAATTGAGGCACAGAAAGTTTAGATAATTGTCCAAGATCTCACCGCTACTGACTGGCAGCAGAAGAGTTAACAAGGGACAGTGTGGATGTCATAAAGAGAGGCATACCTCAGACACCTGAAGAGTAAATGATGTACACCTCACCAAGATTTCACTTAATCTTTAGCATCTTTCTTGTCCCACAGTCCATCCACTTTCAGTTCAGTTCAGTTGCTCAGTCACGTCTGACTCTTTGCGGCTCCATGGACTGCAGCACGCCAGGCTTCCCTGTCCATCACCAATTCCCAGAGCTTGCTCAAACTCATGTCCATTGAGTCGGTGATGCCATCCAACCATCTCATTCTCTGTCATCCCCTTCTCCTCCCGCCTTCAATCTTTTCCAGCATCAGGGTCTTTTCCAGTAAGTCAGTTTTTCACATCAGGTGACCACAGTATTGGAGTTTCAGCTTCTGCATCAGTCCTTCCAGTGAATATTCAGGACTGATTTCCTTTAGGATGGACTGGTTGGATCTCCTTGCAATCCAAGTGACTCTCAAGAGTCTTCTTCACCACCACAGTCCAACATCAATTCTTTAGCGCTCAGCTTTCTTTATAGTCTAACTCTCACATTCATACATGACTACTGGAAAAACCATAGCTTTGACTAGATGGACCTTTGTTGGCAAAGTAATGTCTCTGCTTTTTAATATGCTGTCTAGGTTGGTCATAGCTTTTCATAGCTTTTTCCATCCACTTTAGTGCCTGTGTAAGTGAATTCTAAGAGAATGGCACATTCTAACAGAATGTTAGAGGCTGCATCATGGAAAAGGCACTGGGAAACCAGGCTGGCCACACAGGCTGCTCAGTGGATGCCGGAAAGTGTCCTCAGAAAGTGGTGTCCAGAATAGCACCAAGGCACTGAGAGAAAAGATGGAAGGAAACTGGAGGGCGTTACCATCTTTGAGAAAGCTGACACAGCCTTCGAAGTTAGTAAGTTGCACAGACCACACGCAATGGGGTCTCTCCTTTATTAGCCACTTCAGTACTAAGGATTTTGCATGTTTGGCTTATTTTCCTTTACAAAGGTAGTATAAGCACCAAGATGCAAATTGCATAAGAGCGACGATCAAGTTTCTTATGCTGTTTTCTGGACGTATGATGGAGTTTCCAACTCATATCCCTCATGGGAGTGTGTTTGACACAATTTTTCTGGAGGAAAGCTGCGAATCTGAATGTACTCTGGGCAAAGTATTCTTACATGCATGTAACAAGTCAGTATCCGAGTGCCACTGCAGTCAAAAACAAATGTAACTCATTTTCTCTGCCAGTTAACTCTCTTATCCTGAAGTTTTGATGAGCAGACTCACTGAAACTTTTTATCTGAAGATCCCAATCTTTGGGAGTTCTGCAGTCTTCTAAGTTACACTGCTCAGCTGCTAAGTCACTTCAGTCGTGTTTGACTCTGTGCGACCCCATAGACGGCAGCCCACCAGGCTCCCCGGTCCCTGGGATTCTCCAGGCTAGAACACTGGAGTGGGTTGCCATTTCCTTCTCCAATGCATGAAAGTGAAAAGTGAAAGTAAAGTCACTTAGTCGTGTTCGACTCTTAGCGACCCCATGGACTGCAGCCTACCAGGCTCCTCCGTCCATGGGATTTTCCAGGCAAGAATACTACAGCACCCACTAAATGCAAGGTGTAGACTGCTTCAGGTGGCTGTGTGCCTATAGAATTGGTTTACTTGCTTTGTATTTGATATATTCACATATCAAGTCTTTAAATGTAGTAAATGTATAGACCCATACAGTTGATGGTTGTATGGCTCATTAGTGGATGAAGAAGGTGATGCAATCAGGGTTGTTCCAGAAGAAAACCCCAAAGGGACAGGTTCAGGCAAGATCAGAACTTTCCAGTAATTAGAACTCAAAAATGAGATGAGGTGCCTGCGAAGGGCTGAGTAACTGTCAGTAAAAGCAATCTGACCATAGGTCAGGAGTCCTTCCTGGACCAAATGGCTTCTAATATTCCTCCTGTCCCAGTGCTAAGACTGGTGATTACTGTCACAGAGAACTTTTTTTTTTTTTCCTGTTCATAGACATCTAAGCATTTAGAAATTTAACAGAACCATTTTTAGTAGTAAGAAATTGAAAGGCAGAGCTCTTAGTTAATTTTATGAATCATGCAATCTTAGTTTTCTAAATACTCTGGATAAGTCGGCAAACCCTCTGCAGTGCTGGGACTCAGAATCACGGCTGAACAAGTGTGTGAGAGTTGTGGCCCATGAGGACCTGGGCATGTGCAAGGAATAGATACACTGGAGAGGAAGGAAGGGGAAGGAGGAAAAGGGGAAGAGCACAAGTGACAGTAATCCTGATACCAATGCAATCATCAGAATAACCTTATCAGAGAATCGTGACGATTCTCATTTTTTACTTGGAGGAACTGAATCTCAAGGTCATAAGCTCCAAGGCCATCAGTAAGTGGCAGAGACAGGGCACAGACTGCACTGCTGTGACTCCTGATTTAGTTTGCCCCTAGGTAAGGTGGGCTCACCTGTGCAGCAGCTTGCTCAGTTTAGCATGGGTGGCTTTCTATTAAAGATGGGTCTAAGAAGAGAAGCTCATTTCTGAACCCTGCCATAAGTCTCATGAATTTAAAATATCAGTACTTTGGCAAGTATATTGCTCAGCCTTGACTGAAACTCACCTTTCTTTATATGATATGGAAATAATATTAATGAGTCCTATAAGTGCATTAATTAATTAATTTTTTTTGCCATACCACGTAGCTTGTTAGATCTTAGTCCCCCAACCAGGGACTGAACCTGGGCCACAGCAGTGAAAGTGCAGAGTCCTAACCACTGGACAGCCAAGGAATTCCCTATATCTATTAATATGATAGATTCAAACTCCCATTTTGAAAGACTAAGAGAAAATAGAAATGATTGAATCCATAATAAAAAGAAAGTATAAAAATCAAGTTTTGATTTTGCTTTTTGACTCAAGCTTTGATATGTGTTTCTCTACGTTCAAAACATAATCAACATTTTCTTTGTGTTTGGTTATGTTTCTCTGTTGTAGAAAGCATGAAATAAAGAAAACCCTCTCACAAACTTTTCTCACATTATTCCATACTGAGAGGGCTACAGACTGATTAAATATGGGTGTACTGGCTATCAGACAAACCTTTTCCTTTCTCTCTTCAAAACAGAGTGGAAACATTTGAGACCAGCATAAGATCTGTTACTCTAGGACACTAATTCCTAACTGGAAATGATTCTGTCCCTTCCTCCACTCCAGGAGGACATCTGACACTTTCTAGAGATATTTTTATTGCCACAGCTGGGAATGATACTGGCTTCTAGCAGGTAAAAGTCAAGGATGCAGCTAAATTTCCTACAATCCACTGAACAGCCCAGTGACAAATACTTATTTGGCCCAAATTGTCAATATCGCTAGGGCTGAGAAACCCTGGTCTAAGACCTGGTAAAATGCTTGGGAGTTTACATACCTGGGCACCCCTATTTGCAAAATCTTCTAACCCTCCAAACCTAGGGACTCTCAACACAGCAGAGCTGCATAGAGCTCTGTGGAAAGAGAACATCTTGCCTGTATTCTCCATTAATTTTTACAAGTTCATAAACTGGGCTTAGATAATTATTTCCACTGTCTTCTCTATTTTTTTCTCATTATGCAAAGGCCAGCCGTATTTTGAGAATTTTTGCTTATCTGTTACTTTACATGATTTTTCATGGTTTGATTTTTAGGCCAGACTTTTACTTTTCACTGAATTTTATTTTTTTACAAAAAGAAAATGTGGAAGAAGATTTGGGAAAAAAAAAAACTTTCTTAAAATGTCTAATCTCTCTAAGAATAAGAACAAATTATTGGAAACTTATGTCTCAGGTTTTCCAAATTAACACAAAATGGTTCCTGAACAACTACTCAAATGACTATTTCAGTAACATTCTCAATATTTATTATTTTTAAAAGTTTGATATTTTAAAAAATTCAATCTTATTGATTCAACAACTGGACTGAATCCAAGAAGTATGCCAAAACAAGAGCTTGGTAACAAAGTAGTTTTAAGACTTAAAAAAGAAATGTTGAAAAAGAGTGCAAAAAGGTCACAGATAACAACAACAAAAAAATCATAAAAGGTGATAGAACTTGACTAACAAGGTGAAAAGGTAATGAGTATAAAGTCCAGGTATGACATTTGTGATTTTTGAGACAGTCTGTCTCTATCACTTAAGCTTTGGCAAAATCCCCAGATCCAGAGAGAAGCCTGAGTCATCTCATTCCTGTATTCTCTTGTAAAAGGTGACCTGGGTGTACATTCTGTGACTGACTATGCTGAACATGCTGAAAAATCTGACAGTAAAAAGCCAATGACATCAATCCTAGAGTGAGAAACATATAATTTCCTGGTAATGCATTCGGCCTTATCATACAAACTCGATTCTTCTGGTCTTATGTTCCTTCAAATGTTCTAAACTTAGAAATGTGTTGAAAATTTCTCATCTGTGCAACTTTTAGCGTTGTTTGCTCTGTGTGGGTTTGGTATGAATCAACGAGAATCTGAAGGTTATTTGTCAAGCCAAGAGACAAAGTCAGATAATCACAAAGTTGGCCTGAGCTTTGAGTTCAAAAGGATCATGATAGTTTTGCTGAACTAAGAAATAGTAGGGAATTTAAGGTAATGTGAGTGCTAAAGCAAGAAAACCACTGACCACAGTAACAAAATATCAGCTAAAATGGTCTATAGAAACAGAGGATGGCTTTACTCAGATCCTCATGCAACGCCCATTCCTTCACTGAGGGACAACTTTCGGCTAAAAGACTTTCCCTGGGACTTCCCTGGTGGTCCAGCACTTAGGACTCTGCACTTCCAAAGCAGGGGCCGTGGGCTGGATCACTGGTCAGGGGACGAGATCCCATACGCCACGGAGAGCTTTCAAAAAACCAAAAAAGACTTTTCCCAACTGCTCCTTCAGAGACACTTAGAAAAATGCTAAGTGACTTTTAACTTGATTCAGTCACTCTGTTCCTTAGCTGTAAGTTATAAATGCATTTATGTTTGATGGAAATCTATCAGAAGAATATTCACTAATCTTGGGTTAACTGATGTTATTGTCCTTCATATTCTAAACATGAAGAGCATTAAATCAAGCTAATTTTTTCTAATATAAAAAATAATATAGCAGTAAATAAAAAATAGATCTCCATTACTATTAGAATCCATCACTATTTGTATTGATTTTACAGAGGCTTTTCTCACAGCTTACTTTTGTTAAATTTATATGTAAATTTTATGATATAAATTATATATATATATATATCTTCACAGACGATGCTAGTGGTAAAGAATCCACCTGGAATGCAAAAGATGCAGACAGACACAGGTTCAATCCCTGAGTTGGGAAGATTCCCTGGAGGAGGGGATGGCAACTCATTCTAGTATTCTTGCCTGGAGAATCCCCATGGACAGAGGAGCTTGGTAGGCTATGGTCTGATGCACAGGGTTGCAAAGAGTTGGACATGACTGAAGCAACTTTGCATGTAGCATGCACATATATATATCAAGCTGATAACACAACAAATATAATTTCATGGAAAATACTGGCTCATTTACATGAAGAAACTGTAAGTGATATAGTGTAGGTTTATTTACTTAAAACTGTTCAACTGATCTGTTTATTAATTCAGAAATTCTAATTAGGGATTCTATTTAAAATTATTCTTCTTAATAGATAAAATGTATTGTGCGCTCCTTAGGTTATCTGGACACATTATTTAAGCCTCACAATAGCCCCAAGAAGTAGGAACTAACATTATCTTCATTGAACAAATGCAAAAAATAAGGCAAATAAATTAAGAAACTTGCCCAAGGTCAGGCAGGAGGTGGTGGAGTCTGATTTTAAAGCTGAGTCTGCCTGACTTGGAGCCAAAAGCCTAACACAGAGTACCATAAACTTTTCATTAGTCTAGGTATTACTTTATGGACTACAGCAATAAAAGCACATTGTTTTAAAGTAGTCTATAGTTAAGAATTTATCATAAATTCAAATTGACTTTTTCTTATTAGTTTCAATTACTAAGCTTTTAACATATGTTAGCTAATACTCTACCCTCAAACCTCAAAGTATTTTTGTAATAAAGTTTTATTCATGTTCAGTTAAAAATCCCATGAGATTTACTATAATTTTCCATTGAAGAAAGACATTAATATTGCAAGCTAAATTTAGAACTATATATCAAGAGTCTTAAAAAATATTTATACCCTATAACTTAGAAATTCCATTTCTAGAGAATTTATCCACCAGAAATAGTTAAAATATACATAAATATTTTATTAAAAACATAGTTATTTATATATTTTTATAAAATCAAAATTTGGAAGTAATAAAAATATATTGAGGAATGGTTGGCATTGCCATTTCAAGTGATATTTATAGAGTTTACTATCCCATGGAAAAACACTTGTGCTATATGTTTATTTTACATATAACATCAAAAGGTATTGATATTGTTAAAATGTCCATACTGCCCAAGGTAACCTACAGATTTAATGCAATCTTTATCAAAATGTGAAATACCTATATCTATTATAATATAATATAATGTAGTTATATATTATCCATTATATTAATACTATACATTCATTATATATTATATACATTATCTTATTTTATAAATATAAATTATATTTTATTTCATATGTATAGTGACTTATTACTCACCATAAAAAAGAAGGAAATCCTCCCTTTTATGATAACATGGATGCATCTGGAGGACAGTATGCTAAATGAAATAAGACAAGACAAATACTGTATACTCTCACTTAGAAGTAGAGAAAAGAGTGGTAATTTCTGAGGACTCAGGGTGAGGTGGAATTTGGGAGATGATAAACATGTAGCAACTTTCAGTTATAAGATAAATAAGTTCTGGCTGTCTAATGTATGGCATGGTGACTGCAGTTAATAATACTATCTGGTACATTTTATATTTGCTAACAGAATAGACCTTAAGAGTTCTCATCACACACACACACAAAGACAACTGTGTGATTACTATGTGGGTATGTTAACTAGCATGATTATGGTTAATTATTTCACAATGTATAGGTATATCTTATGTTACTACATTTTACACCTCCTGTGTGTGTGTGTGTGTGTGTGTGTGTGTGCGCGCACGCATGTGTATGTGTGTGCATGCTCAGTCGTGTCAGATTCTTTGTGACTCTATGGATTGTAGACCACCAGGCTCCTCTGTCCATGGAATTTTCCAGGTAAGAATACTGGAGTGAGTTGCCATTTCCTTCTCCAGGGGATCTTTCCAACCCGGGGATCGAACCTGTGTCCCCTGTGTCTCCTGCATTTGTAGGCGAATTCTTTACCACTGAGCCACCTGGGAAGCCTCTTTTATATCTTAAATACATACAATTTTTATTTGTCAATTATACTCAAAAAAGCTGGAACAAAACCAAAAACTTAAAATAAAAAGTTATGAACTTAAAACGTAGCAATTTTCACCCTCTGTGAATCAGGTTTGACTTGCCATGAATCCCACTGGTGCAGCTGAGGTAGTCAGTAGAGTTAAAGGTCCCAAGTTAGAAAACAGGGACTCAGTTCCTTCAAGTTCAAATCCCACAGGACTATGAACCTGGCCACTGCAACAGAATCTCATTGTCCTGGCTATGACAATGAATGACTTGCTATGTCACATCCCAGCTTTGCCTCTTGGCTCATCTGGATATTCTATATGCTGGCAGTGTCTAAAGACAATGGCCTTTGGAAGCCACCACAGCCACTGCAGTTACTGAGAGAGACCAAAGGAGATTGCCACAATGAGATAGCTTGCATCTATCTTGCTCCTCTGAAGGCTGATCTTGTTTGTAGTTAGAGGGGAAATAAAGTATGAATGGCAGAGGGAGAGGGAGTGGGTGTGAGAGTAAATCCTTGTCTTCTAAAATAATCAAGTTTCATGTCCACTTGAAGGATGGCACAGATTGCAAAGCCATGGCCTTTCAGAGGTTGAGAAAGGCCTTAGCCATGTCCATTTAAGTTTACTGCATATTTTTGAAAAGAAAAAAAAAAACAATGCATAGTCAGAAAACTATATTTTAAATATTTAGTCCTCTCAAATATAGCTTTTAAGTTCATATAAAATTGCCTACTTCCAGATAAGTATAAATATAAATATCTTATAATAATGCAATTTTAAAAACCTTTTATAAAACACCCTCTAAGATTTGCATGGTAAAAAAAAAATAAAGTTTGGGAAACACTGCATTTTGCTATAGTCTTCCTGACTATTGACAGTATATGTTGGCATATTTAAGACTCCCAGACATTCCACAAGATAGAAATGTTTAGCTTTGCTTATCTCATTGTTTCTCAAACATAATGAATCACAACTTCATCTTTTTCAAACATAAAGAAAAATGAATTGAAACACACTTTGGGAAATGTTCCTCTAGGTAGATCAGTGTCCAAATCTCTTTTTCTTTCTCAGTCTCTTTTCCCATGTGAGATGGCCTCGACTTCAAACCACTTCTCAGCCTCTTCCCCAAGCTAAAATATAACCCTAAAATACAATGCAGAACCTGACAAGAACTGGATTCATTCCTGGGATATTGCCAGTGGATGTCATACATCAGCTCTCATCTGAAGAGAATCCATGTTCAGCCAAGAGAATATTCAGCTCCCAGTCCAGTTGGTCCTTACAATTCCTACACCAGCAAAAGTTTTCACCAACTAAGGTTTCCTTGTTCTGTGTGCATGTGTGTATATTTGAAGTAGACATCTTTCCATTAGGAACTGGGCACTGGCTGAGGTGCCAATTAATTTTGCATAAGCTGCCACTGCACCCTTGGATGCTAATCCGCTCATTCATAACCACAAGGTATTGTGCTAGGGTCATGTACATGACTTGTGCCTCCAGCCCTGGGATTTATTTAGTCCTTAGCCTCTAGTTCCTGCAGCTGTGTCCTTTCAATGACTGCTTTATGGTGGCCAAGAGAGTTGAGGGCGGCTGCCAGGACTCTGAGATCTGGAGGAACACATGGATGCATTATTCTTCTCTGAACCTTTCCAATTCCTGTTCCGGTCAGATGGGGGAGATGGTGGGAGGATATCTCTGAAGCAGCCCAGCACTTACTGTTGATGGTATTATTCGTGTCTGACATTATTGCAAAAGAACAGACTTAAATTTTACCCTCTGTGTGTTCTTCAGGGTAAGGTTAATTACCAGTGAAAGTGTCATAATGCAAAACATAAATTCTGAATTTAGCTCCTGGGTTGTTTTGTAAGAACTGCTATGGAATCATTATTTTTTGCTTACTCTTAAGACTACACACTGGATCCAGTCTGCTTCAGACAAGAGTCCAGGAAAGAGGGCTTACTATGCTAATTGAATACTAATTAGGCTTTTGCTTAAGCTGTTTTGTGTTACAGTCATTTGCAACTATATTATTTTCTGTATTTATGTCAAGGGGAAAAGAATACCTCAAAGGTAGCAAGATTCTTACTTAACCTGAATATCTGGAATAAAGTATCTTGCCACTGGTTTTTTTTTTTTTTTTTGTACTTGTAATATTTGTAAAGGGTTTTGTTCTGCACTAAGAAAAAGCAAAATATCATCATCATTATTACTGGCCTTTGTTCACAATGGACTTCATCCAGACTCTAACCAGTGACTCTATGACTAACAATCTGAGTCACTAAGTTTCACATGTTAATGAATTTCAACTCAATTCCCAGGCTGAGAGTTTTTTGTTTATTTTCATGTTTCAGGACTCAGAAAAAAAGTTAATGCCCTTCTGGATTTCAAATCTGGTGTCACTGAGTGACTGCTCAGAACAACTCAGCACATAGACTGAATCACTCCTTCAATAAAGATTAATACTGGCAAAGGTTCAAGAACTACCAACTGTCAAAAGGTTAGTATATTCTTCTGTTAGGGGAAACACATTAAATGAAACCGCCTACCCTGGCCAGGCATAATTACCATATCTGTGAGTTATTTTATGACAGGAGGTCCTGGTGAGGAATATATAACTACCAAGCCACCACCAACTGGAAGAACTGGGGAAATGTCAAAAGGAGACTCCATGTGTCCTACCACCTCCCAGAATCCTTCTTGCTGGCATCCACCTTGACTGAGCCACATGTGTGCCACCAAAAGGAGCCTGAGTCAGAATGATTAACCAGAGATAACCCGGAGAACTAATCCCATCACCATAAAACCTGAGACTGTGTGCCACGTTGCAGAGCAGTTCTCCTGGGTTCCCTCACTCTCCTGTTCTCCACGCAGGTGCCCCTTCCCAATAAGGTCTCTGCACGTGTGTATCTTCGGACAATTCATTTCTAAGTGATAGACAAGAGCCCACTTTTGGGCCCTGGAATCAGTTCCCCTTCCTGCAACACTTTCAGGACAAAAGCCTTTAGCCTGGTAGAGAATTCAGGTAACCATATATATTTGCATTTTCACCATGGTAGTGATAATAGACAATTTCAGAATTGAAAATGCAGGAACCTCCAACTAAAAAGTGGATCAAGAGAAGGACTGAAAAATACAAGTATATTTACTGGCTATTAACTTTGCAAAGACGTAGTCTTTATCCTTATAGCTTCTTCAAAGGAGTGTCTGAAAATGGACAATCTGAGCTAAAATACCATTTTTTTGTGTGAAAAATTACTGTATCCACTCTCATACCAGTTCCACCTTGTCCCTAGATTATAACTGTCCCTGATTGGTCATCCTACACCCATCTTAAGGCAATTACTGTGTCATTTTCCCATCAGATAACATTATAAACAACTGGTCACACACTGTCACAGCATCTCAAAGTAACACCTTACAGTTTTATAGCATTTTTCAAAGGAGTCTCTCGCATGTCACCTCACATTAATCTCATCTTCACATCCAGTAGAGCAAAAAAAAAACAACAAACTTCATATGCAGTATTGTCCTTCTTACTGATGAGAAAATTGAGGCATATTGTTGGACATAATTGGCTTAGCCTCATTATCTAACTTCATATGGATCATTACTAAAAAAATCAGAATCGTCGTCCAAAGCCATTGCAGTAGATGCATAACAGAAATCTGAGATTTAAAAAGAATTTTTGCCTCTTGGTCCTCATATCAGGATTAAGAATAAAGTCAGGATGGATCATGTTATTCTTGGGTATTGGTTCCTGCAAATGCGATCTGTGATGTCAAATGTATACTGTATTACATTAATGTAGTCCAAAGTAGAGAAGCATAATTAGATCACCCAAAATGTTATCAAAATATACAAAGGTAATAAATAAAATGAATTCAATTTTATTTGTGCACATTCCATATTCTTCACAGGATGTCCTGTGGGTCTCTATAGGATCTTCTTGAGATTCTGTGGTCATTCAAATAAGTGATTTTTTTTTTCATTGTGAACCTACTGGATTTTACATTTAAATTAATGGCCCTTTTAAGGAAAGATTTATCTGCCATTTCCTTTACATCTTTTACAGTGCCTGGGCTGAGCACACAGTAGTAGCTTTTTTATTTCTTTAGAGCAGCTACATCTGTAACTGATACTGAAGTTTCTTGTCCCCAAGACCCATGTACCCACAGGTAAACCTGACTTTGCCGCAGTAACAGTGGGATTCCTTAAGGTAAACCACTGCATTCCCACCTCTGAGTGTCTCAGCAGTTCAGGTGTCTGAATCTGAGCACACAGCTTCTACACGGTAACCTGCCCCGACGTGGGGTGGCTGGCTTCCCAGCAGGGTCTTCTGGACACTACAGTCTGATGATCACCTTCAGTTCCTGGAAATTTTAGTGACTTTGGTTGTGAAGATGCTTCCTGGGCTTGCTCTTCGACAATGAAAATAGAAGGTGGTGCCTCACCTTTGAGAAAAGAGGTGGGTCAGACTATAAAAATTGCCCCGAACAAGGACGTCTGACACGTTCATCTGTGCAAAAAGCACCTAAGCGCTAGTTAACAGGAGCCTCCCCGCCGCCTTTCCCCTGCCCATCCCCAGCGCCCCCAGGACAGCGCCTAATCTCAGCGACGCACGTGCTGGCTGTAGACACACTCTTTAAGAGACTGAAGGCACCCAGGGCTGAGTCGGGCCACGTCGAAATGACTAATATTTTCCCCACCCGGAGCGACATTCACGGATTGATAACTATTTTCCCCTCAAACCAAGCAAAATCAGCAGTCCTTCCCTGCTTTGCGCCAGAACTTGAAGATGAACAAAATAGTCTTTCGGAGAGGCCTGAGTCCAGCGCGGGGCTTCAGACCAGAGCCGGCTGCAAAGGATGAAGCGAGATGGCAGAGACGAGGGCAGTGAATACATTTAAAGGGAGAGCCGGGCCCTGGAGGAAGGGACAAAGAACCAGGACCCTGTAAGGGGGAAGGCTGAGATCAGGGGTTGAATTAACAAAAGATTCGTAGAAGAAGGCTCGTGAATCTGAGAAGAGCTATGGCTTTAAGCTGCAACCCGAAACAATTAAACTCTGACCATACGTTCTTTAAAAGGTGATTAAGTGGATGACGTATAAAAAACTCCCCCCCCCCCCGCCCTGAAATCAATAAAGGAAGGGTCTTCTTTTCAAGTCCAGATCCTGTAACCGCGGGTTTGGTTCAAGGGTAAACCACCGCACAGCTCTTTCCAACTGGGCAGTTAGAGGGTTTTAAAAACACATCATAGTTTGGTCCACAGCCGCACTTCGAGAACATCCCACACCGCAGGTTCTTTCGCGGATTTACTTGCGGTCAAGAGCACCCAGAAGTCAGCAGGCAGGATTCCAGGACCTTGTTAGCCTGAAAGCGGGGACGACAGACTCAGGGAGGCGGGGGACCTGGGCACGTCTTCTGTTGCAGCATGGGCGAGCTGCGTGCAGCCTGGGTCCCCCGGGTCCCCGAGCTCGCAGACGGGCGGTGGCCGCAGGGGACCCGCGCTCAGGCGGAGACGGCCTCGCGGCAGCTGCGCCCCGACCCCCTCCCCGCCCCCACCGACGCCCCGGGCCCTTCCCCTCCCCCCGCCCCGCCCCGCCCCGCGCCCAGGACCCGCCCGAGATGCGGGCGCGGGCGGAAGCGCTGGAGTCCCGCCAGGCCTGGGGTCCTGGGTGCGCAGCGGCTCTGCCGCCCTGCGGCCAGGGGCGGAGCGGTCCCCCCTCTCACCCCCACCCACCCTCTCCCGGCCCGTCACCCTCCCCTCTCGCTCCTTTCCTTCCCGCTTTCCCCGGAGAAACATGGCCGGGAACCGTGAGGAGGCGCCAGACTACGGGCGAGGCGTCGTGGTAAATGCAAACTCCGATTTCGGGGCCGAGGCGCGCGCTCCCCGCCCCTCCTTCGTTGGCACCCCCCCTCCCCCACCTCCTTTTTAGATTAAACGCCCGAAATGCATTCGGGAGCGAGCTGGCCACGGCTTTGTTCTTCCCTCCCAGCGGGTGGCTTCCATTCTCCCCCTCCCCCGTCTGACCCCGCGATTAACAACCCTTCCCCCGGGTCCTCGGTGTCCCCACGGCCCCCCGACAGCCATGCGCTACTCCCCGGGGTTGAGCCCGCGTGGTTCCGGGTCCCACTCCCGCTGGCAACCAGGAGTCACCCCTGGGCGCCGGGAGGTGGGGGTTGCTGTGAGGATCCCCGCGGCTGGCTCTTACGGGCCTCCGTGCTTACGTGCTCCCTCTTGACTCCCCCAGCGCGGGCTTCACGTGTTGTTTTCAAAAAGGATACCGAGAGTTGGCCAGGGCAGCTAGGACATAAAGTTTGAGATTTGAAACGCCGGCCAGGGCTCTTACTGTGGGGCCTCTGCACGAGCGCCCCTCGAGAGCATCCGTGTCTGCAAAAGGACCCGCTGAGCGAACTCGAGAGCATGTGTATGGAGTATCAGAAGGTGTGGGAGGTTGGGGTCGCAGACCAGATCCTCTTTATCCCTGGGAACCCCACAAAGTCAGCCATCGCCCGGTGGACTCCCAAAGATCAGTATCCTGGAATCAAATCTGGTCTTGCCATACGGCTGCTGGCTTCTTTGGAAGGTAGTGGTTTCAACGTGTCAGGTTTAAAGTGAAACTGTGGCGAGGGTGGTGGGTGGGTGGGGCCAACTTCGTACTTTAAGATTCTTTGTTCAGAAATCAGCCTGTACTGTACAGATAATCCTGTCTGTGATTGAGGCCTGCAGGAGTGGGAGGGTTGCATTAGGAAACATCTCATTGTAACTGATCTGTTCGGGTTGAACTCTGTTGCCCAGGGTTAATTTCACAGCAAGCCTGTTAGTCTTAAAGGAGTTCATTTATTTGTTCATTGGGCTCCTGTTTATTCCACTGCTGGGTTCCAGGCAGTGTTCTAGTTTCTGGGAAAACCAGACAGACCCCTGTGTTCTTGGACCTTACATTCTAGAGAGGAACACAGGCAAGCAATGTGAAAGCACCTACAGGAGGAATATGCTCTCAGACAGTGATATGTGCAGGGAAGAGAGAGTCTTGAGATAGTGATTGGAGGAGGACTGGGGCTGCTGATTTAGCTCAGATGGTCAGGTTGGCCCCCTGAGTGACCTCTAAGCCAAGAGCAGAAGGCTGAGGGGGAGGCTGGAGATTGAAGAAGGGTACCTGTAGCAAGTCCCCTACATATGAACAGGTTCCGTTCAGAGAGCATGTTCACAAGTCCAATTGGTCTGTAAGTCCAACAAAGTTAGCCTAGGTACCCAACTAACATAATTGGTTATATAGTACTGTACTATAACGTTTATAATATTTTTCACAAATTATATATTAAAAACAAAAAATAAAACATTTTAAATCTTACAGTACAGTACCTTGAAGAGTACAGTAGTCCAGTACAACAGTTGGTATACTGTAGGTGACTTATTCTCCAAGACAGCACCTGCCAAGGGCAAAGAAATCGTTATATTCTGAGAAGGAATCGTAACATCCAGTTTATGCTTTTTGAAAAAACAATCACTCCACTTGCCATGCAGAGGATGGTCAGGCCTAGATTTGGTGTGAAAAGGTGTGAAAAGAGGAAGTCATTTAGTTCATTTCTGGACAACTTGAGTCTCTAATGCCTATAAAGCCTATGGGTCAGGATGCACAAGAGGCAGTTTGAAATTCCTGTTTGGAATTCAGGAGGGTGACTGGATAGATTGGAAATAATCAGCAAACAGAAATATCTGATGCTTATCAGTGGGCTTCCTTGATAGCTCAGTTGGTAAAAAAAAAATCTGCCTGCAATGCAGGAGATCCTGGTTGGATTCCTGGGTCGGAAGATCCACTGGAGAAGGTATAGGCTACCCACTCCAGTATTCTTGGGCTTCTCTTGTGGCTCAGCTGATAAAGAATCCACCCGCAATGTGGGAGACCTGGGTTCGATCCCTGGGTTGGGAAGATCCCCTGGAGAAGGGAAAGGCTACCCATTCCAGTATCTGGCTTGGAAAATTCCATGGACTGTATAGTCCATGGCATCACAGAGTCAGACACGACTGAGTGACTTTCACTTCGCAGTGGATGGGAATACCTGGCGAACAAGGTGGGGAAATAAAACCGTTGTTAAGGGTAGAAACCTGAAAATCCCTGGATGTAAGAGACTTAGTGAGAAGCCAGATAAGGAGACCAAGAATGAGTAGGACAGTAGCAGAGAGCAGATAGGGTGGTCAGTGCCTAAGGAACAGAGTTTTATGGAGGTGAGGGAGCAAAAGCAGGGGCTTCCCTCATGGCTCAGATAGTAAAGAATCTGCCTACAATGTGGGAGACCCAGGTTCGATCCCTGGGTTGGGAAGATTCCCTGAGGAAGGAGCTGGCAACCCACTCCAGTATCCTTGCCTGGAGAATCCCATGGACAAAGGAGCCTGGCAGACTACAGTCCAAGGATCACAAAGCACTGGACACAACTGAGTACACACGCATGTTCCTGAGGGGGTTAAGATTGAGCAGGAGGGTCACATGCTGCAGAAAGAGCAAGTAGCATCAAGATGGCAAAGCCAGTTATGAAGCCAGCAGTAGTGAGAGTCTTTTAAACAACTATGCCATCAGTAGAATGGTTATATACAGTAAGTACTATTATTTAGTAATAGATACTCTTAATAAGGGATGAGGCCAATCAATGTGACTAGTTGGAAAGGTAGATTTTTAAAGTCTAAAAAGCAAATGGTGGAACAGTGAATAGCCCATCTATCAGTGTTAAAAGAAGCCCTCTTAAAAACAAGGTAATTTGGTGAAAGATAAAGGAAGGCAGTGTGAGGGTTCACCGAGGTTGGAAATAAGGTATTGTGGAGATATTCCCTGCACGTGTGTCATTCTCTCCAGTAGAGCTTAAGATAATTAGATTCACATCAAGTTGGCTATGGGCAGGCACAAATTCAGAGTGAATTCAAGGTGAGCTAATGGCATCAAGGGTCAGGAGGATAAAGAAAGCTCAGGAGGAACGGTATACTGGGAAAGTAGCCTCTCAAGAAGGGATTGCAAAAAGCCAAAGGGAAATTTCAGTACCTGCGGGAAAAGGGATAGGTAATAACACTGGGTTGGCCAAAAGGTTTGTTCAGAGCTGGGGCTGCTGTGGTGGATGCACTGTGGCCAAGGTGGAGGGAAGGCAAAGCCATTTGAGCTAAGGTGGGTGAAGTTGCCTCAAGATGGAGTAGCTAGAATGATCATCAGGGTGTGTATTGGAGTATCCAGAAATGAGGTGGTGAAGAGAACTCTGAGTTGTTAGAAACTTGGTGATGAAGATGGCAAGGGGCCTAGATGACTTAAGCCTAAAATGAGTACAGTTTGTGCAAGAGAAGGGAAAATGAAGAGATGGAAACTGGCTCTTGGGTGCAGATGGCTTTCAGTTGAATTGGGGAGATGGGACATTAGATTGTTAACAGTACATGGGATGGCCAAGCCAGAGATGTGGCCCTGGGTTCAGATACTCTGCTTAGGATAGCTGGTCACCAGTGTCCCCCCACTACCCCTCACCCCACTCCTCTGCTGGTGTATCTTTGTTACTTCTCAGGGAGAGAAAAGATCTTTACCTGTCTGCCCGTTGGGCATCAGGTTTATAGATATGTTTTACTTTTACAGAACCATTATCAGAAGAACCATAGTACCTACACATGTGAGTTTGGTAGGAAAATAAGGAGAAGAAGAAAATCTAAAATAATTGTGCTTCTGTCGTCTCCCTCCCCATCCGTCCATGGAAACGTGGCGGGAATCAGAGAATCCATCAGAATCACAACTTTCCTAGAGGTGATGAGTTTCACCTTCCGGCATGCAGGACACAAGGTGTCATTTGGCCTGTGTGGGTCCCCCTCCGTTCTCCTGGTGGCAGATCGCCAGGGCCCTTCTTTTCAAACTCTGTTTGGACTCAGTTTCTCAACATGTGGCTCTGAGGCATTCGTTGCAGTCCGCCTCCTTCCCTGGTTCTGGGCCTGGACTAGTGACCACAGCTGGGCCAACTCCTGTTCTTGTCTGGGGTTCCCGGAAGCAGAGACTCCCTTCCTCTCCTGCGGCGGATGGGTCGATGTGAACCTGAAATTGGCGGCCGCCGTGGTCACGGCCTGAAGGAGAGAGTGGGGCACGTGGTCTGGGGCTCACTTACGTGTTTCCAAACTGTTTTCATCCCCAGGGCAGCCAACTTGAGAAATAAAGCAGGAAATATTCTTAGCAAAAAATTAAGTTTTAATGACTTAGAAAGAAGGTCTTTAGTGTATCTTCAAATGGGGAACAGAGGGTCCCAGGGAGTTCAGAGGCTTGGATGTGATGTAAAATGGCTTGGTGAATGTGTTTGTCACTTCCCCAGCTTGGCCGTATTTTGGGTCTTTGAACAGAGAAAGCATTGTTCTGAAAAAACTTAGAGCGTATTATCTGTGATACTGAAACTATTTAAAGACTTCTTGTTTTGATTTTTCAAAAAGCAGATGAATAACGTAATTATCTGCAGTTCCTAATAGCTTCTATTCCCTCAGGTCTGGGACACATTTACAGTGCAATTTTGCATGCACTATTAAGGATAAACCAGCGGTTCCCTCATCTCTAATTGTCTTTTATCTCAACAGTGAAAATGAACTATTTCAGACTCATTTGGAAATAGACTGGTTTGGCTTATAGAATAGTGTTTAGAGAAACACGTTTCTTCTACTTTTAAATTTACAGCTTTAACTCAGGCCATAAGACTTTAGCACAGAGGTTTGAGGCATTTTTTTAAGTTAATTAAAACGTAATTTTAAAGTAAACTATTGATGTTTCAGTATGTCTTACTGGTTAGCATTTATTGCAGGGCCATGTGGGAGACCCGGGTTCAATCCCTGGGTTGGGAAGATCTCTTGGAGAAGGAAATGGCAACCCACTCCAGTATTCTTGCCTGGAAAATCCCATGGATGGTGGAACCTGGTAGGCTACCGTCCATGGGGTCGCAAAGAGTCGGACACGACTGAGCGACTTCTGTGACAGCGTAGACCAGATACTGATGTAAGAGTTATATATCCATTATCTATCTTATTTAATCCTCAAGCTAGCCATGTGAAGTAGGCATTGACTGTTTTATAGAGGAAAACTCCAACCCAGAGAGGTTAATGCCTGAGGTCCCATAGCTAGTAAATGCACCCCCAAGTGTGTTAGGCTTCTGATCCATGCTCTTTACTGTTACTCCATGCTGCCTTTGAGCTACAGATTTCCAGTACAGTTTTTGTCTATAGGTTTGATTGTTGTTGTTTTTTATTTGGCTGCACCGGGTCTTAGTTGCAGCATGTGGGATCTAGTCCCCTAACTAGGGATCGAACCTGGGCTCCCTGCATTGGAAGCACGGAGTCTTAACCACCAGACCACTAGGGAAGTCTCTATAGGTTTGTTTTATTTGTCATTTTATCATTCTTTTCTTTTTGGGAGACATCATTTATTAAGCATTTATCATAAATGGAAATGTACTAGGAATCTAAGTACATTATCTATTCTTTTTATCCTCAAAACAACCCTGTCTTTGAGTTTTTGTTGTATTCTATTTAAAGGAGGGGGAAATGAGTCTCAGATAGAATTTTCCTCACGTCCGTAGTAAGGTCAGAGCTGTGCCCAGAACATGGACTAGAGAGTGGTCTCAGATTCAGCTGGGCAGGGGCTACCGCAGGATTTCACGGTGGGAGGAATAACCCCCAGTTCATGCTGCCCCACTACAAGGGCTCCAGGAGGTGGTGTGTGTGTTCTGGTAGGGGAGCCAGAAGTTGCTGTGTCCCTGAGTGATCTTCCTGGGGCTGGGTGCTGCTCAGGCATCTCTTCTGGTCTCTATCATGGCCTGCCATTGAGTCTTCTGGAAGCTCCTCGTGTTCAGCTGGTGGTTCCAGGCACTGACCAGCGGTGTTGAAAGTGAACAGCCGGCCCTAGGAGGTCTCAGGGTGGAAACCAGTGTTGCTTTGTAAACAGATTGAATTGTGCCCCAGGCCGATTTGCTGGTCAAGGCAGAGCCGGTGTGACGCTCTGAAAATACACAGATGACACATTGTTTGACCACCCGTCTGCCCTTGGTCAGGTAGGAATTTCCAGAGCCATGAACAGTGGTGCTCTTTATCATGAGGAGATAGACTGAGGATTGGGTAGCACGTGGGTGGAGACTGTCATTTATTCACTCAGCATTTTTGAGTACCTGCGATATTCCGGGTCAGTGTTCTGAACGCTGGAATTTCAACAATGCATGAGACAGACAAAGTCTTTACCAGAAGGAGCTAACATTCCAGTGCGAGGAGATAAAACACACAAGCACATGTACACATGTCACACCTGGTGGAAATACATGCTGTGAAGGACAGTGAGGCTAGGTAAGAGAGGTACAAAGATGCATGGCAAGGAAGGGGTGTGTTTTTACATAGGTGTCCAGAAGGCCTCGCTGTGGAGGTGATGTTTGAGTGGAGCCTTGAAGGAAGTAGAGGGTAAGTCGTGTGGGCTTCCAGGGGATGAGCGTTGTAGGCAAAAGAAAAGCAAGTGTAAACCTCTTGGGGCAGAAGATGCTTGGGACATTCAAGCATCAGGAAGGAGAATGGTGGCTGAAGCAGGACAGGGGTAGACAGCTCCAGGGATGAGTCAAGCCCCGCCCCCGCAGGCCGTGGTGGCAACTCCTGTTGTACTCTTAGTGAAATGGGAAGCCCTTGAAAAAATCTGAGCAGAAGCCTGCAGTGATGTACATGAGGTACATTTTTCAAAGGAGGACTCCAGCTGCCACGTGGGGGTGGAGGATGGGCGGGGAGCCGGCACAGTGGAAGCAGGGAGGCAAAATTGGTAGCCATGGCAATGGTCCTGGAAGAAATAGCGGTGGCAGGGACTGGAAGTGGGGCAGTGGAGATGCTGAGAGGTGTGTGTGCGTGCTAAGTCACTTCAGTCATGTCCGACTCTTTGCGACCCCATGGACTGTAGCCCACCAGGCTCCTCTGTCCATGGGATTCTCCAGGCAAGAATACTGGAGTGAGTTGCCATGCCCTCCTCCAAGGGATCTTCGTGACCCAGGGATCCAACCCGTCTTTTATGTCTCCTGCATTGGCAGGTGGATTCTTTACCTCTAGTGTCACCTGGGAAGTTCTGCTGAGAGGTGGTCCTGGTTAAATTCTGAAGGAGCTGATGATAGGATTCGCTGTGGGTTGCAAGAGGGGGATGATAGAAAGGGGTCAGATACAACTCTGCGGCTTTAACCTCAGCAGCTGAGAAGAGTTGGCCTTCACTGAGAGGGAAGGGATTCATCTGCGATGGGTTTGATCTGGCCAGCATTCCAGAGCCTGGAACCAGGATGGGAGTCGGAGTCTGGACCCTATGTGGCCCTTCCAAAACCTGGGCATAAGAGAACTGGTTTTGAGTTTCGGCTGAGGAGGCAGGGGAAAAGCAGGGGGATATCCCAGTGTTCGATGAAGTACAGATGGGTTTTGAAACAATAGAAAACAGATGAGATGAAGGAGCCAGAGGCAGGAAGAGACAGGAGTCTTCTCAAGGAGCAGAGAGCTCTGAGGGATACAAGGAGTTTGGGCGACAAGATCACATAGAGGTGGGAACAGCTGGCAATTACTGGGGCCTGTCCTGAGTTTCTGCGGATGATGTGGAGTTTGGGATACGGTGGGGGAGTGGATTAGACAGGGAGAGGGTGTAGGTGAGAGACAACAGATGAACAGAACACCGAACTGGGGAGGATCCTGATTT
This sequence comes from Oryx dammah, assembly GCF_014754425.2. Taxonomy (NCBI): domain Eukaryota; kingdom Metazoa; phylum Chordata; class Mammalia; order Artiodactyla; family Bovidae; genus Oryx; species Oryx dammah. Next base: position 57,543,665 of record NW_024070194.1, read on the forward strand.
GACCAGTCTGAGAACAGGAGGACAAGGAATGGGGAATTGGACTGGGAAATTAGGATAGGTCTGCATTAGGAGAGATCTTGAAAGCGTACAGCTGCGTGGAGAAATCTGATGGAGGTGTGTGGGAGTAAGCAGAAAACTGGAGACTGCAGTTCAGCTAAGGTTTAGCTTGAGTGCCTTTCTGGATGATCTGAAAGTAAAGGGAACATGGTCTTCACTGGCATTTTCTCTCCCGCCTCTTTATTATCTTAACCATCAGACTTGCACATCCAGTCCTAAGCAAGAGAGAGGCTTGCTAGCAGTCTGTCCACTATCTAAATACAACAGTTTTCTGGAGCAATCGGTTCCCAACAGGACTGACTTACGTTCCCACCACAGCACATCCTTTTGAAGTCTTTACGTCTGGGTGTGCAATAACCCCAGGAGACATGTACTTTTTGTAGGTGACCTTTCCTAAGCAGGTGAGGTGATTGCAATGCATAGACTTATTAGTATATATAATAATATATTATAATAATGTGGAGTGATACTGTCTGTGTCAGTGGCCAGACCTCAGAGACAGTGTGGGTTCAGTTCCAGACCACCAAATTAAAGCAAGTATCTCAATAGTGCAAGTCACAAATTATTACTATTTTGGTTTTCCAGTACATATAAAAGTTAGGTTTACCGTATACTGTGGTCAGTTAAGTGTGCAATACCATTATGTCTAAAAAAAAAATTGTACATACCTTGATTTAAAAATGCTTTATTGCTAAAAGTGCTAAGCATCCTCTGACAATGCAAGGTTGCCATAAACCTTTAATTTGTTAAAAAAACAAACTATCTGCAAAGCCCAGTGAAATGAGGTATGCCTGTAATTGCAAAAAGAATGTTGCTTATATTCACGATAATATCTACAGTGTAAATATGCATTGTGTCTTCACGTTTGTGCACTCTTACTGTGCTGTCCGGTTAGCTGTAGGTCGGGATTTTCTCTTGTGATGCCCGAAGTCAGGAATGGCGTTCCCTGTTCACTTCAGTAGATCCTTCATCAGGAAACAAACTAGCTTGTTCCACCTGGCTTCTCCTAGGTTGGCGGAAGACAGTTTAATGCCACAAGGATCGTCAGACCTACTCTCTTGTTTTCAGTGGTCTTCGTTTTTACAAAGCGTGCTCTTGTTTGTTTATGTTTTTAAAAATAAATTTCCAATGAAGAATATTGTAACCAAAATCAATTGGTTTGCAGATTATGGATGACTGGCCAGGGTATGATCTGAGCTTATTCACGTACCCGCAGCACTACTATGGAGACTTGGAATATGTGCTCATCCCTCATGGCATCGTTGTGGACAGGTGAGCGCTCTTTGCTGAGTCCGTTTTCTCTAGTCCTCTCTTGTGTGAATCAGACAATATGCTCAGGGACCCTATTGGGAATCTCTTCTATACAGTGGTGGATAGAATGTTTATAGGACAGAAAGATTGGAGTAAAGTAAATCTGTGATTTCCTTGGATATTTGTTCAGGGGAAAGAGTAAGAAGGCTGTACATGCAAAAAATAGTAATGACTAGGTAGTAAGATAGTAATGGCTGTACATACAAAAGATAGATAGCCTCAAAATAACCATGTCCTATACAGACTGATAAAAATGAGGGCCAGGAAAGCATTTGTCTCACATTTTTCACAGACTCTTACCAGGGAGAGTTAAGAGGTGACCTTTACCTTCGTTTGCCTTCACAGGCCATACCCCGGAAACCCTGGCTTTTCCTGCAATTTGCATTTATCTTGAATAAGTCCCGTCTCACAGGTTGGCCAGTCTGTGAACAATGATGTTTTCAGCGGTCATGTTTTGGAAATAAGAACATGTATAGCTTAAAAATAGCAGCACGGAACTGTTTCTCCACTCCTGTTACTCGTTCTTTTGAACCCCTTGACACAGATGTCCTCTGGCTCCTTCCTAGCCACTTGACTCTCCTCTTCTAAGGCCCTAAGTCACCCTCATTTGTTTCTTGGTTTTCAGAGAAAAGAAAGTAATAGAAAGTTAGTCACTCAGTTGTCTCTGACTCTTTGTGACCCTATGGACTGTAGCCACCTGCCAGGCTCCTCTGTCCATGGAATTCTCCAGGTGAGAATGCTGAAATGGGTAAGAGCCTCTTCCAATTCAGCCTACCACAGGCGTTAGCACTTATAGGTCTTATCCCTTCAACAAAGCTGCCTTAATGCCCCGACTCTTGCCTTTCCGTGGACTTTTGATTTCTAGCACAAGATCAAACACGTAAGCCTTCACATTTATATGAAAAGCAAGCTTCCTGTATTTGACACTCAGAAATCAGGGTGGGAGAAGCTCTGAGAATCAAGGGCAAGCTGAGACTTGGGGCTCCCACTCTCCCCTTTTCCTTAAGCCTTTGTACTTCTGCCTCTATTTTCTTAAACTGTGACTTTCTTCTGAGTTAAAATTTAACTTATGAAATAGATCCTCAGCCAAAGGAAAGTTTGAAAAGCACCCACTGGTCACTATTCCCAGGATGTTATCTCACCATCAGTGCCTGTCTGTAAGCAAAAGGAAATGTCATTTTTTCACTCAAATTCTAAGACTTCCCATTGGTTAAGATCTGCATATTGCGTGTTCTCTCAAACTATAAAATATTATTAAAATAAGATCTAGTTTGGGATTTCCCACGGCCTCAGGTGGTCTTCCACAGAGTACAAGTTTTGATCCTTAGAGGGAAAAAAGGTTCTGAGAAGAAGTAAATGTGAAAATTTTGGCATCTCCCAACTTGTCAAACCTCCCAGTTGGCAATCGATATTAAAGATGCAGGTTCCTAAATCATTTCAGTAGAGAACACCTGATACTTGCTACCATTCTGTTTCACTAGATTGGGAGACAGATTTCTAAGCCCAGTGATACTCACTGTGTGGCACCAAGGAAAACAGCTGCTCAATAAATTTTTCCTTTTCCAAATGTAGACAAATATGAATGCCAAACTCCTGTTACTGATACGGTAGGGGGAAAGTGGTCTCCGCTATTGAATAGAATATTTATCCATTTCTTTATGCACATGCTTGGAAAGAAATTTCTCCCGAATTAATTTGATTCAGTGGCTGCATTAACTCTATTTTGTTTAGTCTAACCTCAGCCATTATGATGAATGCATTACACATAAAATATGGTGGAAGGTTAGAAAACAATAAAAATACCTAATTTTGAAAAAGGGGTAAATTTTATAAAATATATACAGCTTCCTAAGAATCAGTCTACTGGATTTCTCTTACCAAAAAAAAAAAAGGATACAGATTCTTGCAAAGGAAAGGGGAGGGATGGGGAAGAAATATGCCTGACTTTGATAGTTAAGCCAACTTCTCTTGTGCAGTGGGCATCTTTGTACTTGATTCACTTCTTAATAGTTCTCAGAAGTACTTTGTCTTCACATGAGTTTGGGAACCCCCTGGTTTAAACAAATTCTGGCTTTTCTCCTCTGAAAATTAATTTATGACTTAAATTAATTGCATCCTGATCTAGTACAGGATTGAATCCTGGCAAGGTTACCAGTTGCCTCTACAGGAGGCTTTACATCAAGAAATTCTGATTTAGGGGTCTGGGGTGGGGCCTCGAGAATGCTGTTCCCCACCTTTAAAATGAATTTATTGAGATATAATTTACATACAACAAAACTCATCCATTGTAGGTAAATGATTCAGTGATTTTTAGTACATTTTTGTAGCTAGGCAACAATTACCAGCACCGGTTTACAATATTTTGTTGTTAATCAAAAGTTTGTTGTCAATCTCTGCTCCTACCCACACTATCAGGCAATCACTAATCTAATTTCTTTCTCTATAAACTTGTGTTTTCTGAGCTTTAAATATAAATTAAATCAATATCTGATTATCGATTCATCGATTGATGGACACTTAGATTTCTTGTTTTGGGTTGTTTTGGGCTACTGCGAATAATGCTTCCAGGAACATTTGCATGTAAGTCTTTGTGTGGACACGTCTTTTCATTTCTCTTGGATGGGTTTTTGGAGAGGAATTCTGAGTTTTATGGTAAGTGTAAGAAACTGCCAATTATTTTCCAGATGGCTACACCATTTTTCATTCCCATCAGCAACGTTTGAAGGTTCCAGTTTCTCCACGTTGTTGTTGTTGTTTCAGTTGCTCAGTTGTGTCTGACTCTTTGCGACCCCATGGACTATAGCCCACCAGGCTCCTCTGTCCATGGAATTCTCCAGGCAAGAATACTGGAGTGGGTTGCCATGCTTTTCTCCCTAGTTTCTCCACATACTTGCCAACATTTCACATTGTTTGTCCTTTTAACTCTAGCCATTCGAGGTCTTCCCAGGCTCAGTGATAAAGAATCTGCCTGCCAGTGCAGGAGACAGGGGTTTGATTCCTGAATTGAAAAGATCTCCTGGAGAAGGAAATGGCAACCCACTGCAGTATTCTTGCCTGGGAAATCCCATGGACAGAGGAGCCTGGCGGGCTACTGTCCATGGGGTTGCTAAAGAGTTGGACATTACCTAGTGACTAAGACAACAAAACAAAAACATGGATATATAAAAGTGTTTCATTGTGGTTTAAAATTTTCCTAGTGATTAGTGTACTTTCTAGCTGTTCATACATCTTCTTTGGAGAGGTGCCTATTTAAGTTTTTTTGCCAATTTTGCAGTTGGGTTGTTTGTCTTCTAAATGAGTTGTAAGAGTTCTTTATATATTCTGGACACAGCCCTTTATCAGGCATATGCTTTGCAAATATTTCCCACTAGTAAATGGCTTATCTTTTCATTATTGATATACTTTAAGGAGAACGTTGGGTGAAGTATTCTGTAAATGTCAACCAGGGCCAGCTGTTATATGGTACTGTTCCTTTATATCCTTACTGGTTTTCTCCCTTGTTGGATCTGTCATGTACTAAGAGAGGGGTATTGAAGTTTCCAACTACATTAGTGGATTCATCTACTTCTAGTTCTGTTAGTTTTTTGACAGTGTGTTGCTAGGTGCAGACACATGAAGGACTGTTACGTTTTCCTGGAGAACTGACCTCTTTTTATTACAGTAATGTCACTCTTTATTCCTGACAGTTTCCTTGCTCTGAAGTCTGCTTTGTCTGAAATTGATGTAGCTTTTCCAGGTTTCTGTTGATTATGTTTGCATGGTGCATCTTTCTCCATCTGTTTAATCTGGGTCTTTTATCTGGATCTTTGTGTTTAAGATGAATTTCTTGTGGACAACATACCTTCGGGTATTCTTCTGACAGTCTCTGCCTTTAATTGATGTTTTTAGACCATGTGTGCGTGCTGTGCATGCTAAGTCACTTCAGTTGTGTCTGACTCTTTGTGACCTATGGACTGTAGCCAGCCAGGCTCCTCTGTCCATGGGGATTCTCCAGGCAAGAATACTGGAGTGGGTTGCCATGCCCTCCTCTAGGAGATCTTCCTGACACAGGTATCAAACCTGTATCTCTTAAATCTCCTGCGTTGGCAGGCAGGTTCTTTACCACTAGCACCACTCGGGAAGCCTGTTTTTAGACCATTCACGTTTAAAGTCATGATCGATACTCTTGGTTTAATCTCTGGCATATTTGTAACTATTTATGACTCACTGCTCTTGTTATTTGTTTCCTTTTTTGTATGCCAGTCTGTGAAGACTGTCTCCCCAGCGGTGCATAGCTGTTGATGAGTGCAATCTATTTTTCTTGTTTTTCCTTTTAAGTTTTGCTCACTGGGGTTCACACCTGTGTCTGAATAGCCTAGTCTTCAGCCTAATATTGATTAGAGATTGTTCTCAAACACCTCGAGATAGTGAGGCTTCCACCCTCTGCTGATGAAGGTGTGTGGAGGCGTGGCAAACACATTCATATTGCCAGGCTTTTTTTTCTTTTTTAATTAATTTTTATTGAAGTATAGTTGCTTTGCAATGTTGTATTAGTTTCTACTGTAGAATAAAGTGAATCGGCTGTGTGTGTGTGTGTGTGTGTGTGTATCCCTTCTCTTTTGGATTTCCTTCCCATTTAGGTCACACACAGCACTGAGTAGAGTTCCCTGAGTTATATAGTAGGTTCTCATTAGTTATCTATTTTATACATAGTATCAATAGTGTATATATGTCAACCCCAATCTCCTAATTCTTTCCAGCCTTTTCCAAGTCTTCCCTGGATTTTTACTTTTCACAAAGCTTTCTTGTGTGTCTTCTGCACAGGCTTACAGGCTCTACCATCCAGGGATGTGTGGGTGGCTTGGGCCCACACTAGTCTCTGCTGTGCATACGCATAGCTTCCTTAGCTTCTGGTCAGCTTGAGATATGTGAAGAGTTTGTCATGGTCCCCTCCCATGAGTGTAACCTCTCAGAACTCCCTATCAAATCCATGTCTGGTCTACCAGTTAGCTGCTTGAACAGGACTGCAACTTCAAGATAGAGGGGCCCCTAGCTCTCCCTGTTCACATGCTACCATGATGGCCATGTTAGCTGGCTGTGCTCCTTATCAGGTGAGCAGCGCCCCCCACCCCAGTTGAACTACCTGGTTAAACATTAGAGCTGATTGAGGGGCAAGGAGAATGGGAGCATTCTCAGGCAAGGATGCCACAGACCTGCTCTGTTTCTACCTGATGTTCAGTAGTTTCATGAATAAATGGTCTCAGTTTGGGGCATGCCTTTGGTGGGTCTCCAGAGGGCTGAAAGTGTTGGTTTTGACAGTTTCATTCAGCTTTCTACTTGCTTTTTGTGAAGAGGATGTGTTGACCCCCTCACCCCATCATGCCAGAAACAAATGTCCCTTTTTAGAGAGTATTTGGCATGCTGACGTTCAAGTCTCCCTGATCATATTTTTGAGAAGCCACGTTGTCATATCATGTGTGTGTGTGTATACGCACATATGTGCATGCATGGTAAGTCACTTCAGTTGTGTCTGACTCTGTGAGACCCCATGGACTGTAGCCTACCAGGCTCCTCTGTCCAGGGGATTCTCCAGGCAAGAATACTGGAGTGGGTTGCCATGCCTTCCTCCAAGGGATCTTTCTGACCCAGGGCTCGAACCTGCATCTCTTACGTCTCCTGTATTGGCAGATTCTTTATCACTGTGCTACCTGGGAAGCCCATATGGATGTATATACACCCATATAAAAGCATATAAAAATATATTGTATAAAGTATATATTATATATAGAACATATGTGATATAATATTTTATTTTTTCATATCATTCAGTTCATCTGTTTTATTTCTTTAAGACCTGGCTGGCCAAGCAACCCACTCCAGGACTTTCGCCTGGAAAATCCCATGGATGGAGGAGCCTGGTAGGCTGCAGTCCATGGGGTCGCTAAGAGTCGGATATGACTGAGTGACTTCACTTTCACTTTTCACTTTCATGCATTGGAGAAGGAAATGGCAACCCACTCCAGTATTCTTGCCTGGAGAATCCCAGGGACGACGGAGCCTGGTCGGTTGCCGTCTATGAGGTCACACAGAGTCGGACACGACTAAGGCAACTTAGCAGCAGCAGCAGCAGCTCCAGGTCTTAGTTGCAGCACACAGAATCTTTAGTTGCTATATGCAGACTTAGTTCTGCGAGTGGGATCTAGTTCCCTGGCCAGGGGTCAAACCTGGGCCCCTACAAAAGAGTGCGGAGTCTTAGGCAGTGGACCACCAAGGAAGTCCCAGTTCATTTGTTTTAAATCTAACTCAGTTTGAAGTGGCAGTGGGAATTTTTTTTTTAAAGTATGTGCCTTAGAACATCCCTGCATTCAAGATTTTACTGTTGTATGCATATATGGACCATGGACTTACAGATCTGAAACAATGAGAGAAAATACAATGAAACTTCCAAATTAGGTGTTGGGTGCCAGCCCAAGGTTGAAGAACTTCAGGAGACACCATTCAGACTGTGATCCGTGGAAATGCTGTCCATTGAGATTGTCTGGGGCACCTTTCACATAGGTAACATGCTATCTTCAGTAAATAAAAGACAAATATTATTCTTTCGATAGTTGCTACGGACTTGACTTTTCCTCTAGTCTTGTCTAACGTGGTCAGGTGGGTGAGTCATTCTCCATTTCCTCTTTCTTTGCTTTAAAGTGAGTATAATATCACCACATACCATCATAGCCTTGTTAAAGCTAACAACCAGGCTCTGTAGTGATCAAATAATTGCCTTCATGATCTTTGACATCATGTTTTACACCTTAATCACTTTTTTTGTGACACAGAGGAGAAAAAATGTACCACTGATGATATGGTTATCAGAAATATGTTTTGAACACTCTCTCTGTCCGACGTTAACAAAGCTTCTTTATCTGGAGGCTTTGGTCTCCCAAGACCTTTTCCACTTTTCTCCTGCATAATCAAATATGTAGAGTACATCATGCAGGTTTTTTTTTTTTTTTTTTGAAAGGAACAAATATGCTCAGAAATTAAATGTCTTTTAATCCCTTCTTTCAGAATTGAACGGCTGGCTAAGGATATTATGAAAGACATAGGATACTGTGACATTATGGTCCTGTGTGTACTCAAAGGAGGCTACAAGTTCTGTGCAGATCTGGTAGAACACCTGAAGAACATCAGTCGAAACTCTGATAGATGTGTCTCTATGAAGGTTGATTTCATCCGACTAAAAAGTTACAGGGTAAGTTACGATTTACTCCATTTTCATTATATGATGTTTAGAATGAACAGTGTTATAAAAGCAAAGAACTAATAATGTGATGAAAATGAAGGATGTATTTTATTTTAATTTGCAAGATTCTACAACCTGTCATTCTAATAATGTTCTTGGTGGGGCAGGGAGACCCTCCTATCTATTGCTCATATAGGGAAAGAAACTTCAGGCATGATTCATGCTTTCTTTTATGGCTATAAAGTTGAGTGGTTATTTCCTGGCGCCTAGTCTCACGAATAAATGTGAGGAGAAGGAGTATTAAGGAAGTCCAGTGAATACAGATATATTTCTGCTCTGGATATCGCTCTTGGCCCTGGAGATCTGTATGAGGGCGTCCCCCCAGCGTTAGTACTTGGGTGACTGCAGTCAGGCCCCAGATGTGAAGAACTAAAACCTGTAGGGACAGTGAGTTATCAAGAGCAGTGAGACAGAAGACCAGGGAATCTCCAACAGAAGGCTGTCCTACCAGTCTGTGCTGGGTTTTCGTGGCCACTCAGCTGTGTCCAACTCTGGCGACCCGATGACTGTAGTCCGCCAGGCCCCTCTGTCCTTGGGATTTCCCAGGCAAGAGTACTGGAGTGGGTTGCCATTCCCTTCTCCAGGGGATCCTAGCGACCCAAGGATCAAACCCGGGTCTCCTGCATTGCAGGAAGATTCTTTACCATCTGAGCCACCAGGGAAGCCCAAATCACTAGCTTTGAATTGTGTTTTTATTGCTTTGGGACAAAATAACCACAAACTTAGTGGCTTAAACCAACACATGTTTATCATCCTACAGTTTCTCTAGGTCAGAAGTTCTCTGCTCAGAATCTTTCCAGACCGAAATCAAGGTGTTAGTTGGGGCTTTGATCACTTCTAGGATTTGGGGTCCTTTTCCAAGATCACTGGTCATTAGCAGATTTGAAACCCTGATTCCCTGCTGACTCTAGACTGGATTCACTGTTAGCTCTGAGAGGCTGCCCTGGGGTCCCTGCCTCATGGAGAACAGCATAGGCTGTTCATTGCAGGGCAGGAGAACTGCTCCCTCCAGTGGGGCCCTGCTCCTTTCTAAAGGACTCCCCAGATTAGGTCAGAGAGTTTATCCTCTTTGATGAACTCAAAGTCAGTTGACTAATCACCTAATCATGAGAGTAAATTCCCATCATATTTATAAGTCTTGCCACAGGTAAGTGAAGGAAATTGTACACAAAGGGTGTGTGCATGGGGTCAGGGATGGGAGGGTATCTTAAAATTCTGCCTGCCCTACCGTCCTCTTTCTTTGACTCAGTTGCCTCAGCTTTCGAGCAGCTAGTAAATTTTTCATTTCTTAAAATACTCTGTATTTTCCTGATGACCTCTCAGGTCAGGATAAAATTGTTTCTTGGTTTTGTTTTGTGTGTGTGTGTGTGTGTGTGTGTGTGGCCATCTTAACTCTAATTTGTTCATTTCATCTCTTGAAAA